>NC_139159.1:39712344-40912344 GCF_964270905.1 Leucopleurus acutus | reverse complement strand
CCATAGGTTTCTGAGACTGTTAATTCTTTTCTTTCTTTTTTTTTTATTCTAATCTGCAGTAGTTATTTCCACTATTTTCTCTTCCAGGTCACTTATCCGTTCTACTGCCTCAGTTATTCTGCTATTGATTCCTTCTAGAGAATTTATTATTTCATTTATTGTGTTGTTTTCTCTTTAGTTCTTCTAGGTCCTTGTTAAACGTTTCTTCTATTTTCTCCATCCTATTGCCATGATTTTTGATCATCTTTACTATCATTACTCTGAATTCTTTTTCAGGTAGACTGCCTATTTCTTCTTCATTTGTTTTGTCTGGTGGGTTTTTACCTTGCTCCTTCATCTGCTGTGTGTTTCTCTGTCTTCTCATTTTGCTTAACTTACTGTGTTTGGGGTCTCCTTTTTGCAGGCTGCAGGTTCGTAGTTCCCATTGTTTTGGGTGTCTGCCCCCAGTGGCTAATGTTGGTTCAGTGGGTTGTGTAGGCTTCCTAGTGGTGGGGACTAGTGCCTGTGTTCTGGTGGATGAGGCTGGATATTGTCTTTCTGGTGGGCAGGTCCACGTCTGGTGGTGTATTTTGGGCTGTCTGTGACCTTTTTATGATTTTAAGCAGTCTTTCTGCTAGTAGGTGGGCTTGTGTTCCTGTCTTGCTATTTGTTTGGCATAAGGTGTCCAGTACTGTTGCTTGCTGGTCGTTGAGTGGAGCTGGGTCTTGGCATTGAGATGGAGATCTCTGGGAGCTTTTTGCTGTTTGATATTATGTGGAGCTGGGAGATCTCTTGTAGACCAGTGTTGTGAACTTGGTCTCCCCACTAGAGGCACAGGTCTGACACCCAGCTGCCAAACCAAGACACTGTCAGCCACATGGCTCAGAATAAAAGGGAGAAAAAAGAAAGAAGGAAAGAGAAATAAATTTAAAAATAAAACAATGTAAAAAAGTTATTAAAATAAAAAATAATTATTAAAAATAAAAAATTATAAAGTAATAAAAAAAAGAAAGAAAGAAGAGAGCAACCAAACCAAAAAACAAACCCACCAATGATAAGAAGCACTAAAAACTATACTAAAAAAAAAGAAAAACTGGCAGGGAGAACCCTAGGACAAATGGTAAAAACAAAGCTATACAGACAAAGTTACACACAGAAGCATACACATACACACTCATAAAAAGAGAATAAGGAAAAAAAAAAATATATATATATAGTTGCTCCCAAAGTCCACCGCCTCAATTTGGGATGATTCATTGTCTATTCAGGTATTCCACAGATGCAGGGTACATGAAGTTGATTGTGGAAATTAAATCCATTGCTCCTGAGGCTGCTGGGAGAGATTTCCCTTTCTCCTCTTCGCACAGCTCCTGGGGTTCAGCTTTGGATTTGGCTCCGCCTTTGCGTGTAGGTCGCCTGAGGGCTTCTGTTCTTCACTCAGACAGGACGGGGTTAAAGTAACAGCTGATTAGGGGGCTCTGGCTCACTCAGGCTAGGGGGAAGGAGGGGTACGGATGCAGGGCGAACCTGTGGCAGAAGAGGTCGGCATGACGTTGCAACAGCCTGAGGCACACCGTATCTTCTCCCGGGGAAGGTGTCTCTGGATCTCGGGACCCTGGCAGTGGCAGGCTGCACAGGCTCCCGGGAAGGATGGTGTGGATAGTGACCTGTGCTTGCACACAGGCTTCTTGGTGGCTGCAGAAGCAGCCTTAGCATCTCATGCCAGTCTCTGGGGTCCGCACTGATAGCCGCAGCTCGCATCAGTCTCTGGAGCTCGTTTAGGCAGTGCTCTTAATTCTCTCCTTGTGCACCATGAAACAAAGAGGCAAGAGAAAGTGTCTCGCCTCTTTGGCAGCTGGAGACTTGTTACCAGGCTCCCTCCCGGCTAGCTGTGGAACACTAGCCCCCTTAAGGCTGTGTTCACACAGCCAACCCCACTCCTCTCCCTGGGATCTGAACTCTGAAGCCGAAGCCTCAACTCCCAGCCCCTGCCAGCCCCTGGGGGGGGAAGCAGACAAGCCTCTCAGACTGGTGAGTGCTGGTCAGCTCTGATCCTTTGTGCGGGAATCTCTCCGCTTTGCCCTCTGACCCCTTCTTGCTACGCTCTCCTCTGTGGCTCTGAATCTCCCCCCCCCCGCCACGCCCTTCCTCCACCAGTGAAGGGGCTTCCTAGTGTGTGGAAACTTTTCCTCCTTCACAGCTGCCTTGCGGTGGTGCAGGTCCCATCCCTATTCTTTTGTCGCTGCTTTTTCTTTTTTCTTTTGCCCAATCCAGGTACGTGAGGAGTTTCTTGCCTTTTGGGAGGTCTGAGGTGTTCTGCCAGCGTTCAGTAGGTGTTCTATAGGAGCTGTTCCACGTGTAGATGTATATCTGATGTATTTGTGGGGAGGAAGGTGATCTCCATGTCTTGCTCTTCTACCATCTTGAAGGTCTCTCTATGTGTTTTATTGATAAGCAACATTTCTGAATTTGGAACATCCTTCTCACCTAATCAGTTTTTTTTTAAACATCTTTATTGGAGTATAATTGCTTTACAATGGTGTGTTAGTTTCTGCTTTATAACAAAGTGAACCAACTATAACTATTTGATCAAGCGTCAATTTCATTTACACACATTACAGGTATACTTCAAAAGCTGTCATGGAATCTTTTAACTGCCAAACATAAAGTTCTATTCTAAACCAAATACCTATAAATGAGAAAAAAACTGTGTTCTGTCACACTTACAGACATAAAATAATTTATCATTGTACTGTTCAATAGTGGTAGTCATTGACAGAATCAGAGATAACCACTGGAGGAACTGTGAATGGGGTTGTATCTTGGAAAAAAGTGAGAAAGGAGTAATGTATCCATGTGGCTCCCCTGGTTATCATAACACATGGCCAATAAACAAATTCTGAGGTTGATAATAAAGAAACTGTATCTGGAATTCATCATTTAAAGCGATTGGCAGAAACATCGATGGAACTAAAACCAAAAAAGAATTGTAAGTTATTGCCTCTGGGGAGAGAAATGAGGGAATAGGTCTAGACGTGGGGGAGGTGGTAACAGAGCAACTCTTGCTTTTTATCCTGAGTTCTTCTGCCATGTTTCATTTTTCATTATATGCCTATATTACTTAAATAAATAAAATAAAATAAACAATAATAAAATAATTTATAACGTTAAACTACTTGATGTCTACTTACTTATAAAATCATTTTAACTCTTTTATTTTAGTAAGCAGATCATGAATTTGAATTTTCATTATCATCATCTATGGTCTATGCCACCTGGATACAGCCCATATAAGTTTATTGTGTTTTTTAAAAAGCCCTTGGAACCTCTTTTAGCACCCAAGTGAACCTATTCAAGCAAGGATGAATCTGATTTTACCAGCAGGGATTTTTCTGAGACAAACTTAGGGAACCAAGATAAAACTGACCTCTGTTGTGAGAATTCAGAACCTCTCAATTTATTGCTTTTGGGCTACAATGGCCTGAGGGCACTCCCTTCCTTTTCTCATTCCTTTTATAAATATTCCCTTCCACTAACATTGACTCTTGTCTCTTACTTTGCTCTTGAGAACACAACTATTCAGGGCACAATATTCAGTAGCTTAGAGGAGAGGAAACACGCTGCATCTTTTCCCTGAATAAAGTTTACAGTCCATGCTTTAAGCCTTAAATTTAATTTTGCCTTCTAAGATTAAGGGATTCCTTAAAAGTTAAAGGATACGATTTATATTTAGGTCCTTAGAAGATAAAATAATACTGAAAGCAAAGGCAGAGATGGATCCTGTGGCTGGTCAAGACAAGGTAAGTTCAGTGTAATTTGGAATCTAGGTGCATGTGTGAATTGGGGTGGGCACGGTGGTACTTTGGGAGAAGAATTGGAATTTCAACAGGATCATAAAGGATAAGTAGAATTTAGATGGATTCAAAGCAAAAAAAATTGAGCTGGAAAGACGCAACAAGTGTTCTCAAATTAGTAAAGCACCTAGATATAAGGAAGTTTTAAGTTATTTATTAAGTCGTTCATTCATTCACTCAAACAAAATTCAGAGCACTAGTAGCAGCTAGGCATTGGAGTAAGCACTGGAGAGTAGAACTACGTAAGAGCCTTTTCATGAACTTGGGGATATTACAGGCTATAGGGATAGATAAGTGTGGATATAAATAACTGCAATACAGTGGGATGCATTCTGCAGTGCAATGCAAATGGAACAAAGGATGGCAGGCACTGGAGAGAGTAAGGTGGGTGAAGAAGGTTGGGTCAAACCCCACAGAAGAGTTGCATTAGATAAGGATTTCTGAAGGCTGAGTGGGATATCTCAAGTGGAGAAAGAAAAGACGGCATCCCAGGCAACAGGAAAGCAGCAGGTGCAGGTGTGTGGAGACCTGGAAGGCCCAGACCACGTAATGGTGAGTGGTCTATGAAGCTAGAGTATAGGACAGGTGCTTGAATAGCATAAGAACAGAAGGGGTAACATGGGTTAAGTTGTAAAGGGCATGTGTGACATGATAACTAACTTGGACCTTATTTTCTACTTGTTAGAAACCATTGAAAGTATTAAAGCAGGAAAATGATGTCATCAGACTTATGTTTCAGAAAGATCTAAATTAATTTTCAATCTTCTCTTGTATTCCCTTTATTGCCAACCAATACATTTCTTCCATCTTAAAAAATGAAAATAAACCCAAGAAAACAAAAGCTCCACCCTTCCCAACCTTAGTTAACTGTCTCTCTCCTTCCCTTTAGAGTCATAGTCTCCAGTCACACAAATGTCACTGCCTCATTTCCCAATCTTCAACTCAGTGCAATCCAGCTAATAAGCCCTTTTAGCCCCTTAACATGCTTGACAACCAGTGACCTCCTGACTAACAACTATAGTCTCACTTTATGTGGTTCTCAGAGGCATTTGATTCTGAGATCACTCTCTTCTTGAAACTTTTCCAGTACCTAAAAAATCTCACTCAACTGGTTCTCCTCAAAACCTCCAAATAGGTCTCCCAAGGCTGCTGTGCTGCCAGGCCTTTCCCTCTCTACCCAAATCCTAATGTTTCCCTGGGTTCTGTTATCTCTTCTGTTTCCTCACACCTACTTGAGGGATCACTTCTATGCCTGTGGCTTTGCTCACTCTTTATGGGCTGAACTGCATCCCCCGCAAAAATTTATAAGTTGAAGTCCCAACTCCCATCATCTCAGAATTTGATTGTATTTGGAGATACAGTCTTTACAGAGGTAATTAAGTTAAAATGAGGTCATCAGGGTGGGCCCTAGTCCTATATGACTGATGTCCTTATAAGAAGAGGACATTTAGACACACACACACACACACACACACACACACACACACACACACACACACGGGGGCAGATGGTACGGGTAGCCAACGTGAATCACAGAGAGAAGACGGCCATCTACAAGCCAAGGGGAGAGGCCTGGAACAGATCATTCTCTCATAGCCTTCAGAAGGTAGCAACCCTGCTTGATCTCAGACTTCTAGCCTCCAGACTGTGAGATAATAAATTTTTGTTGTTGAAGCCACCCAGTCGGTGATATCTTGTTACCACAGCCCTAATAAACTATTATATCCACAATATGTCAGCTAATGACTGCCCAATCTATAGCTCTTTCTTGAGACACAGATGCACATGGCCAACTGCTGACCACACATCTCCACCTGCCTGCAGACACACCCTTATTTTATTATATTTTCCCCCAAATGTGCTCCTCTTCAAGTTTTCCTTAACCATTATCTAACTAATTATCCCAGGTCAGAAATCTCAGAGTCAGTGCAAACTTCTCCTCTTTTCTTTATTCACATTCCTCCAATCCAATTAGTCCTATCATTTTTTTTCCTCTTATATATTCCCCAGTTCCATTTTCTCCACCACCTCTGTTTTAGCCCAGATCATATCTCTTGACTGCTATTGTAATAGATTTCTAATGGGTCTCCCCATTGTCATCTTGCCCTCTCAAGTCCAGACAGAGTAATCCCTGCAAAATGAAAATATAATCCTATTATTCTATTGCTTAAAAAATATCAACAGTTCCCCTTTGCCTGTGGACTAAAGTTCATATCTGTCCATAGGGCATATAAGACCCTTCATGATTTTATTTTTCTTATGTCCAGTTACATCTCTGGCCACTCCTCCCCTTATACTCTGTCATTCAGAACTGCTGGCAATTCACAGCTGACATCATAGAGCTTAATGGACACAAAAAGAGATGAATTTGATGTGAGGATGGTATTGCTAAGGTCAAGTCAGGGGGAAGAAACAGTGGAACAAGGACAGGTGTCATAATCATTGTTTGATATGAGATGTAGCCCTATGGACATTTTAGACATCTATGCATTTGTTCTGCTGGCTCTTAGATTGGAAATTGTATGTGGGCAGAGGTCATGAGTATTTTGATTTCTAGTCAAAGAGAAAGTCCTTCAGAAAAAGGGTCTGTGGTCCAAAAGTATCTGGCTTGGTGGATTCCAACATATCTGAAAATTTCATTAAAATGTTTTGGGTTGTGTTGGGTTTTGTGAGAAGGCCCAGGAGCCAAGATGACCATGGCCCTGAGATAGTGGCAAACTGATTAAATTAATTCACACTTTCTTCTAGGACCAGCTGTGGGGTTAAGTAAAAGAGTAAGTAGATTTGAGCTGTTTATAGGGATTCTTATTTCTCACAAAGGCATTGCAAATAATTTATCCTGTTATCTTGGGGGAGGATTTAGGCCTTTCCCAATCTTGGTGAGCCTGATTGGTGTTTGAATGCCTTCATTGTCCTCTCTGATAATAGAAATATTTGTGCACCCAGAACATAGAAATAGAAAAATATAGACAGAAGTACCTTTCCAGCCAGATGTTACTATTAAGGGCCTCTCCTATACCCATAGCTCCACTTTGGTAGGATGATCAGTGGAGAAGTAATTGATAACTTATTGGTTTCTTGTGGGTGGCAGACCTTACTACAGGACCAGACCTTACTTCACGAAATTCTTTGAAAACACCAGAGCATGAATATCCATTCACAGGAGCTGCCATCTCCATCTCCGATTTTGAGAACCAATTGCATGACATGACCAAAAACAGACTAGGTGAGAAGGCCAATGACTTCTTCTTTTGAATTAACAAATGTCTACTGGAATGCCCCCCAACCCCAACACCAAATTCAAATTCACCCAAAAGTAGACCCTACCTACAAGGATTACCCAACCCTTCACTAGTCTTATCATGTGGTTGGTTGTGAGTGGGACTGCCATATATGATAGTTCTAATTATAAACTACATGACTGCAATGGACACCAGTCATACTGCAGCACATGTGCATGGTGCCCCTTGGAGGTGAATGTTAAACAGCCGGCAAGGCGACAGACAGGACCCTTATAGGAGCCTTATAAACTTTCTTTGGTTCTTGTTTGAGGACTTTGGAGCTCTTTGGGCCTTTGTGAAGGTCACCAGCAGAAAATGGAAATCAAGGGATTTTCATCAAACTGTTTTAGGTGCTCATCTGTATCACAATTACATTCTTCCTAATGTAACAGAGACACTATCCCTCTCTCTAGAAGGAAAAGCTCTTTGTTTATTATAAGGAGATAAATAAGAGATATAAATGGTTTATATGGTGATAGAAATGCCAAGTCAGCTTAAAGCGTTCTGGGGGAAGAAAACTGAAATTAGAGACATGCTAAATTAGAAATGAGAATAAAAAATTGCTTGAGGTGATTAGCTCAATCATGCAGCACATCAAGGAACCCTGAGTGAGGATCATTTCCAAGGGATATTAAGCAAATAGTGAGGATTTAACTAGGAAGCAGCAGAAGCTATTATCCTAGAAGGCTGAGGTCAGGAAGCAAGTATTAGGTGAAGTTTCAGGAGAAAGGTACCTTTGATGGGTCAAGGAGTCACTCAGGTAAATCATTTCTTTCCTTAGGAATTTTTGTTTAGTGTGTTATATTTCAAAGGCATTTTCAGATACCTGACATTCCTGTCTTCTGCCTTTTCTTACTCACTTTGGTTATGCCTCCTGATTCACTGTCCCCATGACTGTCCAATCTGCTTTGTGTGTGAGGACATGACAGGAGGGCATCTGTGCATTGCTGTCCCCAGGCGTTTTCATTTTCATACCTTTATTTGCAAAAGGAGCCATTGTTCACATGGGACAGAAGAGAATGGCAATCTTGGGATGTTCAAAGGTCTCAGTGGCTCCTGATCCAGTTCTAATGCTTGGTGTTTGATGCAGTTTCCAAGGAGAGCTGTGACACAAGGGCATTAATCTACCTTGTGACAGCATGGGGTTTTAATGCATTTTCTGTATCTGAAGAAAGAGCCTCCTATGGAGATGGTGAAAGGAGTTATGGTGAAATCAATATCTTCATTTCACCGGCGCACTGACAATTTGTAGCAATGATACAAGGGATCACTGCACAGGGAGAGCTTGTTGGACAGAATCTAATACACAGTACATATACTTTTGAAAATGAACACAAGGATTTGCTGTATGAGTTAAAAAAATAAAAGGTGAATGTGCTACACGGAAACAGTTTCTTTCTAGAAATATGTAGATAACCTGTTGTAACATCAAAGACATGATTCTGGAGCAATAAGTGTTTCCTTACATCTCTCTTTTGCAGAAGTCATGTTGTCTACAAAAAAAGATAAATTCCATAAAGCACATTCAGGAATCAGCGGAAAACATCCTGGATATACATTGAGATATCCAAATCAAAATTATGATGTCTGATATTCTACTAATGGAACAGACCAACCAAGAAAATGGTACAATAAAATGTCAAGGATAAGGCCATTCAGCCTTGTCAGTGAGATTGACCAAGGAGGAAAGTGAGGACCACCTTCAAAGGTATTATGGGATGGGAGATGAGTCAGAGTACTAACTGGACCAGACTCTTCAGTCCTTTCTCAACGACAGATGTTAGATTTGATATTAATATCAGTGCCACTTGAAAATCAAATTTAATAGTCAACCACTGATTTATTTTGGTTTCTTTTTTCCCTGGGTAATATTGTTCAGCTTAACCTGATTTCTGTGATATTTCAATATTATATGTATGCTGTTGCAATTAGCAGTGTTACTTAAGTATATATCCTTATATATCTATCTGATCTCTTTCAAATAAATAAATGAGGATGGATGCATATTTTTTTTAACATCTTTATTGGAGTATAATTGCTTTACAATGGTATGTTAGTTTCAGCTTCACAACAAAATGAATCAGTTATATATATACATATATTCCCATATCTCTTCCCGCTTGCGTCTCCCTCCCTCCCACCCTCCCTAGATGCATATTTTTTAAGGTTATTATTCATTGCTTTGGTATCTTCATAGTTTACACAAGGTTTAAATATATACATGGAAAAGCTTCTTTATACCTGACATGAGTAACACCTTGCTACGGTAGGAATCATTTCACTTATTCTATATGCATGTAAAGATAACATGGAAATGGTTAATTTTTCTCTACTTTCCATGAATTTTATTTTTCTTCTTTTTTATTTTTTCTGACAATCAATGTCAAGGAATATAAAGTTTCTTTTATTTGGATGGTTTTAACATTTTCTTTTCCTAAGTCATGAAAAATTATTTTTCACTATGTCTCTCATATATGGTGGATATTTCTAAAGTGGGGTAAAGACAGCATACATACGAGATGCAGATATTCAAGAAAATACAGTCTGCTGCAAAATTTCCCAAACTTGTGTTCTGTGAAAAACTAGTCTCAAAAGAGTTCCATCATCAAATAAGTTTGGAAGATGCTGCATCTTATCTCCCTTCTTGGAGATTTACAGCACACTTGAGAATATTTAAAATGTTGGTAAATTCTGCAGAAAAGAAACTGGTTTAACAAAGCCCAGCATTTCTTAAATTTACTTGACAATGAAACTTGGCTTTAAAATTCATGAAAGACCCATTAACAACCTGCTTAATTACCCATGGGCAGGATATTCTGCACATAGACTCTTGAACTTTAAAGTACATGGTCAATGCTGTCTAATGTCCTTGGCAGATTAGGGTAGAAGCAAAAATATTAATCCTCTATCCCCCACCTTAATGATTTCATCTCTTTTCATTACTTTCTCTATTATTTCATAAAACTGCCCAGCTAAATGGTCATTTGGCTTGTCAAATTAAGTGCTATGTGAATGTTATAATAATAGTGACTATTAATTGAGCACCCACTGCATGTCAGGCAATGAAGCACTAAGTCAGACACTTAAGGCAAACTTTCCTTGTTCTACACAACAACTAGCAGGGACGCATTGCATCTTCACATAAAACATAAGGAAATTGTCTGGGAGAGGTCATATATCTTGCCCAATTCACTTGCTACTATAGGATAAAGCCAGAATTGCATAACCATCTCTCTTGTCTCCCAAGTCCCTGCAGTTTTCACTATATCATACTGTCTCTCTAAATAACATGAATTCAGCCAGTCCCAATGATATAATAAAATATGAAATGATAAGAATAATGATGCCAATAATGGTAATTAATAACAATCAGAAAGGTATTAAAATGCTACATATTGTCATCGTACAAAATTTATGGTGGTGCAGTGTTTTAACAGTAAAGAGTCCACTCTCCTTTTTCCTACCCCCACATCCAGTTAATCATTAACTCTGGTTAATGCTTTCTTTAATATCTCTACTGCCACTAACTGTTGTGCAAGTCATCGTCTTATCTGCTCTGGATTTTTACTGCAAACAACACCTGACCTAACCTGTATCCTTGCCTTCCTCCAATTCATTTTGTGCACTGCAATCACAATGGTCTTTTTAAAGTACAGATCTGATTACCTGATTACTCACTCTTCAATTAAAAACCTCTAAGACTTCCCACTGACAATAGGTTAAAGGCTGAACTTGTAGGTTTCTATGATCCTTCATCTTCTGGCCCCTGTCACCTTTCCAACTTCAAACTCCACACTCTCCAACCTCATCTGATTGATTTGTTCATTTGTTTGTTTGTTTTCTTTCCCCCTCCTTCAACCAGAAGTGAGCTCAAAGAGGGGAGAGACCTAGACTCCCCTGTTGACCACTGTGTCTCCCAACACCCAGCACTCCCTCTTACACATAGTAAGAACTAAATAAATATCCATTGAATGAAAGGATAGATGAAAGGGTGAAAAGGGTGAATGAATGAATGAAAGAGAAGTAGTGAATGGGAGAGAAAGAGAGGTGCAAGGGATGTCCAGAACATGTCCCCTGCCTGTGTGTCCCCTTTGACTTTATTGGGACTGCTAAGAGAGAGGACAGGGTTAGAAGAGGAAATTTGCTTTCAACAAATTTTGTGGGATGTGGCTCCAGCAGAGCTGCTTCGTGGCCTGGGCGAAACAGTGTGATGAGACAGGAGGGCTGTTATTTCATCCACAGGGATCTCATCACAGCTCTACAACCTCAAGGAGGGGAAGCTTTGGAAACATCAGAGAGAATGCCTTTGGAAAAACCATCAGCCTCCCCAGGAAGTGCCCTACCAATAGAGGCAACAGTGAGAGTCTTCAGGCCCTTCAAGGACAGTGGAAATTGATGTGGGAGAAACAGCAGGAAAAGTTGAATAAAGCAGACACTTCATGCTGAGTCTGTTTGGTAAACTGCTTTGTGAACACATGCGGGACAATCATTCGAGGATGCCAAGGTATATTCATTAGGGGGTGGGTAGGGGAACCTGCTCAGGGAAGAGACTAGAAGTCCTCCTCTTTCAAGAAAAAGATAAACAGAAACATGTTTCTTCGAGTTTATCCCCAGGCTTGCAAATTCAGAAACTACTATTCTAGAGCACTGAATTTGGAGCCAGAAAATCTTACTTCTGGCTCTTCCACATTCTAGCTCTGTGGCTTGGGGCAAGCTTCAGAGTCTTCCCAACTCCAATTTCTTCATCCAAAATATAGGAATAATGATACCTACTGAAGGGCATTGTGAAGAGCGAATGAGGTAAAGTTTGAAAATATATATGAAAACATTTTTGTAAAATATAAAGTGCTATAAATTATTATTTATTTGTCATAGTCACATGTAGGATGGTCTGTCTATCTTATATTTAAGCTCTTCAACCCTTAAATGATTCTTTCATTTACATAACTGGCTGCCCCAGGAATCATATTTGTTCTCCTGGATCCCACTCCCTTGGCCAGAGTTTGTTGGACTAGCAGTGGACATCTGACCTAAGCTCACCCAGTTAGATTTTCCTACCAGAGATTTTAGAATTGGAACCCAAAACTCTATTTCCACCTAAGTTGGTCTTTTGACTGGCAAAGTCCTAAACTCAGGAGCTATGGGTTGTCATCATAAATCTACGCGTTACTGCAGAGCAAAGAAGGACAATCAGAGAGAAATGAGGCAAATTTGTGGAGAAGCTGCCTGGATTCAGGGTGGATTTTCAGTCCCTGGGTCTAGTTTCCTTGAATATTACTGTGTCTTAATTATCAATTCTGAGTCTTAATTATAAATGTCCCTTTCTGTCTTTAGTTAAATAAAGTTGGCTCTTGTTCTGTTACAGTGAAAGAATCCTAATACCAGATAGATAGATGGATAGATAGATAGATAGATAGATAGAGATGGGTAGATAGATAGATAGATAGATAAATGGAGATGGCTAGCTCTATTACTGAATAATATATCTGGTTAAAGAAAAAGGCTGTGCTGCAACCTTGACTACATGGAGCTCATCTTATAAGCATGTGGTATGTCTGCTTTGTAGAGGTGTTATGGAGACTAACATCTGTGTGGCGATTTAGTTTGCCAAAAGAAGCACTATATGAAATAAGGTGATAACTACAATAATAGAAATAACAGTACTTAATAAAAATCAGAAAGGTTTAAAAACTCTACATTGGCCAGTGTGAAATCTTCAGCAATGGGTTGTTATAATATCGACCATCATAGCAGACTTGCTTGGCTCTTGGTCATGATCCAGTACCTTCATATGGTCATACCAGGCACCATTGCTCCTCTGCACGTTTCTGACCTTTCTTATTTAAATGAATTCCATCTGTTTGGAAACACTTTTCCTTTCAGAAGCTTGCAGTATCCACTTACTAACCATACAAAAGAAATCTTCTAGTAAAAGCAAATAATAATATTTACTCCTATTATTTCATCCAGTCATCTTCTGGAATGTTTGCAAATGTCCATACTGAACTTTGACTACTATAAGCCCTGTTCTAATATTTCAAAAATAAATGTGTTAATAAATCTCTAGGAAGTCATGTTACCGTTGCTATATATAATTTCCATCTTGCCCCACATAGTCCTATTGCACAATTCATGCCTGTACAACTAAAATTTGCTTTCTTGGTATGTCTATCGTTTGAGTAACAATAGTTGGAAACCAATAATATTTTGTAAAACAAAGTCAGGTATACATATGCAACTCCAATTATGGTCACATTAGCTGGCTCAGAGTCTGACAGTGGGAAAGAATACATAGAATGAAGGATCTGAGCGCTATGGTGACATAGCACATAAAAAAACTGAGCTTTATCATTTGTAGGGTCAGAGTGAAACACATATATATTATACGTATGTGTTTATGAATACAGATTAACCTTTTGTAAGAGCCATACAAAATTTATAATTCATTGTTCCCAGTTATTTCACAGTGATACAATTACCTTCAAAAGCCTATTTTTAAGAGCTCCTTTGATCAGAAATGTTTGCACACCTGAGTAGGCTGAGCCTAGCTCACTGATGTCTGAATTAAGAAATCAAGCATGTATTACAACTTCACTAATTTGTAGGGAGATGTGTTTGAATTAATGAAAGAGTATGAGCTATTTTATGTAATAAATTACAGTACTTTATTAAATTAGCATTCTTTTCAAGTTTGCTTCAATGAATTATAAATTTAACTGCTAATAAGCCACATTCATTGCCAACATGAATATACTAAGGTACTTTAAAATATTTTCTCTATGAAGTAGATGTTTTACAGAAATTCTTATATTTATTTTGAAAATGATACCCTTGGTTACAGGGTGCAGGGGCAAATAGCTCAGTCTCCCCCCAACCCCCAAAAAAGCACAGAAAATCTCTATTCTGGTGTTTCCCATAATAGCCTGGGTCTATCTCCATCATTTTATGTAACATACCAATATTTTATTTATCAGCTTGTGAGTCTTTTTCTCCCTAGTCGACGTCAGTCTTCATGAGGTTAGAGATGGGTCTTGTTCTTGTAGTCACCAACTCATCACACAGTGCCTCGCATGTAATGTCTGCAACAATAATCATTTGTTGTACGAATCAGTGTGTTGGCTTTCACCAGCAATTTTCATGGATTTTCTCAGTGGGGTAAAGAATTATTACCACACACTACAGGGATCAGAAGGTTAAGATTCTGCTGGATAATGAAGCCAGATAATGGATCATCTGAAATGATTTCAACACAGATTCTTTAAAATGTGTCCTCAAAGAACTGGTGCCCTATCAGTTCATATCTATTGGTTTAGAAAACTTAGTCCCATGAAGAAAGCCAGAGAAACTTCCTCAAGTCACGAGCAAAAACAAATTGTAGAAGTTGGAGCAAGACGGCAGAATTCTGTGATCTCAGAATTTCCACTCCCAAGAGCCCTTCCAGATTTCTTGAGTTTTCTGTCTGGGTTTTAACAACAGTGATGTTTTGTTGGACAAGGCATTGCAAAGAATCACTCTTTAGTGAACCTACCCAAGAAGCCCCATGTGGCCCATCTTTGTTCTTCAAGGGGCTGGGGGCACACAATGGGACTTTGAAAACTGTTTTCAGCTGTTGTCAGTTGTGTAAGAATGGGCTCATTTTCCCTCTGAGAACCCCTACCTGCATTAATATCTTTAAAGGCAACCATTAGTGGTTTCCTACAGTGACTTCGCACAACCACATTTCCCAAGCTTGTGTTGGTGCTCTGAGTATCTGGAATTAGAAAATATTGGTTCAATGTGAAGAAACAACAAATCTGCAGCCTTTGTTTCATTCCCACACACCTGTATCCATCCCAAGTTGTGTCTATACAATGCTAACTTCCCATCAGATTTGGTGACATCGTGTCTCCCTCAGTACAGCGAGATCAGTTGGAGCAAATGCCTGATTCTGGGGTGGCCCTGTCTATGTGCTGTCTGTCCCCTGCAGCTCTCCCTTTCAGCATGCAGCAACTGTTTGCTCATAGGCCTGATAACATCCTAAATGATTGCATTGCTGTCAATCTCTGTTCCTTTAAGGAAGAGATAGAAAGCTCCAGAGATTTACCCTGAGACTCCAGGTTTTTATTTGGCATTTGGAAAAAGTGACCTGTGTGTTCAGGGTCAAGCCTGATTCTCCAGATCACTTTATGTGTTCACAAAAAGAGCTCCTGAGTTTCAGCTTGAGTCTCTCCACAAGATGACCCAAGTTTCTTTATTGTAGGTTCCTTGGGGATTTTGCCCTTGTAGCTCTTTGAGAGCACTTATCTGCTGGCAGTGAATGAGATAGCAGATCTCCTCAATTCCTCTCTGCCCTTCCAAGGCAGCTAATGAGATCAGAGCTGTACTGTGTTTTTATCTACATGAGATAGGATATCAGGGTTTCTCCCAAAGCAAACCAAAAGGCAACACAAAGAAGTGCTGAAGGATGAGAAGACAACTTGGGACAGGATAACTTGTGCCTATAGCCTACCTGTTAATTAACCAGAGCCAGGATCCAATCATATGTTATGAATAAGAGCAGGAAGCAGATAAATTGTAGTCACTTCATATTAGCTCACTCAAACAAGGTCAGGAGCAAGTTAATTCTTAAGCATTTAATTCAGTCGATTGGCACTCAAACGAGGAGAGGCAGAAACAAATGGTGTAGTCTTTGTAAGGTTGTTAATGTGACCCAAGCTTATAAGAGTAAATTAATATTTTCAGCCTTTCCCCAATTTTTCACTATTGTATAGATACACATTTTCAAATGTAAGTTTAGTGTCCTCTTCTCTGGGTAAATCTCAGGTCTACCACCACTGATGTGATTTAACTATTTACTTAAACTTTATGTGCCATAGTTGTCTTATCCATAAAATGGGGATAACATTAGTAGCAATATTTATAAGAATTAAGAGGAATAATACATTTAGAGCATTTGTTAAGTACTCAATTGATATTAGCTATCATTATTATTTCTGTATATTCACATTCGAGACACTGAAAGATAGGAATTATTCATTCATTCTTATTAATTATTCTTATTCATTCTTATTAATTATTAATTAATTAATAATTAGGAAGCTAGGAATTATTAACTCATTCTTTTCAGAACCTGTCTTCAAGCAGGGATGGGTATTCTCCTAACCATGCTTAGCGCAGAGCAATAACTATTCATGGGTAACCATCAGCCTCTAAACCTATGGCATTTATTTTCTCTGTTACATTAAAATTAGATGTTTGCTTGTTATAATTTCACAATTTCTTTTCCTTTTCTAGTATATAATTAATACTGGTATTTTACCGTCTTGGTAAGGAAAAAAATGTTAATCCTCGTATTTCTGCAGTTTGGTAATTTCTCAGAGAGCCGTGGCCCTGATTCCCCTTCTGCAAAGTGCAGGGGATCTTTCCTTGGCTCCTTCTGTGATTCACTGTGACTCCTGATTACTGCAACCGGATGGCCTTTTCCTCTTCTCTCTTTCCTAATAAGGAACAGAATCAACACGACCGGGATCACTTTGAACAATGGCATTTCTTCTGAATACACTTCTAACTAGATTTGTATTTTTATGCTGTGAGTGGAAATACCAGATAAGAAGAGATAGATGAAGGCAGATGCAAGGATGAGATGGAATAAGGAGGTCTGTTATTTGGATTTCCTTAGGTGGGACATTTGTTGCATAAATAGCAACCAGCTCTTTAAAAAAAAAAAAACAAAACACATTGGAGTTCAGTACCATTAACAATAGATAAAGAAAGAAGGCAAAGAGCTCAGCGGCGTTAATCTCACCCCTCACAAATAATGGCACCAGTGACATTTGACCATGTGACAGATGAGTGAGTGGAGAGCCCTGGGACTGTGATAGTGACAGTTTTCTTTTTCTACCCTTGTAAATTATTCAGCATTGGCACAGCACTGGGAAAACACAAACCTGCAAAAGGGTAAGAGAGAAAAGGAATTCTATTGCAAATGAGAATGGCTGCTGACAAGTCCATTAAAAAACAACAACCCAACATTCAAGCTGCGTCTGCTGCCTTCCAAATGTCCTTCAAAAGTTTGGTTCACTAACCTCTTTTAGACATGTGAGAAGGTGGAAGAGAAGAGAGGAGAGGCCCTGTTAAAAGCATCCTAGACTGGTTTCTTTCTGAACGTGACTGTGTCATCGTCAAAGATAGGATGCTAGGACTCCTAAGATCACATGAGTTGTTAAAGCCCAACATCCTAGTCACACATTTCCATCCCAGTAATTACATCCTGCTGACTGCAATGCTCCCCTTTGTTTTTGGTTAGACGTGATTGCCTTCCATCCCTTTCTTTGTACTGTGTTAAAGCTGCCACCCCAGTAGAGGCTGTTTTCCTGAACGTGGTTATAAAATTTCACAGACAAGTTGTAAAAATGCCATGGGGGGAAAATACCATGACACATTAAAAAAAAGTGAGAATATATTATTGTTTATCAATGAGCTTAATTATTTCTCTTCTTTTTGCTTGGAGGAAGACAAGGCCGTCTTCCCACCTAAGTATCCACAGCAGAAATGGGGACTCAGTTAGAGCTCTAGAAATAAGGCTGTGAATGAGAATTCTAACACTGAACCAGACCAGTTGCTCTGCTCCAACCTTCTCTCCCACTAACATTTGCTGTGCAGCTGGAAGGTGAAGGAACTGGTGTTTTTCCATTGCTTGTCCAGCAAGGGGGGCTAGAAACTACAGTTCCATTCCTGTTGGAGACTATTCCCCTCTAGTATATCCTGCCAGCGAAAAATCTCTAATAACATCTTGTATTTCTATAATAGATTTTATGTGACATTTTCAAAGTATTTTACATTAGTGTATGAAGCTTCCCCTGGTAAGGTATAATGAGTGAGCACTTTGTCTCCATTTTCCGGAAGGGTGAAACGATACAACAGCAGGCTTGGTGAGGAATAAATCTGCCATGGTGTCAGGTATGGCCCCCAGGTGTTCTTTCCTCTGCCTCTCCATCCACAGCTCTAACATTTACTGTCCACAGTTTTCTCGCTACAATAAAGGTATGATTTTCAAAGCTTGCCCTTTATCAGCCCCCTTTCAGGCCAGGAAATATCACTAGAGGGTGGTAGGAGCATCACAGAAGGTCACAGGGTTTTGTTTATGCCGTTGTGGTGATTCCCTTGGAGTCTTTCCACCCTTCCTGAGTGGCCCACACATCACTAATCTGGTACAGCATGCGTCTGAGATGGACATCTCCTGAGGTTTCAGTCCTTTAAGTTTCATTTTGCACTACCACCTGCCTCTCATTCCCTCCCTGCTCACCCACACACATCCACCCTCTCCAACTTTGCCTAAGTTACATTTAAATCAAAATTTTATGACTATTATTTCTTTAATGCTGGAACAGCTTAAGCAGGCAGATGTAAAATCCTTTTTCTGAGAAGCTAGGTCTATCCAAAAGCAGGCTATTGGACAAATGATCTGAAAATAGAGGCAATGCAAACTAGAATCTTAATCTATGTGTCTGTGACAACAGTTTGAGGCCATTAAGTGAAGCATTTTCTCCAGGTTTGTATGGGAAAATGTTTCTGCCCCAGATTATGTCCAGTGAGAATGATGCTATGATTTCTCTCCTCTTACTCTATAGGTTTCTATATAACTTTCATTTGCCGAGCTCATTCCTTAGTGAGCTTGGAAGTCAGATTATGGTTTCAGGAGAACTGTATCTGCTTTTTGTAACATGCCACGTAGGACTTAGGAACATCAGTAGCTGATATGCCTCTACTCATTGATTATTAGAATCAAAAGCTTTGCTCATTAAGGGTTTATGCCTCAGTAGAAAATTAAATGCTCAAAATGTTAACAAATGGTTAATTGCATTTTTTTCTGGAATATTTAAGGCATAGCAGTTCTCATAGGGCAGATTTTAAATTGGGTGCATTTTTCATAACAGACCTTTACTTTTTGGTGGGTTTTTACTTTTTGGTAGGTATAGATAAGAACATAAAAGGAAGATTGCTGAATGGAAGAAGCCATTATGGTATTTCATAGTCCCAAATGGCCCTCATCCCAGTCTTTGCTACCTGGGTAGGGCTGGGAGGGCACTGGTTACTCCGGTGTTTCAGGGGAAGAGGCAGACACAGATCTACCTCATTTTTTTATACAACAGAAAGTATCTTTTACAAACCTCAACTGGTAAGGAGGAAGAAAGGTCCATTCTATCTTTTTGCTTTTGCAGCCCATAATTTCTAAGGCCACACCAGTCCGGGGTTAAATTAGAGCCACTGAACAGTAATAAATGCTTGCCATTATGGGACTTTCAGCTTCTGATTCTCCCCAAATGATTCCGAGTCTTCCTCTGCAAACAGCTTTCATCAAGCACCCTCTGGAGTGCCTCGCTGAGAAGAATATACTCTTAACAGTTCCTCCACAGCTCACTAGACATTGAGACTGCTGCTTATCAGTTCATCTATTCAACGGACATTTGCCAAATACCCACTCAGTGTTAGAAATTGTGTTAACTTGAGGAACTCTCTTAGTGACTATGACATGGGCTTAATCTGGATCGCTTGTTACACTTTGGAAACCCATCTATTTACTTTGGAGGTGTCTACTGTTTACTGGAGGTGGATTTTATTTTAATGTGTTGGTTACAAGTACTAAAATATGGTGGTGATTGGGGGTAGATAAGATAGAAATAATTAGACCACAACGGCAAGTTATCTGTCCATTCTTACACTTGCTTTAATTTCACTGAGGGCAAAATAATACTCTCACTTTTCAGTCAAAAGTAAGAAAAAAAGAGATTTAGAGAATATCAATTTTATAACTTCTTTATAAAGAGAAAAGAAGAAATATTTGATCTCATTTAATAGATTACACAATTACTCTGGTACTTATCCTTTTAAATTAGTAAACCACATTTGAATTGTCATTACCTAGAAGTTGCTGAACAAATCAAAAATTAAAAAAAAAAAAAAACTCTGCCAACATAGTTGACAATTTCCCAAGCTGGATAACAAAGCCCTTAGTGGCTGTCAGTCCCGGCACTGCTGAGAGCCCTTATCCTTGTTCTTCATCCAGTGACTACATAAATCAGGAAGGAACTTGGTTGCTGGGGAGAGTTTCACAGGCAACTTACTACCAAAAATATTTCTCGAACTAACTTTAGAAAAGACTTTTCCCTGAATTGTAAATGAAAAAAAAATAATTTTATAGGCATACAGATCCAAAATGCACTTTATTTTTCATTTTAGATTATATCTGTGGGGTGGGGGGTTACCTTGAATTCTTCAAGGTAATTCACGGCATGGACCTTAAAGAGGAATCCAGACTAGTGGTCGAGTCAAAACTTCAGAAAGTAACTGTAGGAAGAGCTCATTGGCTGATCTGCTCAAGCAGGTTCGAATTTGCTGCCAGCTTTATATTTTTTATGAGGTTGGAGAACTGTGATGTTTCCTGGGTTGAATGGGTGGCAACTCACATCAGAGCTTTTGTCCAAGAGGTGACATCAAAATGGCAGTGGAAGCTGTGTTTCTGCTCCCTGATGTCGTGTAGGCTGTTTTGGTGGAAATGAGGAAATAATATTTGTGTGGGAGGGCAGGAGACTGAGAAAGAGAGAAAGAGAAAATCCTGTGAAAATTATATTATCAGTAATTTTGTCATTAGTTGTTCTTTACTGAGGATATATTTTCCAAATGACTTTACAACACCATATAATACCCTAATTAACCTGAAGGTACTCTTTTATAATTTAGCTTAAAGCTATGCCTTGGATGGTATGGCGTACCCAAGATTAGTGCAACATCTTGATTTGACTTGGGTCCCCGTGCTACATAGAATTGGGGGCTGCAGCTATGAGAACTCTGAGGGAAATGGACTCAGCCTTTCTCAGAGGTGGCTTAGAGCCTGAGAGGAGAATGGGCAGTTGAAGACTAGATGCTATTCTGAGTTGAAGGAGATACGAAAGAGCCAGGGACAATTCAAAATCTGCTAACAGAAGAAAACCGTGGCTGCTGAAGATTCTGGGACAGACGGCTGCCTCCACTGCTGGTAGGACAATGTCTAAGAATTATTATCAGATCAAGTGCCAACTGCCCTCAAGAACAACGTTCCTGAGACCACACAGGAAGTTTCTTCTTACTGAAGCTTATATAGTGTTTGCCTGAAACTAGCTCTCTGCACTTCTCTGACATACCTGATAGGTCATCCTTGATTTCAGATACAGATAATTGCTTCTAATTGTATTCTCACTGAGAAGAAAGAGTGATATTTTCCCACCAGAAAAATTTCATAGACTTGGACTCGTACTTATGAGTCGATGTCTCAACAATTGCAGAGACCCAAACATCTGATTCCCAGCTGGAACTATAAGGTTAAGAATATCTGAATGTAAAGTTATATAAGAAATATATGTTTTGAATTATATTTTTTCTTCCAGTAGATGTGCATCAAATCAGTCTGTGAAATGCAACTGTCAACTATAAGTCATTTGAGACCTTCTGATGTCTCCAGAACTGCCCTTGAACTTTTCATAGGGGAGTTCAGGAAGTCTAACTTCACCCTTTGATTCCCAGCCCCTCTTCACACTCTTGCTTATGTCGGTGTCAATGCAATGCTCTAATTTTGATATTTAGGCTGAGTCTAAGACCCAGCCTCACTGGCATTCCAGTTCTGCTTACTGGATCCATTCTTTGAGCCTGCCTTAGTGACCTGCCTCGGGTCTTCCTAGGACTGAGGGCTTCTGCTCTCAGTGTACATCTTCTCTTTTGTCCTTAGGTTTTGTGTTTCTAAAAGTCTATTATGAATTTTGGAATATTAACTATTTCTAGTTTCTCTTTTGATGAGTTTGGTCCATTTACACAAATATCCTATGTACTTTTCTGCTTTTTGGAAATAAAATAAGCACAGAAAACTCACTTTGACATATATCTAATCAAAATTCTGGGGGTTGACATTTGTAGGCTTGTTTGTTTTTGTTTTTGTCCATCCAGCAAATATTTCCCCTTCTTTCTTCTGAAAATGGTTCCCTCACTTTCCTCTGGGAGACCATCTCACTCTAGCTGCTCATTTTATGTGCCTTTGGATGGTGCCAAGACCAGTTCTGCCTCCATACTGGTCATGTGACCCAGTATAATGAATATAGCCAACTTCCTGGCCAAAATGATTGGTTCAGGTTTGGGAACGTGATCAAATTTAGGCCAATAAGAGAAGAGTCAGAACTTGTGTTCAAAGCACTGCTGAGGGTGGGTGAGGGGGAGCTTTTTTTACTGGACTTGGCACTGGAAGGGTGTAAGGTGGGAGCTGTTGGAAGCCATCTTGCCTCAAGTGGTTTAGGGACCTTGCCCGACAATGGAACAAACATAAAGGACTACAGGACAAAGGGATATAGATATTCTGAGGCCTGCCGACATCATCTGAGTTCCTATATCCCGACCATGACTGGACCATACCACCTCAGTTCTTTTCAGTTCATTAACTATTTTTGTCCTTGTCAATTTGAGTCAAGTTTCCAGATACCTAAAGACCATTGATTGACTATTTCAGGTCTATTTTCCTCATGCCTGATGATACAGTGATAGTCTCCTCTTACAGTTGTTACACCATGCTTGGACTTCCTATTCAGTCACATCAAAGCTAGAGACGTAGGGTGGAAATGCAAGTCACAGGCTGGCTGCTATCATTGTAAGATGAATTATCCCGGGGACGAATGCTGCAGACAGTCTGTCAGAGTAAAACTAAGCAGAGAATCCTTTTTTTCCTTTGTGTGTTGAGAAACAAGAGCCACTTCTTATCCTACTTCCATTTCCCATAAATGGTATGTCTGGAACAATGGAAAGGGGATGGCAGAAAATATAAGACATGGGCCTGCTTTTCCCATTAGACCATAAAACCTCCTTCAGGAAGAGTGCTTCTACTAGTTTACTATTTTATTCCTAGAAAGTAGACTAGTACCTGGCACAGGGCAGGTATTCCATAAATGTTGGCTGACCTAATAAGCAGAAAGTGTCTAAAATAGTGCTGCTTGTAGACATCCGTTGCTCTATTGTTTTTCCTCTGTCATCTTGCTACCAAACCAGCTGCCCCAGGACCTGTGTGGTATTTGTGTGATATGCTTATCAGTCACACTCACAACTGCAAGCAAATCCAGAGGAGCCAGGATAGCAAGATTCCAGCAAAGTCCAGAATACACAGAAGTGAACTTCCTAAGCCACCCCTGTTCATAGGATCCTGAGGTGCTATTGGTCTGAGAGGCCCTGGGTCTCCCTGTGTCAGCCACTAATGTAATGAACAAATTCCAGACTCATGACCTGAAGCAAGATGAAGTTTAACTCTCTGTTGTCTGTCTGGCAATGGGGGTGTCTAAAGGTTTTTCTCTTTCAGGATCTTGAAATACCCTCAGATAAAATGCGTGTTCCCAATTTAGCTAGCTATAGGCTACTGGACCTCAGCATAAGGGAGAAAAACGAGGACTGCTTATATTTTGTGGAGCAAAGAAGCTCAAGGCTCCTGTAAGAGGGGTTACTGCACAGACACAAGAAGTGTCAGATGAAGTGTGGAAAGACTGAAGCTGGGACTCAGCCTCCAGCTGGAGCTGTGGCTAGCTCCTCAGTGATCAAGCTTTCACTGCAGATCATCCATTAAATTTGTCAAACCAATCATGATGCTCCCGGGGTTATCCATGCTGATAGTGGGGCAGAACTAATTAGGCAAACACAATCTCCAGGCATCCCGAGGACCACATTAGTTCCCTCTTATCCCAGCCACTCTCTCCAGTTTGGATGGTTATATTTACATAAAGGAGAACAGAACTCAGGACATGTGCTGCTGAGAGGTGTGCCAGGGCTGGGACTGGGCCTAGAACTGTTGGGGCCAGGCCAAGGTGTTCAACAAGAAGCCTTTCTTGCTGGGAGGTCAGATGGAATGAGAAGCCAGCTTGAGTTGTTCAGAAAGACATGCTGGGCCTTTTTGTGATTGGAGGTCAAGTTAAATGAAAGCAAAGTCTTTGCCCTCTGTTTTCTCTCCTCCTCCTGTGACCTGGCAGCAAGAGTCTAACAAGAGAAAACTTTACATTATTGGTAACAATGTAAACAATGGGATCCCTCCAAATCATTATTAAACCCTAGGAATCTTCAAAATGTGTATCTTTTCTGGGGCTCAAGTATTTAGTTCCTACGGTTGGAAAAAAAAAATGTACTAACCCCACAGCCTTGTTCTAACTTACAGAAACTCTCCTTGAAAATGAGGGCTATCATGATCACAGAAGTTCTGCTGAGACCTAGCTACACACATAGACAGATGATGAAGGGGTCAGGATGTTGAAGAGACTGTAGTGGTTCTGCTCAGCACACAGCTGAGACAGGCTCCAAGCCAACCACGTCATGTGAGCTGTAGGTCAGGCAGGGGCCGCAATCACCTGTCTTGGCAATTCAGTTTGCTACCTTGCTACTTGCCATAGAATTTAAGATACTCAAAAAAAAAAAAAAAAAAAAAAAAAAAAAAGCATAGCATTTAACATCCGGACAGAATGTAAAAATTAAAGAGACAGAGAGAGAAACTGAGAGAGAAAGAGAGAGGGAAAGAGCGAATACCTTTTATTGCTACTTTAAGAGTGATTCTAGAAACCTCCAGTGCCATAGCTGAAATATTTTGAATATACTATTGTCCTCACATGAACAAACAAACAAACAATCACTAACTGTGAAGGTAAGAGGGTCAGAGTCAGTGGGGGCAACACTGACCTTGAACTGCATTATTCAAACTACTTGGATTCTCTGCAGATATTGTGTGTTATGAACTGTGGATTCAACAGTCACAATGACACGGTCTTTTCTTGATTCTTTGAATCCTCTTTCTTAATCTCCTTCTCTGAATTCCTCTTCTAACCCAACAGGTTTTCAGAACAGGATTCGGTTCTTCTCTTAGACTCTTTCCCTTGGTGAACATACACCCTCACTCACATTCAACTATCTATACCTTTGGCGCTAGCTTTATTTCTGGCTCTGATCTCTTTCTCAAATTATTACCTTTTATCTCTCCAGCTGCCTAATGGACATTTCAACCTAAATATTTTGCTATCATCTCAAATCCAACATGTCTATGGTCAATTTATCATCACATTCAACTCAGTCCTGGCTTCTTCTGATTTCTATGAATGATTTAATCATATTCCCAAGTATCTAGCCTCAAAACAAAAAGAGAAAACTGTCAGCTTAGTCCCTTTCTCTCTTACTGCCAGTCAGTATTTCCTATTAGTTCTTCTTTGTGTCTTTTCTTCTCTTTCTTTCTCCTCCTTTCTAACAACCACACCATATTCATCTGACAATTGAGTTATTAAGTAGAACCCTATGAAACTGTCATTCTTTGGTAACCTGGTCAAATAGTGGAATTTCTACTGGTTCATTCTAATACAGTAGCTGCTCAGAGCTGTCTTCTTCAATTTCTGGGAAATTAATAACGTTTAGATTTTAGGCCTTTAAGAAACAGCTCAACCTTGTCTTGACTCTCAATATTTGAAGCATTTTCTGGTGCTTTGGAGCGCAGAGAAAGACCTTGGCTTTCTAGCTGTGCCTATGTAGTTCAGGCATTCCTGTGGCCATGTATCTCACTCCTCCCACCCCCCGCCCCCAGATTTGGGGCAGGAGGCCCAGAAAATATATTTTCATGACACCACTTCAAATCCTCTTTGGAAGTAGCAATGGAATAAATTTTTAATCAGCCAACCAGGGCTTTAATGCCTGTACTTCACTGACTTGCTTCTGCCAGGATGAAAAGATCTTGCACGGAAGGCATATGACTTCGTTTGTTTTGCCCTCTGCTCTGACACAGTCGGCTGGCCTTCGGGGCACAGCTTAAGGCCCATCTGTTCAATCAAGCTTTTGCCTGATTGACATGGGAGAATCATCCAGGTGAGGGGGTCCCTTAGATTATTATCTTCTTCTCTTTGTATTTGCAACCAGAGACTCCTGGTGCTGCAGCCTCCTCCAAGTGACCTAAATGAATGAATGCATAAACAATGTTTTCTGTAGCAATTATATCCATTCCAAAAACTTTCCTCCTCAAATCCTTTGTGGAACAAGTCAGCATATAAATATATACATAAATAATAAATTTAAAATATTCTGAATGGTAGCTTTGAAAAATTCTCTCTGCTTTGAAAGCAAGACATTTTACATTTAAAACAAGCATTTCTATTTTCATTACATTTGAAGAGGTGAATATGAGGTATTTTTCTGCCTAAGTATTTTTAAGCTTTTGTTATTTAAACATATACAGCAGTAGAGAAACTAGAAAAATGAACCCCCATATATCCATCATCAAGCTTCTACAGTTATCATCACTTTGCCAACCATGTTTCATCTGTCCCCCCATATTTTTCTTGGAATATTTTAAAGCACACTAGTCCATTTAACCTGTAAATATTTTAGTATGCATATCTAACTGATAAAAGCATATAAAAATATAGCCACCATGCCATTTTCACACCTAAAAGTTTAATAGCAATTATTCATTTCGTTGAGATGCCCAGTCCACATTCAAACTTCCCTCGTTATCTTAAAGTTCGACATATTGCAAATAGTACGTCTCTAACGTCCCTTTTGTTGGTTATTGGTGGCCCTCCCTGATTCTTTTCTATGTCACTGATTCATCACTTGTCCAGCAGCACCTCCCACCCTCTGAATCTGACTAATGACTTTGAATGGTGGAGTTTACCTTATTACTCCACTCCCCATATTTTCTGTAAACTGCTAAATCTAGAGACTTTTTTAGACTCATGTTCAGTTTTTTAAGCAAGCTTGTTTTGCAGGTGATGCTGTAGAATTCCTACGTCCTTGTATCAGGGGGCGTGTGATACCTGGTTGTCCTACTTATTGTTGTTAAGATTAATCAGAGGAAACATCAAGTCCTCCATTTCTCATAATTTGCAAAGAAAACCTAAAGTGTGTACATGATGATCCGCACCCCCCCATTCAAAAGATATTTTCAGAACATGAACTTCTGAGGCTTATGCGCAGTTCTCAAGGACAATTGAGAAGTCTAAGAAGTCTAACACAGCATTTGCCTTTAAGAGATTTATACCCCCATGAGAGAGGGAGAGAGACACAGATATGCAGGAGATGTGAACAAGTAACAATGCGAGCTTTAGAAAACAGTACAAACGCGGGAGCACGTGGTTAATAGCCAGAAGACTTTTACAGCTGCTATTTGGTGTAGAAATACAAAAATGGAAGAAAGGAATGCGGTCAGGCAGTTTTCCCTGAAGAAATGGCTCTGAGCTAGAAGTGAAGGATTTGCAGGATTTACTGGCAGAGAGAAGGAAAGAGAGGTGGGTACATAAAATGACCTAGCTACAGAAGGTTGGGAAAGAAAGATACAGGGGGTTCTGGGCACAGCACTTTAGTAGAGCTTGTTCCATTAACATCACTTTCTCATTAACTCTGTACCTGAATAAGTACTTGTGTGAAAAGAGACTCAGCAGGTATCCATAATGACTAGCTGTCTGAGTCAAGTGCACTTGGTGTCAGGTTCACAAGCTTTCGAGAACAGGCTGAGAGGTGACCTCATTTAGGGCAGTGGTTTTCAAATTTAGTAAGCTTGTTAAAAGTGGGGAGCCCCTGGGGCTTCCCTGGTGGCGCAGTGGTTGAGAGTCCGCCTGCCGATGCGGGGGACAAGGGTTCGTGTCCCGGTCCGGGAGGATCCCGCATGCCGCGGAGTGGCTGGGCCCGTGGGCCATGGCCGCTGGGCCTGTGCATCCGGGGCCTGTGCTCCGCAACAGGAGAGGCTGCAGCAGGGGGAGGCCCGCGTACTGCAAAAAAAAAAAAAAAAAAAAAAGTGGAGAGTCCCAACCTGACACCCAGAGAATCTGGTGTCTGGAGCAGAGGCCAGGAATTTGCACTGTTTACAAGCTCCCTAAGAGGATGTAATACAGGTAGTCCTAGAACTACACTTTAAGAACCACTAGCTAGGGGGATGAATGCCTGGGGTAATAGCAAACAGTCTGCTTCAGGGGATGATGAGAATTTTCTGAGCCTGCTTTAGTAATGATGATGATATTGAACTTTATATACCAGGACCCATGCTAAGATTCTCAGGTGCTTTTCCAGCTTGAATTCCCACAATACCACCCAAAGAGGTAGGCACTGTTCATATCCCCATTTCAGAAATGGGGAAACTAAGGCTTAAAGGAGTTAAGATCACATAACAACATTTAAATTTAGGTGTATTTGATTTCAGAAGGTGAGCTTTTACTATATTTCTAGTTTGACCTTGAAGCATACAATTAGTGACATTGTTTCTTCCCTCCAATAGCTATATATATTTTATGTCACCATCTGAATGGCATCTACCAGCTCTCCTGGTGCCACAGGCACCACCTGCGGCAAAGGATCATGTTTTAGTTTACTTGTTTGCACATTAAAAAATAGGAAGACTCCATTCTCCATTGTATGACAGATATGTAAATTCTCAGGTGAATGATATAAAATGAAACACGGTATGAACCTGTTGTATGTGCACAGGCAGGGAACTCTCCCCACATTGCTCCATTTCCGGCTCTTCTCCTAGTAGATGTGCACGTCTGGTCTCCATTCTACCTGCAACAGGAGAAATGCCATGATTTCTGTAGGGACTCAGTCAATAGCCCCAGATTAAATGTTTCCAAAGGTTAAACTTGCTTTTCTCACACATGGCTTTACTTAAAGAGATGGATCTGGGTTGAAAACTGTAACTATTTCAGTAAATGAAATACAACTTTATATTTTCATGGTGTCTGTAAAATACTTATAGCATCTTAATGTTTATATACATATACATTTTTTTAGATTCCTTTGAAATTTGTGCTATACTTTCATTGGATAGAAGCTACAAAGAAGGGAGGGAATCCTGCACCTTTGCAAACATCTTTGTTCCAAATAAATATTCAATAAGACTCTGTGTAATGTCAAAATCTGGGAAGTTGGGGGGAGGGGCATTGGATCACTCATGATAACATCTGCTCATAATTGGTTTTAAAATGTACCTCCTATACAGATTTTTTTGGGGAAAGAACTATATAGACTTGCTGGATTGCTTGTATTGAATGAAATGTTATCAGATTTACTTAAAACAAGTCATTGCTTTATATATTTACTACTTATTCATTGTATCTAGTGAAATGAATAGGAGTTTGGGGGAAGTCATTGATTTCACAAGATGGGTTGGATTTGCTCTTTATATAAAACAGGAAGATGCTGTTGAACTGCCGGATTCTGGCATCCCCATGCAGAGAAATACACTTTAACTACAAAACAGCATGTTCTGAGTCTGTGTTTTCTCTGGATAGTAGTAGCAGGAACACAGTGTTCATTTAAATTAAACCAGTTCCTTGGATAATAACAAAGTAATTAAAGAAACCACCAAGGAAAAAGAGCCAATTTATTTGAATCCTGTTCATAAAAACTACATCAAGAGCCCGAAGGTAAAAAATAATGTGGATAAGATGGCAGATTGATGATTTTTTTAAAATTCTGCATGGGATGCATCTTGATATTAATTTAAATGAGTATCCCTCATCTGAAAATAATACAAGATGCAAAATTTTTATCCTTCTTAAGGGAAATGAAATTCTATTAAAATATCCAGATAAGAAATTGCCACGTAGCTTGAAGTCCACTTGACCTCTAGTAATACCTTAACATGAGAACATTATGATTTATTCATATTTTCTGCATTCCCATTGGAATAGAGGGGCCTTTGTCTTTAATGCTTTCAAGAGTTTGAAATTCATACTGAAAAACTTATTTTAAATGATATTGCCTGAACCACAGGGAGGTATTTTAGGGCATCAACAATTTCCCTATTTTTGTCAGTAACAAAAATCTAAATGCAGTTGAAAATGTGTATCATGTTTTTATATTAGCACTACACACTGAAACTTATTTTAGAGAAAAACACACCAGTAAAATACCTCTCACATTTAAGCTCCATCAGCGTAGCAGTGAGAAATCTAGATCCCTAAACAAAAATTCACAATGGCTCTTTGTGCATTTTAGCATAACAACTGCTCCTTTTAGAAAAGCAGTATTCTCTCTCTGCCATGTTCTGCTTCTCCCTCTGAAATACCGGGCCACTTGGGCTACATATCTACTGGTGAGGGAAGTGAAGAAAAGCTTGCAGACTGGAGGATTTATCAACTGCAGGATGGCAACCCAGTCTCTGAAGAGCAACATACAGAAAATTATCAATGTTGAAGAATTTAAAATGAAATAATTTTTTAGAGAGGAAAAATATACATAAAATGTCCAACTTGCCCATTAACAAGATGAAAAGCAAAGAATTTAAACCTGTATTTCATGAACATAAAGTCATAAAAATATACATCAACACCTGGTCAGTTAAATACGAAGAAAAAAGCAGACAGAAAAAAATTATACGTGAAAATAAAGGAGAGTTAGAAAAAGGATGAAAAGAAGGGGAGTGGATTAGAAAAGTAGAACCAAGGAAGAAAGACAATAGGACTCAAACTGGGAGAGAAACTCTAGGAGGAAGAAGAGAGTATCACAGGGCCGGAAGAATTCAGTGGACCTTCACCACCTTAATCCCACTCTCTGCAGCCCCCGCTCTTGAATCTGGTTTGTCATCTCTCTGTGCAACTGGTGGATCCTCTCTGAGACATCATACTCTTCATCTTCAGAATTTCTCAAGCCCCCGGTTTGCTCAGTCTTAACCTGTGTCCAGCCGCATGGGAGGGACTCCTTCAAGTGAAATGTGGACAGGAGGAAGACATTTCAGAGATTTGACCTAAGCTCTATGTCTTACTTATGGAACTTTTTCCTTTCCAGCTGTTCACACAAGTTGTTTTTGCTGATATTAAATCAGGAATAGTTAATAGACATTTACTTTTAGAAAATTTGCTCGGTTGACATAAAATTCAGTTAAGAGCTGCTAATTCTTTAATACTTTTTGTACATTTGAAGGTTTAAATGTTATGGCTATTTTACCTAAAAGAAGTTTTATGCTAGACAGCTCTAATAATTTTCTGTAAGTTCTGTTGATTTATAAGTATTTGTAAGAAAGAGCTTATATTTCAGATGGCCATTCTTTTTGTCATTTCTGGTGCAGTATGCTGGGGCTGTTTTGTTATTCTGGATCCTGGGACAGTAGCCATATCTTTCATGGATATTTTTTCCTAATTTTTTTATTGTTCTTTTAAAAGCAAAGTGAAAAATTTGCTATGTTCTAGAAGATTCTGATGAAACATGAAGCCATGGAGACATGCTAATATTCTCTTGTAAGAAAGAAAATTGTGGAAGTAAGTTTTCTGGCCTTGAAAATGTCAGTTGAGAGAGTCATAGAGCTATATTTTCAAGACTAATGAGAAAAATCCCAGAGCCTTCAAAAGAGGCTGATGAGCAATAAAACAATGTCCGTAAGAGACATATTTTTGATGGTATAGTCAGTCAATGAACATTTAATCAACTTTTACTAAGTTCAGTAAACTGCACTAGATTCTGAGAACTTTAAATTTAAACATAATCCTAACAGTGAAGAATCTTATAATCAAGTGAAGAATTAATTGAAAGCTCATTCTAATTTTTCTAACCTATTGTTTTTTGTTTGTTCTTTAACGTTTGTTATGTTCTAACTCAGACTTGTGTCTGCAACCTAATTTTGTCCACAGTAACTTTTGCTTCAGTAACTGTGCCCCCAGCCTTCTAACTCAGCCTGAATTAGGACTTTACAAAGTCATTCTTGGTATGACAGCTTGCAGCAGACATTCTGCACTATATGGAAAATATAGAACCCTGACTCTGCCCCCTATTTTTCTTCATGGCTGTAGATGTACCATCTCTGGCATAGAGATTAGGACATGAATGATTGTCATCAGTGAGAAAGTTTCAGAGGGACGATTGGGACAGAATGGAGAGAACCTTAATAAGAACAAGCAACCCAAATGCCATACAACTAGTTGTGGTTGATTAACTGAAAGCAGCTCTTCTGCCCCTTTCCTGTTTGCCCATTTCTGCTCCCCTCTAACCTTGAAAGAACCTAATTATAGAAATGAGATCTTTAGGCAATTTAACTCTTGACTTATGCTCTCCTGAATGCACATCTTCCCTTGACTAACCTGTTGATTCTTTTCCTAGATAAAAAGAAGTAAGAATGAAGAATGAAGTAGTTAAAGAATGACTAGCTTTCTACCCCCCAGAAGCCCCCCTAAACAATCTTGCCGGCAGATCACATGGGGAAGAGAACATCTGAAGAGAGAGCCAGCCAGTCTGCACACAGTAGACAGTGATGCAGAACCCAACCTCCTGCCTCAATGATTCACTGAGATTCTCCTCCCCTGCCTCCCCCTTAAAAACTGTCATTATTGAACAGAATCTTCAAAGATGGTCTCTGGACATGAGTCCACCTTCTCCCCAGATTGCTGGCCTTTCTGATTAAAGCATCTTTCCTTTCTATTGACACTTGCCTCTCGATTATTGGCTTTACAGCAGTGAGCAGCCAAACCTGAGTTCGGTAACATAACCACTCCCGATAAAGAATGTTAGCACAATGGGTCACACGTCATACATTAGAGGTTAATATATGACAGGTTAAGAGTGTCATTTCTGGAGGCAGACATCTAGCTCTGCCACCTATTACCAGTGTAATCCTGGGCAAGTCATTTAACCCAGCTATACATCAGTTTCTTCATCTGTAAAATGTATATGATATTTAGAGTTAAGTGGGTTAATGCCAGTAAAGGACTTATTATGTTCCACAGAGTAAGTACTATAAATATTATTATCTCCCCCCATTCTGCAATTATTATTACATTAACTGGCCTGACTTGTATGGTAGATGATGGTCAATTGAATTATCCTTATGATGGATAATTTAGACTGTTCTATATGCATTATATTACTTTCCTATTGCTGCTGTAACAAATTAGCACAAACTTAGTGGCTTAAAACAATACATATGTATTATCTCATAGTTCAAGAGGTCAGAAATCTGAAAGACATCTCACTGGGCCTTAATTAAGGTGTTGGCAGTTCTGTGTTCCTTCTGGAGGCTCTAGGGAAGAATCAATTTCTTTGCCTATTATGGTTCCTTGAGGCTGCCTGCATTCCTTGACTTGTGGTCCCTTCCTCTGCCTTCAAAAACACCAGTGTAGCATCTTCAAGTTTCTTTCTGGCTCTGGCTCTCCTGCCTCCTTCTTGCACTTAAAAGGACCCTTGTGATTAATTTGGTAGACCCAGATAATCTGGAATAATCAGGGATAATCTCCTCATCTAAAAATCCTTAACTTAATCACATTTGCAAAATCCCTATTACCATGTAAGGTAACATATTCACAGGTTCCAGGGATTAGGACATGAATGTCTTTGGGAGACCATTATTCTGCCTACCATATATATCAGAAAAGATGTATGAAGAATGCTCATGTTATCAAGAATTATCAGTTATCAGGAGTGGTAACTGTTACAATTATTACTTCCATGGGATAGAAAAGGGACAATTAAGTAGAACAGTACTCATTTGAATTTGTATTATTTTAACATTTATTATGTGCATGCATTACTGCCATTCATTCATTCACTCACTCATTCAGTAAACATTTATAAAGCAACTAGACCTCTTGACTTAACCAAATTAGCTTTCTTGTCAGTTATACTACAGAATCAATAAAATACAAATCAGTGAGACAGGAGGTAAGGGCACAACCTTTAAAAGAATGACATAGCTGTTGAAGAGAGGACAAAAATACTGGTTAGAACCTACTAGGCCCAAGGAAGTGGGAGATTCAATTTCCAGTAGACCTCAAGGCTCATTATATGCTCATTGTAATACATTAGCATATGCTAAATGACACACCCACAGGCACCATGACAGTTCTGAGGCCAACCACAAAAGGCCAAAAAGTGGACAGTGGCCCAATTCCTGGAAATTCCCACCGCTTCTCCAAGATAGTTAGAACATTCCTCCCACTCATTATCCTATAACATTACCCAGTGCATAAAAACTAACCACCCTATATTTCGGGGCCACTCTCACCTTCTGAGACAGTCCACATTCTGTCTATGGAATGTGTATCTCTCTAAACAAACTTGCTTTTACTTTGCTATGGCTTGCTCTTGAATTCTTTCCTGTGTAAAGCCAAGGACCCTCACTTGGCGGCCCCTCCCAAGAACTGGGTCGAGACCTGGGACATGACCATCCTCTCGTACCCCATTTTCCTACAACATCAGCATCAGACTATTATAATGACTCAAAGATTTAGTACCTTGTCAAAACACTTCAAGGGCTTGAGTATGGTCCTCCTATGTTCTACATCTCTGTTGCTAGTAAATGCATTTGAGCTAAAAAAAATTTGAGCCAATCATCATACTCTCTGGTTTAAAAAAATAGAAAGTTTTCTATTTTCAGTTTTCTTGAGATGCGAAAGTGGAAGAAATTCAATCTTTTTGTTTACTGGATGAGAAGGTCTTCACTTTGGTATTTCCAAATCGAGCAAGCATTATCACTTCTGGGGAAAGAACAGCAGCGTTAATTTACCTGCTTGGATTTGAATACTGGAGTGGAAATTAGGCTGGAAAAGCAGCTATCAGTACAAAACCTCAGGAGGCCTGTGGATTGGGTATGGTTTGTATCATGTTAATCTTACTTTCAGTACAAGCTAAATAGTTTTTTGTTTCAAAGAAAAGGCATTGGTTCCTCTACCAGGTTAGCACCTTAAGTTGCATGGTGCTTTAAGAATTCAGATGCTCTACATTATGATTTCAATATCTGAATTAATTTGAATAGGAAGAACAGTTAAATATGGATTGTTCACAGATTATTTCAAAAGGCAAGACCTTATTATTGCCAGCACACATGTCACTAGCTGCTGAGTGACACCGTGCATCACATTTCATGGAAATAAAAGGAGAGCTCCTTTGTTGTAAATTCATTCATACACTCTTGGGAAATTAGGATGCACAACAGATGTAAATCAGCCTTCAATCCAAGTCCCAGTGTGGACAGTACAGAAGACAGAAGTGGTGGGAGTCAGGGGAAAAAGAGAACCATAACCCATGCAAAGAATAGAAGAGAATATCCTGTTTTTTTTTTTTATCAGGTTGGACCATTTGTATGTACTCTCAGACATTAATTTATCTCTACATTGTTAAATGCTCTCCTTCTTACTTACTGGAGTTGGAGTGAAAGGTGGTCCTAGTTAGAGAAATCCCCAGCAGGACCTTCCTGGTCTAAAACACTAGGACTTCATCTCACAGAGGGGCCTCCGATAGGCACAGGATTCCTTCAGGGCAAGACACTTGACAGGTTGTGGAAGAATTACTCTTAGACTCCCTTAAAAGCCCCTTTAGGTATCGCACATCCAGAGGTACACAATTCCCAGCAGACTAAGGACCCTTTGGGGACTGCGTCTTGAAGCTTGCACCCTCTTCCTGTGCACATTGGGAATCCTCTATTCTCCTTTTCAAGCTGCCTCTGCACAAGCTTGTTTCTGCATGAGCCACTCATGGGCCAGGTAAGGTGGAGATAGTGATGCTTTACTGCTTCTGTTCAGCTGCTTGTTAGATAGTGGGTCTCCCATGCAGTGCCTACAGATTTCCAATGCCATTCTATTAGGCTAATCACAGGATAATTCTACTTGGATACAAAATTAGCAGCAGAATCATATTTTACCTCTAGCTTCTAACTGGCAACAGTCACATGCTTTTATTAAACTATTCCAATCAAGGTTTCACAGCACCATAGATTCTGCTTATCACTGGACCCACCTGCAGCCAGCCCTCTTCCTCACCTCTTATCAGCAAAGCCAATTACTTTCTCCTGTGCTTGCTTTGTTGTTTTGCTTAAAGACTCCACCACACCTCCACAACTAAGCCCACGGGATATTAGCTAAATCCTATGCCTGAGCCTCCCTCCCCACCCTACACAGGTTACTACCTTGAGGTGGTCTGTGAGTTCTGGTCTGTCTTCTTTTCTACAAAGAAGTGTTCACAGCATTCCTTTTATTTCAATGTTTTCTTGCTTTTCTGGGTCTATCTATTGTTTCCCGCTCTCCTCCTTCATTGCTGCTTCCTCTTACTCTTTCTTCCCTTCTCCCTTGTCAAGTTTCCAAAACACTTTCTACCCTCAATTAAGAATGATTTTTAAAATGCAATAATTCCTTACGAATTCCTGTTCCAAACAACTCCACTTTTTCATTAATTGATAAATTTCTATGGAGATGGTTTTATGTAATGAGAAAAGGCAGGCACTTTGAGATCAAATAGAGTTGTATCCATCATTCCTAGGTGGATACACTTTGTGTTGTCCTTAGTCAGCCATGATATCAGTTTCTTCATCTCTTAAACAGGATGATTTTCCTCCTTGTGAGGGTATGAACATTGCCTGAACTATGAAGTGGAACCACTGAGACCTGTGAGCATATACCGTGTTAACTTTCTTCCCCTTCAAGTTTTAGCAAGTATTTTTTAAGCAGTCGGGTAGACATTGCACTAAGAAACTTTGGAAGAATGCAAAGCTGAATAAAATGGCGTGTGACTTGGAGGAGTTTGTAACTCAGCAAATAAGATCAGAAGAAGCAAAGTCAAAACCAGATCTAAAAAAAAAAAAAAAAAAAAAAAACCAGATCTAAGTAACAACAGAAACTTATGAACCAGGCACTTAATTGACAAACCTCAAATACACTGTAACAGAAAATAGCTCCTTCCAGTAATAAAACCCTACAACTAATTTATTCACCCCTATTTCCCCTCTCCTCTTTACCTGGGATATACCCCTCCAGAAACCAAACAATTAACAGCAATAACACCAACAGTAACATAATTAATATCAATGAAGTACTCTGAGTCAATAAAGTGGCATAGGAAATCAAAATGGAATTTATGTAATATTCATATTAAATTTAATAACTATTTAAATATTTATAAATTATCTAGCATTTTATATTTGCAAAATGCTTTACAACCACTTTTTATTAATTATTAGATACCACTTATCCCTTGGCACTCAAGTTTCCAGATGCAGCAGTGCTGATTTTTTTCTTATTATTAATCTTAAAGAAACATTTAGCTTTATCAAACATTTTTCTAAGTTCTCATATCTAAAGTATTGGGTCATATGGAAAGAAAAAAATAAATCACTACAGAGATAGACATCTTTGCAGTACTTAATTCTATCGTTTTAGAACTCAGAAAAGTGAAATGACTTGTCCAAGATAACAGAGCTAGTCCTATTAATGGCTGGGCATGTAGAAGTCCTAGATTAGCCTAACCTCTGGGGTTTCATTACCGAATATTTAGAGAAGTCAGAAAACTGGTGCTGTGCTAACTGTATTAATTAGAACTGTAATTTGGGGACAAAAATCTGAGCATAGTGCTTATATTTTACCAGGGTCTGTGTAAGTTAGTCCTGTGTGAGGACAGTAGTGCCTAGAACTGCTGAAGTCCAGGTTCACCTAAAGCCGTGAATGTTTTTATATTAAATGTACTTCCCAATAAAGGTTGTGATGCCTTGAAACCAGTCTTATTCATGATTTTTCCCTCTAACACCTGTGTTCTCAAATGTCTTCTCTCCTGCTCTGGTGAAATATGTACTACATTGTCTTCCCACACTAGACTCTGAACTCACCAAAAAGACGTGGACTGTGTCTTCCTACACTTTTATGATTCCCTCCATCTGGGCAGTGCCTGGCCTATTGAAAGCACTCAGATATTTTCTCACTACTCCATTGTTAGATGGCAAATCCCAGGAGGGCAGGGCTCTTGTTGACTCATCTTTGCCTTTACAGCAGTGTCTAGTACAGTGTCTCATTTACAGTAAGTCTCAACGAATATTTGTTTTATGAATAAAAAGAAAGTTATACAGACATTTAGTTATTTGTCGTGATACATATAAGGATCAGTTTTATAGTGTCATCTGATAAAAATCAAGAAAACAATGATGCATAACTAGGTAACCGTTCCAGCATGTGGAGGTCAAGCTGGAAACTATGAGAAGCAGGTTCCAATTTGCCTTTCATGCCTGAATGTTAACACAATTTTTTAAAATTAATTATTTTTTACTGTGTAAAATATCCATATCATAAAGTCCACCAATTTAATCATTTTAAAGTGTATAATTCAGTGACATTAAGCACATTCACAATGTTGTGCAAATATCGCCACCATCTAGTTCCAGAATAGCACAATGTTTCTGTAGTTTATAACACAGCTGTTTTGTTACATTCAGTGTCGGGGAATCAAATGTTCCACAAATACAATCCAGGGCTTAAGAAATATATGGAAATGAATCAATCACAGAACTTTTCACTAAATTTGAAAAAGCTACTCCTTTCACTCTATCATATTAAATAGTATTCTGTTGAGATCTGTTGGCAAAAAAAGAGGATAATATTGGGAGAAATAATACGGGTTAGGACTTGATCTCACTGGGTGCTGGTGACTTAATCTGTCTGCTCGACCCTCAGGGCCTGGATGCAGCTGAGGGAGCTAACTGTGGTCCAGTTATCTTCACCAGGATCATTTAAAGGGGTCTCCAACTGTGGACTGTAGGATGTTGACAAAAATGATTGTGGATTCCCATAACCTACATTAGAATAAGAACTCTGTACAATTTCGTACACGTTGAGCTTCAGTATAATTAATAATGCACAGCAAATACAAAAACTAGTGTGGCTCTGCAATTAACTGCCGAGCTTCACCGTTAGGAATAAGTGGAAGTTTTACCCGGGTGTGCTCAAGGGAACTAGCTGAACACTGTAATTGTCTGTATCCCATAGTGGCTGGGGACTTTAACCTAAGAGCAGCCAGTATTTGATCACAGATTCTACTTTAATGGGAGGTATCTCCATTAAGTGCCCCTATGTTGTATTTCAATACACTCTGCAAAAATCTTGCTCCAGTCTCTTTTTGAATGATGAGTTAGCTCTGTCTGTATTTCTTTCATTTTCCTCCTGAACCCTAGTGCAGCAATGGGAATCAGCTTTGGACTGGAAGAAAGTCTTTTAGATTGAATCTGATATTAAAATCAACAACCCTCTTCCATTGCTCCAGTGAAAGAAGTTATAATGCTCTCTGTGAAGCAATACTAAACTTCCCTTCTTTACAGCAGCTGTTCAGGGTTTGACTGTTTAACCATTTCACTGCCCCTTTTGTGCAGACTACTAGGAAGCAGCCACATAGCAGAGGGAGATCAGCTTGGTGCTTTGTGACCACCTAGAGGGGTGGGATAGGGAGGGTGGGAGGGAGATGCAAGAGGGAAGGGGATATGGGGATGTATGTATGCATATAGCTGATTCACTTTGTTATAAAGCAGAAACTAACACACCATTGTAAAGCAATTATACTCTAATAAAGTTGTTAAAAAAAATGTACTCAGATTTCAGCTTGTATATGAATCACCCAGGAAAGTGGCTAAAAATGCAGGTGCTTCGCTGATACTCCAGAGCTTCTGCTTTAGTAAGTCTAGGATAGAACCTTAGAATCTGTGTGTTCCTAGTTTCCCCAGATAATTCTAATGCAAGTGATCGAAGGACCACAGTTTGAGAAGCAACACATTTTAGCCACCTCAACCTTAGATAACAGTTACATGAACTCAGTTATGCATGTTTGTCTCTTTATTGCTAGCATCTTAGAACTTTTCCATGTTAATGGCACAGGTTAGATAAAACATTTTTCTTGTAAAATGGGGATATAAAACCCCTTCACTAGGTTTTTATAAGGATGATTGGATAATTTAAGCAAAGGGATCAGTAAAGTGTCTAGAATTCTGTAGGCACTTAATAAATAGTTTTAAAATATTTTTCATTAAAATATCTTATCAGCAATATCATTAGCAGCAACAGCAAGCACATCAGCATGGAATCGCCAAAATGTGTTTAGGAAACTGATTGTCCAGATTTTCTGTTTCCTTTACCCCCATGGGGAGTTAAGGTTATCTGGGCTCAAATTAAAGGTCATTAATCCTGGCTGCCACACCATAAATGACATGCCATTTGACTCTGAAAATTACTTAGGGGGCTCTAATTTCTTATATCCAAGATGGAGAGTAGACGTGACCTAAATCTTTAAAAAGGATGAATGAAGAAATGTGGTTTCAGTTGTAGGAGAGTCTAGTGAAATTGTTGGGGGTAGCCTTCTGGAGCAGAGAAAGATTGTTCTTAGATATTGTTGCATCAGCAAACCCTAAAGTCTTATTATGGTCTCGCCTTTTAATTTTTATTATTTTATTCAGTTATTGATAACTTCTCATGACATTTTCCCCTTTATTGCAATGTATGATATTTCAGAGAGCAGCCGAGTGCAAAGGCAGATGTTAACATTCCACGACTGTGACCATCCTTCCTTTGGGGTGGCTTTGGAAACTGTGTTGACAACTTGATATCCTTTTTGTAGAGGTTGCTCATTAACAGTACTTGGAAGGTAGTAATGTTAGAGACAGAAGAGATGTTGATGGAGAGCAACCATTTCTGTTTGTATAATTTGCAGTTTCCTAAGTGTCACTATATATATTAATCTTTTATGAAGGGAACTGAAATTGAACAGCCTGACTTGTGAAGGTGCTTTATTTCCCTCTTGCTCCTGTAGCATGGTCATACACAGAGATACTGTAGATTTTCCAAAACTGGTTTTGGAAAAAAGTAACTTTTTTGGACCTAAGTTTTGAACCCACTGACCTCAAAACAACCCAAACTACTCTTTCCTTTTCACTTAGAAAAAAGTACAAAACACAAATGTACAACTCTAAGATTTATATCAATGCAAACACCCAGTTATAACCCAGGAAAAGATATAGAACATTTCCAGCATCCCAGATCCCCTCCCCTGACACCTAACGGGGTTCCTTCCGGTTACCCTCCCTTCTTTTCCTCCCCACCACAGCTGATCACAATTCTGCTTGTCATGGTAACTATTTTTTTTTGCTTTTATTTATGTTTTAACACTTAAGTAGCATCCCCCCTCCAAAAAATAAAGGTTAGTTTTCCTGATTTTTGATATTTTGTGTCTGGCTTTTTTCACTCAATATTAAGTTTTTAAGATTAAGTTTTTGAGATTTACCCAAAGTGTTTTATAAAGATGTGGTTGATTTGTTTTTATTACTTTATAGTATTTCAATATTTGAACATACCACAGTTTTTTTTTTTCTCAATTCTACTCTTGATGGGCATTTCCATTCTGAACTTTTTCATATGCTGATTTGCTGTTTGAATATATTCTTCTGTGAAATGCTTGTACTAAAATTGAAAGAAAGAAAAAAAACACCTAAATTTTCCCACACACTCTTTCACTAAGTTACTATGATCTGTATTTGGGTGTTTCCTCTGTTCCTATTAACCGGGCACAAGGCTCTCCCATAGTTAGACAGTTCTGGTTATCTAAGATGTCACTTAAAAAAATTCCTGAACCTAATGGGTTTCTCAAAAAATCCAATCCTTTAAAATGTTCAATTAAAAAAAAATGTTCCATAACCAATATCCTTGGGAAACATCATATAAAGTACTCACTTCTTGGACATTCATAAGAAGCATTTATAATAATAAAAATTCTAAAGAACAATGGAGTAAAGAAACCTAGTCAACACTATTTAGTCCAACTTTTCTGCTTCATAGTTAAATTCAGAACATCTAATACCATCTTGTGGAACAAATATTCTGTGAAACACATTTTGGGAAAAACTCGTTTAGAAGAGTCCCCTTTTGTTGGATTTCAACATCACAAGTCAGCAGGTGAAACACCATGATAAAAAAGCTTCAAACAAGATATAATTATCTCGGAAATATACTTACAAAGAATTTAAAATGGAAAAATGGTTCACTTAGATTGGATTTCCTTAGTTTTTAAAATATTTAAGCAATTAAAAAAGCTAATAACTAATACTAAAGAATTTGATATAGAAATGCAGGTGCTTTTTAAATGCTTTTTAAATTTGATATAGAAATGCAGGTGCTTTTAAAGCTCAGATTCACACATCAAATGCAATTATATTTCCAAAATCTATTAATGGCTCAATTAACTCATAGATCAGATAATTAGGTGTTGTTCGTTAATGATAATTTGTGTGTGTGTGTGTGTGCATGTGTGTTGTGTGAGTGTGATGGAAAAATCACAGCTTTTTAATGCTTAAAGGCAATTTCTTATGATGAAGTAGTTAAGTGTACATTTTGTTTTAACATTTTTTGTGAATTTTTCAGTTTGGATATGTACAGTATTTTTGCTTTTCCAGATTTCTCACTTGTAAATAGCAATGTTTCCTAAAGTGCAAAAGTTAACATTCAAATCAAAAATCCTCAGCTTCTTCTCTACTCTTAAGAAAAAAAAGTTTAGAAAAATTAACTGCTTAGAGGTATTATTATTAAAGAAAGCCATCAATAAAATAGAGGCAGACCTTTTCTTCATAATCACTAATTTGCTCTCATTATGGAGAAATTTACCACTATATTAATAAAGTAAATTACTTATTATTGTTAGATTATTTGTTGCTATTTTGATATAACAGCAAAATAAACGGGGATCACCAAATTTGCATCACCTCATAGCTATGTATTTACTATGTTCTGATAATGCATCTGTGCAAATTACACACACCTATTGGTCCCTGATATAGAAAACATTAGAATGAGTCTAGGAGGAATCCTCTTTGACTGAGTGTGTAATTGGAGATCATGTTCACTTATCTCTTTTAGCCTCAAGGCTCTTGGCTTTCTTTGCCTGTCACTCAGGGTAATGGTTAGTTACTGTCAGAACGCAGCTATAATTGGGAAAGGCACTCCCTAAACACAGAAGTTTCAGGGAGGTGAGAATTCATATCCAGCCTAGTGAGTCTGGGAAGTTTTCCAATCCTCCAGTGCTGTACTAAGGCACAAAAGCAAATTGAATTTTATTGCTTAGGTGACATCAAACCATATTTAAACACAGAGGCTCCTTGACAACATCCTTCTTAAGAAACTCATTGTAATAAAACTTTTATTTTTTCCTCCAAGCTGGTCTTGAAGTTTGCATTCATTTTGAAATTTCTTCCATTTAAATTCTTTACTTTTTCACAGAGAATTATAACAAAATAATAAGTTCATATTACTATTAAGGGGAAAACTTTTGTGATATAAATGTTCTACAACCATCTAGAAAAATAAATGCAAAATTAGAAAGTGTAACTAAACTGAATATTATTAATGATGTTAGTTACTAAAATTGATGTGCCTGTGCTCTCAGATTTGAAAACCTAAGTGTTTTTCTTTCTAAAATGGGGCATACTTTGAACTTTTGAGTTTAGGATTTATGATTAAAAGTTAATCACAAACTATTATCATCAGTACTCTCCAATCCACTGTCATACTTAATTTATGCAGAATAGTTTTAGGCATTTTTTTCTAGCTTCATAGAAAATTAAATTGGGGGATCCTCTACTTCATTTATCAAGGATATTTACTTTTTCCAGATAAAATATTTATAAAAATTATTTTATATCCAATTATTTTTCTCTACAAAATATTTTGCATTAGGACTTACTGCATTTTGGGGGTGTAAATCATATGTACTCCTTTACCTCCTTATTCAAGCAATTTTCCCCCCCTTTTTTTCTTTCTGTAGTGCATTTTTATATGATTATTTCCTGTAATCCCCTTCAGATAATTGATTGGAATTTTCTTCTTCTTATTATTTTTAACATAAGACCATATTTTTCCTATACATTTAGTATTTTTCTCTCCTTCCTCCTTCCATCTTCTTATAATTGTGTACCCTTTTGCTTAAATAACCCACCTTCAACTTCTCCAAGCCCTATTGTCTTTACACAACTCATTTTAACTTGTCTTGAACTCATTACACTCCCTTATATTCTTCCTACCTATTTGGTCAGTCCATAAAAATATGCCTATCAACAATTAATGTAATGATGTAGATAAAAGATAACTCCTGGCAAAATCCTGCTTATTGAGATAAGAAAAATACACACTAATTAATTAAAGAGCATCAGTTAAATAAGCACTAAATTATAGTGGAAATTCTCAGAGAGTCTCAATGTTTGTTGTACCAAGATTCCCTTTCTAGAAACGTTGTTTAAAAGTGATTCCCTAACAGCACATTAAAAGGATCATACACCATGATCAAGTGGGGTTTATTTCAGGAATGCAAGGATTCTTCAATATATGCAAGTCAATCAACGTGATACACCATATTAACAAACTGAAGGAGAAAAACCATATGATCATCACAATAGATGCAGAGAAAGCTTTTGACAAAATTCAACACCCATTTATGATAAAAACCATGCAGAAAGTAGGCATAGAAGGAACTTTCCTCAACATAATAAAGGCCATATATGACAAACCCACAGCCAACATTGTCCTCAATGGTGAAAAACTGAAACCATTTCCACTAAGATCAGGAACGAGACAAGGTTGCCCACTCTCACCACTCTTATTCAACATAGTTTTGGAAGTTTTAGCCACAGCAATCAGAGAAGAAAAGGAAATAAAAAGAATCCAAATCGGAAAAGAAGAAGTAAAGCTGTCACTGTTTGCAGATGACATGATACTATACATAGAGAATCCTAAAGATGCTACCAGAAAACTACTAGAGCTAATCAATGAATTTGGTAAAGTAGCAGGATACAAAATTAATGTACAGAAATCTCTGGCACTCCTATACACCAATGATGAAAAATCTGAAAGTGAAATCAAGAAAACACTCCCATTTACCATTGAAATAAAAATAATAAAATATCTAGGAATAAACCTACCTAAGGAGACAAAAGACCTGTATGCCGAAAATTATAAGACACTGATGAAAGAAATTAAAGATGATACAAATAGATGGAGAGATATACCATGTTCTTGGATTGGAAGAATCAACACTGTGAAAATGACTCTACTACCCAAAGCAATCTACAGATTCAATGCAATCCCTATCAAACTACCAATGACATTTTTCACAGAACTAGAACAAAAAATTTCACAATTTGTATGGAAACACAAAAGACCCCGAATAGCCAAAGCAATCTTGAGAACAAAAAATGGAGCTGGAGGAATCAGGCTCCCTGACTTCAGACTATACTACAAAGCTACAGTAATCAAGACAGTAGGGTACTGGCACAAAAACAGAAAGATAGATCAATGGAACAGGATAGAAAGCCCAGAGATAAACCCATACACATATGGTCACCTTATCTTTGATAAAGGAGGCAGGAATGTACAGTGGAGAAAGGACAGCCTCTTCAAAAAGTGGTGCTGGGAAAATTGGACAGGTACATGTAGAAGTATGAGATTAGATCACTCCCTAACACCATACACAAAAATAAGCTCAAAATGGATTAAAGACCTAAATGTAAGGCCAGACACTATAAAACTCTTAGAGGAAAACATAGGCAGAACACTGTATGACATAAATCACAGCAAGATCCTTTTTGACCCACCTCCTAGAGAAATGGAAATAGAAACAAAAATAAACAAATGGGACCTAATGAAACTTCAAAGCTTTTGCACAGCAAAGGAAACCATAAACAAGACAAAAAGACAACCCTCAGAATGGGAGAAAATATTTGCAAATGAAGCAACTGACAAAGGATTAATCTCCAAAATTTATAAGCAGCTCATGCAGCTCAATAACAAAAAAACAAACAACCCAATCCTTGGGCAGAAGACGTAAACAGACATTTCTCCAAAGAAGATATACAGACTGCCAACAAACACATGAAAGAATGCTCAACATCATTAATCGTTAGAGAAATGCAAATCAAAACTACAATGAGATATCATCTCACATGAGTCAGAATGGCCATCATCAAAAAATCTAGAAACAATAAATGCTGGAGAGGGTGTGGAGAAAAGGAAACACTCTTGCACTGCTGGTGGGAATGTGAATTGGTACAGCCACTATGGAGAACAATATCGAAGTTCCTTAGAAAACTATAAAAAGAACTACTGTATGACCGAGAAATCCCACTACTGGGCATATACCCTGAGAAAACCATAATTCAAAAAGAGTCATGTACCAAAATGTTCATTGCAGCTCTATTTACAAGAGCCCAGAGATGGAAACAACCTAAGTGTCCATCATCGGATGAATGGATAAAGAAGATGTGGCACATATATACAATGGAATATTACTCAGCCATAAAAAGAAACGAAATTGAGCTATTTGTAATGAGGTGGATGGACCTAAAGTCTGTCATAGAGAGTGAAGTAAGTCAGAAAGAGAAAGACAAATACCGTATGCTAACACATATATATGGAATTTAAGAAAAAAGAAATGTCATGAAGAACCTAGGGGTAAGATGGGAATAAAGACACAGACCTACTAGAGAATGGACTTCCCATATTCTACTAGGATATGGGAAGGGGGAAGGGGAAGCAGTGACAAAGCGAGAGAGAGGCATTGACATATATACAGTACCAAAGGTAAAATAGATAGCTAGTGGGAAGCAGCCCCACAGCACAGGGAGATCAGCTCGGTGCTTTGTGACCACCTAGCTGGGTGAGATAGGGAGGGGTGGGGGAGGGAGATGCAAGAGGGAAGAGATATGGGAACATATGTATATGTATAATTGATTCACTTTGTTATAAAGCAGAAAATAACACACCATTGTAAAGCAATTATACTCCAATAAAGATGTAAAGAAAAAAAAAGTGATTCTCTATCTACAGTGCATCATTCTTTATGTCTGGCTAAGCTGGTCTACAACAGATTGGGGCCAAAAGTCTCTATCTAAGCCAAAGCCTACAGCCTAAAATGAAACACCCATGGGCCAACGTTTTAATTGGGTTACGCAGCTAACAGTAACAGGTGGTGGTATTGCAGAGGTATAGATAAGGAGTTATGGATTTTCAGAGAAGATAAATAATGCAACTTTTTGGTGTGGGGAGGTCTGTGGGAAAATACAGAAGAATGATTTGGGACAGAGGGATTAGAAAAAGTTTGCCAGGTGAGATAGCATTTCACCAGTCCTTGTAAGACTATTTTATTTCACCACGCGGAGTTGAAAGCAAAGGCAGCCCAAACAGTGGAAACAGCATGACCCTAGAATCTTTAACAAATGAGATGTGTACTGGCAACAAAATGTATTATGGTCCAGCTGGAAAAATTATCAGTGGATAAATCAGAGTAGTGGGCGTTCAGTTTGGAAATGTAAGTTGGAAGAGATCATGAAATTTGTTCATGCAGGGTCCAGAGTTTGAGTAACTTAGTGCTGGACTGTGCACATGTGCTGCTCAATTTCCCTTTAAGGAAGGACTTGTTGCCCAGCTTGTGCTATCAACACCCGGCCCATTTTGTGGCAAAAGTTGTGCAACAATGGATGCATGTCCGTGGGATCTACTGGTTCTACTCTACAGTGTATCACCTGTGGTAGCTAGCCCCATAGAGCGTTGAAGGGATCCTTGCAAAGCTTATTGAAGGTGCCAGGTTGGGGATGTAGCGTGGTGGTGCTATTCTTTGAGATGTGCCCCCAAACACCGACACAAGACTGTTGTGTCCCAAATAGCTATAATACATGGGTCTGGAATCAAGGGGTATGCATAGAATTAGTCCTCTTGCCATTACTCCCAGAGACCCACTTGGAAATGTGTCTTTCCCATCCCTATAACTTTAGTCTCTACTGAATTAGAAGTCCTTATTTCCCAGGAGAGGAACAATTCCACCACTGGACACAGTAATGTTTTCACTGAAACTGAAGCTATTATAGCTGCATGGTCATTTGGGGCATCATATGTCAGTAGACTAGCAGACAAAGAAAATAGTTACTATGCCAGTGAGAGAAAAATTAACTATGATTATCGAGAGGAGCTAGACTCACTGCTACATAATCAGAATGGTGAGATCTTGGAGACCTATTGAAGCATCTCTTGGACCGTCCATGCCTGATAAGAGTGAAAGGAAAATTACATCTTCCACAGCTTGACAAAAGCAAAACAGACACATGCTAACAGCCCTCAGGAATAAAGATCTGAATCAGGCCATCTAGAACATGGAGACGTAATAGATCATTTGTCAGAAACCAAACTTCGATATGAAAACGGCAACTAAAGTCTCAGACTCCTCAAGGGAGAAGCTCTCCATCATCTGACTGGACAAATACCTAGAACAGTTACAGCACTGGACAAAGACGCAGAAGCTAACTCAGCTCACATGCTGGCATTACCTGGTGGTGCAGGAGCGTTCATGTTGGAGAGTCTGGGATCTGAAGCATAAGTACCTTAGCCATCCTCTCTATGGACACTGTTTGGAGGCATTCTTTATATTTATCAGAGGACCTGGCTGAGTTGAGTCCCTGTTGCCTAGAACTGTGACCTCAAGAATGTGCCTTTTATTGGCTTTTTCTACTTCATGTCACATTTCCCTGTAACGGCTTTCTGGAATGTACTCGCAAATAAAATACCTGTACCAAAAAATAATAATAATAATAAAATAAAATGAAACACCCATGGAAGCAGATTGTGAGGAGCCTGGCATGAACTCTGCCCCACAGAACATTCTATATTGAATTCTATATTGAATTCTATATTGAACAGAATGAACTTTTTCCTTTTGGGACATTTGGATACAAAATATATGGGAACATTTTGGAATTTATAACAGCAGTAAAAGAGAAACAGAATGAAAAGTTTAGTTACCGAGGAGATAAAATTACTACAGTGAGGTTTTGGTGCATTAAAATCTGAAAACACTCCTGATACAATTAGAAATGGTAGCTAAACATAACAAACATCTCTTTAACTGAAAAACAAAAGAAATCCCTAGGGACTAATCAGCAAAAAGTGATCTGGAAGTCAGAGCTGGGCTACGGCTGCTGGGAGGTGGGAGTGGGGATGAGAATGCAGGTATCGATTTTAGAAATCCAGAAGGTCAGGTTTTAATCTTTGTGGGAATGAATGGAAGATCAAGCCTTAGGCCCATGCAAGGCAGGGAGTTAGAACCGACACTCAGACATAAAGCTTGGACGCTTAAAAGTCTGTAGAAGAAAGAACCAGAAAGAATCTGTCCATAAGCATAGAGGTGAAAAAATACCAGTCTTTCTTGGTTGGAGCTCTGGGTAGAAAATAAAAGTCTACTCTGAGAATTTTTCAACTTTGGATTTCAAATTTGCATTAACTACGAACTTAGATGTCTTCCAAGCTGATATATCAATATAAGACTTATTGCTGGGGCAGTGATAATTCTAGAGAATCTTGAACAGAGTGTGGTAAAGGTGACAGGATGTCACTTCTGAAATTAACTTATAATTTCGGAAAAGGCCAACTTGTGTTGTGTCTTGCTTGTGCATCCCCTCCTCCCCCTCTATGATGAAGGCAGCTGTCACGTTGGGAGCTGCCCCGTGGAGATCCTCATGTGGGAAGGTCAGTAGTCAGCACTGAACTGAAACCCTCAGTCCAACAACCAGCAAGGAGCTGAATTCACCTAACAGCCACTCATGAGCCTGGACGTGGATCACCTCCTCCTCAAGCCCTGAAACGAACACAGCTAGGGCAGACATCTGGATTGCTCCCTGTGAGAAAGCCTGAGCCACAGGGACTCAGTGAGGTCAGACCCTGATTCAAGACTCACAGATATTGTGAGAAAAGGAACGTTCGTTGTTTGCAGCTATTGGGTTTTAGGGGTAATGGTTACACAGTGAGATAGAACTAATACAGAGTAACTCCCATTGGTGGAAGCTCCTACCTTCTCTTCAGTCTCTGTCACACCAACGAAGATTCCTACTCCTTATTTATGGAATTGTCAATGTCTCCACAAGGAAAATCCACCTACCCACACTGTGATTTGGATGGCAAGGACTAGGAGAGGTGGGAGAGGTAGAAGCTGAGTACAGACCTATAACCTGGAAGAGTAAGTGAAGCAATTTTCCATTCCAGGGAAGTTAGTTCCACAGTAGACTAGCTCCAATCATCCTTTCTGCCCTCTTCAGATTTGCTTAATATTTGCCATCCTGTACATTGTGGACATTTTGCTTGTTTTTCTTCCTGTTCTGTCTTGTCTTTTTTTTTTTTTGGCTGCCAAGCTTTTCTTATTTGGGGTTACCTTCCATTGTTTAGAAAAGCTCATCTGCTCTGTTTAAGAGACACTGAGGTATTTCCCTGAAGTGATTAAGTTTCTGTATTATCAGTGCAGCCTAAGGTTTTTGAACAATAATATAAATGTTGCTTTAAATGAAATAGAAACTGGCAAAAACACCCCAAACACTCAGTATAATCAGGGTAAAGTTTAGAAGAACTTTTAACATACACAGACATATTTGTTATGTACATTAAGCAGTCTGAGGATATGGTGAAAGTAAAGTACAGATAATAATGGAAAATATTAGACAAATTGGAAGACTAGTAAAGTGTGAACTAAACTCATATCTCTAGAAGTAAGTTGTCTTTGGAAACTGATTCTCTAAATGTCAGTGTCATCAAGCCCTAAAGAGATTTCATTCATCAAGGAAAGATCAACTGATTTGATGGAAAAAACAGCATGTTACGTGCTAAAAAATGACATTGTAGATTTTTTGTTTGTTTATTAAGCAAACCCCTTTGGTTTTTAAGGTTAAGGCAGTTACTACTGTGGAAAACGACCCTTCAGAGTGAACAAAGCAAGTAAGTCCAAATATTGAATTATTTCTATGCCTGTAAAATAGTATTTAAACATAAAAGCTGGCAGCCCAGTGCTCTAAGTACATCAGTGTCTTCTACAGTGGTATTAGTATCACTTACATCAGTACTTTCTAACAACAAATAACGCTCCGTCCTTAGTCCCACAGACCATATTTGTAAAGTCATACACATGTTTACATGATTTAAAAATCATTGCTTTTAGAACATTATTTTTGAAGCCACATTTAGATGTAAAGTCTTTATATGAATGGCCTATAGCTCAAGACCTTTTATTGTTTTTATTTTTTAAACATCTATATTGCAGTATAATTGCTTTACAATGGTGTTAGTTTCTCCTTTATAACAAAGTGAATCAGTTATACATATACATATGTTCCCATATCTCTTCCCTCTTGCGTCTCCCTCCCTCACACCCTCCCTATCCCACCCCTCTAGGTGGTCACAAACCACCGAGATGATCTCTCTGTGCTATGCGGCTGCTTCCCACAAGCTATCTATTTTACGTTTGGTAGTGTATATATGTCCATGCCACTCTCTCACTTTGCCACAGCTTACCCTTCCCCCTCCCTGTGTCCTCAAGTCCATTCTCTAGTAGGTCTGTGTCTTTATTCCCGTCTTACCCCTAGGTTCTTCATGACCTTTTTTTTTCCCCTTAGATTCCATATATATGTGTTAGCATACAGTATTTGTTTTTCTCTTTCTGACTTACTTCACTCTATATGACAGACTCTAGGTCCATCCACCTCTAGATGACCACTTCTGTGATCTCAGCTCTGATTTAAGGACTGAGTGTATCATTTATTAGGGAGATAACTTCTGTCTATCGTGTTTCTCTCCTCTTTCCCTCTTTCCCTCTTTCTTTCCTTTCTCCCACCCTTCCTCTCTTTCTCTCTCTCTCCCTCCTTCTCTGCCTTCCTTTTCTTCTTTCTTTTGTAAATAAACTAACTCTTCCTACATTTAGTAAAACAAAAAGCCACACTCTACACTACAGAGTAGAGCCCAAATTACCAATTATGATATAACCTGAGTATCTCTGATTTCTTAGCCTTTCAGAGCCATCTTTACATTAATACCCAAATATATTAATAAATAAGTAGTTGAATACACCACCTTATTTCACCACAAAAACTAAATCTTTCCCTTCATATTCTGAACATCCTCAGAGAATGAACACAGTTTATTGACATTTCTTTTTACTTTCACTTCTTATTGCTCCTTTGGCTGCTTCTGGGATTTTCTTGAAAAGATGCTACCACTATCACAAAGCCTTCAGTGAAGGGTCCAGGGCAAGTAGCCCTTCCCTCACTCTCCCATCCCATCTCATGATTTTCCATAGAGAAACTTTAAAAAAAACTTTTTATTTTGAACCAGTTTTTAATTTACAGAAGAGTTGCAAAGGTAACACAGGGAGTTCTTATATATTCTTTACCCAGCTTCCCCTAATTTCACATTTTACATAACCATGGTACAACTCCAAATCTAAAACAAGAAGCGTTGCCTGAATTTGATGTGAATATTTTTATATATTAATTAAACAAATAGTTATTAAGCACCACTATCCTAAGCTCAGGGGACATAGTGATCTGCAAGATAGAACTCCTGCCTCACGGAGTTTATGTTTTCACCTCTTCCACCTCCCCATTTCTATAGTCAATGTCATTGCCACACTGTTGAGCCACCGATTACAGCCAATCTTCCTGAAAGTGTCATAGTTTTTGAATTTTACTAACACCATTACTACAAGTTATGTATGCTGTTTTGCAATGCGTGCCTTATTTCAACAATTCCTGTTTTTTTTTTACATTTTGTCTTGCTTTTATTTGAGTGATTAAAAAATAGTAAGATGAGTCCAGATTGTGGAAAGTTTAGAGTGATGTTTGTTACCTAATTCACATGACAACATCATTCATCTACTTATCCGAAATCGAAGTTTACCCTGAGTGACATGGCAAAGTCAGATTGCTAAAGTCAAATTTAGAAATTTGTATATTGTGACTATTTATATTTTTTGATTAATATTTGTGCTTTTCTGGTACAAATATTATTGATAGAACTACTATGACATATCAGTGGCTGTTGGAGCCCATTCTACAAATTATCTCTTCCAAATTTTTTTGTTGTTTTAGTTTCAGATATTTATGACTGTATGTCAATTCTTTGGACACCTTCATTATGCTAGTATTAAAATATGAAGCACTGAGGGAACAAAGCTTTTACATGTCTTAGGAAACACATGTAGTTAAGTGAGATGTAAAAATGGAACTTTCAGTTTTCTGAAGCAGGTAATAATTATAACCTCAAACTTCCAGAGTTACTAAAGGATTTATTTTTATTAGCATAAAACTTCACTAAAAGTGTGTTTATTCAGTGCATATAAAACACTCAGGTAAATCTCTTGGGAATATAGATCTCATTGTTTTGGCTTTTTAAAATGTTCTTGAATTATATACACATATATAGAACACATATATATTTATGTATATATGAAAACCATCTCACTAATTTATATTATAAATCATGAGTCATAATTATGAACATAATTTCTCTGAATGGTTTCTGGTAAAAAATGAAATCAGATACAATTAGAAATCTCCTCAAATGTGTCCACTGAATTACCCTAACAGCAGAGAGAACTAGTACTTCAATGGTGGTTATTACCCAGTGAAATGTAGAGTTGGTCTAAGTTGACAACACTACCTAAGTTAGAATATGTGGTATCATTGTTGTTGTGGATGAGGAGACATCCATCCAAACAATGGAAGTCACAGCAGCCTTGGCAGGAGATTCTCCTCTCTTTTAACGGTTTCCTGATTGCAATCCCTGCAGTCTTGCCTCAGTTCCTTGCTAACTGAAGGATTATTGCCATTTTTTGATCAGCATTCTTGCATCAAAGTTGTACAGAGAAACCCAAGTGAGGAAGGGTACAGCTACATGAAAAATAAGGCAGAGGAAAATGTTCAGGTTTCACATGAGATCAGAACACAAATGTTCAAGGGTATAAAATTAGAACCATGGCATGCAGCCATGATGATATGGCCCATTATGGGAGATGTCTTGTGTTCTTTGGTCAAGCATAGGCATTCAGTTCTTGTAAACATTCAAGAAGACAAAACTATGATAGAAAATTGGGTAGAACAAGGACTTGGCTCATCAGATTACAGTCTTAAATCTCTGTGATGGCATTTCCCCTATCTGTGATTCTCTGAATGCATAATTCATTTGAGTAAATACTCAATAAACTTGCTATTCCAGACAAATTTCCTAAGTAACTTAAGTTCTTTTCTTGGTCTATTAGAACCACTTTGTTCTTTTCACAATAATTTCTTTACAAGGAAATTTTTCTTTATGTTATTGTGTGTCCCATTGTGCTGGGGATTTCAAGTTGTAAATTGTTTTGATGGTATCGGAATTTAACTGTGGAATTGCAGGGCATTTTTAACAATGGTACACTGAGTTTGGAGGAAAAGTTTGTCTTCTCTTCTCCATAGTAATAATGGAGATGGACTTAGGGTCTTGGGTGTGTATTTAACAAAAGTGGGTGGAGTGGGGGATGGGAATGCATATGGGGATAGGTGGGGGATTAGGGATGGATTTGAAAGAGCAAAAGAGAGCGATAGAGGGAGAGATGTCTTGAGCATAAGAAACACTGAATACAAAATTCAATAACTGGAATTACCTGCCTTTAAAATGTATCAGAAAAAAAATGAATACAACCATTTTTTTTTTTGAAATCTTAAAATTTAAATCAGTCTGATGTATAGCGTCGCCTGAAACCTCTACTTTTTGGTTATCCCTTTTGGCCTGCAAATGTCGTAAATTTATGAATATCTCAAAAAAATAATAGTTTGAAAATCCAGCCAATGAAATGATTTCTAAATTTTTAGGGAAATCTCATTCTCAAGAATCTGGTTCCCAAGTTTGTGCAGAAGACACTGTGAGCCCACAGCCTCTACCACCAGGAACCACCCAAACCAACACACCTGTGTGTCCCACACAACCCTTTCCCTTTGCTCCCATTTTCACAGAGTCTCACATATTTATAGAGCTGGAACTTCGGAGTTCACGGAAACGTCATCATCTCTATTCCTGCAAATTTCATAAATATGTAATTTAAATACAATTTCTTTGTTTTCTAAAAAAAATAGTCAGGATAATAAGTGAAGTAGGATGTTAATTAAGGAGAGAGAGAGAAAATGAAAATATTTAATTCTTATTGCTAAATCATATACCCAAACAGCAGGGAATGTATAGACTGAAGCTTAAAGACTAAAGAAAGAGGAGACATTAAGTGTCAAGCAGAGTTCCCAGCTGGCTGTAACATTTTCCTGTGGTGCCAGCATGTTTGAACTAACAATTATCTGGAAAGAATGGGACTTATGAAGAGAAAGAAATCAACCCTCTTAGGTCTTCCAGGATGGACATAATAATTAAAAAATAATTATTGGCTCTCTGAAACATCCTTCATCCATGGATCTCAGAATATTTTATCCAATATTAATTAAAATTCATACTACTTCTATATCTGAGGGAGAGAATTGCTATATTTTATAGATGAAAAATTGCTTTTCAGAAAGATTGAACAACTTGACCACACAAGTTTTTATGGTTGTAAACTGAAATAAATACCATTGCCTTCTTTCTCTGTCTAAATAAGTTTCACTAAACTAAGAAATTAAAATATAGGCACTTCCCTGGAGGTCTCGTGGTTAAGACTCCATGCTTCCACTGTAAGAGGTGTGGGTTCGATCCCTGGTCAGGGAACTAAGATCCCACATGCTGCGTGGCACGGCCAAAAAAAAAAAAAAGGAAAAGAAATTAAAATGTAAAATAAGCAATTTTTTGAGTCTACTGACACAAAATTACTCATGTTGGATTTGGGGAAGGGATTATTCTTCTTTCTTCATTGAATTGACCAGATACTTTGGTGATTTTTTTTTTTTTTTTTTTTAGCTGTACGTGGGCCTTTCACTGTTGTGGCCTCTTCCGTCGCGGAGCACAGGCTCCGGACGCGCAGGCCCAGCGGCCATGGCTCACGGGCCCAGCTGCTCCACGGCATGTGGGATCTTCCCAGACCAGGGCACGTACCCGTGTCCCCTGCATCGGCAGGCGGACTCTCAACCACTGCACCACCAGGGAAGCCCTGGTGATATTTTTTACATAGCACAGATATTTTCCATTTATGGTTAGTTATTCTGAAGGCTGGAAAACATCAGAAAACCCTTTCACATGCCTGGGTTTGTTCTTTATGTATCCAATTTTTGCTATGTCTTGACCACTCGACAATTCAATCCTTGCTTGATTCAAGCTCCCCCTTAAAAAAATTTTTTTTTTCATGGAAGTGCTATTAAAATAAAAATGCCTCCAAACAGAGGGATGCATTGTGGTTAAAGGACAATAAAATTTCTGAAAAGAAAATCAACTTTTGAAATATTAGTTGCTATTGTTAGAAATTAATGTCACACTAGTTAATAAGAAAATTTATTGTGTGTGCTCAGTTAAGTCAATTGTATTATTAATATGTAACTTATCTCTCATAATTTTCTTCTACATTCAAGTAAGTTGGAGTATTAGTGAAAGCAATCATGGTAATGTCAATAACCCCAAGAACAGTGACAATATTGGTACAAACAGGTCAAATTTAGTATTTATTCTGTGCCAAGCTCTGTGCTAAGCATTTCAGAGTTCTCATCTTCTCCTTTTATCCTTACCTAGGGGGCAGGTATTATTGCTAATAAATAAACTGCTTTTGTTCAAATCTTAATTATACCACTTACTAGCTCTCTTACCTGGAATGAGTTACTTAAAATTTAGAGGGTTCCTCATCCACAAAATTAGGGTGATTAAAAGGTTATTGTGAGGATTAAATGATTAATACACAGGAGATCCTTAGAAGAGTACCTGATACATGGTAAAGGTCTCAATACATATTAACTATAGTACAAATGAGGGCACTGGGCTTCAGGGTTGTTAAGTCATTTGCCCATGGCCATTGGTGTGGTGAATAGAGGAGCCATTCCTTTCCAACTTCAAATTCTGCACTTCTAATATCACATTAATTCTAGTTGTTGGTAGCCCCTAATAAATTACAATTATTAGAATTAAGTTTCTTAAGGACAGGGAATGTAATCTTAAGTATTTAAATTGTTTTTCCCATTTTTATTGAGAAATAATTAGTATCCATCACTGTATAAGTTTAAGGCATACACCATGATGGTTTGATTTATATATATTGTGAAATATTTATCACAATAGGTTCAGCTGTAGCTTATATATCTTAGTGTTCTCAGGCCTCAGCACGGTGCTAGCTCCTACACTGTACTGCTTAATTTCATTTAAACTAAAAAGTAAGGCTCTGTTTACTGTTTCATACTTTTTACCAAAAGAGCATAGATTATATTTATTAGCTATTCTTCCCATTTTCTGTTCCTTTTGCTGTAAAAGGCATAGTTATTTACCTAGTGACTACTACATCAAATCCAAGTAGAGGGCTAGGAAGAGTTATTTCACTTCCTTGCCATTATTTGTCCACCATATATCTTAATTCAGTACTGGAAGCGATATACTGATAATTATCAGTTAATTCTTCCACATAGAGACACTCAACATTATTTTTATATGATACTGAAATCTTTTATCTTTTGCATGGATTATTTGAAAATAATATAACACTATTCATTCTTGATAGCAATCTCAACATCTTTCTTCTTTCCTCTAAAAAGACTTTAATACTCACCAAAGAAAACAGGAGGTAGAAGTTCATGACAGTATTGAACCGTCTATTATTCTAATTCCATTCTGAGAGAGACCTCAAGAGTTCAAGCTCTTATCTCCTATCAGACAAAATCACATAAATCATCCTGGAAAGATGAGGGTGCAGCTGATTAACAGAGAAATTTCCACAAAATCCCTCAGACCTTTGGTTTATCTCCAACTTTCAGAAAGTTATTATTTAGGTTTAACCTGTAATTTCCATTTTCATGTTCCACGGAAGCAAATGAATGTTTCCTGAACCATCTTTTGGTTTTGAACATCCATTAAAAATAGATCATTAACAACAATTCAAAATTCCTATCTCTGTGCATCCTATAGTGTATTTTGTTTCGGAAGTGTAATTTTTTTTGTGAAATATCAATTTTTCTTCAGGTTTATGAAAGAATCTGGCAAAAACAATAATTTCAACAACAACAAATAGTAGTAGGTAAACTGAGAAAGAAGGAAACGTAACTGGCCTGTATATATATACATATATGTATGTATATATATATATTCTTTTGAGTATGATAATAATCCTTTAGTACAATTCAAATGAGCAAATTATTGTTACTGTAGAAGAATATCAGCTAGGAAAAATGGAAGTGGCTGCATTCGTCAGAGACAGACCAGTAATGTTGCAAGAGAATTGCTTCCAAAATGAGGGGTAATTATTGACCTGAAACCACTTCGCTAAGTTATGTGAGTTGAGTTGTCATCATTTTGTTATTGCTGGAAATTAAGACTTTGTGATATTTTCCAACTATAATACTCATTTTAAATGACTGTTTAAAAATTGTTTTCTGACAGATATGCATTTTTTTAAGCATGCTTCTTTAGCCGGCCCTAGAAATAGGTAGCATTTAATAGCCAACCTTGGGTTTCTGAGATTGGGTATTACAATGAAAAAACTCAGGACATCTATGTTTTGCCTTTGGTTTTGTCACCAATTAGTATTCTCAATATGTATTTCTTTCCTTTATTATTATTTTTGGCATTATTTTTATTCACAAAAACATGGTGTTAAACTAAATTACCTCTTCAGTCCTTTCTAAAGATATTGTAGTATGTACAGAGAGTAATTCACATTTGTTCAACATTGTCCAACAAGATAAAGCAAAACTCTTCTGTAGCTTCCGGTTTGTTAATGTCACCGTGTTAAGCCGTATCACCACAGATGGATGTTTTCTCATTTCTTAAATTTTTCCTCTACTTTACTTCTAAATATCTTCACTTATGCCATGCCCTCAACCTTAAAGGAGCATTTCTCCATGTTACTCTGGAATCCATATTTATTATTCAAAATACAGGTCAAATATGCTCTCTTTTAAACTTGAATATCTGAATTTTTTCCATTTAACAGACTATGAATGACCCATTTCAAAAAGAATTTTGAGGTGTACCTTGGTATTCCCAGCAAAAATCCACAGTACTCTAGATCATAGAGATTCAAGACAGGAAGTCAACACATAACCAAAGCCTTTCAAAGTCTCACTAAATGAAAGTCAGATGATTTGGATTCCCAACAATTTATTTTATTTTATTTTATTTTTTTTGGGTTCACAGTAACCCCCAGAACAGAAGTCTGGCTATAGCCATGGAAAATGATCCACAGTCAAAGGATGCCTCCATTGGCCCTTTTATATTGATTTCCCTTTACAAGGAATGATGTCATTTGTGATTAATTCAGTCTTCTCACACTTGCTGCCACTGATTTCCTGCTCTTAAACACTGCTCTGGCCGTGATGCTTTATACAGAAGTCTCCCTCATTAAAACAACAACCATTTTATGGGAGAGAGATTTTTGTGGAAATTCAGAAGCACATCTGCATTATGGAGCTCTTCTGGGCTATTGGGTAAAAAGAGAGTCTGCAAAAAGACACTGTAGTCTTGAAAAAGGTTAATCCATCACTATGATCGTTGTCTTGACATCATGAAAAGATGAAGGAGTGAGTAGAGAGTTGCATGGAGACATGTAGGGGTCAGGAGGAAAGTGTTAGTTTGTTTCTCCTTATTTTACTTATTTGAAATTGTGAATCTCACTAACCTCAGCCTATGCAAACATTTTTGAGTCTGAAATGTGCAAGGTGACCTTGTGCTATAGATGTGTCCATGTCCTACGTCTCTTACTGACTCTATGCTTCCAAGTAAGGAAGGTTGTATTGCCTGTGCTGTCCTGAATATGGAAAGATTTCAGTATTTGATGAATAAATAGATACTGGGGCCTTCTCTCCTTCACATATTAGAAGCTAAAGAAAGACAAAGTACTTAAATAAATTCTCCTACTCCTTGTTTTCACAATCAAATTATTTCTAATCACATGTATAAATACCTATTACTACATGGTTCTTAGAGTCCTATGAGGCGGTACACAACCTTGGTCACACAAAAGAATTACCTGGAGAGCTTTAAAAACCACTGGTGCTGGGACTTCCCTGGTGGCACAGTGGTTAAGAATCCACCTGCCAATGCAGGGGATAGGGGTTCGAGCTGTGGTGTGGGAAGATCCCATACGCCATGGAGCAACTAAGCCCATGTGCCAAAACTACTGAGCACGTGAGCCACAACTACTGAACCCCACGTGCCTAGACCCTGTGATCCGCAGCAAGAGAAGCCACCGCAAGTAAGAAGCCCTCACACCGCAACAAAGAGTAGCCCCCTCTCGTCGCAACTAGAGAAAGCCCGCGTGCAGCAACGAAGATCCAACAGAGCCAAAAATAAATAAATTAATTAAGAAAATAAATAAGCAACAATGGTGCCTAGATCTGAGCCCAGAGGTCCTAATTTAGTTGATCAGGGATTCTGATTTAGTTCATATTGGCCATCAGTTTTGTGTGTGAGTGTGTTTATTCTTCCCATATGAGTCTGATGTTCAGCCAAGGTTGAGAACCAATATAGAAAAGCAACAAGGGCAAATGGTTCCAGGATAAATGAACAACAGAATTCAATATTATAAACTATTTGTAGGCAAAACCCTGTGGACAACACACAGATAAGTAAAGCCCCAAGAAATTTATAATTGGAGATTTGTTTCAGTGTTTTCACCTTAATCATCAGTATAAAGAAGGTATTACGTGTCTATTATCACTGCTTTAGGTCTTGAGTTAAAGAGATACAAAGACTTGGTCATTGTGCATCTTTTACTGACTATTTTAAGGCATTGGTTTTTCTCCATCATACTGTAAAATACACAAAGTGTCTTCAAAGAAATGGAGGTGGAATAAACGAAAGTGTTCACTGAAACCAAAATATTCCACCACCAGTAAATTTATGTAAAAAGAGTCAGAGAGCCACCTCTCAGACCTGAAATGTCAAACTTGTAAAAATAGTATTCTTGGGAGTTATATTTGATCATTTGTTAAATATGGGGATATAAAGTGTAGAAATCCATGTGTAATGCTTCAAATCCCTAATCTGGTTTAAAAGGTCAGTTGTAGCCTAAAAGGACTTGACATTTTACCTTTTAAAGTCTGACTTTTGGTCTTAAGACTTAACAACTTTTCAGCCTGAATGACCTGAAGGATAAATACAAAGCTGGTTTCAATTGAACTATTTAGAAAGCAGGGGATCTTCTAATTTGTAAGATAGCATTCAGAGAGCTTTTTCCATTAAGAACTCAATCGACTGAAAAATGATTTCCTTGGGTATTCCACAATCTTTCAATGCTTGTGTAAATTTTACGCAGGAGGTGGGCAGTGTGTGAGGCTCAGGATATAAAACCCCATGGTACAAAGGAAGAAAACCACCTTATGAGCCACAGAAAACGGATGATCACCTGTAAGCAATGTGTATTGCCTCTGTTTACCAGTTTCTCCCTCAGGTGAAATACAATTTACATACAAATTAATCATTATAGTTTCATTTTTTGAAGCAAGTTCAATAGCTTTTTCAAATTATCATCAATTAATATTTATTGAGCACCCACTGGGTACATGTTATAGAAGGGCTGGTAGGCTATCATACAACAAATGTCTTACTGTAAACTATCCTTTGTATACTTTTTATTATATTTTCATAGGACCAAGTGAATGTCTCTTTTGTATGGTTTGTGCTAAAATGCCACTCATGTGAAAGCAAGCAAGGATTGGAATTGGAATTCTAGAAGTACTTTTCTGTGTCATTTGCTTGTGTGTGTGTGTGTGTGTGTGTGTGTGTGTGTGTGTGTGTGTAGGTCAGTGTAAAGCAGAAAACGTAAAACTTAGGTCAAGATTTATTGGGACAATGCTAATTTTGTTATATCATTTAAAAATGAATTCTATTCTTTTTACCTCATTGATAAGATCAGCAAGTATTCTTTAAAAAATTGAAAACGTAGAAAGAATGAACCAAATATAATGATGAACTATTCATATGTTCAGAAAATTGCCTTTTATAACATAAAAAAATGAAGTTCTTCTGTAGAGTTGAAATTCCTCTTTTCTACAAAGGCCATTTTAAATTGAGACTTCCATGAGAGTATTTCCAAGGATTATCCAAGTACAGACCATACCTTTGACATATTTCTGTCTTACCCAGAGATATTCCTAGGCTAGATTCCCAAACTGAAGAAACGTTTGTTTCTTCTCACTTAGCATAATGCCCCTGTGGGAAGGAGAATCTGAAGTGATCAGAGCCCTAGGCAACTTGCTCAGATCTCATATAAAATAATAGAATTTTTATATTTTTGTGAACATGGTTCTTTTAGTAACTCATTGAAGGGCTATTTATTGAAAACATACCATATACAAGTCCCAAAGTCTATGGGAATGCAAAGGCAGCTCAAACACCTATCCTGCCTTCAATGTGATTTCCTAAATTACCATGCTTTATAATTTGCACATTAGTTTTATATTTTTACACTCTATTAATCTAGCAGTGCTTTGTATAAAAATTACTTGTAGACATCTATAATATTCCAAGTGTGGAAACTGCTAACTAGGGCCTCTCACTGTTGTGGCCCTTTCCCGTTGTGGAGCACAGGCTCCGGACGCGCAGGCTCAGCAGCCATGGCTCACGGGCCCAGCCGCTCCGCGGCATGTGGGATCTTCCCGGACCGGGGCTTGAACCCGCGTCCCCTGCATCGGCAGGTAGATTCTCAACCCCTGTGCCACCAGGGAAGCCCGAAACTGCTAACTATTGATTTGTAGAAAAGACAAATCACAGAGGCTTCAGCTGGCCAATGTGAAGCTGCCCTCAGTTATTATGTTTAAATGTTACATTTTCAGCTGTACAATTCAATAGGGGTGAATGAAGCTGAGGAGTACTGCACTTTCTCTAGACCCCAGTGAGACAACCATGAATGGTGGTGGGGAACTCCTGATCCTTTCCAAGACCTCATTCATTGAAAATTGAGTTAAATATCTAAAAGGGAAGGAAATGCACAGGCTGGTGTCCCTAATGGAAAGCATCACTGACCTAGTGCTCCTCAGTGTAACTCAGTAACATGCATAAAGGGAGATTAAAGTTCAGAGATGAGATGAGAAGAAGAGTGAGGAATGTATAGGAATGTTGTGTTCTTATTTCATGCAAGGCATTGAAGATACATGTCAAAGTCCTAAAGAGAAGTACATGTTGGTAAATAAATCCCTGTGAAATGAATTGGACCATAGCACATCAAATTCTATTTCAAAAAATAATTATGTCAAAATCAGTCAATTGGTGTAACAGCAATACAGTTATTTTAATAGAACATTATCACAGGATCAATGTCTCCCACTTTGAAAAAATAACCATTTCCCCTTCACTTCAACATTTATTTTTGATAAATGCTCCAGCTTCACCTCAGTATTAATTTCTCAGCCAAGTACTATTATGCTGTGACAACCTTCTATTCCATTGTCATTGTGTCAGGTTATTGAAAAGGATAATAGGTAGATATATTTGCCTTTAGAATGTTAAGAAATAAATGGCATTCTTATTCTTTATCTACAGTACTTCTTAATTTCAGAGAATGGTTCTACTGATAATTACTAGATTTTTACATTGGTAGAAAACTGAAGCGTATGTTAATAATAGTACAATTTGATATTTATGAGTTATTTTCTTGTACAAATATAAAATTTAGTAATCATTATTAAGATAACTCTATTTATTAAAATCTGAAAACAACCTATTATTGCTTTGAGATGTTAGGGGCTTGTCTTACAATCATACAGAAAATAGTCCTTTTGTTATCTGTGGTCTACACTTTCCACATAATAAAGTGCTCCCATTCTGTTTCTAACAGCTTCAACAAAGAACAAGACAGTATAAAAGTTATTATTTAGTGTGTATCTGAAAGTTGTTAAAATCAAGTAAACTAAATAATTGAGAGCTCTGACAACTGTTTTGATTCACAAGTAGTTTGGGGGGGGGTATTTTGCTTTATGGAGTTGAGAAAAATGAGCAAGAATAGGACTGAGTTATGCTGTAAAAATCTATCCACCTTTTGAAACAACTTTAAAAAAATTCATACTCATTAGATTTGCAAAAAGTTTAAAGTTTAACAATAATAAATGGTGATGAAGATGTAGGGAAATATAAACTCAGATGTATCATTGTTTGAAATTTAAATTTGTGAAACATTTTGGAGAGTAATTTGGCAATATGTAATATGACTAAAGATATACACACTATTGAATATTCTCTATAAGTTAAAAAAAATTAACTAGATTTACACATTTCAACATTAATAGATTTTAAAATAACATGTAAAAAAACACAATGCAGAAAGATAACTGCAATAGAAATACTATTTAGCTAACTTTTTAAGCCATGCAAAATAGAAATATATTTGTGGACACATATTTTTTAAAAGAGCTTGGAATGATGCATACCTGGAATGATACATCCTAATTTCAGAATAATGGTTAGTTCTCAGGAAGGAGATGACGTGATTCGTAAGGATAAAGGAATTTCAACAACATTTTAATGTTTATTTCTTAAAGAAAACCAGTTCTCAAGGAAATAAGACACAATATTAATATTTGCAATTCTTTCTTGTAATGACATGGATATTTGTTAAATTACTGTCTGCAGTTTCCTTTATGTTTTAAATATTTTTGATACTAAAGTACCTTATAAATGAAATGCACAGGTTACATCTTTTTCTATACATTCACCACCAGTATGTTCTCCAGTTCAAGTATTTTCATTTGTTCATTCTCTCTTATTGAAAGAATAAACATTCACTGAACAACTTACTTCTTCGAGCACTGAGCTACATTCTAGATAATCAAAGAAGATGCCTTCAATGGACTTCCAGTTTCGCTAATGAACTACTGAATATATAAAAACTTTTTACCATTCTTTAGCATTTTCCTATGCCCAAATATAGCCACTATACTTAGAAAAGCCACCATCCTTCTACCAAAAAATAGTTTCCTTATCTTTGTGTACTTTTGCTAATGTGATTTGTTGAACCAGAGCTTTACTAATGACTAGAAGTTATACTAATACAGAGTTCAGTTCTTTTGTGTCTATAGGGTGCATTTAGGAAGTTGCAGCCTCAGAGCCCTGAATCAGTAATTCCTGGCTTCTTTCTGGGATTCGTACATCAGAAAAAGCTTCAAAGAAAGTGAGCCACTTAAAAGAGGGTGATTAACATATATTTTGCTCTAATAATATTACCACCTACTAATACTGTCATTCATAGAAGAAATAATATTTTAATATAAAAACTATAGGAATATGGTTCTTTAAACTGAATGCACTTAGCTTTTGGATACATTTGCTACATTGTCCCATATTTTTTACATTTTACTGTAAGCCAGTAAAAATTTTATTATGAACTAGTCTTTGAAAACTGCTGCCCTAAATGATCCCCATGCTTCTGACTTTGTGTAACCAGACTGAATGTGTGAAATATTAGGAAATAGATACATTTTCAAAAAGTTTTCAACTGGTTTGAAAGGGACTTACTGCTCCTAACTACTGGTAAAATTGCTGTAATGCTTGCATATATGCTTATCAGTGAAGGGAGTTGAATTTAAGGTGAGTAATTATTTCAAAAGAATATATGCTTCAGTTAAAAGTTAACATTGATGCTAATAATAACACTGTGAATTTGTACCAGGCTTTCATTGTTTTTAAGACACCTATACATTATCTCTCTCTAATGCACAGTGCTGATAATAAAGCCAAAGAGGAAAAGAGAACAATTGCAATCTTCATTAGATGTGGGATTCCATGTGTCCTAGTATCTGTACTGAGCTGTATTCAGAGTCCAGGAACCACAGGAAACTTTCTTAAAAATGATTCCAATTTTTACTTACTTCTGCTTAAAATTGTTATATATAATACACTGCAGGGGCTTACCTGGTGGTGCAGTGGTTGAGCGTCAGCCTGCCGAGGCAGGGGACACGGGTTCGTGCCCCGCTCCGGGAAGATCCCACATGCCGCGAAGCGGCTGGGCCCGTGAGCCATGGCCGCTGAGCCTGCGCGTCCGGAGCCTGTGCTCCGCAATGGGAGAGGCCACAACAGTGAGAGGCCCGCGTGCCGCAAAAAAAAAAAAACAAAAACACTGCAAAATCATAGTAGCATTTATCACAACTACCTTCTTTTCCCCCCCAGTTCTCTTACCTTTCATAGCTGCTCCTTAGTCTCACCTGGGAATCTCTTGTCAATTTCTCTGGGGCACCTTGCCATGGTTCTATCTCTCCCCACTCCAGCTCTTTCATATGTAAGGCATTTTAGCCTCCAGGAATTTTTCAAAATTTCCTCTCTACTTTCCAATGCTTCAGATCCTTTTCAATAGAAGAAAGTCTAGACCAGACTCAGCATCTAGAATTCTTACCCTTTTCTCTTTTCTCTCTGTTTCTATACCTCTTTCCCCATTCTCATGACTTGGCATCACAAACTGTCCAAGAATCAGCCCAGGAAATCCAAAACTCTCCTTAGAGAAAAAGGCGAGTGGGGATGTTGAGTAACAGAAGACACAATTTTCTGTAACTACGACTGGGAGGGGGAAAACTGGGAAAGGCTGGCAGCATGTTATTAAAAGTTGCCCAGATCATAATAAAGATGTGAACAATAAAATGAAACAAAGTAAAAAAGCACTGGTAGTTTAGGGTATATGATTATCAAGGCAGAACATCAGCCTTCTCTATCAATGAATGATGTGGCTCTGACACATATGTATGTAAGGGCCCAGTAGAGAAGCCTGTTCCCAGAAGAAAGATTTGTCTCATTGTGTTTAAAGGCTGGAAATACCCTCTACCTCCCCAATTAAACCAAACCTTCAGTTAGAAAATATATAGTGTTCCCTTTGCCATATCCCTGTTTATTTCCTATTCTATGGGTGATGAAAGCACACATGGAAAGCTACAGGATGTGCATAATGAATACTTAGAGAAACAATGAAGGTAGATTCTTGTTTATTCTCAATCTTGTTAGGGTCATGGGTCCATTTAAAAATCTGATGCGGGCTTCCCTGGTGGCGCAGTGGTTGAGAGTCCACCTGCCGATGCAGGAGACACGGGTTCGTGCCCCGGTACGGGAAGATCCCGCATTCCGCGGAGCGGCTGGGCCCGTGAGCCATGGCCGCTGAGCCTCCGCGTCCGGAGACTGTGCTCCGCAACGGGAGAAGTCACAACAGAGGCCCGCTTACCGCAAAAAAAAAAAAAAAAAAAAAAATCTGATGAAAGGCTATGGAATTTCAGGGGCATAACAGACCACAGATACAGGATAAAGATTTGTTACTGTCTCTTTTATTTTCCAATCTGCCAGAAATGGCACATACTGACAAGACTTTTATCCTTCCTAGGCTTCCATTGCCTACTCAGATGAGGAAATGGAGCTAGTCCCTGCAAATACCAATTTTTAATGAACTAGGAGCTTAACAGCTAGCTTCTTATTCTTTAAAATTAATAATAGTTTTTAACCCAAAGATGTGGATAAATGGATAGCTCAAAAGCTAGCCATCATACTAGATACAAATGATGCAAACAATGTTATAAGCAGAAGGAAAAAGCATTTCTCAATCCTCCATCAAAAAAATTGACAGAGGGAATTCCTTGACAGTCCAGTGTTTAGGGCTCTACGCTTCCACTGCAGGGGGCACGGGTTCCATCCCTGGTTGGGGAAATAAGATCCCACAAGCCTCGGGACACGGCCAAAAAAAAAGAAGAAAAAGGAAAAAAAAAAAAAAGGAACCAAAATATAGCATAATATTTTTTTGGCCCAATGTCTCTGTAAAGGGTTCTGTGCTAAAGCAGCCACCCAAGTCTTATGCTGTTTCTCCTAGATGTGGTAGGTCGGGATGCTGTAAGGAGCTTCTTCCAGATGCATTGCATTTTAAAGCACTTACTCTCAGGAACTTTTTGAAGTTTGGCTGGTACTACTTTACTCATTGACTCATGTTTAGATTAGAGTAACAAATGATCAAGCTGAAACTCATTCTGAAACCAAATTCCTTTCTCCCCACAATATAGTACATAAACTGAGCTGCAGCCTTTGCATTTTTCGCCATCTGGCCCGCAGTGTGAGATGATATTAGTAGCATGTCAGGGATTTTTTTCCCCCCACTCCTTTCAAAAAAAAAAAAAAAGAGGAAAAGAAAAAAATAATCCTAATCTATAGTATGAAGAGTATTAAATGAAACATCTGCCTCACTGAATGAGTAGATGAACTTTGCAGTCTGCAAGCTGCTGGCGTTTGTGAAGTGCATGTTTACATTGCTGACTGCTGTAAATTTTCAAGATGGTGACATGAAATTGACTTACTAAAATATCTTATTCAAATCTCTTAAAACACATGTTTCATTTTATTTTTTAATTTTTTTCTACTTTAATGTCCTTATTCTTGATGAAAGGCATTGCCAATTGAGACAGTGAGGAGTTGCTGAGATTCTAGTCAAGCTGAAGCCACTGAGTAGTTAAAGAAAAGTTATATAATAAAATCTGCCAAGAGCTAGCACAAACCTCTTGTTAATGTAGGCCTAGAATCCTAGATGCTAAATCCTAGATGCTAAAAGATAGAATTTAGGCAAATGCTATGAAGAAAAGAGCCAAGATGATGTTCAAATATCTCAAAGGAAAGATTCTTTAAAAAATAATATCTGATTGATGGGTGATCATAAACTCTACTAAATTCAGTCCTACTCAGTGAATAAAGCTCAGAGGGTGAATGTTTCTCAATATTTTTCTAAAATATTAGCACTTTGGACAAAGTACCACATAGCTCAATTAGGGATTTGAGCTTCATTGAGGACAGGTCTTAATCTAAGTTTCAAGTTTCTTTCTCTCTTGAGCATAAATACCCCATTTTCTCTAACAACTCTATCTAATGTCAACAAATACTCCAAAAACAAATATCTTTTTCTACAATTTGTGCAGTATTCAGAACCTAGAAATATTTATCCAGTTATCTCTCTACAAGGGCTAGGAAATTTACATTACTCTTTGGGGGTGGAATATACTCTGTTACAATACAAGGTCTAGATAAGACATTTAAAGCAAATCTTTACTGCTATATGTAGAGATGTATCCACACTCATTTCACTCTTTACCCTTGAATGTAGAGAAGGCTGACCTGACAACTAATTTCCAATGAAATATAATTCTCTGCAGAAGAGTGTTTTTTATCAGATGTGCATTCACCCCGTGTCTACTGCTGCTATGTTGTTCTGGCATTGTCCTCTGGACAAGGAGGGGTGGATCTTATTTCTACTGCCCTAACTTCTTCTTTTCCTTTCTTCTTCCCTTCCTTCTTTCCTGCCTTCCTTTCTTCCTTCACAAAATACAGTCCTAGTCTGGTATAGATAAGTAAACAAGCAAATATAATACAGAGAAATATGACTGCAACAGGGATAATTATAGGGGTCTGTAGGAGTTGATAGGAAGGGAATTTAATATAGGTGTGGGGTCAGAGAAGGCCTCTAAGAATAAGCAACATCTAAACAGGGACCCAAAAGACAAGTGAGTTAACCAGTAAAGGAATGGAGTGAAAGAGCAAAGTTTCTAGGCAAAGGTTTAACTCAAAGGAACAGAGTCCAGAGCAAGCATGAATCATTGAAAGACTTGAAAGCAGTGTAGTGTAATTTTAATATTTAGTGTAAGAAGAGGAATTGCAAGAGATAAGTTTAGAAAGTCACCTAGGGATGGGGTGAAAGACCAGAGAAGCTATGACATCCAGGGTTTGGGTTTTTTCATGAGGGCAATGAAAAGCCATTGAAAAATTAATCTGAAGGATGATATAATCAGATTTTCACATTTTGAAAATCCCTTAAGTGACTCTTTGCTGAGGAGAATATATTTGGAAATAAGCAGGAAGACCTAGAAGTGGTAAAAACATCTAGGGCACTATTTTGGTCATTCAAATGGGAAGGAATGTGAACACACAGATAGGAGTGGTATGGGTGGAGGAGAGAAGGCATATTTGAGCCATCTCAAGGGACAACATTTATAGGAATGATTAGAATGGTACATGACGAAAAAGGAGGAAACAAAGATTCTGAGACACCCTTGTCTTATTGCTACTCCCATGTCATTGTTACTTCTTTCTCTCTTGGGTATTGAGTGACCTCTTGAAGCTTTTGAGAGGCACATTGGAAACAAGATTGCATTGCACTGCAATGAAAACCAAGACTGTGGCCAAACTTAGAAAGGCCTAATAAACACCAAACCTAGGGACCCTTCCCACATTCACTTGACCTTCAGGTCCAGTTCAAATGCAATCTAGGATTCTGCCATTCAGAGCTGATCACCTTCTCGACCTCCTGTATATCGTTTTTGGCATGCACTTTGATTATCTATTAGTATTTAATGTGGCTGCCGCCATAGCATGTGGCATTTCCCCTGGGAGCAGAGACCTTGTCTTTGGATCTCCTGGCCCTAGCAAGCTCCTAGCCCAGTGACTGCACATAATAGGTGCTCAGCTCATGCTTGCTGGATTGAATTTTTCATGTCTACTCACAGCACATGTATCTGCAGCTGTTTCAGAAGCATCTTGTTCTTTGCCTTGTTTTTCCATCCAGGAGGTTAATGAGCAGAGAACTAAAACTCAGGACTGTGACAGATGTGATGTTGCTTAAGATAATGTCAGGAGTAGGATAAGTTGTAAATAAATTAAAGGATTTCATCTACTCATTTAGTTTGTTTTTTTTTTTTTTGGCTGCCTTGGGTCTTTGTTGCTGCGCGCAGACTTTTTCTCTAGTTGCGGCGAGCAGGGGCTACTCTTCATTGTGGTGCGCGGGCTTCTCGTTGGGTGGCTTCTCTTGTTGCGGAGCACAAGCTTTAGGTGCGTGGGCTTCAGTAGTTGTGGCTCGTGGGCTCTAGAGCGCAGGCTCAGTAGTTGTGGCGCACGGGCTTAGTTGCTCTGCGGCATGTGGGATCTTCCTGGACCAGGGCTCAAACCCATGACCCCTGCATTGGCAGGCAGATTCTTAACCACTGCGCCACCAGGGAAGCCCTACTTATTTAGTTTTAATTTCTTATATAATTGAAAAGTGATGTCTCCAGCAAACAAGAACCTAAGTAAAGCAATGAGAGAAATAGGAGGTACTAATTACTTACTAATGATTAAAAGTTCATATTTATACTCGACTATATCCTTACCTTTTATGATTCATGAATGATATTTATGTTTCTTCTGTTCTAAGAAAGAGGAATGGGAAGCTGCTACTTAAAATAATAGTTTAGTCGCTTCATATGTGTGTAAATGCATTAAAATACTGTAGCCCCTCAAAAGGGGAAATCTAAGGGAGACAGAAGAGCCAAACAGACTTCTTTAAGTGAATCTGTTGCCAGTTCTAATTTTAAAAATTTAGGTGTTTCTTCACTTAACTAGCAACTTGTAGAGCCAGAAAATACTCTAAAGGTAGGTAGAGTAGCCAGTGTCTTCAAATAATGTTCTATGGAGTCCTAGGGGTTCTAGAGAGTTGGCTTTTGGACCTCAGGGGAAGGGTGAGCAGTGATTGACAGGGAAAACTTTGGGACTGTCACCCCTGCTTCAGCCAGAATACTAAGCTCTTATCTCATGTTTTTGTTCCTTGGAAAAAGGAATTTGGGGGCTTAACAAAACCCAGGCCTAAACCTTGACCAACCCTCTCATTTATAGATGAGCCACTGAGGCACAGAAAAGGTAACACAGATGAGCATGATGTTGAGAGTCTACAGCAGAAAGACTTGAATTCTAATCCCAGCACTACTGTTTGCCAAGCAAGTGACCCCGGAAAAGTTACTTAATTTCTTGGAACTTCAGGTTCCTTATCTGTAAAATGGTTTCTGAAAGGATTTGATGAAAGAATTTAAGGGAAGAATTTACCACAGCAACTGGCATATAGCAAATGTTCAATGAATACAGAGGTTGAAAGTAGTGGTAGTGATAGCAGTAGAAACTTTTAGCTAGAATGCAGATCTTTCTACTCTGCATTAGTGTTTTTTTCCTATGTGCCTCAACAGACAAACAAACAAATAAACAAACAAAAATTTTCGGCATTATGGCTCATCCAAAGGAAAGATAAAGTTAAGAAGTTTATTTCGGGGAAAGTAAGGCTCTTCATTTTCTTCTCAGGATATATATGCACTTTCAAATAAGGAAAGAAAGGGGCATGGATGTGGGGATATAAAATATATAACAATATTCTAAGAAACGGAAGTCTTGAAGTAATGTGCAGTGACTTGGGTGACAGATATAAATGCATTATTCAGAAAGAACGCTAAGTCATACCACAGAGTAAAACAATGTTTATTTGTCTTTTAACAAGAGCTTAGGGCTTCCCTGGTGGCGCAGTGGTTGAGAGTCCGCCTGCCGATGTAGGGGACACGGGTTTGTGCCCCGGTCCGGGAGGATCCCACATGCCGCGGAGTGGCTGGGCCCATGAGCCATGGCCGCTGAGCCTGCGCGTCCGGAGCCTGTGCTCCGCAACGGGAGAGGCCACAGCAGTGAGAGGCCCGCATACCGCAAAAAAAACCAAGAGCTTATATTTTGGTCTCCCAGAAAACAATTTTTACAACATTAAATAAAATAAAACTTGTTTAAAAATGATTAAGGAAATACAGAGGGCTTTTATTTGTCTTTAACTTGCTTTTTAAGTAATTCTTTACAATAAGTTCATCACCATGCATTCTTCCCACAGAATTACAACTTTACTTAATATTTGGTGAAAATGAATCAAGATTCCTGGGAGAATGTGAATTTGGAGAGTAATTTTGAAAGATTTAGAAATCCAAAGTTCATACTTGATTCTCTTCTGGATCAGATGACTCCGTTTATTGTAATACAAAGTGCCTATATCACTTGCAAAAGTGGATTAATTTTCTCATAGAAGCATAGACTCCTTTAGCAATCTGATGGAGAAATATTTATTTTACCCCATTATTTTAAGGCTTGGTGATATGCTTTGTATTAGAGAAACTGCTTTGGTACTTTGAATGAAATATATGTAATTTTTCATCCTCCAGAGGAGGGGGAAAAACTCACAAATTTGTTGAGTTTATGTACAGTTATGAATAAAATTGGCATAATTAAGCTTTAATCATATAATTAAGTTTTAATTGGTATAATTAAGTTATTTTTACACAAAATTTGAAAATTCTTTTATGAGGCATGAAAAATATATTTTGAGTGTTGGTTTCAAAGACTCTAATGGGGATAAACACTTGGCATATAAAATTTATTACTCTCAATAGAAATTTGAAGTGAAAAGTAAAAATAAATGGCTCTAATTTTTTTCACAAGATCATTTGCTTTCTGATACTCTTTTGTCTCTTCTAAAAATGATTGAAGTTGCTAAATAAAAATAGGTCCTGTTTAAATGTGAATTCTGAGTTCAAGTGTGACTAGTGGCTCCTCATTTCCTGACTTGGTCACCTCATCTACAAAATGAGATTATTGTCAATTCTGATGATTTGAGTCATACTAATGAAAAAATACTTTCAAAAACTTGGTCCAGCTCAACTATGATAGCCATAATTATGAAATTTTGTTTTCAGTGGGAAATTTCAGGGTAAGTAAGCTATTTTTACAAAATAATTATTTTATATAATATTCATCCATTCCACAAATATATTTTCGGGACCAACTATGTGACTAAGCACTGTTCAGTCACTGTGCATATAGCAGTGGGCAAAACAGACAAAAGTTCTGCCTCCAGTGTCAAACATTCTGGTGACAACAAGAGAAAGTGAATAATATAATAGCAGCCAGTGATAAGCACTCTGAGGAAAAATAAATCAGGGTAAAGAGATAAGAAATGGCAAATCCTCAACTCACGGACCCCCAATTAATTCCAGATGAATTAAGCAATTAAATTTTACAAATAGAAAACTGTAAGAGAAAACCTATAAAATGCAGGTGAATTTCTTTTTATCTTTGAATGTATAAAGTTTTTACAAACATAAAAGCAAATAAAAAGCCCACAAATAAAAAGATCAACCCATTAGACTATATAACATTAACAACTTCTATCCCCTAAACAAATTATTACAACTAAAAGGCAAATGGAAAAATGGGAAATATTTGCCACCATTATGAAAATCAAGAGTTAGTATTAAAATATAAACATGCAAATCAATGAGAAAAACTATATAACATAAATATTTACTGAACTAAATAAGTGACAAAACTAACTTTCTAGTAATCAAGATATACTAGTTTAAATAACTTTAAATACAGAAAAAGATTAAAAACACACACTACTGGCAAGATTGCAATGAGATGGGCACTTTTACACATGATAGAAATGTGAGTCAGTTTCTGTATGAAAAATAAAAGTGGAATCCATTAAGAACCCCAAACAAACTCATTCTCTTTAGCCCAGAAAGGCTACTTATTAATACTGGTAATGTAAAAAATTCACCATGAAAATACAGGGAGAAATACACAAAAATTTAGAAGCATTCATCCCTGGATTGTAGGATTCTTCGGGATTTTAATTATACTCTTTATACATTTTTGCACTTTTAAATACTTTTTGCAAAAAGCATTTATTAACAGGACAAACAATAAAAAGTAATAAGGCAATAGGAAAAGAAGTAGAGGGAAGAATAAAAGATAGAAGGAGGATTTTCTTAACTGGCTTTTTCTTCCACATGGAAACCTCACCCATTTTCTTCACAAATCAGAGATATATTCATTATGGGGAAAATAATAAAATTTCTAAGAAAAAGTAAGATCCAGCCAAGAAATCACACTTTGAAAAGTAATTAACAATACAAAGATCATAGCACATTCCCTTGAGTTATTTTTGTGGCCTACTCCTGAGAGTATAGCTATATATCATAGAAGAGTCATTCTGAAGAAGGGTAATGAGGGAAGTCTCTTTGTAGGATTTTAGCTCTGTTTTCCTCATTGTTTAAACTTGAAAATCTCTGGAAAGATATTCCAGTAGCTTCCCTTGTGTTCAGCTTCTAGAGACCTAGAAAACTCAGGCATGTTTTAGCATGTGTGTTGTTGACAGTGATATGATGATTTATTATTGTGATTAAAAAAAATCCTACCTGAATTCCCATATTAACCTCAGGACACAGTTAGTATGTCTTGGATATTTTGTAGGCCAGTGAGTGTTCTGGATTTCCTGACTGACACTTCATTTAAACAGGTCAGCTAGCAGCATAGTCTTTTGAATTCATTCCTCCAGGATCTTAGGATACGGCACAAAATGAAGAACTTTCTGCCTATTCATTCGTTCGCCTTCATCACATTAAAGAAAGTTTTGTTTGTTTAGGATTAGCCAGGACCACTCTGATAATGCTGTAACACTCTGAAGTACCCAAGAATACATATAACTTTCAGCTAAAGTATTGATTTGGTATGTGTAGAGCTTAAACTACATTGCAAAACTGCATAAGTAGAAATTTCAATCTAATGAATTAATGTACTTAAAACAAGACATGTTCTAAACAGCTAAAAAACATTTTTTAAAGGTTTAAATATTGTCTTAATATTTATTATTATAATGCATTTAATAATACATATTCTTCTACTATTAAGCAATTATATATTTACAGAAAACATTTAAGAGATATTTATAGAAATATATTCTACAGCACAAAATTGAGATTTTAATTCCTGGCTCCCTTTCCAGTTAATCAGGGGAGATAAGTGATAAGGAATAAACAGACCCACTATGTGCAAACTTGTTAGTTTGGGTCTATTCCTTTCATCACTGCCACTTCATCCCTTGTCATTTCTTCTTTAGATCATTCACATTTCTGATTCTACTTTACTAATTTTCACAAGGTTCACAGCAGTAACTTCCAGCTGGTCTTCAAGGTAACAGTTTTTATCTGTTTTTGGCACTACTGTATTCTCAGTGTCTGGAACAGTGAGTGCCTGGAACATAGTTATCACATTGAATGAATGGGTAAAATTTAACATAAAAATTGGAATTGGAAATAAAGCAACTCTTTCCTCCACACTATCTATAAATAATTTCTGATTTTATAACCAACAAGGACCTACTGCATAGCACATGGAAGTCTACTCAATATTTTGTGATAACATATGTGGGAAAAGAATCTGAAAAATAATGGGTATATGTTTATGTATAACTGAATCACTTTGCTGTACACCTGAAACTAACACAACATTTAAAATCAACTATACCCAATATAAAATAAAAAAATAATTAAAAAAAACCAGCAAAACAGAATTTCTGATTTCAATAAGAATAAGTTGCATAAGGTATGTTATGTTGGTTGTTTTTAGAAAATAAATCAAAATAAATGTGTCAATATAATTTTATAAATATATGCAACTTTTCTAATTTTTTAGTAGTAAAATAATAAAAAATATAAATTTATAATTAGATATTCTGGGAAATAATCTACACAATGGGACTAAAATTGGAATAGAATACTAAGTTGTTAAGGGAAAATGTTCAATTTTTTGAATCCCTCTGCTAGTCATTATTCCCTTCAAATTACTAGAGTTAGAGAAAGCCCCTGGTAGTTGCTCCCTGCAAACTTAATGCTTCTCCAACAGCTTATGCACATAATATTAGATGGTAAATATTTCACTAAGGACATCGTTTTCTTAGCAGGCTCCAATCAAGTTGCTCTTGCTTTAATAGTTTATCTAAAAGACACACTATGAGAAACCTCTTCCTTGTACAGGAATTTTTTTGTATTGTTTACATAGGTATCACAGAGTGATGGCCCTGATACAAATTGTTTCAGTTGGAAAGAGCTCTGCCAAAGAAAACAGACAGGCAGCTGTTTGCATAGTGTATAAAATTTTTTTGTTGTTAAATATGGCTGCACCTGTGTAAACACAAACTTTATTTCCAAGAAGTACCCCTGCAGCTGCAAAGACTTTCTGACTAGCCAGAGAAGCTATTTTTATTGTACCGTGAAATGTATGTAATAAGTTTTGGTCAGTTGTCAGTCTCAAAAAATCATATAAGAAGATTCATTTATTTTAATATAGGCAGTTTATTGTATTTTTTCCAAAACCTTAATATGAGGTTGACTTTATTTCCTATTTATGCTTCATATTGACTCATTACAAAAGTTAAAATTAATCAAGGAACAATGGTCCAGTCATGCAAAGTACATCAAAAAGAGCAGTTTTCTTCATTCTCATTCATTCTTCATTCTCTTGTACCTTCTTTCATTTTCCCCAAAGTATAGTCAAGAAATACAGTAATCTTACACATGACTTGTTGAAGCAGACCTTATTACTTTTTCAAAAAATGTTTAGTATTATTGATGGAGGTAACCTTAATTACATAACAGAACTATAATCATGATCTGGCCCAACAGCAGAGAGGATATTCTTTCCCACGCTGCTGAAGGACTCCCCAGAGCTACCTAAAATGTTACTCATATGCAATGAGTAGTGCACCAATGCTAAATTCTATCAAAATGTTAGTAAATAACTAATTGTAAAGGCTACTATATTTACTTATTAAACCAGGTTAAGCACCATCTTCTTTATGTGTAACTGCATCTTTATATACTTTTAAACTGCTCATAGTCACATTCAGAGAAATTGAAACAATCTCCTGGATCTTTATTTTAAAAAATCAAGAAAAACTTTTTTTTTTACATATTTACAATGAGTTTTTGATATGAAAAAATTCAAAGCATTTATTTAAAGACTGTGAATGTTCTGCAGGAAGTGTCTCGTCTGCCTTAGAGCCCAGGGCAGACACATGGCCCCAGTGGACATTCAAGGATATTCCCAACCTGCTGCTTAGGAAACAAACTACTTTTTCCTCCCATGGAGTAGGATGCGGATTGATGCTTACAGCAATGTTATTAACACCTCAGAAGGTAGCTGTAAATCAATGGTTCTCAAAGTGTGGTCCAGGCACCCTTGGGGAGTCTGCAAGATCAAAACAATGTTCAAATAATACAAAAAAATTATTTGCCTTTTTCACTCATTTTCTCATGAGGCTACAGTGAAGCTTTCTAAAGGATGCGTAATGACATTTTAAAATAAAACATGATAATATTTGGGGCTTCCCTGGTGGCGCAGTGGTTGAGAGTCCGCCTGCTGATGCAGGGGACGTGGGTTCGTGCCCCGGTCCAGGAAGATCCCACATGCCGCAGAGCAGCTGGGCCCGTGAGCCATGGCCACTGAGCCTGCGCATCCGGAGCCTGTGCTCCACAACGGGAGAGGCCACAGCAGTGAGAGGCCCACGTACCGCAAAAAAAAAATACATGATAATATTTGGAAGTTAGTGAACGAATCTTTTTCAAATTATTGATGCAGGATGCTATAAAAATCATCTATGGGTTAAAAGAAGAATCTTTCAAACACTAGAGAGACCAAAGAGTTTTAATGTAATACGGTACAAAAAATCTATTTAATCCATTGATAGGGTTTCATATTCCATAATACAACTAACTTTACAAAAATCACTACTTGCTGATTTTCAGTACAGTACCAACAATGTCCAAAAATTCCTGAAAATACAATTTTCTGAAAGGACTATTCAAATACTTCTCCATTTTCTAAAATTTTTATGAGGCTGAGTTTTCTTCATATGCTTCAGTTAAACAACATAGCTCAACACTTTGAATGCAGACAAAGATATAAGAATTCAGTTATCTTCTACTGAGTCAGACATTGAAGGAAATAAAAAGTAATGTTAAAGTTGCCATTCTTTTTGTTTGTTTGCTTATTTAGGAAAATGTAGTCATTTTAACACACACTGGACTTGTTATCATTCTTCTGAAATAAATTAATGAGTAAAATATTTTAAGAATTTAGCAGTAATTATTAATACATGTACACACATAGGAAAGATCTCACTGGTGTCCACAATAACAGTTTAAGAAAGTAAAAGATTCTTGAGATGAGTTTGAAAATTGCTGCCATGTATCATGCTTTTATACTCCAAAGAGATATGAAATGAATGCAAGAAAAGATAGAATACTCAGAGGACCTTCAAGATTGTGGAGGAGTAAGTCATGGAGATCACCTTCCTCCCCACAAATATATCAAAAATACATCTACATGTGAAACAACTCCTACAGAACACCTACTGAATGCTGGCAGAAAATCTCAGACTTACCAAAAGGCAAGAAACTCCCTACGTACCTGGGTAGGGCAAAAGGAAAAAAGAAAAAAAACAGAAACAAAGAATAGGGACGGGACCTGAAACACTGGAAGGGAGATGTGAAGGAGGAAAAGTTTTCACGCACTAGGAAACCCCTTCACTGGTGGAGACAGGGGTTGGGCGGCGGGGGGGGGGGTGGTGGGGAAGCTTTGGAGTCACAGAGGAGAGCGCAGCAACAGGGGTGCAGAGGGCAAAGAGGAAAGATTCCTGCACAGAGGATCAGTGCCGACCAGCACTCACCAGCCTGAGAGGCTTGTCTGCTCACCCACCAGGGTGGGTTGGGGCTGAGGGCTGAGACTCAGGCTTTGGAGGTCAGATCCCAGGGAGAGGACTGGGGTTGGCTGCATGAACACACCCTGAAGGGGGCTAGTGCACCACAGCTACTTGGGAGGGAGTCTGGGAAAACTCTGGACCTGCCTAAGAGGCAAGAGACCATTGTTTTGGGGTATGCAAGGAGAGAAGATTCAGAGCACTGCCTAAACAAGCTTCAGAGATGGGTGACATCTGCTGCTATCATTGCAGAACCCACAGATGGGCATGAGATGCTAAGGCTGCTGCTGCAGCCACCAGGAAGCCTGTATGCAAGCACAGGTCCTATCCACACCTCCCCTCCCAGGAGCCTGTGCAGCCTTCCACTGCCAGGGTCCCCTGATCCAGGGACAACTTCCCAGGGAAAACACACAACAGCCTCAGGCTGTTGCAACATCAGGCCAGCCTCTGCCACCACAGGCTCGCCCCACATTCCATACCGCTCCCTCTCCCTGGCATGAGTGAGCCAGAGCTACCTAATCAGACGTTCCTTTAAACCCCTCCTGTCTGGGCAAAGAACACACACAAGAGGGCGACCTACATGCAGAGGTGGGGTCAAATCCAAAGCTGAACCCAGGAGCTGTGTGAACAAAGAAAAGAAAGGGAAATTTCTCCGTGCAGCTTCAGGAGCAGTGGATTAAATCTCCACAATCAACTTGATATACCCTGCACCTGTAAAATACCTGAATAGACAACGAAACATCCCCAAATTCAGGCAGTGGACTTTGGGAGCAACTGTAGACTTGGGCTTTGCTGTATGTTACTGACTAGTTTCTGATTTTTATGTTTATCTTAGTTTAGTTTTTAGTGCTTGTTATCATTGGTGTATTTATTTACTGGTTTGGTTGCTCTCCTTTTTCTACTACTTTTTTATTTTAATAAATTTTTGATTTTAATAACTCTTTTTAATTTATTTATTTATTTTTCTTTCTCTCTTTTTTTTCTCCCTTTTCTTCTGAGCCATGTGGCTGACTAGATCTTGGTGTTCTAGCTGGGGGTCAGTCCTGAGCCTCTGAGGTGGGAGAGCCGAGTTCAGGGCACTGGTCCACCAGAGACCTCCCGGCTCCATGTAATATCAATTGGCTAGAGCTCTCTGAGAGGTCTCCATCTCAAGGTTAAGACACAGCTCCAGTCAATGATCAGCAAGCTCCAGTGCTGGACACCACATCCCAAACAACTAGCAAGACAGGAACACAACCACACCCATTAGCAGAGAGGTTGCCTAAAATCATAATAAGTTCACAGACACCCCAAAACAGACCACTGGAAATGGTTCTGCTCACCAGAAAGACAAGATGCAGCCTCATCGACCAGAACACAGGCACCAGTTCAAGGAAGCCTATACAACCCACTGAACGAACTTCATCCACTGGGGTGAGCACCAAAAAAAAAAAATGGGAACTATGAACCTGCAGCCTGTGAAAAGGAGATCCCAAACACAGTAAGTTAAGCAAAATGAGAAGAGAGAAATACACAGCAGATGAAGGAGCAAGGTAAAAACCCACCAGAGTAAACAAATGAAGAGGAAATAGGTAGTCTACCTGAAAAAGAACTGAGAGTACTGATAGTAAAGATGATCCAAAATCTTGGAAATAAAATGGAAAAAATATAAGAAATGTTTAACAAGGACCTAGAAGAACTAAAGAGCAAACAAACAATGATGAACAACACAATAAAATAAATTTAAAATTCTATAGAAGGATTCAATAGCAGAATAACTGAGGCCGAAGAACAGATAAGTGATCTGGAAGATAAAATAGTAGAAATGACTATCACAGAGCAGAATAAAGAAAAAAGAGTGAAAAGAATTGAGGACAGTCTCAGAGACATCTGAGACAATATTAAATACACAAACAATTGAATTATAGGGGTCCCAGTAGAAGAAGAGAAAAGGAAAGGGACTGGGAAAATATTTAAAGAGATTATAGTTGAAAACTTCCCTAATATGGGAAGGAAGTAATCAACTCCAGGAAGCACAGAGAGTCCCATACAGGATAAATCCAAGGAGAAACATGCCAAGAAACATATTAATCAAACTATCAAAAATTAAATACAAAGAGCAAATATTAAAAGCAGCAAGGGAAAAGCAGCAAATAACATAAAAGAGAATTCCCATAAGGTTAACAGCTGATCTTTCAGCAGAAACTCTGCAAGCCACAAGGGAGTAGCAGGACATATTTAAAGTGATGATAGGGAAGAATCTACAACAAAGATTACTCTACCCAGCAAGGATCTCATTCAGCTACAACAGAGAAATTAAAACGTTTACAGACAGGAAAAACTTAATAGAATTCAGCACCACAAAACCAGCTGTACAACAAATGCTAAAGGAACTTCTCTAGGCAGGAAACACAAGAGAAGGAAAAGACCTACAATAACAAACCCAAAACAATTAAGAACATGGTAATAGGAATGTACATATCAATAATTACCTTAAATGTAAATGTATTAAATGCTCCAAACAAAAGACCTGGACTGGCTGAATAGATACAAAAACAAGACCCATATATATGGTGTCCATAAGAGACCCACTTCAGACCTAGGTACACATACAGACTGAAGTGAGTGGCAGATGGAAAAAGATATTCCATGCAAATGGAAATCAGAAGAAAGCTGGAGGAGCAATTCTCATATCAGAGAAAATAAGCTTTAAAATAAAGACTATTACAAGAGACAAAGAAGGATACTACATAATGATCAAGGGATTAATCCAAGAAGAAGATATAACAATTGTAAATATTTATGCACCCAAAATAGGGGCACCTCAATACATAAGGCATAAAAGGGGAAATTGACAGTAACACAGTCATATTAGGGGACTTTAACACCCCACTTTGACCAAAGGACAGATCATCCAAAATGAAAATAAATAAGGAAACACAAGCTTTAAATGATACATTAAACAAGATGGAATTAATTGATATTTATAGGAAATTCCATCCCAAAACAACAGAATACACTTTCTTCTCAAGTGCTCATGGAACTTTCTCCAGGATAGATCATATCTTAGGTCACAAATCAAGCCTTGGTAAATATAAGATAATTGAAATCATATCAAGTATCTTTTCCCACCACAATGCTATGAGACTAGATATCAATTACAGGAAAAAAAACTGTAAAAAATACAAATACATGGAGGCTGAACAATACATTACAAAATAACCAAGAGATCACTGAGGAAATCAAAAAATACCTAAAAACAGTTGACAATGAAAACACAGCAACCCAAAACCTATGGGATGTAGCAAAAGCAGTTCTAAGAGGAAAGTTTATAGCACTACAATCCTACCTTAAGAGACTAGAAAAATAAACAATCTAAACTTACACCTAAAACAATTAGAGAAAGAAGAAAAAAGACACCCCAACGTTAGGAGAAGGAAAGAAATCATAAAGATCAGATCAGAAATAAATGAAAAAGAAATGAAGGAAATGATAACAAAGAACAATAAAACTGAAAGGTGGTTCTTGGAGAAGATAAACAAAATTGATAAACCATTAGCCAGACTCAGCAAGAAAAGAAAGGGAGAAGACTCAAATCAACAGAATTAGTAATGAAAAAGGAGAAGTAAAAACTGACACTGCAGAAAAACAAAGGATCATGAGAGATTACTACAAGCAACTATATGTCAATAAAATGGACAACCTGGAAGAAATGGACAAATTCTCAGAAAAGCACAACCTTCTGAGACTGAACCATGAAGAAATAGAAAATATCAACAGACCAATCACACGCACAGAAATTGCAACTGTGATTAAAAATCTTCCAACACACAAACTCCCAGGACCAGATGGCTTCACAGGCGAATTCTATCAAATATTTAGAGAAGAGCTAACACCTATCCTTCTCACATTCTTCCAACATATAACAGAAGGAAAAACACTCCCAAACTCATTGTATGAGGCCACCATCACCTTAATAGCAAAATGAGAAAAAGATATCACCAAAAAAGAAAACTATAGGCCAGTATCAGTAATGAACATAGATGCAAAAATCCTCAACATACTACTAGCAAACAGAATCCAACAGCACAATAAAAGGATCATACACCATGATCAAGTGGGTTTACCCCAGGAATGCAAAGATTCTTCAATATACGTAAAGCAATCAATGTGATACACCATATTATCAAATTGAAGGATAAAAACAATATGATACTCTCGATAGATGCAGAAAAAGCTTTCAACAAACTTCAAAACCCATTTATGATAAAAACTCTCCAGAATGCAAGCATAGAGGGGACTTACCTCAACAAAATAAAGGCCATATATGACAAACTCACAGCCAACATCGTTTTCAATGGTGAAAACTGAAACCATTTCCACTAAGATCAGGAACAAGACAAGGTTGCCCACTCTCACTACTATTATTCAACATAGCTTTGAAAGTTTTAGCCACAGCAATCAGAGAAGAAAAAGAAATGAAAGGAATCCAAATTGGAAAAGAAACAGTAAAACTGTCACTGTTTTCAGATGACATGATACTATACATAGAGAATCCTAAAGATGCTACCAGAAAACTACTAGAGCTAATCAGTGAATTTGGTAAAGTAGCAGGATACAAAATTAATACACAGAAATCTCTTGCTTTCCTATACACTAATGATGAAATATCTGAAAGAGAAAATAAGGAAACACTCATTTAGCATTGCAACAAAAATAATAAATACCTAATTATAAACCTAACTAAGGAGACAAAGACTTGTATGCAGATAACTATAAGACAATGATGAAAGAAATTAATGATGATACAAACAGATGGAGAAATATACCATGTTCTTGGATTGGAAGAATCAACATTGTGATAATGACTATACTACTCAAAGCAATCTACAGATTCAATGCAATCTCTATCAAACTACCAATGGTATTTTTCACAGAGCTAGAACAAAAAATTTCACAATTTGTATGGAAAAACTAAAGACCCCAAATAGCCAAAGCAATCTTGAGAAAGAAAAACAGAGCTGGAGGATTCAGGCTCCCTGACTTCAGATTATACCACAAAGCTACAGTAATTAAGACAGTATGGTACTGAAACAAAATCAGAAAGATAGATCAATGGAACAGGATAGGAAGCCAAGAGATAAACCCATGCACATATGGTTACTTTATCTTTGATAAAGGAGGCAAGAATATACAGTGGAGAAAAGACAGCCTCATCAATAAGTGGTGCTGGGAAAACTGGACAGCTACATGTAAAAGAATTAAATTAAAACACTCCATAACGCAATACACAAAAATAAACTCAAAATGGATTAAAGACCTAAATGTAAGGCCAGACACTATCAAACTCTTAGAGGAAAACATAGGCAGAACACTGTATGACATAAAACACAGCAAGATCCTTTTTGACCCACCTCCTAGAGAAATGGAAATAAAAACAAAAATAAACAAATAGGCCATAATGAAACTTAAAAGCTTTTGTATAGCAAAGGAAACTATACACAAGATGAAAAGACAACCCTCAGAATGGGAGAAAATATTCGCTAACAAAGTAACTGACAAAGGATTAATCTCCAAAATTTATAAGCAGCTCATGCAGCTCAGTATCAAAAATCAAACAACCCAATCCAAAAATGGGTAGAAGACCTACATAGACATTTCTCCAAAGAAGATGTACAGATTGCCAACAAACACATGAAAGGATGCTCAACATCACTAATTACAAGAGAAATGCAAATCAAAACTACAATGAGGTATCACCTCACACCAGTCAGAATGGCCATCATCAAAAAATCTGCAAACAATAAATGCTGGAGAGGGTGTGGAGCAAAGGGAACCCTCTTGCACTGTTGGTGGGAATGCAAATTGATACAGCCACTATGGAGAACAGTATGGAGGTTCCTTACAAAACTAAAAATAGAACTATCATTGACCCAGCAGTCCCACTACTGGGCATATACCCTGAGAAAACCGTAATTCCAAAAGTGTCATGTACCACAATGTTCACTGCAGCACCACAGTGTTCATTGCAGTCATGTACCACAATGTACAATAGCCAGGACATGGAAGAACCTAAGTGTCCATTGACAGATGAATAGATAAAGTAGATGTGGCACATATATATAATGGAATATTACTCAGCCATGAAAAGAAATGAAAAGGAGTTATTTGTAGTGAGATGGATGGACCTAGAGGTTGTCATACAGAGTGAAGCCTGTCAGAAAGAGAAAAACAAATACCGTATGTTAACACATATATATGGAATCTAAAAAAAAAAAAGAAAGAAAAATGGTCAGAAGAACCTAGGGGCAAGACGGGAATAAAGATACAGACGTACTGGAGAATGGACTTGAGGACATGGGGAGGGGGAAGTGTAAGCTGGACAAAGAGAGAGAGTGGCATGTACGTATATACACTACCAAATGTAAAACCGATAGCTAGTGGGAAGCAGCTGCATAGCACAGGGAGATCAGCTCAGTGCTTTGTGACCACCTAGAGGGGTGGAATAGGGAGAGTGGGAGGGAGGGAGATGCAAGAGGGAGGAGATATGGCGATATATGTATATGTATAGCTGCTTCACTTTGTTAAAAAGCAGAAACTAACACACCATCATAAAGCAATTATACGCCAATAAGGTTGTTTAAAAAGAAAAAAATGAAGAGTCATGTACCACAGTGTTCATTGCAGCACTATTTACAATAGCCAGGACCTGGAAGCAACCTAAGTGTCCATCGACAGATGAATAGTTAAAGAAGATATCGCACATATATATATATATAATGGAATATTACTCAGCCATAAAAAGAAACAAAATTGAGTTATTTTTAGTGAAGTGGATGGACCTAAAGTCCATATAGCATGAAGTAAGTCAAAAAGAGAAAAACAAATACTATATGCTATCACATATATATGGAATCTAAAAAAAGTAAAAAAAAGTTTCTGAAGAACCTAGAGGCAGGACCCTTATAAAGATGTAGATGTAGAGAATGGAGTTTGAGACACAGGGATGGGGAAGGTTAAGCTGGGATGAAGTGACAGAGTGACATGGACATATATGCACTACCAAATGTAAAATAGGTAGCTAGTGGGAAGTAGCTGCATAACACAGGGAGATCAGCTAGGTGCTTTGTGACCACCAGAGGGGTGGGTTAGGGAGGTTGGGAGGGAGACGCAAGAGGGAGGTGATATGGGGGTATATGTGATAGCTGATTCACTTTGCTATATAGGAGAAACTAACACAACATGTAAAGCAATTATAGTCCAATAAAGATGCTTAAAAAAAAAGAAAAGCTAGAATACTCAGATATGTACGGAACCCATGCACACGTGCTAAAGACTGAATTGTAAAGTATGATCTCATTTGCATTCCCACAGCCCTTTCCCATCCACCACTGGGTTTTCTCTTATGAAATTGTGTAAGAGTGTGGTCACATGTCCATGACTTTATTCCTCCTATGGATGCCTGTGTATGCAGGGAACTTATTAAGTTTTAAGTTTTATACCACCTCATCTCATACTGCTTTAGATAGGGCTTGACTAAGCAGTCTATAGGTAACTATCTCTATGATATAAACACAAATGTTGCTAATATTATCCCCCAAATCACGGAGGATGCTTAATTGAAATCAATCCCTGCTTATCGTAACATTTAACTTGTTAACATTTAACAAGTTCTGTGTTAAGCCCAGGGACCACATTGTGAATTTTTCACCCTATGTTGGAGAGACATTTCCTTCTACCAGCAAAGGCAGGTGAGAATCCTTGCCATAAAAACTTAGATGATCTTTACCAATTCCTGCCAAAACAAACGTGTTTTAGTAGACCCAGAAGTTTTTATAAAAGTGTTAACATGTTTTATGTATTTACCTATATATTTCTTTGTAAGCACAATTAACAACCTTGTTCTCTGGTACAGAGTTCAACAAGCAGACCCCTGAGAGGACAATGAATGGCCATCCAGTCCATAAATGATTATCAGTGGAAATGTACTCTAAGCTCCCATGGATGGGAAGATCATGGTTGGCTCTGGAGGATGCATTCTCTGTATTTTGTTTGCTCAAAACTGTTTTGATATTAAAAATGTTTTGATATCACTGATTATATTTTATGAATTTTCCTTAAATCTATATCCCATGTTTATTCAATACTTTAAACATTTTTATTCAGTCCTTATGTTCAGAATAGATGATACATACTTAACATTAGAGATGGTTGGAATTCTAATTTCAAAACAGTTAAGTAAGATAATGATCAGAAATGCCAAAATTCTTATAGTGGTCACTACTCCTTTGTCACCATTGGTAATTTATTCCAATGACTACCCAGCTTTAGCAATTACATAGAAATTGCTTACCAGCACTCCCCACCTGAAACAAATAAGATGACTAATCACATATCTAGTACCATTTTTTCTTAGCTCTGATAGTCTTTTTACCAGGGACCAGAAATGCCCTAAAATTTGTGCTTTTCTGAAAGGGATAGAAATCTCCAGTATCACTGGAATTACAGGTTTGGTTTTTGCTAAACATACTTATAATATCAAAGTGCATATCATAATCTAGTCCTGATTTATTGCAAATAAAATGGTACAGTGAAATGCAACCTCAAAGATGACCTAATGCCAACTCATGGCTTTTTGCTAATAGAGAAAATGTGTCTCTAATAGTTTAAGGAACTTGCTAAAGTTTGCATAGCTACCTAGTAGCAAGGCTAGTACTTGAGCCCAATCTCTCAATTCCTAACACAACACTCTTCCACTAAACCAGGGCTGGAGTTCAGAGAAGTTTGAGAATAGCATGTGAAAATTGGAAATATATTTCTTTTATAGTTTATTGATTTATTCTCTGAATTGCGCAGTTACATGATTTTTATCTCTCGTATATTGTTAGAGTCTAGAAGGCATCTCTTTATCTTACCTTATAACATGGCCATATAAAACTCCATAATTAAATTAGGACTGTATAACATGTTTGAATGGATAAATGAGACACATCATAATAGTGAAAATTTTCCATTCTAAGATACATCCAGGATGTTTGGTATATTTTGGCTGGAGGTGAATCCTTCTGCTAATTGTAAGGAAGTTGGATAAAATTTGAGTCTATGGATCTCTTCAAATTTACTGTATTAGTCTCTACATCCTAACAGAAGCCTAGAAGAAAAGAACATTGGAGTGGAACAGAATGGTGTCTGTTCTCCCCTCCAAAGCTGTTTACAAACATCCTCAGTATTGAGAAAAAGATGCAGATTGTTATTTACTGAATATCACATCTCTTATGCTAGGCATTTTACAATACCAGGCTCTATAATAGTATTAAGTACTAAAAATGTTCTCATTGGGTAGCCTGCCTGTGGAATAAAATGGCTTTTAATGGACTCCCAGAGTTGTTTTTGTTGGTTTGTTTTTTAGTAAATTTACTGGAAATTCAACTTATAGTAAATGCAGGTTCACTTTTTTATAGTTAAAAAAATACAAAGGTGTGTCCCTGAGCTCACATTTCCATAGTTTTAAATGACTCTTTGTATCTGATTTTTATTGCACTGTGAACATTATAGCAATTTTGGTTTCAGTATATATAAACTAGAGCCTGTTTTATGCATAAAATAATGTAGCTCAATATCTAAATACATTGCCCACCCATGTATGATAATTAATTTTTTCTTGAACAAAGCCCTAAAATATAGAGCATTAGTTGGTTATGTGTAACCAAATGATGTTAGATGTCCAAGGGCAATTATGATAAAATATTAAAGCAACTTTATATCAAGAAAAAGATACAAATATACAGCTACATACTCTTGATTCAGTTACTTTAATATTTTGCACATTAAAAATGTATTTAAGAGCTGCCAATTCAATTGCTTCAAATATGAAGTTACTTTAGTTTTGAGAAACTCCAAGACTGCTGAAGTGCATTTGAAATCTCTGGAAGCCCCAAAAGTTGCTGCCACTAAGCCTCGTATTAACCAAGGGAAGCTCATGATCCTTTCTTTAATAATAAATTGAGAATCCTTATTAGAAAATATGCCACAGTGTAGCACTCAGACAAAAACTATGTTGCAGTCATCTCTCTTGAAAAAAGATAGAAATAAGTCGCTTAATAAAGTCTAAATCATTCCTTAGGTTAGCTAATAGAAGCACTCGCTGTTATAAAATTAATCAGTCCCTGCTATTACGGCAAATTGGTGAAGATTGTATTGACACATCTTCATCTGCATGTCTCATCAGAGGTGTCCGTGCCATTTAGCTACGAAGCCCTGGAGGCTTTCCTCCACACAGAATCTTATAACACTTCAATTAAGGGACACCAAGCTGCCAACCAGACAGCGGCACATTTATTTCTTGATGACTCCTTAAGTTGTGCCACAGGCCTATCATTAAGAGAATATTTTTCACAGCAGGTTGCAAAGATCCTCGTGCCATTAAAAGGAATTGAAAAAGCATCAGTTTGTTGTTTCCACCTAACACAGATATTTTTCATTGCTAGAACAGCCATTAAAAACAATCTGTTTTATTGCATTCTGAAAAGATCACATGAAGTACACACAGTGATTTATTTTAAGGATGACATTAGGATTAAAACCACTATGAAAATGTAGTATTTGAAATAAATATTTAGGAAAACAAAGTCTCATAAATGTGCTTTTCTTTTTTGTACCAAATTGTTAAAAGAAATTTATTGATACCTTGAATCAGAGTTTGAAAATGTTACAAAAGAATGCCTTTTAAAAAGAGGATTAGGAAGAGTGTCTCTGGAGAGGGATGTCATGCCTTAGAAGAAAGACATGCCTTAAAATTTTAAGTGGAAATTCTTTGAAAATTAGTAAACCCAAACAGAATGCTTTGAAAATATAGTGGATCAAGTGCTTCTTTAGGGCAATTGTTTGGGGATTTTTTTTTTTTTTGGAGGGGAAGTTTAATTCCATTGCTACATTGTAGAATATTGACTTAAAATACTGTTTTTCAGTCACCAGAGTGGAAGAAAGCACCCAATTTTGGTTACTTACTTATATTAGAGCAGCCACTTCATGAAGTTTCAGTTTGATATATTGACTTATTTTAAAACTTATTTTCTCAGCACTGGAATCCGTCACTATTTGACATCAGCAATAACTTAAAGGAAAAAATTTCCGTAAATGAGTTTTCTTAATGTTACTGCTTAGAAAATTTTAGATGCTTTTTATCAGTTGTTTTTGATAAAACCTTCAAAAAGTGTTTTTAAATTATGTGTTCCTTAAGTGTTATACAGTATTTTGAATTCATCTTCTAAAGAACAACAGCAAGAACAAAACAACCTCATGAAGAAGTTTATTCTGTCTTTCTGCTTTAGAATGTTGATCAAGCTCTGGTGTTAGCAAAGTTAGGGTGGCCTATGTTAAAACTGACCTTGTTGAAACCCACCAGACCTTCAACATGGTAAATGGGACAGGGTGTAAGGTAGGAGCTATAGTAGACAGTGTGAGGTGCTGTCAGATGATTCCCCTCTTCACGACTAAGATACCCATTCCTCCTGATGTCAGCTGAATTCCTTTCTGGGGATTGCCCTGAGCAGAAGATAACCTCTAAGTCCCAAGGTCACTGCTCCTGCCTCAGGACAGCTCCACATCCAAAGACTGGTCTCTGGAGGAAGGGATGTGAAGGACCTGTCCCCTTGCTGCAGCATCAGGCAGTTCTGGACAACTCCAGCTCTAGAGCTCCCCTGTAGGATTGGCAGAGGCCTTTGTTGTGAGTGCATCACAGTTGACATAAGGGACACTCCCCAATCAACTTCCTCTATGCAAATCTCCATCACGAATCTGGTCCAGAAGGATCAACCTGAGACAATAGTGGCACATGTTTAATATATAGGATTTGGTTAGTTAGTCTGAATAGAAGCAAAAAATAGAGAATTATTGGAGGTTTGAGGGAACCTATTTAAAAACAAACATCCTTTGATACATCTGGAATGATGCCTGAGACATTCAGAGCTCTTTTTTTTTTTTTTAATATCTCTCTTTTCTCCATTCTCACTGACACCACCTTTGTAATCTTTCCCAGCCTCCAGTTTTCCCCAAGTTCAGTTCATTCATTTCTTCACGGCGGACAGAATTTTCTTGCAAAACTCAGATCTGATGTTGTAACTCTGTTTAAAAACTTCTGATGCCTACACATTGTTACAGGGTAAAATAAGGGGTTTTATCTTAAAACCCCTGTCCCTGCATTTATGTTACTTCATTACCTGTAACATTCCTCCTCTGGTGGCTGACCCTAGAGTACTCAGTACAACTCTAATACCTATATACAGATTTTTTGAAAGTTTCACAGTTTCCAACACATGGCATGTCTTTCTGTAATTCATTGTGTGATTTTTAGCCTTGTGATCCTTCTTGCTTTTCTTTACTCCTTAGTTTGTTAATAAACTTCTGTTGATCCTGCAAAAGACTCCTCAAATCTTCATTTCCTGTTCAATTGTTCCCTGATTCTCCCATCAAAATAAAAGCTCCATACTTTCCAATTTGATTTGCATTCATTTATCACAAAACTTATGTTGTATTAGAATTGGTCATTTTTACATTTTTTGTACCCCACTAAACAGTGAAATTTTCAAGAACATGCCATTTAATTTGTGCTCAACTATGCCCATATTAAATACTTAAATAAATAAATGGGGGCGTCTTAACTTTGATTCCCCTCAAAGCAAAGCCTAAAGCAAGAACTTGGGTGTAGATGAAGTGAGTCTAAGAAGCTAGAGTGAGCAGAGGGAGGAATGTAACAAAGAAGGAGGGAAATTCAGTAACAGAATGAGGGGTTATGGAGGTAGTCCCCACTGTGGGTAGTGGTTCAGAAGCTCTGGAAAGTTTTTTAGGCCAATGTGGCAAACAACCTCCAAATTGTCTCTGTGAGAGACAGGAAGATGGGGGCATTTATCCACTCACTCCGTCACAAGTTGGCTGCAAGTTCCACAATATTACCTTTCCCACACTTTCAGAATGTACCTGTACCAGGGCTTTGTGAAATACTGAACTTTGGGAAAAGTTTTGAGGGAGAATCTGAGAGAGGAGACTGGCAGTGTGTACAGAGCTGTCCACCCAGCTGCAGCTGAAATCACAGGTAGGCTTAGCAGATATGGCCCACGGCACAAAAGCACGTGCTACAGAGGATTATTGAGCTAATGTTCTGAGACTATTAGTTTTGAGGGACCAGTGTTGGTTCTAATCAGGCACATGATTCCACTTTAAGTGGAAAATGTAACTAAATATATTTTCAGTGCAACTAAAAATAAATCAAAGCTTACATTTAAGACATGGATCTTATTCCCTTCAGTGGAGTTTTCCTTAGTTTTACCTGGCTCTTTTTGTTATCTTCTTCATTAGCTCTTCTGTGAATAATGGAACATGCATGACCTCGGCATTTAAAACTCTCTAAGCCTCAGTTTTCTCATAGGTAATGGGGGGATAAGAATCTATTTCACAGAATCATTTTCCATCTATCCATTCATTCATTTATTCATTAAACAAATTTCTACTGAACACCTACCATGTGCCAGTCACCACTGTATTTAGGGCTTTCTAAATAATTGAGAGTAAAAACAAAACAGAATAAAAATAAAACAAAAATTCAAACTAACAAAAATTATTTACCAGTCCTTGACATAATGGATCACGATGAAGGAGAGACACTGAACAAATAACCATACAAACAAATACAGTATAAAAAATTTGATCCATGCCAGAAAGGAGAAGTACAATTTCCACCAGGGTATAAAATAGGAGTGTACACCCTATTATAGGACAAGCCATGAAGCTGGCTGTCAAGTTTACCACTGCCTGAAGAATGCTGGGGAGTTGGTGAGATGAGGCATTGGAGTGGTGGGGCGAAGACTGTAAGTGAAGGCTATGAGGTGGGGAAGTGCAGGGGGAGCATGATGTATGCTTAAGAATAAGGTGAGGTTGCTCAGAACAAAGTAAAAGCAGAGGAGGGTCAGTGCAAAGTAAGGCTTAGAGAGGTAAACAGACCATTCGCAGATCTGGAAGTCACAACAAGTGGGACGCAATGAGAAGCTTTTGAAAGCCTTTATGCTGAAGAAGTGCGTGATGTGACGTATTCATGGAAGATTGCTCTTACTGCTATGTATAGATTTGGTGAGTGCTGGAATGAAGGAGGTGTGAGAATTAGGACCACAGTTCTATGGAAAGATACTGATGTCATAAAGTAACTCACTTGCTGAGTTTATTTAGAAAGACATGGATTTGGATTTGATCACATTCCTCTTTTCTTATCTTCTCCCATTTTCTTTTCTACTTTCTTTTCTTTTCTTCCCTTAATTTTTCCCTCTATTCTAATAACTTACTTTTAGCATCTCTCAAAAGAGCTTCATTAAGAGAACAAAGTTATGTTATTCATAAACAATGGCCCATCGCACATTCTCTGTCACACTCTTGGGTGATTTGTGCTGCTGAAAAACCAAAAGGGGATACCGAGCCATTCTGCTCAGGATTTATGGGGCAAGGAAAAGGAATCATGGTCTTCATGGTGTTGTTAGAAGTGAAGGAGCAGAGGTTAGGAATCATTTGGCAGATGAAATTACATGTAAAGAGAGGTCAAGGGTGTTGGGTAAACTGGAAGAGGTGAATGAGAGATGGGAGTAACAGTGATTTAGGGAAGAGATTTCTGGATATCAGAGCAGCAGACAAGGAACTAACATATTCAGTTCTAAAGAAGCATAACTTCACACTAAGTTACACCTCTCTGAAGTGTGTGCTCTGATGATTTTGACATATGTACACCTGTACCATTACCATAATCAAAGCAACAAACAATTTGATTAGCCCCCAAAGTTTACTTGTTCCCCCTTTATAATCCTTTTCTCCCTCCACTCCCATCCACAGGCAAGCACTAATGTACTTTCTGTCACTATACATTCATTTACATTTCCTAGAATTTTATATGAATGGAATCATACAGTATAATTCTGGTTCTTCTATCCAGCATAATTATCTTGAGATTCATCATGTTGTTGCATGTTTCATCAGTTAATTCTATTTTATTGTTTAGTAGTAGTACATTGCATGAATACACCACAGGTTTTCATCAGTTTGCCTATTAATGGATGTTTGGATTGTTTCTAAGCTTTATCTTTTACCAATAAAACCTCTATGAACATGGTGTACAGTCTTAGTATAGGCATATGCTTTTATTTCTCTTGGGTGAACACAGGAATGGAATGGCCAGGTAATATGGTAGGTGTATATTTAACTTTAAGCAAAATTTCAAAATGTTTCCCCAGATGATTGTGCCATTTCACATTCCCACCAATAGGTTGGCATTGCCTTATACAAGCTTAACAAAACACCTGTAAGCTCAGTATTCCTTTCCCCATTATATAGAAGGAAAGCAAAGTTCAGGAATGTTAAATAATCACTTGTGGTCAGAGTAAGTGAATGGAAGAGTTGGAATTCAAACCTGTACCTAACTGTGCCAGAATGATTTTTCAGAATTGCTAGGGAAAGTTTTTTTATAAACCAAGGACTAGCTCTTGCTTTAAATAAATGTGATTCTCATCTACTGAGTTGCTAGCTCCTGCTTGACTTGCATAAATGGATGGAATGGAAAATTATTTTAGTCCAAGTGATGGCTCATTGGCCAGACAAGGTCAAGGTATAGCTTTATATGGTTGGCTGGAATTCAAACTTGTGACCTGTCATCAGTGGGAGAAGAGATATATGAGACCCTCTGATAAACCAACAATCTTATTAATTTAAGAGAACAGCTCCAACTCAGATGAAGTGCTACTTAAATCAGCAACCATAGGCATGCTTTCATTGGTTTAATGCCTTTTTCTCTTTACTGTTGAACAGATAAAGATGCAAGGACTGGAAAGCAAAAAAAAAAAAAAAAAAAAAAAAAGCAATACAAAACCAACCAGCTGGCAAACAAAGAAAAAAGGATAAAGCACCTGGAGGAGATTAACGTATGGAAGTACATGTTCTTTGTTTCCATTTTTAATAAGACAAATGCATTATGTAAAATTCAAAATGTGAGAACTGAAAATAGATGTATGAAACACACCTACAACAGGTCCTTGTGGTTTTTGATGCTACTTTTGGCACTGTTTCTTCTAACTACTGATAGGCACTTTGTTTTCTATAACGGTTACTCTCAGTGCAGGCCTCTACAGTAATCCAATATCCAAGAGACACAATGATGAAGGAAATACTTCTGCTTTGGGGACATAACATTTTAGTACTGAGATTAAAACAAATAGAACACTCTCTTTTCTCTTTAGAGAAGAATTGGGTGTAAGTTTGGTCTGTATTTAGAAGGAGTTATTGAGTGAAAGTCCAAAAACTCAACAACAGAATCGTGTTTCTCAAAGCCTTTCATTCCTCACCATTTCTACTGTCATCAATGGCAATAGCTTCTTAACTAAATTAGCAAATACAAATATAAGACATAGAGTTAAATTTAGTTTTCAGACAAAAAGTAATTTTTAGTATGATAATGTCCCATCCAATATTTGGAATACACTTATACTAAATTTATTTGTTGTTTTTCCAAAATCCAAAATTAATAGACTGTCCTGTATTTTTACTTGGCAACTATATTGCCAAGAGATTTCCCTCCTCTTTCGTTTGACCTCCCTCATTGTAGTGTCAGCAAAATGGAATAGCAAAATTTACTGAGGAAGTGAAATACCTAAATTAACAGGAGCCACTGAAGATGGAAACACTTCAGTGAATTCTTGCAATTATTCAAAAGCAGTCAGCTATAGTGTCATCTATTCATACACACATAATATCAATACTTAAAGTGATAATCTCAATAAATACTAAAAAGCCATTTTGTAAAATTTAACACACTCATTCTTGATAAATACACTGAAACAATACAAATGAAAGGTTAATACTCAACATAATAAATAACCTAATATTTAATAACTAATATTCTTGACCTCTTTCTATGTGTCACTGTTGTAAGTGTATTAGCTTATTTAATCCTCACAACAATGAGAAACAAAACCTTATGAGGCAGAAACAATAATTATTATTCCCATTATCATTTTGCAGGAGAAGAAACTGAGTAATAGAGAAGTTAAGCAGTTTGCCTCAAAGCACACAGCCAGTAATTTATGGAGCCAGGCAGTCCAACTTTAGAGCCTGTACTCTAAACACTATGCTATACTGCCATTCTTCTTAGCAACAAGGATGAATATGCATTACTTAGGAATAAGGCAAATAAAAGATATTCACAGCTCTTACTATTAAAGGCACCTGAATGGCTAGATATATGTCTCATGTTCTAAATAAAAGGCAATATTTGTAACATCCCAATTCTTCCCAAATTAATATACAGCTAGAATGAAGTATCAGTCAAATCTCAAATCATGTTTTTGAGAAAGTTGGCCAAATTATTCTAAAATTAATCTGAAAGAGTGCATTAGAAAAAATATTTGAGGGAGCTCCCTGGTGGCCTAGAGGTTAGGATTCTGGGCTTTCACTGGCATGGCCTGGGTTCAATACCTGGTCAGTGTATTGAGATCCCACAAGCCGCATGGCATGGCCGAAAATAAAAACAAAAAAAAGAAAAAAAAATTTGAGTAAAGGAGAATAAGTAGAGAGAGTTTGGTCTACAAAATAGTTAAGATAGGAAGAGTAGATATTATAAAGATATCACTTTTTACCAAATTAATCTTTAAATTTAATATATTTCCAGTAAACTCCAAACAGGTTTTCATGCATGTAAAGAGATTTACAAGCCTATTTTAAAATTATCTCACTGGGATTAATGAAATATTTTTTCATTTTATTCAATAATTTTACATATCTAAAAGATAAGGGCTTACTTTTTTTAAAAACATAACTAACCACCATTACATAGTCATACCTAAATATCTTAATATTGTCAAATAACCACTTAATGTTCAAATTTCCAATTGTTTCATAAATGTAATAATTACTTTACAGTTCATTTTATTGACTCAGGATTCAAATAAGGCCCATGCATTGCAACTGGTAGAAAATCTATATATTCCCTCCCATCCCTCAATCCACTGTTTTTTCTTTCTTGCAATTTATTTTTTGGAGAAGCCAGGTTGTTTGTCTTGTAAAACTTCTTACAGTCTGCATTGTATCTCATGATTTAATATCTACTTCTGCTTTCTGTATTTCCTGGAAATTGCTAGTTGTATATGGAGACTTAAAATTCAGCTACAGTTTTATTTTATTTGACAAGACACTTCCCAGCTGGCATTCTTCTACACAGTGACTCTCTCTTTGAAATATTAGCAGCCATTGGTCATCAATGACTAGAGCAATTAATAAAGAAGAAATTGCAAAATGGTGATACTCTAATGGTATGATAATAATTCTTCTATGTTATTAGCTAGAATGCTTCTATAAAAATAAACATTTCTTCATCTACTATTTAATTATCCAGAGTACTGTTGGAATAGAAAAGCAGTATAAATACTGATTACTTTAGCTAATATAAATATGATAAATAGTAACAAAGTGGAAAACTCATTCTCTTGAGTATGAAAGCTCATTTTAAAGGGTAATAATAGATACAGTCTGGTATTGGTGGAGACATACAGGAATGAAGCAACAGAATGACATAAGAAGCCCACAACAAATATTTATTAAACTTTTGAAATGTTTTATTGAATTAAGTGCCAACCAGATGAAGAATCAGAACATTATCAACAACGCAGAAACCTCTCTCTTGGTTCTTTTCAATCACTACTCTTTCCCAAAAGTAATCACTATTCTGATGTCTAAGAGCATATATAAGTTCTGCCTGTATTATATGTTAAATAAATTGAATCATATGGTAAGTACTCTTTAGTATTTGACTTCTTTTGTTCAATATTATATTTGTGAAATTCAGTCATGTTGTTGCATCCAGTTATAAATCATTGTTCTTATATTCTGATAATATACCATTTGATAAGCACTGTTCTAAATACTGAGCATAGAGCAGATTAGAAAAAGTGGGTCCCTGCTTTACTGGAGCTTACATTCTGGTGAATATAATCTATGAAAGCATGTATATATAGAGAGGCGGCATATATGCTAAGGTTAGGCTATTGAGTTCATGGGTTCAGGATAATTGGTTTCCATTTGGAAAACATATAAAAGTAGAACTCTGTTTTATGTCATACACACAAAAATAATTCAAAGATATTTAAAGCCAAAGCTTTCAAAAGAATAAATACTAATTTATTAATTATGAATATTTATTAAACACTTTTCCAGGTATTAGGGATACATTAGTAAAAATAACACACAAAAATCCCTACTCTTATGAAGCATGTATTTAATGTGGTGAGACAGGCAGTAAAAACATAAACAAATAAGTTATATATTAGAAAATTATAAGTGCACTGGAGAAAAGTAAAGCCAGTGGGAGTAGGGGGGTGGGTAAAGAGCACCTGCAGAGAAGACGATAGAGTTGCCATTCTCGAGAGGATGGCAGCGAATACAGGATAAAATTCTTTGGGACCTTAGAGTAGGAAGGATTTATGAAATAAGACTTAAAAAATCACAAATCATAAAAGAAATGCTTGAGGGCGCCTCCAAGATGGCAGATAAGTAAGACGTGGAGATCACCTTCCTCCCCACAAATACATCAAAACTACATCTATATGTGGAATAACTCTTACAGAACACCTACTGAATGCTGGTAGAAGATCTCAGAATTCCCAAGAGATGTCATCAGGCGACCTACATGCAGAGGTGGGGCCAAATCCAAAGTTGAACCCCAGGAGCTGTGTGAACAATGAAGAGAAAGGGAAATTTCTCCCAGCACCCTCAGGAGCAGTGGACAAAATCTCCACAGTCAACTTGATGTACACTTCATCTGTGGAATACGTGAATAGACAAAAAATCATCTGAAAATTGAGGCGGTGGACTTTGGGAGCAACTGTAGACTTGGGGTTGGCTTTCTGCATCTAATTTGTTTCTGGTTTTATGCTCATCTTAGTTTAGTATTTAGAGCTTATTATCATTGGCAGATTTGTTTATTGATTTGGTTGCTCTCTTCCTTTTTTAAAAATTTTGTATATATATATATATATTTATTCCTTTTGCTCTTTTTGTGAGTGTGTATGTGTATGCTTCTTTGTGTGATTTTATCTGCAGAGCTTTGTTTTTGTCATCTGTCCTAGGGTTCTGAATGAACTTTTTTTTTTTGTATAGGTTTTAGCACTTTTATTATTGGTAGATTTGTTTTTTGGTTTGGTTGCTCTCTTCTTTCTGTCTCTTTTTTTTATTACTTTTTTATTTTTAATAATTTTTTTCTATTTTAATAACTTTTATTCTTTTTCTTTCTTGTTCTCCCTTAACTTCACAGCCATGTGGCTGACAGAGTCTTGGTGCTCTGGCTGGCTGTCAGGCCTGAGCATCTGAGGTGGGAGAGCCGAGTTCAGGACATTGGTCAACCAGAGACCTCCAGGCCCCATGTGGTATCAAATGGCAAAAGCTCTCCCAGAGATCTCCATCTCAATGCTAAGGCTCAGCTCCACTCAGTGACCAGCAAGCTACAGTGCTGGACACCCTATGCCAAACTAGCAAGACAGGAGCACACACTAGCAGAAAGACTGCCTAAAATCATAATAAGGTCACAGACACCCCAAAACACACCACCAGACATGGTCTGCTCACTAGAAAGACAGGATCCAGCCTCATCCACCACAACACAGGCACCAGTCCCCTCCACCAAGAAGTCTACACAACCCACTGAAACAACATTACCCACTGGAAGCACACAACAGAAACAACTGGAACTATGAACCTGCAGCCTGCAAAACAGAGACCACAAACACAATAAGTTAAGTAAAATGAGAAGAAAGAGAAATATACAGCAGATGAAGGAGCAAGGTAAAAACCCACCAGACCAAACAAATGAAGAGGAAATAGGCAGTCTACCCGAAAAAGAATTCAGAGTAATGATAGTAAAGATGATCCAAATTCTTGGAAATAGAATGGAGAAAACACAAGAAACATTAAACAAGGAACTAGAAGAGCTAAAGAGCAAACAAACAAGGATGAACAACACAATAAATGAAATTAAAAATTCTCTAGATGGAATCAATAGCAGAATAACTGAGGCAGAAGAACGGATAAGTGACCTGGAAGATAAAATAGTGGAAATAACTACTGCAGACCAGAATAAAGAAAACAGAATGAAAATAATTGAGAACAATCTCAGAGACATCTGGGACAAAATAAAACACACCAACATTTGAATTAGAGGGGTCCCAAAAGAAAAAGAGAATACAAAGGGACTAAGAAAATATTTCAAGAGATTATACTTGAAAACTTCCCTAATATGGGTTAGGAAATAGTCAGTCAAGGGCAGGAAGCACAGAGAGCCCCATACAGGATAAATCCAAGGAGAAACATGTCAAGACACATATTAATCAAACTATCAAAAATTAAATACAAAGAAAAAATATTAAAAGCAGCAAGGGAAAAGCAACAATTAACTTACAAATGAATCCCTATAAAGTTAACAGCTGATCTTTCAGCAGAAACTCTGCAAGCCAGAAAGGAGTGGCAGGACATATTTAAAGTGATGAAAGGGAAAAACCTATAACCAATATTAATCTACCAAGCAAGGAACTCAATCAGATACAATGGAGAAATTAAAATCTTTACAGACAAGCAAAAGCTATGATAATTCAACAGTATCAAACTAGCTCTACAACAAATGATAAAGGAACTTTTCTAGGCAGGAAACACAAGAGGAGGAAAAGACCTACAATAACAAACACAAAACAATTAAGAACATGGTAATACGAGCATACATATCGATAACTACCTTAACTGTAAATGGATTAAATGCACCAACAAAAAGACATAGACTGGCTGAAGAGATAAAAAACACGACCCATACATATGCTGTCTATAAGAGACCCACTTCAGACCTAGGGACACATACAGACTGACAGTGAGGGGATGGAAAAAGATATTCCATGCAAATGGAAATCAAAGGAAAGCTGGAGTAGAAATTCTCATATCAGACAAAATAGACTTTAAAATAAAGACTATTACAAGAGACAAAGAAGGACACTACATAATGATCAAGGGATCAATCCAAGAAGAAGATATAGCAATTGTAAATATTTATGCACCCAACATAGGAGGACCTCAATACATAAGGCAAATGCTAAGAGCCATAAAAGAGGAAATCAAAAGTAACACAATAATAGTGGGGGACTTTAACACCCCACTTTCACCAATGGACAGATCATCCAAAATGAAAATAAATAAGGCACACAAGCTTTAAATGATACATTAAACATGATGGATTTAATTGATATTTAAAGGACATTCCATCCAAAAACAGAGGATTACACTTTCTTCTCCAGTGTTCATGGAACATTCTCCAGGATAGATCATATCTTGGGTCACAAATCAAGCCTTGATAAATTTAAGAAAATTGAAATCATATCAAGTATCCTTTCTTACCACAAAGCTATGAGACTAGATATCAATTATAGGGAAAAAAACCTGTAAAAAAGACAAACACATGGTGGCTAAACAATACAATACTAAATAATCAAGAGATCATTGAAGAAATCAAAGAGGAAATCAAAAAATACCTAGAAATAAATGACAATGAAAACACAACAACCCAAAACCTATGGGATGCAGCAAAGGCAATTTTAAGAGGGAAGTTTTTATCAATACAATCCTACCTCAAGAAACAGGAGACATCTCAAATAAACAACCTAACTTTACCCTAAAGCAATTAGAGAAAGAGGAACAAAAAAAACCTCAAAGTGAGTAGAAGGAAAGAAATCATAAATATCAGATCAGAAATAAATGAAAAAGAAATTAAGGAAACAATAGCAAAGATGAATAAAACTGAAAGCTGGTTCTTTGAGAAGATAAATGAAATTGATAAACCATTAGCCAGACTTATCCAAAAAAAAAAAAAAAGGGAGAAGACTCAAATCAATAGAATTAGAAATGAAAAAGAAGAAGAAACAACTGACAATGCAGAAGTACAAAGGATAATGAGAGATTACTACAAGCAACAATATGGCAGTAAAATGGACAACCTGGAAGACATGGACAAATTCTTAGAAAAGCACAAACTTCTGAGACTGAACCAGGAAGAAATAGAAAATATAAGAGACCAATCACAAGCACTGAAATTGAGACTGTGATTAAAAGTCTTCCAACAAACAAAAGCCCAGGACCAGATGGCTTCACAAGCGAATTCTATCAAATATTTAGAGAAAAGCTAACACCTATCCTTCTCAAACTCTTCCAAAATATAGCAGAGGGAGGAACATTCCCAAGCTCATTGTATGAGGCCACTATCACCCTGATACCAAAACCAGACAAAGATGCCACAAAAAAAGAAATCTACAGGCCAATATCACTGATGAACATAGATGCAAAAATCCTCAACAAAATACTAGCAAACAGAACCCAATACACATTAAAGGGATCATACACCATGACCAAGTGGGGTTTATCCCAGGAATGCAAGGGTTCTCCAATACATGCAAATCAATCAATGTGATAAACCATATTAACAAATTGAAGGAAAAAATCATATGATCATCTCAATAGATGCAGAAAAGCTTTCAAAAAAATTCAACAACCATTTATGATAAAAACCCTCCAGAAAATAGGCATAGAGGGAACTTAATTCAACATAATAAAAGCCATATATGACAAATACACAACCAACACTGTTCTCAATGGTGAAAAACTGTAACAATTTTCACTAAGATCAGGAACAAGACAAGGTTGCCCACTCTCACCACTCTTTGGAAGTTTTAGCCACAGTGATGAGAGAAGAAAAAAAAATAAAAGGAATCCAAATCAGAAAAGAAACAGTAAAACTGTCACTGTTTGCAGATGACATGATACTATACATAGAGAATCTTAAAGATGTTTCCAGAAAATTACTAGAGCTAATAAAAGAATTTGGTAAAGTAGCAGAATAGAAAATTAATGCACAGAAATATCTTGCATTCCTATACACTAATGATGAAATATCTGAAATATAATTTAAGGAAACACTCCCATTGACCATTGCAACAAAAGGAATAAAATACCTAGGAATGATCCTGCCTAAGGAGAGAAAAGACCTGTATGCAGATAACTATAAGAAAATGATGAAAAAAATTAACAATGATACAAACAGATGGAGAGATATATCATGTCTTGGATTGGAAGAATCAACATTGTGAAAATGACTATGTTACCCAAAGCAATCTACAGATTCAAGTAATCCCTATCAAACAATCAATGGCATTTTTCACAGAACTAGGAAAAAAATTTCACAACTTGTATGGAAACACAAAAGACAATGAATAGCCAAAGGAATCTTTAGAAAGAAAAATGGAGCTTGAGGAATCAGGCTCCCTTGCTTCAGACTATACTACAAAGCTACAGTAATAAAGACAGTATGGTACTGGCACAAAAGCTGAAATACAGATAAATGACACAGGATACAAAGCCCAGAGATAAACTCACACACATATGGTCACCTTATTTTTGATACAGGAGGCAAGAATATAGAGTGGAGAAAAGACAACCTCTTCAATAAGTGGTGCTGAGTAAACTGGACAGCTACATGTAAAAGAATGAAATTAGAACACTCCTTAACACCATACACAAAATTAAACTTGTAATAGATTAAAGACCTAAATGTAAGGCCAGACACTATAAATTTCTTAGAGGAAAACATAGGCAGAACACTCTATGACATAAATCACTGCCAGAATCTTTTTGACCCACCTCCTAGAGAAATGAAATTAAAAACAAAAATAAAGAAATGGGACCTAATGAAACTTCAAAGTTTTTGCACAGCAAGGAAACCATACACAAGATGAAAAGACAACCCTCAGAATGGGAGAAACTTTTTGCAAATGAAGCAACTGACAAAGGATTAATCTCCAAAATATACAAGCAGCTCATGCAGCTCAATATCAAAAAAAAACAAACAACCCAATACAAAAATGGGCAGAAGACCTAAATATACATTTCTCCAAAGAAGATATACAGATTGCCAACAAACACATGAAAAGATGCTCAACATCACTAATCATTGGAGAAATGCAAATCAAAACTACAATGACGTATCTCCTCATACCAGTCAGAATAGCCAACATCAAAAAATCTACGAATAATAAATCCTGGAGAGGGTGTGGAGGAAAGGGAACCCTCTTGCACTATTAGTGGGAATGCAAATTGATACAGCCACTATGGAGAACAGTATGGAGGTCCCTCAAAAACTAAAAATAGAATTACCATACCACCCAGCAATCCCACTACTGGGCATATACCCTGAGAAAACCATAATTCAAAAAGAGCCATGTACCACAATGTTCATTGCAGCTCTATTAACAATAGCCAGGACATGGAAGCAACCTAAGTGCCCATCAACAGATGAATGGATAAAGAAAATATGGCACATATATACAATGGAATAGTACTCGGCCAAAAAAGAAACGAAATTGAGTTATTTGTAGTGAGGTAGATAGACCTAGAGACTCTCATACAGAGTGAAGTAAGTCAGAAAGAGTAAACCAAATACTGTATGCTAAACCATATATATAGAATAAAAAAAAAAGGTTCTAAAGAACCTAGGGCAGGACAGGAATAAAAACGCAGGCATAGAATATGGACTTGAGGGCACAGAGAGGGGGAAGTGTAAGTTGTGATGAAGTGAGAGAGTGACATGGACATATATATACAGTACCAAATGTAAAATAGATAGCTAGTGGGAAGCAGCCACATAGCACTGGGAGATCAGCTCGGTGCTTTGTGTCCACCTAGAGGTTGGCATAGGGAGGGTGGGAGGGAGACACAAGAGGGAGGAGATACAGTGATGTATGTATTATGTATAGCTGATTCACTTTGTTATACAGCAGAAACTAACACAGCATTGTAAAGCAATTATACTCCAAGAAAGATGTTAAAATTTTTTTTAAAAAAAGAAATGCTTGATTAATTTGACTACATTAGAACAGAAACGTTTATGCATCAAAAACATAAAGTAAAAAGAAAGTGAAAAGATATTTGCAATACATATAATCACCCAGGGGTTAGCATCCAGAATAGTATCAAAAGAAATTCTACAAAATAATAAGTAAAATTTGAACAATTATTAGGAAAAATATAGACAAAGGATATGAACATGCAATTCACAGGAGAAGAAACCCAAATTATGACTAAACCTATGGGGAAAAAAAGTGAATGATATCAAGGAAAATGTGAATTCAATCCACAGCGGTTTTTAATTTAGTATTTACTTTTTTAATCAGATTAGTTTAGATTCAAAAGAAAGCTTTCATTCAGATGGGTATGACCATAAGTGGTTGCTGGGATTGTATAGTTAGTAATACTGTTTTGAATTTGACAGCTTGTCTACCTACCTTCAGAATCATGATGTGTGCTTTTGGATTACAGTGGAGATGAGCACAGATCTAGGGACCAAATGAACCCTGTCTTGTCCCCTTGAGCATAACACCAACCATGTCTCCCCTAACATTTTTAGTAAATATAAGTCTTTTCCTCCAAGTTTTGAGGTCTTTGAAGTTAGAAAAATGAGAGAGAATGGTTATTTGTGAACTTAGGGAACTTGAAATGCCACCGAGCCAAACTGTTGTCTAATTACTTAAGGAAAGAAATTCAATTTTTGTATGACCCAGTACCTTTGTTTCCTATTTTCCTTCCTGATGCTCAATTAATATCCATTTCAACTTAATGCTTACCGAAATCCCATCAGAAATGATGTAATTCAAATTTGTCAAAAACTCTCCCCCACGAATTCCAATTTTTATAAATGACTTGCTCTTCTGCAAACTGAAGATGCCTTTGTAATGAATACAATCTGATTCCTCTACTTTTTTTATTCAGCAAATATTTATTGAACACCTATAATGTTCCAGACACTGTTCAAGGCACTGGGGTTTTACCTACGAATAAAAAATAAACTCTCAATTTTATGGAGCTTATGTTTAAGTGGATGAAAGTAGACAATAAGTTTAAAAAAGAAATATATAATATGTTAATATGTCTAGTGTTCTGAAGACTTTTTTTTTAAGGATCAGGGGGCATGGTGATGGAAAGTACTATTTTAGGTATTTTGGTAAAAAAAAAAATTCCATATAAGAAGAAATTTGAATAAATGCTTGAGGGAAATAAGGAAGTAAGTCATGTGTTATCAAAAAATGAGTGCTCTGTATTTGTCAACAACAGAAACAAAATAGAAGGTTAGTTTATGTTAGTTTAAGGTCTAAAATTTAGGAGGAAGATTCTAGCAACTAAATAAGAATAATATTTTAAATACACTATATCAAAGAATAATACTTTCTCTGGGGTAAAGAGAAAGTGATACAGTTTTTTGAAATTCTGCACACTCTCCTGCTAGTTGTATTATGAATTCTGTAAGCCTTGAAACACAGAAACATTTAACTTCTTTGATTCAATACAGATACATTTTATTCTTATTCTTATAAAAGTTTTGCTATAGAAAATGAAAGGGTCTGATATTTGATTGAAGGCTTCCATGTGACCCACCCATTTTTACCTAAGGTAGTTCTTAGCTTTCTCTCTGCTCTACATATTATCTTTCCACACAATTCCTTCCTCAAGTCAAGATACTGAAAAGATTACCAAGAAGCATGTGGACACTCTTGAAAAACTCTTTAAAGAGTTTTCCACTATAAATTAGGTAAGCAAAATGTGATAAGTGTATCTGAACTTTCCTGGGGACATTTAAAATACCAGTGGTAATTACAGGATTTGTTGTCACAATTTTCCAGGTAACCCAACCAGCCTTTCCAATAACCCTGCTTTCTCAGGGGCTGAGTATAGGCTGACCTCAGCTACAAGTGCAACCACCACTCCAGGCACTGACAGGTCTCTCTCCGTCCCCTACCCAGCCACCTAAACACATAGTCCACTCTGGAACCACTCTGTCTTCTGAGTTTCTAAAATATACTGGATGTACTCACACCAAGCATTACTCATCTCACATAGTCTTTCCTGGTGGGACATGTGGGCAATTGAAAGAGAATTGATACCAATGCAATCATTTCTGGTATGAAAAATATGATTAAAAACAAGGCACAGAAGGAATTTTTAAAGATAACCTGATCATAAATTAAACATGTAAAATAGCCACAGAATACTTGGGAAATAAAATGGCAAATTAACCATCTGGAGAGCCATTCGTTTTTTTAAATTCATTCATTCATTTCACTATTTATTCAACAAACATTTTGTGAACGTTTACTGTCCATCGACTTTTTAATAGTGTCCAGAATTGAACAGTTATTTTGTAATATGATCACTGTCCTTGAAGAGCTAGTAGGTGACATAAACACATAAATTATTACAATACAATTTGGTGAGTGCTTTGTTAAAGGTTTATGCAGTCAACTTAGACTGTGGAAAGGGAGGCCCAAATCCCACTCTGTGTTGGGGAAAAGAGAATGTCAAAGAAAGCTGCCTGGATATACTTTTTTCTTTGAATTTGAATAATCATTCTAATAATTTAGTGTATCAAAGCCCAGAATATTCCTTCACCATAAACACTGCATAGATTAACAAGTTCCCATTATTTGCACATGCTTATGTGACTTTCCTTTAACTTTGTCATCAGTTACACCAAAACAATGGGGTTTACCGCCTTTTCCAGCCATTCTCAGAAATGCTTACTTCCTCCTGCCATCTCTTGGCCAGTGGTTTTTCCAGGAATAAATGATGACATGGTCTTAACTGCTTAACCATACATGAAACTATGGGGCCATTCTTGGAAATGCTGCATTCAGGGATTGACATGTGATCTGAAGCCTGAACAGGCAAAAGATTTCACTTGTTCCGCTTGTACCCCTAAAAATTATCTTTCAAAGCAGAGACATTAATCTCTGGAGAGAATATGACCATATTTCCACAGTGGAGAAATATTTCAGCTAGTTTATAGGGTGCAGTTGATTTCTGCAGTGATTTCCTCCTGAAGAGTAGATGAGCGTCAATAAAGGCTCATTCACGCTGAACTTTCAGTAATCGACACGTAAGGAACTTTAATGTAACTTGTTTTTACATAATGCAGGATCATAAAATGCATCATTTTTCTTCCCAATTCATAGTTGGAAGATTTATCATTAAGAGGTTTTATTGAAGGCCAGACCGTTCAAAAAAAAAAAAATCTGAACAGTTTTTTCTCATTCTAGCAAAATCCTCCTGTTAAAGAACTGAAGTGCTTCATATACCCTAGTAATGGTACAGTAAATCACATTTTCTCATTTGGAACATTGTAATAGATTTCTCTACAGAGTGATTTATCATGCAACAATTAGGAACCCAAGGGAATTAGATGACCATTTTAAATTTTATCAGCTTGTTTCAATAAACTGTTAATGTGACCCTAATGTTTGGGAAGCACTTTAATATAATCAGATTTTGGTTGTTCAATCTACTGACATTAATGGCTACCTCATTAATCATAGCATTCTCGCTGAGACCTTGGAGGCTGAGCTAAGTTCAGTGGACCAATTCTTACAATAATAAAAACAGGCAATTTTTGACAGGGAAATATTCTCACTTTAACTACAAAATGTATTTTGTTATTTCTTAGGAACTGACGGGGTAACTGGAAACGCTAAAAGCTTACAAAATAACAATTAAAAACCCTTTAGGCTTAGTTTCCAAATTGGCAATTAAATCAAGACCTCACATAATTATTACCTGTAATGATTTTCTATTATTTTAAAAGTATCGAGCTATACAACAAGACCTAAAATAGGCCAGGCGACAAATACATAATAAATGTCTGTCTTCCAAATGTGGGTAGCATCTGATGGCTTGTGCAAATCCTGCAGCGCTTAAACATTCCTTCAGCTTTTAAAACCCTGTAGTTAATTCCTTAGTGATCTTTCAGGAGGGATATGAAAAAGGTACTATGGGTGATTTATAAGATTTCAGGAAATAGTGTGTAAATGTAGGGGTCAATTTTAGTACTTTTGACTTTTTTTATTGTGATAATAGACACTTTCTCAGTCTCTTAAATGTCTATAGAACTAAAAGAAACAAGAATTTTTTTAAAACCACAATATCACTATAGTTTTCTGCTTGGGTTACTATTATAAAACACCTTGATATGTCATGACTGGAAAAAAGGACATAGTACCATCTGTTTCTAAAGTTATGGTTTTGTTTTATTAATTTTTCTTGTTAAACAATAGAATATGATCTTATTGGAAACAGAGTTTATAAAGCCATATAGTTAGCTGAGAACAGAAAAATCAAGATGTTTTTAAGTCAGGCTAAAATTCCCCGTGCTTTAAAAAATTTCATTTTTGGTTTCAAGAAAATCTCATCATTAAGTGTGTGGTTTATATTCTGGGTTTTATATTATCTGCAAAGATTAAACTACAGAAAGTACAGCCTTAAATATCAAATATAAACAATCATAAAAGTGAAACCAAACATATTTTCTCAAAGCAGAAAATTTTTGGAAATGTAACGTGACTGAATCACTATTCATAATTTTTTTTAGTTCTCAACTTTCTATTTACTTAAAAATACATTATTTTGAATAAATATTCTTGGGTAGATAAGTTTAAGTTTATTCTATTGGACAGGAGTATGAGCCCTCTGAAAAGGTCTAGCACAATATGCCTTCTCAAGGTGACTGTGAATTTCATTGCACATTCAGTCACCAAGTTCTTGTTGAGTTCCTTATATTTTACAGGTGCTATGTCTCCTAGACTCTGGAATCTGAAAATAACTTGCTATGCTAAGTGCATGTTCTGTGCATAATAATACTATAAAGGTGGAAAGAAATGATACCTATTTTGTCTAGCATTCAGCAGGCACTCAATTACTTGTTAAATGGATAAATATATTACTAGAATATATATTACTAGAATAACAAATAATAATCTTATTTGTTAATCATAATGAATAACATTTTAGAAACTGTGAACTATGTAATTCTTCATATAACCAAAAGTCCTTCATTGGAGGACTTCCTGTTTTAGGACAGATTACTTGTAGGGAAAGTTGATGCTGTGAAAGCAAAGATAAAGGTGATTTGGTTTTCAGATCTGTTAAACAGCCTAGGTTAAATTTATTGTCTGCCAGGTTAGAATTTTAAAACTGTTCTTCAAAACCAAACAGTTCCCTATTTGGAAAATGTGGTGAACATGGAAACACAATTGCTCAGATCTCCTACTGAGGGGGCAGAGTCTACTGACCCCGCTGCTGCCCTTGTGGATCTATAACCAGTGCTTGTCGCAGGCCACATTCCCCCAGGCTGCTCTCAGTGGGGATAACGTGCACGTGGCTGCAGGAAACAGGCAGAGTCCTCTGGAGGGCAACTTTGGCTCAGGACTCCACTGGTCTGGCCAAAACCTTCTTAGGACTGTGCTGCAGCCTAAGAGCCTTTCTTCCCAAGCCTCCTTGCTTCCCCATCTCCTTCCCCAGGGCTCAGACTAACCTCATGGTCTGCAGGCTCTCCCTGCCAACTGACTCCTGCTTTCTCCCCTTTATCCTTCACACAATTTCCCTCAGTAAATCTCTTGTACATCAAATCCCACCTTGTCCTCTACTTCTCAGAGGACAGAAAATTTGTTTAGTAATGCTTGCAAGCTCTTTTAACATATATGGTAGGAAATTGGGAAACATTTTGTCTGAAAGAGCACTAACTGCTATTGGAAGGTTACAATCATAATTACTGCTCTCCTCCAACCATATAGAATAAAATATCTACTATTTGCCTTACAATTTTGTATCCTATTTTTTATTAATATGAGACATTTTTCACTAGAGGCAATTAGTAAATGTTATAGACCAGCATTGACATCCATCAGACAAAAGAGAAATACCACTTTATGTCACATCACAAGCTTTGACTCTGTTGCTTTTTCAGGTTATGGACGGGTGGCACACATAGATGGCATGTTACAAAACCATGTACACTTGCCCAGTCTAAGGCACAGATTATGCCTTGGACTGTATCATCTTGAAGAATACTGTAAATAGATACAATTTATTCTCATTAAACACTGACTTACTTTCCTCTAATGCTTTATAATGTAGAATTTTTCTTTTTTATTATTGAAATATAGTTGAATTACAGTATTATGTTAGTTTCAGGGGTACTACATAGTGATTTGACATTTGAATACATGATGAAATGATCACCATGAGAAGTCTAGTAACCACCTGTCCCACACAAAGTTATTAAAATATTATTGGCCATATTTCTTAGGCTATATATTACATCACCATGGCTTATTTATTTATTTTTTTTATAACTGGAAGTTTGTACATCTTAATCCTCTTCAGCTATTTTGTTCCCCCTCAACATCTTCCACTCTGGCAACCACCCATTTGTTCTCTGTGTCTATGAGTTTATTTTCATTTTGTTTTGTTTGTTTGTTTTATTTTTAGATTTGACATACAAATGAGATCATACCCTATTTATCTTATTCTGTCTGACTTATTTCATGCAGCATAATATCTTCTAGATCCAGCCAAGTTGTCACAGTTGGCAATGTTTCATTTTATTAACCATGACTAAGTAATATTCCATTATATATATATATATTTATATATATATATATATATATATATATATATATATATATATATCACTTCTTCTTTATCCATTCGTCTACTGATGGACACTTAGGTTGCGTTCATATCTTGGCTATTGTAAATAATGCTGCAATGGACATTGGTGTGCATATATCTTTGCAAATTAATGTTTTTGTTTTCTTCAGATAAATATCTAGAAGCAAAATTACTGTATTGTATGGCAGTTCTATTTTTAATTTTTTGTGGAAACTTTATGCTGTTTTTCATAGCCACTACACCAATTTACATTCCCACCGACAGTGCACAAGTGTTCCCTTTTCTCGACATCCTCACTACATTTGTTATTTGTTGTCTTTTTGATAATAGCCATTTGGACAGGTTTGAGGTGGTATCTCATTGTGGTTTTGATTTGCATTTCCCTGATGATTAGTGATTTGAAAATCTTATGGGTCTGTTGTCCATCTGTATGTCTTTGGAAAAAATGTTTATTCAGGACCACTGCCCATTTTTTAATCAGGTTGTTTGGGGTTTTTCTGAAGTTGAGTTGTATGAGTTCTTTGTATATTTTAAATATTAACTCCTTATGACATACATCATTTGCAAATATCTTCTCCCATTCAGTAGGCTGCCTTTTTGTTTTGCTGATAGCATTCTTTGCTGTGCAAAAGTTTTTAGTTAGATGTAGTTCCATTTGTTTATTTTTGCTTTTGTTTCCCTTGCCTAAGGAGACAGATCCAAAAAAATATTGCAGGGGCTTCCCTGGTGGCGCAGTGGTTGAGAGTCCGCCTGCCGATGCAGGGGACACGGGTTCGTGTACCGGTCCGGGAGGATCCCACATGCCGTGGAGCAGCTGGGCCCGTGAGCCATGGCTGCTGAGCCTGCGTGTCCGGAGCCTGTGCTCCACAACGGGAGAGGCCACAACAGTGAGAGGCCCATGTACTGCAAAAACAAAAACAAAAAATTATTGCTAAGGCTGATGTCAAAGAGTATACTGCCTATGTTTTCTTGTAGGAGTTTTAAGGTTTCAGGTCTTACATTTGAGTCTGTAATCCATTTTGAGTTTATTTTTGTATATGATGTGAGAAAATAGCCCAGTTTGACTCTTTTGCCTATAATTGTCCAGTTTTCCCAATACCATTTATTGAAGAGGCTGTCTTTCCTCAGTTGTTTATTCTTGCATCTTTGTCAGAGATTAATTAACCATGCAAACATGGGTTTACTGCTGAGCTCTCTATTCTCTTCCATTGATCTATGTGTACATTTTTTTTGCAGAGGTACCATACTGTTTTGATTACTGGGTCTTTGTAGTATATTTTGAAACCAGGGAGGGTGATACCTCCAGCTTTGTTCTACTTTATCAAGAGTGCTTTATCTATTTGGAGTCTTTGCATTTCCATACAAATTTTAGAATTATTTTTTCTAGTTTGGTAGAGAATCTTTTCGTATTTTGATAGGAATTGCATTAACTGTGTTGATTGCCTTGAGTAGTATGGTCATTTTAACAATATTAATTATTTCAGTCCATGAGCACAGTATATTTTTCTTTGTTTGTGTTGGTTTCAATTTCTTTCATCAAGGTCTTATAGTTTTCAGAGTACAAGTCTTTTACTTCTTTTGTTAGATTTACTTCTAGGTACTTTATTCTTTTGATGCAATTATACAAGGGATTGTTCTCTTAATTTCTCCTACAAATAGTTACCCATTACTGTATAGAAACACAACAGATGTCTGTATGTTAACATTGTATCCTGCAAATTTACTGAATTCACTTATTAGTTCTAGTAGTTTTTTGGTAGCATCTTTAGGATTTTCTATATGTAGTATTATGTCATCTACAAACAATGATAGTTTTACTTCTTCCTTTCCCATTATTTTTATTTATTTTCTTGTCTGACTGTTTTGGCTAGGACATCAAATGCTATGTTGAATAAGAGTAGGAGAGTGTAAATTCTTGTCTTATTCCTGATCTTAGGAGAAATGCTTTCAGCTTTTCACTGTTGAGTATGATGTTAGCTGGGCTAATATGATAAGCCAGTCTTATCATATGTGATCTTTATTGGGTTGAAGTGTATTCCCTCTATATCCACTTTCTGTAGAGTTTTTATCATTAATGGATGTGAAATTTTTTCAAAAGATTTTTATACATCTATTAAGATGATGCTATTTTTTTATTTTCAGTTTGATAATGTGCTGTATCCCATTGATTGATTTGAGGATAATGAACCATCCTAGCATCCCTGGAATAAACCTCAGTTGATAATGGTGTATAATCTCTTTAATGTATTGTTGAATTTGGTTTGCTAATATTTTGTTGAGGACTTTTGTATCTATGTCAATGAGAGATAATTGGCCTGTAGTTTTCCTTTACTGTGGTGTCATAGTCTGGTTTTTGTATCAGGATGATGCTGGCCTCATTGAATGAATTCTGTAATGTTTCTTCCTCTTCAATTGTTCTGGAATAGTTTGAAAAGAATAAGTGTTAACTCTTCTTTAAATGTTTGCTAGAATTCACCTGTTCAACTGTCTATCTGGACTTTTGTTTGTTGTGAGTTTCAAAAATTACTGATGCATTTTTATTACTTGTAATCAGTCTATTCATATTTTTTAATTTCTTCCTGATTCAATCTTGGGAGAGGATACATTTCTAGAAATTTATCCATTTCTTCTAGGTTGTCTACTTTATTGGTGTATTTTCTTTCTGTTCATGGTAATCACTCTTTGTGTTTCTATGGTGTCTGTTATAGCCTCTCTTTCACTTTTGACATTATTTATTTGTGCCCTCTCTCTTTTTGTTGACTCTGGTGAAAGGCCGATCAAATTTTTTTTATCTTTTAAAGAACAAGCACTTAGTTTCATTGATCTTTTCTCTTTCTTTAGTCTCTGTTTTATTACTTATGCTCTGATTTTTTTTTTTCTTTCTACTAACTTTGGGATTTCTTTTATTTTCTGGTTCCTTTATGGACAAGGTTAGATTGTTAATGAGATTGCTTTGTTTTCTGAAGTAGGTTTGTATTGTTATAAACTTCCCTCTTAGACCTGTTTTTGCTGAATCTCATAGATTTTTTTTTTTTTTTTTTTTTTTTTTTGCGGTACGTGGGCCTCTCACTGTTGTGGCCTCTCCTGTTGTGGAGCACAGGCTCTGGACGCACAGGCTCAGCAGCCATGGCTCACGGGCCCAGCCACTCCGTGGCATGTGGGATCTTCTTGGACCAGGGCACGAACCCATGTCCCCTGCATCAGCAGGCGGACTCTCAACCACTGCACCACCAGGGAAGCCCATGCATCTCATAGATTTTGGATCGTTGTGTTTTTATTTTCATTTTTCTTCAGGTATTTTGTGAATTCCTCTTTGATTTCTTCAGCAATCCATTGGTTGTTTAGTAGCATATTGATTAGCCTTTCTGTATTTTTATTTTCCTTGTAGCTCATTTCTAATATCATACCTTTCTGTTTGGAAAAGGTGATTGAAATGATTTCAATTTCTTAAACTAATTGAGACTAGTTTTGTGGCCAAGCTTGTGATCTATCTTGGAGAATGTTCCATGTACACTTGAAAAAAATGTGTAGTCTGTTGATTTTATATAAAATGTTCCATATATATACCTATGGATTCCCTCTGGGTTGATGTGTTACTTAAGGCCAGTGGTTCCTTGTACATTTTCTGTCTAGATAATCTGTCCATTGATGTAAGTGGGTGTTAAATGCCCCTACTATTATTGTATTACTGTCAATTTCTCCCTTATGTTTGCTAACATATGCTTTATTTACTTAGGTGCTCCTTTGTTGAGTACATATATTTTTATAATTTTTATATCTTCTCATTGGTTGATCCTTTTTTTTTTTTTTTTTTTTTTTTTGCAGTACGTGGGCCTCTCACTGTTGTGGCCTCTCCTGTTGCGGAGCACAGGCTCCGGACGCCAGCGGCCATGGCTCACAGGCCCAGCCGTTCCTGCGGCATGTGGGATCTTCCCGGACGGGGGCACGAACCCGTGTCCCCTGCATTGGCAGGCGGACTCTCAACCACTGCGCCACCAGGGAAGCCTGGTTGATCCTTTTATCATTATATAATTTCCTTCTGTGTCTCTTGTTACAGTCCTTGTTTTAAAATTTATTTTGTCTGATATAAGTATTGCTTCCCCAGCTTAGTTTTCATTTCCATTTGCATATAACACATTTTTCCATCCTCTAACTTTCAGTCTGTGTGTGTCTTTAGAACTAGAGTGAGTCTCTTGTTGGTAATATATAGATGGAACTTGTTTTTGTATCCATTCAGCCATTCTATGTTTTTTGATTGGAGCATTTAGTCCCTTTACATTTAATGTATGTATTGATAGATATTTACTTAATGCCATTTTGTTGTTTTGGGCTTGTTTTTGTAGGTCTTTTCTATTCCTTTCTTCTACTTTTGTTCTCTTCCCTTGTTTTTGGATAACTATCTTTAGTGTTATGTTTGCATTCTTTTCTCTTTTCGTGTGTGTGTATTTATATATATGATTATTTTAAGTTGGTGATTCTTAAGTTTGAATGTGCTCTAACCACTCTACATTTTAATTCTCCCCCCAAAGTTTAATATTTTGGCTTTTTATATTTTACATATCCATTAACTACTTACTCTAGATGTAAATGATTTACTACTTTTGTCTTTTAATCTTCCTGTTAACTTTATAAGTATTTGATCTACCTTTACTGTGTGTTTGCCTTTACCGGTGACATTTATCCTTTCATCATTTTCATATTTCTAGTTGTGCATTTTTTCCCCACTTAGCTAAGTCTCTTCAATATTTCTTGTGAAGCCAGTTTAGTGGTGCTTTACTCTTACTTTTCCTTGACTGTAGAACCCTCTCTCCTTCAAATCTGAATGATAGCCTTCCTGGATAGTATATTCTTGGTTGTAGGTTTTTTCTCCCATCATTTTGAATATATTATGCCATTCCTTTCTGGCCTGCAAAGTTTCTGCTGAAAAATCTACTCACAGTCTTATAATCTACTCATAGTTCCTTTTGTACATAACATAGCTAGTTGTTTTTCTCTTGCTGATTTTAAGATTGTCTCTTTATCTTTAAATTTTTGCCACTTTAATCATAATGTGCCTCAGTGTGGGTTTCTTTGGGTTCCTCTTGTTTAGGTCTCTCTATGCCCCTGGACCTGGATATCTATTTCCTTCTCCACTTCAGGAATGCTATCCGGTATTATTTATTCAAATAAATTCTCTGCCCCTTTCTCTCTCTCTTGTCCTTCTGGGATCCCTATAGCAATTATTAGTATGCTTGATGTCCCAGAAATCTCTTAAACTATCCTCATTTCTAAACATTTAAAAAAAATTATTTTTCCATTCAACTTGGGTGAGTTCCACTACTCTGTCTTCCAGATCGCTGATTCATTTTTCTATATCATTTAATTTACTGTTGATTCCTTCTAGTGTTTGCTTTTTTTAAATTTTGGTTATTGTATTCTTCAGCTGTTATATTTTCTAGCTCTTTGTTGAAATTCTCACTGTGTTAATCCAGTCTTCTCCTAAGTTTGGCAAACATCCTTGAATTCTTTATTGGGTATTTGTTAACTCCACTTAGTTTAGTTCTTTTCCTAAGGTTATTTCTTATTCCTTTATTTGGAATTTATTCCTCTGTCTCCTCATTTTCCCCAATTTTTTGTGTTAATTTCTATATGTTTGGTAAGTTGTTTTCATTTTCTGAAATTGGAGAAGATATCCAATGGGACCCAGCAGTACACTCACCTCTGGTCACCAGAGCTATATGCTATAGGGTGACTTCTATGTGGGCTACATGTGCACTTCTGTTTTTGTGGGGCCAATTACTATGGCTGCACTGGTAAGATGGGCTGGTCCCTGACCTGGCTGGCTGCAAGGCTCTGCCTGATGCAGTGGCTGTTGGCCAGTGGTGGGTGGGTCCATCTTCCTATGCAATTGGTGCTTTGGCCTGTGGGGGCTTGGGGCTTGTGCCAGCTTGCTATAGGGCAGGACCAGGTCCCCACCCTTATGCCATAGAATTTTTATTGGGCAACAATTTTCTGATTATTCCTCCAGCTTTCACTCTTTTTTCATTTAAGCATGGTTTTCCAAAGAAATATTTATCTATTAAGTTAATGAAAGTGTTATATTTAAGAGCTGAGAGACTCCACATTCAACCTCTCTTCTCTCAGAGATTCCTTAGAATTCTACCTTGTGGTTGAGAATCACCATTTAGATTATTTTAATCTAAAATCTTTGGGATCACAAACTAAATTTATACCCCTACATGCTGTAAGAAGGTATTTACAGACCTTCCTCCATATGGTGTCTTTTTTCAACTGTGACAGAACTTTCTATGAATGACAGTAGAAATTACATATATGAAGTGGGTGAAAAATTAATCTCAGCTGCCACCAAAATTTTTCTTGGGAGAAAAATGTCTTTGTTTAGAAAAATACTTTGAGAAGCCTTTTACAGTAGCAGCTGAGACCCTCAAGTCATGAGCTTTGAAGATCAGTTTTAAAATGATAACTAAATTGTTCTGCTTAACAAATGTTTAGGATGTAGAGGGCCAGAAAAGAATGAGGAAGAAGGATTTGGTGAGAGAAGATGCAGTGAAAGTCAGGCAAGACAGTGAGGGACATATTTTTAAAAGCCAAAATGTATACCATACTCCATTAAAATTTCAATTATATATTATATTTATATGGATCTCCTACTTTCTGGAACAGCAGTTGTTGCTACAGATGCTTAGAGGCTTTATCTAATTTATTTCTAATCCACATAACAATCCCATAATGTACACTATATTCCCACTTGTCTAATAAGGATAAGTAAGACCAGGGCTCCCCATTTACATATGCATTCTGTTAGACAAATACTTATTGATCACTTATTAATTGACACATACCATGTTAGATACTGAGGGTATAGTGGAGAACAAAGGAAGTTAAAGTTTCTTGTCTCAGGTAGTTTACATTTATCTGCTTTATGCTGGTGATGAAAGATTCAATTCTAAGTTCGTAGTTTTTTTAAAGAAAATTCAGTACTAATAAGTCAACTCTTTGAACAAGGATACTTTTTAAGAAGTTAACAATCTTGCCTTTTCTACTTCTTTATGTCTTATAATAGACCCAAGGTGGGTGGATAACCTACTACAACTGCACACCTTACCATGTGTTATTGATTACTTCAGGCACCTTTCATAGCTACTCACAGGACTTGGAACAGTGCTTTGAATTTAAAATGTCTTCTTCTGTGCTTGATGTGCCTAATTATGTCAGCACCAGCTGGAAGGAGATATTGACAAGAGAGTACAACACGGCTATGTTCCCTACATAATTCAAATTCAGTGGCAGGCTTCCACCTCCATCTCCCCTTCCACCTCCATCAGAATAAAGTGGCACGAGCCTTAGTGCTTCACATTTAAATGCACAAAAGAAAGGGCAGGAAAAGACATATTTTGCTATGCTTTCAATACTTCAGTATCAAAGGTCACTAATATCAAAATTATCATCAATATTTAAATTACTTAATGGTCACAGGAAGTGCCTACTGTGTTAAGTTTCAAATGTTTTAACATTTAATATATGTTTATTGATTTATACTTCTGCTGATAAATTTTCATCACTTTCCTTCCCCTTCCTGGGCTAAAGCATTGAACTATCCCATCTGCTTTCATCATCTTCAGAGCACAATGACCTTATAAGTCTAAAAGTAATTTAAGTGGATATTGGATGGAAGCATTTAGTTTTTGCCATAAGCACATAAGTTAATATATCTTTTACAGTACTTTAAAAGGTGGTTTTATAGGCTTTGTTTGTTTTTCACTTGTGTAATTTAACACATATTTATTGAATGCCTACTATGTTCCTGATGATGAGGATATAAGATACAGGAGATGTAGTTTTTCTCTTCTAGAAGTTTATAAGCTAGTGAGGGACACTGACAAGCAGACAAATAAATTAGTTGAAAAGATAGACATTCACAGAATGCGTATGGGAACACTTAGGAGGACAACCTATTCTAATAGTGGGTTTTTTTGGCTATTTAAAAATAAAGTGTTTACATACACTCCATATAGGAAAATAAAAACATCAGTTATTCAAATAGAATAATATCTAGAGAATAATTTTAAGCAAATGAACAAAAACTCAAACTGTTACTGTCCAAGACAACTTATCAAATATATATTTTGTAATAGCTGAAAAAACTAATCATTTTTCTTATATATAAGTTAAATCACAATGGATTTTTTAAAGAATTCTATATCCTTAAAGTTTTCTAATATGAGCAATGTAAATAAGGATATTATTTTAAAATAAGGCTATAATAATCACTGTAATATTGCTATATGAAATTAGCATCAAGTCCCCAATGCATTATATCCACACAAATGCTCAAAATATGAACTGTTTAGGGAAATATACTCATACATCCCCCCATAGATTAGGGATGGAAAACAAAAAATCTTGCTATAGAATGTAAAAGATTTGTCCAGTATTAAAATCCTGTAAATGTAATTTTTTTCATTATTGAACATATGTACACTAATAAACTGCATTAATATGGTTCATATTTTAAGTCCCAAAGTTAACCATTATTTGTTATTTTGATTCTTATATAGGTTCTTTTGTTTGCAAGAAACAGATTCATTCAGGTTACTTCATACACGGAATCTTACAAAAAATAAGGGAAACAGGAATCTTAGCCAATCTTCGAGGAAAGCCAGAAAAAAAGCCGTTTTAAGCAAGAATAAGAAACACTGAACAGCTAGACCTTGTGGCAACTGGAATGCAGCCTCTGCGCCAATGCAAGTTGTCTCATTGTTTTCTCAGCTGCCTGGGCCCCATCCCCTGCAGTCAGCATCCAGTTTCTGCCTTGTCTGAGCTCCTTCTGGTATGTTTTCACTTCCATTTCCACCACCAATGAGCTACCTCTTTACGTGTCTCCCAGTCCAATCCTACCCAGGAAGAAGATTGGCTATCAGTGTCCTTGTGAAGTAACACTCTCACTTCATGTCATCTCAAAAGCCCCTGGACACCCTGAAGTTAGATGTCCACTGTAATAAATCATTGTGGCCAAGATCGCAGGGTCTGTTGGTAGAGAACATGACCACCCATGACCAAGCTGCTGCCTGGAGTCTTCACTTCAGGCGACTTATTAAATTACTAATAGTTACTTCTAACACTTTTAGTGTGTGACATAGCTTCTTTGTTGTATGCTGACATGAGCACTCTTTATGTAATAAAATAGTGGATTACTTTCCAGGAGCTTCAGTTTTCTCAGGAAACATGAGCAGCATGTAGACAAAATTGAAACCAGAAGCAAGTACATTATCTTTTGCATCAAACAACTTAAAAAAAAAACAGTAGTCAGTATCTGGCATTAAATAAAGTGGATGAAATAAAAATAGGATTTAAGTCTCTAGGAATTTACCAGATGAAGATTTATCAAAACAAAATGAAACAGTTGCCTCACTGAATTAACTAAAATAGGTGGTCAAGAACCATGAACTCAAATCAATGTGTTAGTTATTCAATGTTTTCACTGTTACCTCTGTGTTTTGGTGTTGTACACCTATCACTTAGAATAGACATGCTGCAAATGGGCAAAGTCATGTAAATTGTTATAAATAATTTAAAATGTCAATAACCCATTTGCCAACATTTATTGACTGCTTATTATGTTATATACTCTGCTATTTTGATATATTAACTTATTTAACATCTTAGCCCAGTGAGTTAGCAAATATTAATTTGCCCTATTTTCAGGTGAGAAAACTATATTATAGAGAGGTTCAATTATTTGCTCAAGGTCAACTCAAAGCTAGTGAGTGTTGGGGCCAGGATTTGGTGACAGGCACACTGGGTCCAGAAGCCCATTTTCTACATCATCATTGTATGAGCTCCTAAAGAGAAATGTTTAAATGAATAGATTATCCTGACTTTGGAGGAAGTTTTGCTTCCTTGTGTGACCCTGCTGAGGAAATAGAGTTTTCTTTCAACCTTTAAATATCTAGGTGATCAAAAGTTCAGGAAGAAGAAAAAAAAAACAGCAGGAAACACTTAAGGAAGTTGATGCTGATGATTAATTTTTAGAAAGATTTGATTGTTCTGCCAATATTAAGATTCTCCCTTGTTTTCATGCTCTAAACATATTACACTACCGAAAGGACTTCCCCACTATTTTTGTTACTAACAAAGCGTTCACTAATTTTAATTGTTAAAAAGTCATCTTTTGTACATGTCAATGCCTCTGTCCTATCTGGGCTTAGTACTATGAGATTTTGTGTTCCCCAACTTGTGCAAGGGAAGCTGACTCTGGTTAAGCTCATGCTAGGTCCATTTTGAGGTGTCACAATTGGGGAAAGCAGGAGTGAGCAAGGCTATACGTGTAATTGTGTGTGTGTGTTAGGAGGGTGGATCTCTATGAAGTATTGGGACTCTGAAAACTACCTGTTAAATACAATACCAACGAGTCTTCACTCAAGCACCTTGAAGCTTACTTGAAAGGCAAGGCTAAAGGAAACTGTCAAAGCCATATATTTTATTCAACTTATTTAACTGTAAAAACCTGCCTTTCTTGTCTTTGGGGTAAAATAACTCTCTTTAATGAGCAGATTATTTCTCCTACCATTGCTAGAATACTGGATATTGAAGAAACTGCAACAAAACTAAACCACATACAAACTGAACTTTGGCTACATTAACAGTATTTTTGTCTCAATACCTGTATGAAATCAGATGCTCTGAGGGGCAACATCTTTCTCCATTCATGGTTTCCATCATGAGGGATTTTCCATAAACACATGTCAAGAATCAGAACTGGAAGGATGCAAAAATAGTTCTATAGTTTGTGCCAAGTTTTTTCCTTCACCAGATTTCTTCTTCTTTCCCCTCATTTCTGTTCAAAGTGATCCTTAACCCAGGAAATGGAACTCAGGCTCATTAAGTTCAGAAGCAGTGTGGCTTCAATAAATTTTTGTCAGTTGTTCTTAGAACCTAACCCATCTACAAGGCATTCGAGTGTCTTCAAGATCTGTTCTTAGTCTACCTTTACTGCTAACATTATGTCCAGCCTCATACTTTGTGTATGGAAATATTCCAAACTTAGAGAAGAATCAAGCAAGTATCATAATACACATGTATCCTTCAACGAAAGTAAATGAGTGTTAACATTCAGTGGTGCTTTCTTCAGAACATTTTTAAAGAAAATAAGTTCTTCATTTATTCAACAAGTATTCTTGAGCACCTACTGTGAGGCAGCAGTTCTTCTTGGTGTTTAGGATACATAAGGGAGAAAAACAGACCCTAATAGCTGCTAGTGGGAAGTTTGCATTCTTCATAAGTTATTTTTAAATCTTCTAGAGGAGGAAATCTTACTGCCCACATGTGCTGTTTCCTTATACATAGAGGTAACTGTCATTAGCACAGCAAAGCTGAGCTCTTGCCTGTCTTCTGAGAAGGGGCCGCTTATCTTTTTTTTTTTTTTTTTTTTTTTTTGCGATAAGCGGGCCTCTCACTGCCGTGGCCTCTCCCGTTGCGGAGCACAGGCTCCTGACGCGCAGCCCCAGCGGCCATGGCTCACTGGCACAGCCGCGGGGCATGTGGGATCTTCCCAGACCGGGGCACGAACCCATGTCCCCTGCATCGGCAGGCGGACTCCCAACCACTGCGCCACCAGGGAAGCCCGGGGCCGCTTATCTTGTTGGTGAATCTGGAGAAAAAACCTGGGCCTGGGTGTTCAGCTCCTCCTCCTCAAACAGTAAAATCACAGTATTTCTCTCCAAAAACACATCAATTTTACAGGGAGAAAGATATGACCCTACAGGAATGATCTATATAAGTCCAGAGCTGCTAGTGACAGTGTAGACAATTTTGTCTAAGTCTACTTTCAATATTAAGAAATCTATTTTTCTGTATTTCTACACTACAGTCCTCAACCTAGACTTGATCAAAACAGAGGCAATATTTTGCCCTTCAGTTGCCAATTTTTTTGCTTGTTTGTTTGTTAATTAATCCTGAGGTTAGTAAAGGGGAGAGTCAATTATCGAGACCTCTCAAGCACCCTGAATTATATTCCTCTTCCAATCTCCCCAGAGCAATAACTTTCTAATATTGGTTCATATTCTTCTGGTCTGTGGTTTGGTTTTGTTTTGTTTTTTGACTACGTTTGTGTATAACCATAAAAAATTCAGTATTAGTTTATGTATTTTTAAACTTTACATAAGGGTTCTACATGATATATATTCAGTATCCTGTTTTTTTCCACTGAATTTTGTTATTAAATTCTATTCATGCTAAACTGTGTATAGCTAGTTTGTCTATAATCATTGTATAATTTTACATCATATAAACATAACATAAATTTCTTACCCATTCCCTCTGTGATGGGACTACTTTAGCTAGCCTTCTGACTTTGCTCTAGCTGTGCTTCAGGTCTCCTGATGCACAGTGTACTCAGCTCTCGGCCTTTGCACCTGCCACGAATACCTGTCCCTACTCAGCCCATCCCCCATCCCCATGCCCTATGCCCATGGACTAACTCCAGTTTTTAGAATTTAGCTCAGACATCTATTCTTTCATGAAGTCTCCCCTAATCTGCATCAGGCCTTGCCTTGCCCAGATCATAGGGATCCACATTTCAAAAATAAGGCCTGAATTTGAAAGTGTTTTCTAAGCTGGATTGATTTCTCTATATAAGTGAAGTATTTGTGAAGTTCATTCTGTAAATTCTCTGTGGGACATCTCAGCAAAATTAAAAATAAAAGTACACTTTTCTCCATTGTTGGTAAGTCTGTTTCTCCAAGACTAGCTTAGAAAAACTAGTTGGTAATGAAGCCAAATGTGCATCTCATACTCTCTTTTCTACATATCACACTGAATAATTTCTAATTAGAATCTTAAAATACCCCCGATATAAAATCTCTCCATGAGATCAATGCCAGAAGACACACATAAAAGCAAAAAATTGGTCTTTTTTGAGTTAGCAAGTGGGCAGCATTTTGTTTTAAATAAGAGGCATTGCTTTGCAAAATGTACTTTGTTCATTTATTGTGATTGCTGTACTCTAGTTTAAATTACTTATGATGATACTTTATACTATATTTTATAGTCTGAGGAATATGAGTCCTCACTAAAGCTCTTTGCTATTAAATCTTTGCTAAGAAGCCTTGAAGATCTAGTTTTCAGTGAGGATTTCCAGAATTAGTAAAAGAAGTAGTATGTGTTTAGGGTATAGTATACATAATAAATTAAATTCTGAGGAATATAAATCTGTGTGCGTAGACCAGGGAAGTTTTTGGTTTTATTTTATTAATTTTTATTTGGGAAAAAAGATGTTTTTGTTTCTGATGTACAAGGTGTTTTGTGGGTAACACTCATTAGGGTTAATGGGAGTAAGATGCAAAAATCTCTCCTGCTTTGTGAGAAGTACAGGCCCCATAATGTTTCCAGGAGGAATACTCTGAAACCTTCATAAAACATTTATATCAGTTGGATAGAAAGAAAAAAAAAGAAAAGAAAAATCTCCTTTAATAAAACATTTGCCCCTATTACACTATGCTGTCATTAAAATTTTATTTATTCAAGAATCATATGTAATAAATTTGCATTACATGTACATTTTGTAAAGAATGAGAACATGCCAGTACCCTCATGTTAAATAAAGATAGCCTTCTGCACAGTGAAAGTGAGGATTTTGGTAAAAATTTGCATGTTTCTCTGCTGTCCTGAGTTTATGTGTATGCCATCCCTTGTATGTATTCCAAGATCTTTGTACAAGCTTTTGGCCTCAAATTAATATGAAAAAGAAGCTGAGAAAGCTTATCCTTATCTAAGTTTCTGAATGAAGGGTGAGTAAACCTATAAAACTAAAAATTTATAATGGGAAAAAATAGCCAATTTCAAAAATGAAAGAAATATTTTTGCAGAATAACCTCACACTACATTTATTTGCAGTACTGTCTCTCTTTGATTATATGTTATATATTATAATTTAGCTGGAATTTTAGAAATATGCTGGAACTATGGAGAGGCATTTTAAAACAATATACTTTTTGAAAAGTCCCTAAATAAATAAATTTTAAAAATCACAAAAGAAAAAAAAACTTCTTTATATATTACTTCATGTCCATACATATGCATAATTTCATAAATTCTAACAAAATATTATTTCTGGTCAGTTTCTGGTAGAGCAGTATACAGTTAATATTTATACTGAGTGAAATATCCCATTCTTCTTGAGGAAATGTTAAAATGTTGAACATCTATGTTCTCTGCAAGTAAATAACACACTGTATAGCTACATTATGACCAGATTATATCTATTAGTTACTGCTGTGCACCATGTAAATCTCTAGAGTCTCCTGGGAAATGAGAAAATCATTTCAGACTTCAATAACTAACAATCAGTATTGCTCTGGGCAATAATAAAGCTGAATGCAATTACCTAAAGTGAAGTTAGCAGTGTAACAAATGAAATACAGATTTTTTTCCTCCTCTCTTAAAATAAATGTAGCATCTCACCCCACACTAGTGTGTAGTATAACAGGGTCTTCTAAACAATGTATTCTCTGCATAGTCTATTTGAGATTTGAAATATATGTGATTAAAAGTTATAAAGTTACTTTTTATGGTATCACTTGATTGTTGCTCAAAACAGCAACAACAATTACAAACAAACAAACAAACATCAATAAGTAAGATCCACATAATTGCAAAACATAAGATATTTATTTTATTTAAAAAATTTCCTAGACAGGCTTGTGTCTAAAAAATATTGGATTTTTCCAATGAAAATGTTAAAACTTTTTCTTAGTATTTTGTTCATATAGCAAAATGATTTGTATGAAAAAAATGAAAAGAATTTTTCAGGGTTAGCTATAATGGGCTTACATATATATCATTACTCTATTGAAATGCATATTAAAAAGAAAAAAAATTGCTTCACAATAATGGCTAATTTACAAATTTTACTCTTAGAATTTCTTTTTTTCTGTAACCTTTATTTATTTATCCATAATTGATTTCTAATTCATTATTTGCATATATTTCCTATTTGTCACAACACAGCACAATTATACTGAAACAGATTTCCCAGTAGAAAGTTAATCCTGCTGTTCCACATTTTGTTTAACCATTTTTTATGTATAATTGTAGTCTGTGTTTTGGCATAGACTACTCCTGAAACAGTAGATTTTCTGGCAATTTGGCTGTTAGCATACATTTGATGGTGAATATAGCCTTTCATTAGCTCTGTATTCAAATAGCACTGCCAAAGTATTTTTCATGTTCTTTACTCATTTCTGTTTATAATAAATCCTTGGAAGCTTGAAGCTGACATCTGTTTTCTGAAGTAATCCTTTCTCTTTCCTCTGTATGGGCACATACTGACCTATTATTGTATGGTTGTTTATTATAGTTGGGTTGCTAGCAATTATTATTATTTAAGAAAAATGGATTGTTTTGTTGGGGGGAAACACTTAGGAAAACTGCATGAATAATGTTACAAAAGGATATGTAAAAACTGGCACCTACAAACACTGACAGCATCTGCTTAACCGCATATTTATATTCTGTAGTTTTATTATATGTTGAGTAATTTGAGAGATGTTTCTATTTCATGGACCACACACTATTTGAAAATCAAATTCATACACTGTAGTAAAATCTTTATTGAATTTGTGTGTCTGAAAACCATATTTTTACTCCTTTATCTTATTCAAGTTGGTTCTTCTTTCTCTCCCTCCCTCCAAATCTCCCTTCCCACTGTCTTCTTTCCTTCCAATAGCATTTATTATTTATTATTATTATAGCTTACTGTGTTCCAGGCTCTGTCACTGACAAAGGCAGTGTAAAAGTCAGTGAGATGTGGTCCCTAACCACAAGAAGCTCACCATCTAATAAGGAAGAGAGATATATAAATGGACAATGACAATTATTTTTTTAAGTTGGATAAGAGTCAAGCTAAATAGTCAAAGTGTTTCTAAATAAAACCTTATTGAATAAGCACATATGCTCTTTAATTAAGGATTTTCTGTGAAAGGGATCTTGGGGAGACTTTCTCTCTAACCACCACTGAGTGATCAAAAGTTCTTGTAATGTAAAGGTCTTAGAAATCTTCTCTTGGTATACCCCGGACAATTCTTAAGTGTTTTAGCGAAGACAGTTTGGATGATTCTTCTTGTGTACGATGTCATCTTTCTTCACATTCCCCTCACACACACACAAAGATCCACTATACCAGTGATTTTCAAATTTAGCGTGCAGCAGAATCACCTTGAGGGCTTGTGAAAATGTAGTCTTCTGAGCCCCAATCTCCATTGTTTCTGGTCCAATAGGTCCAGAGCCAGGCCTGTTCTGACAAGTTCTCCAGTGATACTGATGCTGTTGATCTGGTTTTGATTTTGAGAACTGCTGCATTATATCATTTAGGAATATTTTCCTAATTGAGAGGGTTTGGTAAAGAAATCAAACTTCCTGACAAATTGGTACTGGAATTCAAGATTTAAGCAGGTTCATCACCTGTTAAGAGATGGCAGGGTTTCCCTGGTGGTGCAGTGGTTGAGAGTCCGCCTGCCGATGCAGGGGACACGGGTTCGTGCCCCTGTCCGGGAAGATCCCACATGCCGTAGAGTGGCTGGGCCCGTGAGCCATGGCCACTGAGCCTGTGCGTCCGGAGCCTGTGCTCCGCAACGGGAGAGGCCACAACAGTGAGAGGCCCGCGTGCCGCAAAAAAATAAATAAATAAAAAATAAATAAATAAAGAGATGGCAAATTATTGCTATTTTATACTCTGCCTTGGTAACAATGTACAATTAATAGCAAACTATGAAATATATCTGAATTTTGGTTTAAAATTAAAGAATTAAAGACCAGGAAAACTTTTCAATAATTTGCCAGTTGAGTTTTCCTTAACCGTTTCTGAGGTAAAACAAATGAGGCATTGGATATTTAAAACCATGACCAAGAATTTGCTCTCCTGAAACCACTATGTCTACCTGTAACCACAACTTCTCCTTCCAGTTTGTACATTCATGAAATTCTGTCAGGTGAACAGAATCTTGGACACTCTGTGTTTCACCTGATCACCAACAAACATAGTTCAAACTATGCCTTTGGCTGGATTTAGGATGTTTCTTGGTACAAAGTAAAGCCAGAATGGTAATCATTTTAATGTAAAAGAAAAAGTGGAAAAAAAATTTTACCCTCTCAACAAAATTCTGGGCTCAAGACTTACAGGAGTATGATTGATCCATCCAATTTCAAGAATCCAAAATTAGCTCATCTTTCCTCTCATCCATTTTTTTTAAACATCTTTATTGGAGTATAATTGCTTTAAAATGGTGTGTTAGTTTCTGCTGTATAACAAAGTGAATCAGCTATACATATATCCCCATATCTCCTCCCTCTTGCGTCTCCCTCCCACCCTCCCTATCCCACCCCTCTAGGTGGTCACAAAGCTGAGCTGATCTCCCTGTGCTATGCGGCTGCTTCCCACTGTTTTGCCTTCATAGTCCTATGCTAGACATTTGCTTTATGTCCTCTCGAGATACCTTTCTCCAGTTTACAAGTATTTCCCCTCTCTCCCCTCAATTCTCCATCATCCACTCCTATCTTCTGCTCTCAGCATTTACATATAGTTGGTTTTAATATATTTGCAGTTTCTAGTAGGAGGATAGTGGGAAGAGAATGTGTGTTAGGTTTAGACTAATTTGAGTGTATGACTACTTTTGAATGCAGCAGGGAAATGCTGTTTAGGCAATTATATTTATTTATTCAACATTTCCTGAGAAGAATGTGATCTAGCTCATATCCATCTCCCCTCTCTCTCTCTCTCTCTCTCTCTCTCTTTCTCACACACACACACACACACACACACACACACACACACACACACACAGAGACCTCTGAATATTATTGTGTTACCAAACTCTTTGTAAATACTAGCTTGTAGCTCCCTGAAGCTAGAGACTTGTTCTTCATTGTATATCTAGCACCTCAGACACCTGGAACACAGTAGGCATTAAATAAATATTCTTTTGTGCTTGGATGAACCATGCTCTTTCATGTCTTTATGATTTTGAATCTGATACTCCCATAATTCTATGTCCCTCTGCCAAAAACATTCCTTTCCTATCTTACAGCTTTTCTAATGGTCTTTAGAGACATTTTTGTAAATCTTTCTGTAAACTCTGAGATGTTCTTTCTTCACTGCTCCCAGTGAGCCTAGATTTTCACCAATTAAAGCATATTAGGCTCTTGGAAATGTTGATTTGTCTGATTTTACCACTGAAACATTAGTACCTTAAAGTTGCCATTTCATTCTTGTAGCTTTATGCTTAAAATAGTAAAGAGTAGGGCCTCTATAACTATCTTTTGAAATAAATACAAACTAATGAAATTACTACTTTCTTGTTATTTAAGATATCAGTAATAATTTTTCCAAAAGTGCTATTGTAATCTTATGCTTACCTATAACTCACCTTATATTATACATAAAATATTTGTCCTGTTCACAGATTGGGGAAGTTTTGTTTATATCATGATAGTTCTCAAATTTTTTGACAGTGTTGTTGATGAGCTATAAAATACAGAGGTTTAAAAGTATTGATTTGGGCTTCCCTGGTGATGCAGTGATTGAGAATCTGCCGGCTAATGCAGGGGACACGGGTTCTAGCCTTGGTCTGGGAGGATCCCACATGCCACGGAGCAACTAGGCCTGTGAGCCACAACTACTGAGCGTGCACATCTGGAGCCTATGCTCCTCAACAAGAGAGGCCACGATAGTGAGAGGCCTGCGCACCGTGATGAAGAGTGGCCTCTGCTTGCCACAACTAGAGAAAGCCCTCACACAGAAACGATGACCCAACATTTCTGCCAATTGTCTTTCATAAGCTGAATATAAATCCTCACACTGAAGCTTAAACTCATTTTCCTTTTTCTCCACATTTTTATTATAACTGTAAATGGAAATAATTATAATGAATATGGAAAGAGAATTAAAATATATCGATATTAAGTAGGCTAAATATTTAATATTTGATTACATAATACAATCATTAATAATTCATTCATTTATCCTACAAACATTTACTGAGGGATCATTAAGGGCAAAACACTGTGTTGGGAGCTTTATATAAAATATGAAAAATTAAAGTTACTGTTTATTGAAGTTTTAGCACAAAACTTTTTGCCTTGGGGCCAACTGGCTGAGCATTTATATTTTTTCATTTGTATTGATAATTAGTCTTGTTTCATATATATAATTGTATATATCTGTGTATAGATATATTTTAAAAATTTTACTTATTTATTTATTTTTAAAATTTACCTGATTTATTTAAATATTTAGAAAATTAATACTGTAACCAATTAATTTGTTGGGATTAATGAGTATTATAACATTTCTAGACTTCATTTTATTCTATTTTTGTCAGTTTTGTCTTATTGTTGGAAATCTTTTAATACTCTTTCTTAGTCTGTTAGGGTTAGAAAGATGCCCAGAGATCAAACTCAAATTCTCTACATTTATGGATAAGAAAGCTGAAGCCTGAAGGTATTACCAGTACTAAACTCAGTTCCTTGACTCCTCATTTCATTCTTTCCTTTGTTCATTAATTCTATCACTCATTCATGCATTGATTAATTGATTCATTCATTCATTCAACAAATATATATCAAAGTCTATTTCTCCATTTCTTCCACTAACACTCTTTCTATTGCTCATTAAGGATTTTTGTTAATTTATTTTGAAGATTAATTTAGCTCTCAATATCCACTCCAGTCTTATTATTTATTTATTTATTTTATTATTTTTTTTTTTTTGCAGTACGCGGGCCTTTCACTGTTGTGGCCTCTCCCGTTGCGGAGCACAGGCTCCGGATGCACAGGCTCAGCGGCCATGGCTCATGGGCCCAGCCGCTACGTGGCATGTGGGATCTTCCCGGACCGGGGCATGAACCCGTGTCCCTGCATCGGCAGGCAGACTCTCAAACACTGCGCCACCATGGTAGCCCTCCAGTCTTAATTCTGGGTCTATCTGTACAAATTCAAAAAGGCGCCTTATTAAGCTTAAAAAAAAAAAAAGAGTCTATCCAAGGTCCAAATCCTTGTAAATGTAGTAATAAAAAAAGTACAAGCTTCCAAGTATTTAGAAGGGGTCAGGATTTGATTTATTTCACTATTTAATGTGTACTACCATCTTATACTAATAAATAACCAGTATTGACAGGTCAGAGAAGAAGAATTATTCACAGTTCTTGATGTCAAGGTGATAACAGTGTGTGTATTCATGTCACCTCCTTTGTGAACCATTTTCTTATAACCATTCACCCCATATACAAGTATCTACTTGCTCTTTAATGCCCAATACTACTCCTTACATATTACTATTATAACATCTAAGGGACACAACACATATAATTTAGCCTATAAGCTTGTCTTGATTTCTGATTCAAGGCAGTAGGCTAAACACATTAATTTACCTTCTCAAATATGTTGAACTAACAAAAAAATATATATATATATAATAAAAATGCCATGATAACTTTATAAAATAATAAAGGAAACAATCAATAGACCAGAAATTTAAAAGAATTGGGGCAGAATAGAAAACATAAGAGAAGGACAAGGTCTAGTGGGGTGCATGCTGAAGCTGGGGACATAGACAACACCTGGATCATGCAAACCTTTTAGACCATGAAAAGGAGTTCAGATTTAATTTCAAGTGCAAGAGAAAGTCATTGAAGTATTTTAATCAGGAGATATGACAGGATCTGACTTACATTGTTATAAACTCACTCAAGGAGGTTCTTGGAAAATGGCATTCTGAACTCAAGCCCAGGACACCCACGTTCCCCATTTCCTATCAACAACATCTCCTCTGAAATGCAGGAAATAGGGCAGGTAGCTTGACAGACGTGGAACAATTTGTACATGCTCAAGGGGTTTGCCAAAATATTTGAAGGAGAAAAAAAAGGAGAATATATTTTCCTAGTCATGGGGGCAGGAGGCACTGAAATTCAGGATATTCCAGGACCCAGAAGGACTGCAGGGAATCCACAGAGATAGACTTGAATAATTCTTATGCCTGAGACTAGTATGCATTAAGACTTGGTATGCATAAGAGAACATGGATCAGTGAAGCCTCCTCCTGGTGCCTCAACAGAGACCTAACAGTTGATAAGTTATACATCACCTGCTCACAGGACGCCAACCTGTATACCTTCTATTACTCTTAGATTTTCCATCACATAAATAATTCAGGAAATCTGACCTAGTCACTAGGATTAAAGACATGAGTAAGTGAAGGAAAATACTGGTTCTCCTAAAGGAACCAAGAAGAACCTTTAGTACTGATGGTCCGTATGAACTAGAATTGCAAGATATACACCAAACAATGTTAAACAACTTCAACCAAAAGGATAATAAGTCCTTTTAAGTAGAATAAATTATAACTTAAAGATGACTTTCTGCAACAAATGTAAATGATTTTGAATTAAACAAATCTTAGTAGATGAATTGAGGGATGCAACAAAATAAAGTAAATAGTAAAGATAAATTAAAATGGAAAGAGTAAAAAAAAAATGGAAAGAGAAAAGTAATTATATCAGTTGTTCCTCTAAATATGAGTTCTCCCTCTTGAAGAGAGCAGTAACCAGTCTGGGGGGAGGGGGGGAAATCTGTTTTGTGATTAATTTTTACAAAACACAATTGAAACAAAGGGTTAAAAAAAGGAGAAAAAAATATGGAGTGAGCAAATATATACCAGAGATCTGTAGATAAAAGAGAGCAGTCACAGCTACAACAGATTCACTTGAGATCCAAAGACACAAACAGGTTGAAGGTGAAAGGATGGAAAAATGAAAAAAAAAGCAACCTTATTGCTTTAAAAACTCTTTAATATCAATTTTAAAAAGATAAAAATAAAGGAACACAATATTCATATTGGTATATTAATTTTTTTTAAATAGTGGGAAAATGGCATTAGAAAAATATAGGCTGAGATTAATAATTTTTTTTTAAACTGAGATGTTTGAAAAGACCAATAAAGTAGTTAAATCCCCTAATGAGCCTGATTGAAGACACAGTTATGAGACAAAAAAATACATATGATTTGAATAAGATAGAAACATAATCAAAGATATCTTAGCAATAAAATATTTCTGAAAGAAAAAAAATTTCAATGTTTGGCAACAAATTTGAAAAATTAGAGGAAATGGTTGTTTTTCTAGCAAAATTTAAGTTAGTAAAATCAAGCCAAGAAGTAGAAAGCATGAATAGATCAAATGATCATAAAATAAACTGAAAAGTATATTGAATATCAACCATTAAAAAAAGCATCACCACCAAATGAACTTAGATATGCTGTGTAATCTCTCTGTGCTTAGGTTTTCCCATCTGTAAAATATGGATAATAATGCCTATGTTATAGAGTTGCTGTGATGATTAACTATGTTTATCTACATAAAGGGCTTAAAATTGTCTGTATTATGTTGTTTCATAAAAATGTTAGCTTTTGTATTGCTGTTTAAATGATTCTGCCTGTAGAAAAAAGATGAAAAATTCTTCATGGAAATAATTCATAAATTTGATTATGATAAGGCAGAATAGAAAATTGTAGACAGATTTTACTTATAAATAAAACTGCAAAACTCTAAAAGTATAATATTAGAAAATTTAATCTAGTATATTAAAAATAGTTGTACTTTATTACAAAATGTGATTTATTTTAGGAAGACCAGGAAGACCTTAAATCCGTAAATATAATTAATATCACCAATGAATTAAAGGAGGAAATCCTTATGAATATATCAGTAATGTTTAAGAGAATGTGATTGGGGCTTCCCTGGTGGTGCAGTGGTTGAGAGTTTGCCTTCTGATTCAGGGGACACAGGCTCGTATCCTGGTCTGGGAGGATCCCACATGCCACGGAGTGGCTGGGCCCCTGAGCCATGGCCACTGAGCCTGTGCGTCCGAAGCCTGTGCTCCACAATGGGAGAGGCCACAACAGTGAGAGGCCCGTGTACCACAAAAAAAAAAAAAAAAAAAGAGAATGTGATTGAATTTAGTTGCCATTCTTAATTTTTAAAAACTGAATTTGAAAGAAACTAATTAAATATAAAAAAAGATAAGTTCACAGTAACAAATAACATTTATTCTAAACCATGAGGCTCTATATTATGAATGATAGTGATTCTTCCTGTTGCCATTATTTTCAACCCACCTGAAACATTGTTCATGATCCTCCATGTTTCATTTTAATCATCAACACTTAAAATCATATAATATCACTAATCATTAGAGAAATGTAAATCAAAACTACAATGAGGTATCACCTCACACAAGTCAGAATGGCCATCATAAAATATCTACAAACAATAAATGCTAGAGAGCATGTGCATGTGGAGCAAAGGGAACCCTTCTACACTGTTGGTGGGAATGTAAATTGGTAAAGCTACTAAGGAGAACAGTATGGGGGTTCCTTAAAAACTAAAAATGGAGCTACCATATAACCCAGCAATCCCACTCCTGGGCATATACCCTGAGAAAACCATAATTCAATAGAGACAGGTACCACCATGTTCATTGCAGCACTATTTACAATAGCTAGGACATGGAAGCAACCTAAATGTCCATCAACAGAGGAATGGATAAAGATGTGGTACATATACACAATGGAATATTACACAGCCATATAAAAGAACAAAAATGCCATTTGCAACAACATGGATGGACTGTCATACTAAGTAAAGTAAGTCAGGCACAGAAAGACAAATATCATATGATATCATTTATATGTGGAACCTAAAATAAAGATATAAATGAACTTATTTACAAAACAGAAGTAGAGTCAAAGATGTAGAAAACAAACTTATGGGCTTCTGCACACAGCTGCCAAAGTGTCCAGCACAGTGTTTCTATGATAGGAACACTAATCTAACGTGTTAGGTGCAAGACTTCTGCACGCAGCTTCTATAGACAAGTGAAAATAGACTAAGCACAAATGAAGGTAGACCTTATCACCTGGATTCCATCGTACTTTTCCTGGGGACCCCAGTGGGCTTTGCTGGTGACACCATGGATGTGCTCTGAAAGAAAAGAGAGAGACAGGGTTATACAGGCTTGCACAACTGGATGATGGTAGATCTCTTAAGAATACCTCTGGAGACCTTCAAGATGGTGGAGGAGCAAGACGTGGAGATCAACTTCCTCCCCAAAAATACATCAGAAATACATCTACATGTGGAACAACTCCTACAGAGCACTTACTGAACACTGTCAGAAGACTGCAGACTTCCCAAAAGGCAAGAAACTCCCTACGTACATGACCATGGGGTTGACAGTGTCTTGGGGCTCCTGCCGGGTGTAAGCTTGTACCTCTGAGGTGGGAGAGTCAAATTCAGGACGTTGGTGCACCAGAGACCTCCCAGCTCTATGTAATATATACAGGTAAAAGCTCTACCAGAGATCTCCATCTCAACACTAAGACCTAGCTCCACTCAACTACCAGCAAGATACAGTGTTGGACACCCTATGTCAAACAACAAGCAAGACAGGAACACAACCTCACCCATTAGCAGAGAGGTTGCCTTAAATCATAATAAGGTCACAGACACCCCAAAACAGACCACTGGACATGGTTCTGCCCACCAGAAAGACAAGACCTAGCCTCAGCCACAAAACACAGGCATCAGTCCCCTCCACCAGAAAGCCTACACAACCCACTGAAGAAAACATAGTCACTGGGGGCAGACACCAAAAACAATGGGAAATACAAACCTGCAGCCTGTGAAAAGGAGATCCTAAACACAGTAAGTGAAGCAAAATGAGAAGACAGAGAAACACACAGCAGATGAAGGAGCAAGGTAAAACCCCACTGCATCAAACAAATGAAGAAGAAATAAGCAGTCTACTCAAAAAATAATTCACAGTAATGATAGTAAAGATGATCCAAAATCTTGGAAATAGCATGGAGAAAATACAAGAAACGTTTAACAAGGACCTAAAGAACTAAGAGCAAATAAACAACGGTTAACAACACAATAAACAAAATTAAAAATTCTCTAGAAGGAATCAATAGCAGAATAGCTGAGGCAGGAGAATGGATAAGTGACTTGGAAATTAAATAGTGGAAATAACTACTGAGGAGCAGAATAAAGAAAAAAGAATGAAAAGAATTGAGGACAGTCTCAGAGACCTCTGGGACAACATTAAACACACCAACATTCTAAAGATAGGGTTCCCATAAGAAGAAGAGAAAAAAAAAAGGGACTAAGAAAATATTTCAAGAGATTATAGTTGAAAACTTCCCTAATATGGGAAGGAAATAGTCAATCAAATGCAGAAAGCACAGAAAGTCCCATACAGGATAAATCCAAGGAGAAACATGCCAAAGACACATATTAATAAAACTATCAAAAATGAAATAAAAGACAAAATAATAAAAGCAGAAAGGGAAAAACAACAAACAACATAAAAGGAAATTGCCATCAGGTTAACAGATGATCATTCAGCAGAAATTCTGAAAGCCAGAAGGGAGTGGCAGGACATATTTAAAGTGATGAAAGGGAAAAAAAAACTACAACAAAGATAAACCCAACAAGGATCTCATTCAGATTTGATGGCGAAATTAAAACCTTTACAGAAAAGCAAAGCTAAGAGAATTCAGCACCATCAAACCAGATTTACAACAAATGCTAAAGGAACTTCTCTAGGCAGGAAACACAAGAGAAGGAAAACACCTACAATAATAAACCCAAAACAATTAAGAACATGGTAATAGGAACATACATATTGATAATTACCTTAAATGTAAATGAATTAAATGCTCCAACCAAAAGATATAGACTGGCTGAATGGACATAAAAACAAGACCCATATATATGCTGTCTACAAGGCACCAACTTCAGACTTAGGGACACATACAGACTGAGAGTGAGGAGGGGATTGAAGAAGATATTCCATGAAAATGGAAATCCAAAGAAAGCTGGATTAGCAATTCTCATATCATGCAAAATAGACTTTAAAATGAAGACTATTAGAAGAGACAAAGAAGGACACTACATAATGATCAAGGGATCAACCCAAGAAGAAGATATAACAAGCGTAAATATTTATGCACCCAACACAGGAGCACCTCAATATATAAGGCAAATGCTAACAGCCATTAAATGGGAAATCAACAGTAACACATTCATAGTAGGGGATTTAACACCCCACTTTCACCAATATTAGTGGGATTTAACAGCCCACTTTCACCAACGGACAGATCATCCAAAATGAAAATAAATAAGGAAATGCAAGTTTTAAATGACACATTAAACAAGATGGACTTAATTGATATTTATAGGACATTCCATCCAAAAACAACTGATTACACTTCTCAAGTGCTCATGGAACTTTCTCCAGGATAGATCATAGCTTGGGTCACAAATAAAGCTTTAGTAAACTTAAGAAAATTGAAATCATATCAAGTATCTTTTCTGACCACAACATTTTGAGACTAGATATCAATTACAGGAAAAAAATTGTAAAAAATAATAAACACATGGAGGCTACCAATACACTATTAAGTATCCAAGAGACCCCTGAAGAAATCAAAGAGGAAAACAAAAAAATACCTAGAAACAACTGACAATGAAAACACGATGACCCAAAACCTCTGGGATGCAGCAAAAGCAGTTATAAGAGAGAAATTTATAGCAATACAATCCTACCTCAAGAAACAAGAAACATCTCAAATAACAGCATAACATTACACCTAAAGCAATTAGAGAAAGAAGAAGAAAAAAAAACAAAGTTAGCAGAAGAAAAGAAATCATAAAGTTCAGATCAGAGATAAATGAAAAAGAATTGAAGGAGAAATAGCAAAGATCAATAAAAGTAAAAACTTGTTCTTTGAGAAGATAAACAAAATTGATAAACCAGTAGCCAGACTCATCAAGAAAAAAAAGGGAGAAGACTCAAATCAATAGAATTAGAAATGAAAAAGGAGAAGTAACAACTGACACTGCAGAAATACAAAGGATCATGAGAGATTATGACAAGCAACTATCTGTCAATAAAATGTACAACCTGGAAGACCTGAACAAATTCTTAGCAGAGCACAAACTTCTGAGACTGAACCAGGAAGAAATAGAAAATATAAACAGACCAATCACAAGCATTGAAATTGAGACTGTGATTAAAAATATTCCAATAAACAAAAGCCCAAGACCAGATGGTTTCACAGGCGAATTCTATCAAACATTTAGAGAAGAGCTAACACCTATCCTTCTCAAACTCTTCCAAAATATAGCAAAGGGAGGAACACTCCCAAGCTTGTTCTACAAGGCCACCATTACCCTGATACCCAAAACCAAACAAAGATGTCACAAAGAAAGAAAACTACAGGCCAATATCACTGATGAACGTAGATGCAAAAATCCTCCACAAAATACTAGCAAACAGAATCCAAAAGCACATTAAAAGAATCATACACCATGAACAAGTGGGGTTTATCCCGGAAATGCAAGGATTCTTCAGTATACGCAAATCAATCAATGTGATAAACCATATTAACAAATTGAAGGAGAAAAACCATATGATCATCTCAATAGATAGAGAAAAAGCTTTCAACAGAATTCAACACCCATTTATGGAAAAAAAGTCCAGAAAGTAGGCATAGAGGGAACTTACCTGAACATAATAAAGGCCATATATGACAAACCCACAGCCAACATCATTCTCAATGGTGAAAAACAGAAACCATTTCCACTTAGATCAGGAACAAGACAAGGTTGTCCACTTAACATAGTTCAACATATTTTTGGGAGTTTTAGACACAGCAATCAGAGAAGAAAAAGAAATAAAAGGAATTCAAATCAGAAAATAAGAAGTAAAACTGTCAGTGTTTGCAGATGACATGATACTATACACAGAGAATCCTAAAGATGTTACCAGAAAAGTACGGAGCTAATCAATGAATTTGGTAAAGTAGCAGGATACAAAATTAATGCACAGAAGTCTCTTGCATTCCTATATACTAATGATGAAAAATCTGTAAGAGAAATTAAGGAAACACTCCCATTTACCACTGAAACAAAAAGAATAAAATACCTAGGAATAAACCTACCTAAGGAGGCAAAAGACCTGTATGCAGAAAACTATAAGACATTGTCGAAAGAAATCAAAGATAATACAAACAGATGGAGAGACATACCATGTTCTTGGATTGGAAGAATGAACATTGTGAAAATGACTATACTATCCAAAGCAATCTACAGATTCAATGCAATCCCTATCAAACTACCAATGGCATTTTTCACAGAACTAGAACAAAAAATTTCACAATTTGTATAAAAACACAAAAGACCCTGAAAAGCCAAAGCAATCTTGAGAAAGAACAACGGAGCTGGAGGAATCAGGCCCCCAGGCTTCAGACTGCACTACAAAGCTACAGTAATCAAGGTAGTATGGTACTGGCACAAAAACAAAAATATAGATCAACGGAACAGGATAGAAAGTCCAGAGATAAACGCACATGCACCTTATCTTTGGTAAAGGAGGCAAGAATATACAATGGAGAAAATGGAGAAAAGATAGCCCCTTCAATAAGTGGTGCTGGGCAAACTAGACTTCTACATATAAAAGAATGAAATTAGAACACTCCTTAACACCATACACAAAAATAAACTCAAAATGGATTATAGGCCTAAATGTAATGCCAGATACTATAAAACTCTCAGAGGAAAACATGCAGAACATTCTATGACATAAATCACAGCAAGATCCTTTTTGACCCAACTCCTAGAGAAATGGAAATAAAAACAAAAATAAACAAATGGGACGTAATGAAACTTAAAAGCTTCTGCACAGCAAAAGAAACCATAACCAAGACAAAAAGACAACTTTCAGAATGGGAGAAAATATTTGCAAATGAAGAAACTGACAAAGGATTAATCTCCAAAATTTACAAGCAGCTCATGCAGCTCAATATCAAAAAAACAAACAACCCAACCCAAAAATGGACAGAAGACCTAAATGGACATTTCTCCAAATCTACAGATTGCCAACAAACACATGAAAGGATACTCAACATCAGTAATCATTAGAGAAATGCAAATCAAAAGTACAATGAGGTGGGCTTCCCTGGAGGTGCAGTGCTTGAGAATCACCCTGCCGATGCAGGGGACACAGGTTCATGCCCCGGTCCAGGAAGGTCCCTCAGGCTGCAGAGCAGCTGGGCCTGTAAGCCATGGCTGCTGAGCTTGCACGTCCGGAGCCTGTGCTCTGCAATGGGAGAGGCCACAACAGTGGGAGGCCCACGTACCACCAAAAAAAAAAAAAGTACAATGAGGTATCACCTCACACTGTTCAGAATGTTCATCATCAAAAAATCTACAAACAATAAATGCTGAAGAGGGTGTGCAGAAAAGGGAGCACTGTTGGTGGGAATGTAAATTGATACAGCCAGTATGCAGAACAGTATGGAGGCTTCTTAAAAATCTAAAAATAGAGCTACCATATGACCCAGCAATCCCACTACCGGGCATATACCCTGAGAAAACCATAATTCAAAAAGAGTCATGTACCACAATGTTCATTGCAGCTCTATTTACAATAGCCAGGACATGGAAGCAACCTAAGTGTCCATCAACAGATGAATGGATAAAGAAGATGTGGCACATATATACAGTGGAATAGTACTCAGCCATAAAAAGAAATAAAATTGAGTTATTTGTAGTGAGGTGGATGGACCTAGGGTCTGTCATACAGAGTGAAGAAAGTCAGAAAGAGAAAAACAAATACTGTATGCTAACACAAAAAATAGAACCTAAAAAAAAAAAGAAAAAAGGTTCTGAAGAACCTAGGAGCAGGACAGGAATAAAGGTGCAGATGTAGAGAATGGACTTGAGGACACAGGGAGGGGGAAGTTTAAGCTGGGACAAAGTGAGAGAGGGCATGGACTTATATATACTACCAAATGTAAAGTAAGTAGCTAGTGGGAAGCAGCTGCATAGCACAGGGAAATCAGCTCTGTGCTTTTTGACCATCTAGAGGGGTGGGATAGGGAAGATGGGAGGGAGATGCAAGAGGGAGGAGATATGGTGATATATGTATATGTATCGCTGATTCACTTTGTTATACAGCAGAAACTAATACACCATTGTAAAGCAATTATACTCCAATAAATATGTTAAAAAAAAAAAGAAAGAAAGAAAACAAACCTATGTTTACCAAGGAAGAACGGTGGGAGCATAAATTGGGAGATTGGGATTGACATATTCCCACTACTATTTATAAAACAGTTAACTAATAAGGACCTACTGTATTGCACAGTGAACTTTATACTCTGTAATGGCCTATATGGGAAAAGAATCTAAAAAAAAAAATGTGGATATATGTATATGTAAAACTGATTCACTGTACTATACACCTGAATCTAACACAACATTGCAAATCAACTATACTCCCATAAAAATTTAAAAAGTCAACTGTATAGCACACTGTATATTTGGCTTATTTTTCTCGTTTATTGTCTGTGTCATATTGATCTTGATCAAGTCCATGCGGACAGCGTTCTGGTCTGTATTTTTCTCTGCTATATCCTCTGATCCTTGAACAGTGTCTGGCATAACAAGTAAATTAAAAGAAGAATTAAATAAAAAATGAAATAATTAATTTTTTCCATTTTACTTTTGAGGTAATAACTAATGCAATAAGATAAGAAAATTATGTTAAAAAAGACAAAATTACTTCTTTGTTTTGACAATTGCATACATAAAGAAAACCTAAGGACACAAATTAAAATTTTTATAGCTACTAAAACTAATGAACTGTTTGGTAGGAGGTGGAATCTTTCTTCCAGTAATTTAAATCTGGACTGGTACCTAAATCTTCACCGTGGTAGCTACTACTGGAATTGAGTAATTCTGTTAACTGTATCCTAATACACAGTTCCTGGCCCCTTGCTCCTGACATCTCTGAAGCTCCTCTAACTCGTGGTTCTCAATTCTATGACCCAGCAGTAAATTTAATTTTTTCTGGCTCAAGTTAATCAGTCAGTTTTTGTCACTTGGTATCAATAATCCTACCTGGTTGCACTACCTGGTACAATAGGTAAAACTTGATTTTTATGTTTTTCTTTAATTTAAAGATCAAAAGTATAAACAGATCTTTGGCAAGTCTAATAAAATAAATACAGAAAAAGCACAAAGAGAAATCATAGAAAATAAAACAGAAGGATCATCACAGCAAAAATAGCCTCAATAGTAGCATCAAATTGACTGAAATTCTTAGAGAAGCAGGTGTTCTGGTTAGTTTAATTTTCTTATTAATTGACAAAAAAGCTCCCAACACTTGAGAAAATATTTATGAAATATATTCCTTCATTTTATTGTTTTAATAAGCAATGTAGAGAGCATAATATAAAATTTCTTTGGTGATTCCAGTGTTATGTTTCAATCTTACCACATTCTGACCAGTATTGAATATTGTTATACCAATACTATATTTTTAATCTGCTTTTAATTACCTTAGTTATTGAGGTATTAGTATTTTTTTAAATATTAAAGTCATTAAACTTGGGGCAATCTTCCCATTATTTGTTGGCCTGATTTTTTTTTTTTTGACAAACGAGTTTTTTCAAAAAATACTCTTACATAGCCAAATGATTCTGTAAATTCCTTGATCATTTGTTCACTTACTTTCATACTTAAATGGTTCTGATTATCCAGATATTATGCCATATTTTACTCTAGTCATAATTTCTTCTATGTTTTAGTTTTAACTTTTGATACACCTGGAATTTATTTTTATTTTTTGGTTGAACTCTAGCTCTAAATTTATTATTTTAAAATAGAAACATATTTTACTTACTAATCTTTTCATTCCTGACATGTAATATTACATTTATAACATGTTAAATTAAATCCTCATGGCTAAAAGTTTTGTTTACGGATTCTCTGTTCTCTTTTACTGATTTGTCCACATATTTTTTCATCTGTAATGCACTAATTTTCTTAGCTCTTCTTATTCATTACTTTTCCAGATAAAATTTAAAATAGTTTTTGCATGTCCACTGTGAAAAGTGAATAAATCACTGCTCTTGGAGTGGAACTAAAATTACAAATTGGGGGAAAGGGGTAGAAATTTTTATAATATTCACTTCAACTTGTATTCATCATACAACATCCAAAGGTATAGGAAGTTGAATGAGATATAATCCCTGATTTTCAGAAATTTATGGTCAATAAAATAAGCTAAGTGTTTGGAAAAGAGTCTTCTGGTGTAAAGAGAACACAGAGAACCAATATATGGGCCAAACTGGGGATCTTGGAAAGCTTTTGGGGACAGATGGTGTTTGAGATGACTAATCTGTTAAGGGTAAATTTTACTCAAGTAAATGTTGGAGATTAGGTAGAACAGAGACAACCTGAAATAGAATAATTTTAGAAGAGTTAAATTACTAGACAAATTATAATGTTTGAAAATAAAATTGACTTTATGTTTTCTGATATGAAAGTAAAAAATAAGTATACCCCATCAATCTAGTGCCGTTTTTGATTTAAATGCCAGAAAAGGTGGCATGGAATTTAAAAACTCACATACTTATAAAAACACACATTTCGGGCTTTCCTGGTGGCGCAGTGGTTGAGAGTCCTCCTGCCGATGCAGGGGACACGGGTTCGTGCCCCGGTCTGGGAAGATCCCACATGCCGCGGAGCGGCTGGGCCTGTGAGCCATGGCCGCCGAGCCTGCGCTTCCGGAGCCTGTGCTACGCAACGGGAGAGGCCACAACAGTGAGAGGCCCGTGTACCGAAAACAAACAAACAAACAAAACAGAAAAAACCCACACATTTCTTCCTCTCTCCTTCCTTCTGTGACAATAAAGAGAATAAAGAATGAAAAGAAAACTTGTAGGCTTTAAGACATGTCAGACATGGACAAAAAAATAAATATATGAAATTAACTGTTAGCCTTTGGCTTTCCACAGCAAATGGAAACTGAAAGTAGGGTGAAGCCAAATCTCTTCTAACATCTCTAAATTAAGCTATTCCTCCATTTCTTGTAGGAAAAGATTGGTCCATTGATTTCACTTACCACTTATTATACGATGGGAATTGTTAGGAAATCAAAAAGAAAGTGGAAGAAATAGGGGATGGAGTCTAGAAGCTATGGCATGGTCACAAGGAATGAAAACTTCATGGTCCTTAGCAAAATTTTCAATAAGCATTTACTCTACAGATATTCCCTCTCTTGCATACACATACACATTTCAGTTCACTTTTTAGCAAAAAAAGCTATGTGTTTAAGAAACGATCTCATACAATTTTGGAGATCAGTAATGGTCATTCAAAGTCAATCACAGTGTCAGTCAAATTTGAAAAAGAAAACTAAATGAAAAAAGTATATAGTAGTATCTGACTTGAATCTAGGAAAGAAATTAAGATAATGTGTTTATTAACCTTTGGACACATGATAGGTTGAGAGAACTTTTTCCTGATAACTGACAGAAGGACTATTTTATTCTTACATGGAATTTTGTTCAGTTAGAGGTAACAAGTGCTGCATTATACGTAATTGTTGAATATCCTTTTCATGATTTCCAGATTTTATAAAGATATAATATACAAAATCAAGAAAATTTGTGGAAAAATCATGAAAAAAATGTAGGAAAAAGAGAGGGAAAGGCAAAATGGAAAGTAAGAGAGGAAAGAAAAGAAAGAATTGTTTTTCAGTCTATCTAAAAATTATAATGTGGGCCTTCATAGAACTGGCATACCTTCTAATTTGCATGAAAAACAATTTAATCTTAAGTTGCAATTTAGATGATTAAGGACAGGGTTGTGAATGTTAATGTTATTGGAAAGGAAATATGTTTTGAAAGTTAGACTAATGTCTATAATAGAATAAAAGGGAAACTAAAGAATTAAGTTCCTCTTTTCAATTCTTTGATGAAGTATTAGCTTAAGGTGGAAACTAAATTTTTTTGTGGTGAGCTTGCTGTAGTGTATATGGAAGTAGAAATATAATGTATGCATTGAACTTACATAATGTTATAAACCAATGTTACCTCAATAAAAAAACAAAACAAAATTAGAGGATAAATTCAAGAGGTTAAAAAAATAACAACAAACAAAACCAACCCTACTTAGGTTTCTCTATTATTCCAATATCTAATATAATGTTGATGACCAACTGAATTCTCCACTTTTCAGACCCCAGCCCAACCTGACCTTTAAAAACTCCTTTCTTATCTCCTTCTGAATCTTTTTCTTCCACACCCTTGGTTCATATGTAATGGTATGATGTTCTCTGTGATGACTTCATTTTTTTTTATATCATAGTTTATTTGAATCATGTCAGTACAAGGAAGTGTTAACTAAACATAGATTCCAGCTGTATAATACAGGTGAAATTCAAATATACTTCTGACATTTAAACAGCATGATTTGCACAGGTTTGCTAATGGATTTGATGAAGACAGGGCAGAGTGGAATGGAATGTCAAGTCATTATTATAGTAATTTTTCAGCCATCTTTTCATTAGTAAAAATAATGCCTCATACTTCCTAATTTATAAACACATTTTTATGTATATCTCAATTTAACTTTCCATTTCTATAATTTAGGTAGACATTTTTCAGATAACCAAAACTGGAAGAGGTTGAATGACTTGAACTTTACAAAGAGCTAGGTATTAAGAATCCAACACTGAAGCAAGATCTGCCGAGCTAAACTGATTAGCAAATTATAAACTATTCCTGCATTTACTCTTAAGTTTAATAAAAAATTGGATGTTTACTTTTAAGACTGTAAGAAAGGAGTGTGAAAAAAACTTAGGTGAGGAAATTCAAAAGAAAAATTCAATTGACCCTCTGCCCTTTTTCTGGCATCTGACCAAATGACATCTCTGGCAGGCAGAAACAACAATGCTACGTATTTACCAAACTCTGTTTTCTTTCTGACTTTGTACACACAGATTATATCTCTAAACCTCACCTTACCTAGTTGATGGGATCATATGACTTAAGTTCTAGCCAATGCAACATGAAAAACTTGGAAATAACACATACAACTTTTATACATGTTCCCTAAAGATACACCCATGTTATTCTCTATTCTTGCTCTTTTTTACTTTTCTTTCTTGCTAGATGCAATAGATTCACATGTGATCTTCAAGACTCTAGGAATAGTGGAACCTCTAGATGAAAGAAGATTCATTCCCTGGATGACGTCATGGAGCAGAGGTCTCACTGTCTTCCTATATAGGAGTCAAAGAAATTGCAAAGTCAGCAAGAAATAAAATTTGCTGTGTTAAACCACTGGAATTTGGCACTTGTTTCTTTCATCAGTTAATCTACTCTGTGCTTATAAACAATCACAAAATATTTTGTCTTGATTTGACCTGAAGTTAAGATCTTTCATCTCCTGTCTGCTTCTACTTTGTGTCTCCTGTGGCATTACTTCCAAGGGAGCTGTCTGATAGGACTAGTATCTGTATGATGGGATAGGTAGCAACCCTGTTCCTCTCCTTTGTCCAGCACTTCTAGGGTAAATAAAAGTAATTTATTGTAAAGTTAAATTTAGGAAACCATATCATTCATACCTTGGGCCTTATTGTATTTATAACCTTTCAAACACTATTTTATAATAATTTTTACAGCAGCACTATGAACTGGATATTATTAGATGAATTTTATGGATGAGAACTCTAAGGCATAGAGACATTAAATAACTTTCGCAATCTGTCACATATAGATTAGATAGACCTAGCATTTAAATTCAATTCTGAAAGTCCCCAAAGCTCTTCAAAATGGATTGCAGCAGGGTCCAATTTTCTCTTAAAATGTCTTTTAGTATTAAGGCAACACAACCCCTACCTAGGAGGAGGAAGAAGAACCTCAATATCACATCACAACTTCATCCTACTTCTGGGCTTATAATGTGACCCTCTTCAGGAAGCATAACAGAAGACAGCTGGCTACATGAAAAAGAGAATGTAATAGTTCCCATTGATATTGGGACATCTGATTCTACAGGAACACTTAAAAGACCAACATATCTTTAATCTACTCAATTATTTGAAAAATAAAAACAATTATTTATCTCTGATTTTTTTTTTTTTTTTTTGCGGTACGCAGGCTTCTCACTGTTGTGGCCTCTCCCGTGTGGAGCACAGGCTCCAGACACACAGGCTCAGTGGCCATGGCTCATGGGCTCAGCCGCCCCACAGCATGTGAGATCTTCCCAGACTGGGGCATGAACCCGTGTCCCCTGCATCGGCAGGCGGACTCTCAACCACTGCGCCACCAGGGAAGCCCTAACTCTGATTTTTGCATCAGTTCTGGTAGACATTACAGCATGAGAAAATTACATAGAAAGCAGTCAGTCATGATCTATCCCTCATCCTGGATATTCCCCACCAGTAAAGAATATATGGTTAATTCAGTGAACGTCAGGTTGCTAAAGGATTCTTTTTTTTTTTTTGTCCAGTATCTATGCATTTGGCTGACTGACAAAAAAAACATTATTTATTTATCTATTTAAAATACAGTTTTATTTAAGACATTGAATTTTCCACTTACAACACACTGCTTATAAAGTGCAAAGTTATTTCCTTTCCTTGTGCACATATTCCATGTTCAAGTATCAAGGCTGTCCAGTTATTTACTATAGCAGCTCAACTTTAAAACTGTCATGGAATTTGCTACATATTTGGGTCCTTCAATGTTTTGTGTGGAACAGTGCTAAATCTATGCTAGGTTTTAATTATCCATAACACATATATCATACATAAAATCTTTATTTCCATTAACATACAGGGAATGTACATGACTGAAATTAACTTGGGGTCAACTATGTTTTCCTTCATTAAGTGTAATTGAAACTGAAAATTATGTTTCCCATAAAAAAATTAAAATAAGGTAGTACTGCAAATTATGATATTGCTAATTTGGCAGATTTCAAATAAAAGGTGACCAAAGAGTAGCCAAATTTCCAAAACATAATGTCTTTTACTAGTGATTGCTAATTTAAGTATTTCTGTTTTGTCTCTATTAATTTCTTTTTCTAAGATTCTTACAAAAATAGAAAACCTTATTTACTTTTTTTCTGTACAGCGTGAAAATGAAGCTTTATTGTATGTTCTGAAATGTACAATGAAAATTATATTTTCATAAGGAAAAATAATGCTCTTAAGATGTCATGAAATGCTGCAGAACTTAATACTATAATGCACTAAGATCAAAATAGCACACTAGTTAAATGCTACATCCTCTCCCTCTGTTTCAATTTATTGGATTTGGTATTAAAAATATATTTAAAATATTCATTATTGCACTGGAAAACAAAAAGGATATCCCATTTTGGTCTAGAAACTATTGGAAATTTAAAATATTCAAAGAAGATTGAATTCAATGGAAGTAGGAAACCTCACCTGGAACAAAATGACACAGAAATATTGGAATAAAAAAATAAAGAAAAACAGATAAGCCAGAAACTTGTTAAGAAAAAAATGAATAGCAACATTAATATTAGACAAAATACAATTTAAGGTAAGCAGCATTAAAGGAGGTGAAAGGGATAGTTCATACTGATTAAATATAATGTAGGAATTTTAGCAGTATATAGTAGTAATGGTTCTTTATGTATCAATGAACATAGCTACAAAATATATAAAATGAAACTGATAAATACACACAAAAAAGTAAATCCATAATCATAGTGACAATATTTAGAAATTTTTGATTTGTTGAACTGGCAATGTGAAAATAAGTTAGGATATAAAATATATGTATAACAATTAACTAATAATGTAGTAGATATATGTAGAATTTTATATAAGATTGTACTCAGCAAAGGATATAAACACAAATGGAACACCAAAAGAAAACAGAAATCAAGTGACTATGTAATAATCACAAAAGGAATCTAAAAAAGCTACCAAAAAATGTTATCATAGAGGCCATATTTACTGAGAATATTGCAAGAAAATAAGAAATCAATCACAAAATCATAACACTTCTTCAGGCTCCCTCCAAATATACAAACCTATTGATTAAAGAAAATGCTTCTAAATAACTCTAAGAAATACTAATGATAAACTTTTAAAGGGTAAAAGACACTATTTATTAAAGTGTATACTCTATGTCCATGATAGAACACAGGTAAAAATTTATAGACCCAAATGCACTATTAGAAAACAATAGACTAAAAATAAATAAAAACAGCAAACAGAAAAAAAAGTCAATAAAATTAAATATATATTAATAAAATTAAAAAAATAATTTCTAAAGCTGATCAACAGAAAATAAAAGCAAGATTTTGGAGAGATTAATATTAAAAAACTGCATTTTTAAAAATTTATTTCTGATCTGATTGTTATGATTTCTTTCCTTCTACTAATTTTTTTTTTCTTTTTTTTTTGCGGTTGTTGTTTCATTTTGTTCTTCTACCTCTAATTACTTTAGGTGTAAGTTTAGGTTGTTTATTTGAGAGTTTTCTTGTTTCTTGAGGTAGAATGGTATTGCTATAAACTTCCTTGTTAGAACAGCTTTTGCTGAATTCCATGGTTTTGGGTGATCGTATTTTCATTGCCTTTTGTTTCTAGGTATTTTTTTATTTACTCTTTGATTTCTTCAGTGATCTATTGGTTGTTTACTAGTGTATTGTTTAGCCTCCATATGTTTGTATTTTTTTACAGTTTTTTCCTGTAATTGATATCTAGTCTCATAGCATTGTGGTCAAAAAAGATACTTGGTGTGATTTCAATTTTCTTAAATTTACTGAGGCTTGATTTGTGATCCAAGATGTGATCTATCCTGGAGAATGTTCCATGTGCACTTGAGAAGAAAGTGGACCATGGTGGTTTTGGATGGAATGTCTTATAAATATCAATTAAGGAAACAAAAGCGAAGATCAATAAAACTAAAAGTTGGTTCTTTGAGAAGATAAAAAATAATGATAAACCATTAGACAGACTCATCAGGAAGATAAGGGAAGACTCAAATCAACAGAATTAGAAATGAAAAAGGAGAAGTAACAACTGACACCACAGAAATACAAAGGATCATGAGAGACTACTACAATCAACTATATGCCAATAAAATGGACAACCTGGAAGAAATGGACAAATTATTAGAAAAGTGCAACTTTCTAAGGTTGAACAAGGAAGAAAAGAAAACATAAACAAACAAATCACAAGCACTGAAATTGAAACTGTGATTAAAAATCTTCCAACAAACAAAATCCCAGTGCCAGATGGCTTCGCAGGTGAATTCAATCAAACATTTAGAGAAAAGCTAACACCTGTCTTCCTCAAACTCTTCCAAAATATAGCAGAGGGAGGAACACTCCCAAACTCATTCTGCGAGTCCACCATCATCACCCTGATGCCAAATCCAGACAAAGATGTCCAAAAACAGAAAATTACAGACCAATATCACTGACGAATATAGATGAGAAAATCCTCAACAAAATACTAGTAAACACAATCAAACAGCACATTAAAAGGATCATGCACCATGATCAAGTGGGGTTTATCTATAATATGTGCAAATCAATCAATGTGATACACCATATCAACAAACTGAAGGAAAAAAAATGTATGATCATCTCAATAGATGCAGAAAAATCTTTCAACAAAATTCAACATCAATTTATGACAAAAATTCTCCAGAAAGTGGGCATAGAGAGAACCTACCTCAACATAATAAAAGCCGAATATGGCAAACACACAGCCAACATCATTCTCAATGGTAGAACACTGAAAGTATTTCCTTTAAGATCAGGAACAAGACAAGGGTGCCCACTCTCACTACTATTATTCAACATAGTTGTGGAAGTTTTAGCCATGACAATCAAAGAAAAAGAAATAAAAAGAATCCAAATTGGAAAAGAACTAAAACTGTCACTGTTTGAAGATGACATGATACTATACATAGAAAATCCTAAAGATGCCACCAGAAAACTACTAGAGCTAATCCATGAATTTGGTAAAGTAGCAGGATACAAAATTAATGCACAGAAATCTGTTGCATTCCTATACACTAATGATGAAAAATCAGAAAGAGAAATTAAGGAAACACTCCCATTTACCATTGCCACAAAAAGAATAAAATACCTAGGAATAAACCCACCTAAGGAGGCAAAAGACTTGTATGCAGAAAACTATAAGACATTAATGAAAAAAATTAATGATAATACAAACAGATGGGAAGATATACCTTGTTCTTGGATTGGAAGAATAAATATTGTGAAAATGACTATACTACCTAAAGTAATCTACAGATTCAATGCAATCCATATCAAATTACCAATGGCATTTTTCACAGAACTAGAACAAAAAATTTTACAATTTGTATGGAAACACAAAAGATCCAGAATAGACAAAACAATCTTGAGAAAGAAAAACAGAGCTGGAGGAATCAGGCTCCCTAATTTCAGACTATACTACAAAGTTACAGTAATCAAAAGAATATGGTACTGGCACAAAAACAGAAATATAGATCAATGGAACAGGATACAAAGCCCAGAGATAAATGCATGTGCATATGGTCACCTTATCTTTGACAAAGGGACAAAAATATACAATGGAGAAAAGACAGCCTCTTCAATAAGTGGTGCTCGGAAAGCTGGACAGCTACATGTAAAATAATGAAATTAGAACACTTCCTAACACCATACACAAAAATAAACTCAAAATCGATTAAAAACCTAAATGTAAGGCCAGACATTATAAAACTCTTAGAGGAAAACATAGGCAGAACACTCTATGACGAAAATCCCAGCAATGGGTTTCCCTCGTGGCACAGTGGTTAAGAATCTGCCTGCCAATGTTAAGGACATGGGTTCAAGCTATGGTCTGGGAAGATCACACATGCTGCAGAGCAACTAAGTCCATGAGTCACAACTACTGAGCCTGCGCTCTAGATCCTGTGAGCCACAACTACTGAGCCCGAGTGTCACAACTACTGAAGCCTATGTGCCTAGAGCCCATGCTCTGCAACAAGAGAAGCCACCCAATGAGAAGAGCCTGCACACTGCAATGAAGAGTAGCTTCTGCTTGCCACAACTAGAGAAAAGCCCGCGTGAAGCAACAAAGACCCAATGAAGCCAAAAATAAAAATAAATAAAAAAATATATTTTTTAAAAATCACAGCAAGCTCCTTTTTGACCCACCTTGTAGAGTAATGGAAATGAAAGATAAAAACAAACGTGACCTAATGAAAGTTCAAGTTTTTGCACAACAAAGGAAACCATAAACAAGATGAAAATATAACCCCCAGAATGGGGGAAATATTTGCAAACGAAGCAACGGAAAAAGGATTAATCTCCAAAATAAACAAGTAGCTTATGCAGCTCAATATCAAAAAAAACAACCAAATCCAAAAATGGGTGGAAGACCTAAGAACACATTTCTCCAAAGTAAACATAGACTGCCATTATACACAAGAAAAGATGCTGAACATCACCAATCATTAGAGAAATGCAAATCAAAACTACAATGAGGTAACACCTCACACTGGTCAGAATGGCCATCATCAAAACATCTACAAACAATAAATGCTGGAGAAGGTGTGGAGAAAAGGGAACCCTCCTGCACTGTTGGTGAGAATGTATATTGATACAGCCACTATGGAGAACAGTATGGAGGTTCCTTCAAAAACTAAAAATAGACCTACCATATGACCCAGCAATCCCACCACTGGGCATATACCCTGAGAAAACCATAATTCAATAGAGACAGGTGCCACCATGTTCATTGCAGCACTATTTACAATAGCCAGGACATAGATGCAACCTAAGTATCCATCGACAGAAGAATGGGTAAAGAGAATGTGGTACATATATACAATGGAATATTGCTTGACCATAAAAAGAAACAAAATTGACTTATTTGTAGTGAGGTGGATGGACCTAGAATCTGTTATACAGAGTGAAGTATGTCACAAAGAGAAAAACAAATACCATAGGCCTATATATATATATATAATCTAAGAAAAAAAAAATGGCTCTGATGAATCCAGGGGCAGGACAGGAATAAAGACGCAGAGGTAGAAAATGGACCTGAGAACACGGGGCGGGAGAAGGGTAAGCTGGGACGAAGTGAAAGAGTAGCATTGACATATATACACTACCAAATGTAAAGTAGACAACTAGTGGGAAGGAGCTCCATATCACAGGGAGATCAGCTCCATGTTTTTTGACCACCTACAGGGGTGGGATAGTGAGGGTGGCAGGGAGACGCAAGAGGGAGTGCATATGGGGATATATGTATACATATAACTGATTCACTTGTTATACAGCAGAAACTAACACAACATTGTAAAGTAATTATACTCCAATAAAAGTGTTTAAAAATAAATAAATAAAATAAAAAATAGAAGATATTGCAACAACAACAACTAAAAACTAAAAATAGAACTACCATATGACCCAGCTGTCCCACTACTTGGCATATACCCTAAGAAAATCATAATTAAAAAAGATACATGTAGCACAATGTTCATTGCAGCACTATTTACAATAACCAGGACATGGAAGCAACCTAAACGTCCATCGACAGACAAATGGATAAAGAAGATATGGCACATATATACAATGTAATATTATTTAGCCATAAAAAGGAACGGAATTGAGTTATTTGTAATGAGTTGGACTGACCTAGAGTCTGTCATACAGAGTGAAGTAAGTCAGAAAGAGAAAAACAAATACCATATGCTAACACACATCATGGAATCTAGATAAACGGTACTGATGAACCTATTGACAGGGCAGGATTAAAGACGCAGATGTAGAGAAAGGACTTGAAGACACAGTGGGGGAAGGGGAAGCTGGGACGAAGTGAGAGAGTAGCATTGACATACATACACTACGATATGTAAAATGGATGGCTAGTGGGAAGCTGCTGCATAGCACAGGGAGATCAGCTTGATGCTTTGTGATGACTTAGACTTAGAGGGGTGGGATAGGGAGTTGGGAGGGAGGCTTAAAAGGGAGGGGATATGGGGATATATGTATACATATAGCTGATTCACTTTCTGTTAGTTTCTGTACAGCAGAAACTAAGACAACATTGTAAAACAATTATACTCCAATTAAAAAAAAAACTGGAAAGTATGGTCATGAAAAAGGGGAGAACACATTAGAAACTCAAACTGACAAAGTTATCGAAATAACTTTACAAGTTATTTAAGATATTGTAAGAGAATGTAGAATTCTAGGCCATAAATTTTTAAGCCTACATAACATGTATATGCTTTTGGGAAAATGAATTTTTAAGTGTGTTCAAGAGAAAGTAGAACAATTGAATTAAACCTTTAACCCCAGAGTAAACTGAAGCAGTATCAAGACCAGAAGATTTTTCCCTAGATAGCGAGTTCTGGTAAGACTCTACTAAATAAACAATTTTCTAACTTCTGCAGAAGATTCCCAGAGCAAAGAAAATAAGGTGAAGCTACCTACCTCATTTTATTAACCTAATATATTCAACAGTTACCAAAACTGGGAAATGATAGTAAACACACCCACACACACATACATGCCCCACAGTATGCCAATTACACTTCCTAAATAGGTACGAAAAAACATATAAAGTATTAATCAGCCAAATTAGGCAGCATGATAAAAAGAAAAAAAGGCACGGCTCAGTAGTGTTTCTCCATGATAAAATATATTCTCACATTAGAATATCTACTGATGTAATAACTGTAAAATGCTGTTGTTTATTTCAATGGGTAATAATAAACATTAAATAGAAACAAATATTCATTCCTAATAAAAATATTTAACAAAACAAATCTAGATTAGAACATACTTAATAAAGTACCAGAGATTTAAGTGAACGTCATGTCACAATGCTGAAACGTTAGAAATATTTCAAATTAGAATTGATACACAAGATGAAGATTCTCTTTATTGTTGCTATTCTTCAACATCATATTGGAAGTCCTAGCTAAGGGAATAATAAAAATAAAGTGGTATATATATTGGAAAGGAGAAAAAACTCTTATCAGTCATACATGATTCCAAATTCCAAGACAGTTTATCATTATTTGTACATGATTCTAAATTTCAAGAGAATCAACAAACTTTTGTAGCAGCTAAAAATTAAACCAAGTTGAATGGCTTTATACATGATCAGTTTGCAAAAATCAATAGCTTTCCCACAAACCAGTAGTAAGCACTTAGAAAATATAGTGCATGTAGTAAATGCAATTCATAAAACCACAAAAAATACAATATTCCAAAAGAAAATCTAAAAATAAATATGCATGACCTGAATGGAAAAAATTATGCAACTTCAGTTAATGAGATCTAAAAAAAAGACATATTATGTATGTTCAAGAGTAAGAACACTCAATATTATAAAGGCATCTAAAAATCAATATAGGCATACCTCATTTTATTGCACTTCACTTTATTGCATTTTGCAGATACTGTGTTTTTTACAAATTTAAGGTTTGTGGCAACCCTGCATTGATCAAGTCTACTGGCACCATTTTTCCAACAGCACTTGCTCATCTCATGTCCCTGAGTCACATTGGTAATTCTTGCAATATTTCAAACTTTATTATTATTATATTTGTTATGATGATCTGTGATCAGTGATCTTTGATGTTACTAATGTAACTGCAGATGTGATGGAAATAGCAAGAGAAGCAGAATTAGAAGTGGAGCCTGAAGATGTGACTGAAATGCTGCAATCTCATGATAAAACTTTAATGAACGAGGAGTTGCTTCTTATGGATGAGCAAAGAAAGTGGTTTCTTAGGATGAAATCTATCCTTGGTGAAGATGTGAACACTGTTGAAATGACAACAAAGGATTTAGAACATTACATAAACTTAATTGATAAGCAGGGGCAGGATTCAAGAGGTTAAGCCTCCAGTTTTGAAAGAGGTTCTTCTGTGGGTAAAATGCTATCAAAAAGCATTGCATATTACAGGGAAATCATCCATGAAAGGAAGAGTCAATCAGTGCAGCCAACTTTATTATTGTCTTGTTTAAAAAAATTGCTAGAGCCACACCAGCCTTCACCAACCACCATCTTGATCAGTCAGCAGCCATCAACATCAAGACAGACCCTCCATCAACAAAAACAATATGACTCACTGAAGGCTCACATGATGGCTAGAGTTTTTTAACAATAAAGTATTTTTAAATTAAGGTATGCATATTGTTTTTTTAGACATAATGCTATTGCACACTTAAGAAACTGTAGTGTAAACATAACTTTTTATCCACTGAGAAACCAAAAATTTGTGTGACTCACTTTACTGTGATACTCACTACATTGTGGCATTCTGCAACCAAACCCACAGTATATCCAAAATATGCCTGTAATGAATATCAGTGAAATACCCACCAAAAAATGGATAATATTTTTGTGGAACTTGAAAAAATGATTCTCAAATATATATGAGAGTTCCATATCTAGTGATATTTTATTGAACCTAAATATCCCGATCGACCTCTGGAATTCTTCATGCTGAAAACAAATAAAAATGCTGAAGACTAGATATAGATATAGACATAGATATAGATAGATATAGACATATCTCCAAAGACCTAATGAAACAAAAGCATTTTTCAATCACAAATGTAATAGAGGGTATGGAAAGTTGTATTTTCCAAAGATGGACACAATAATATTTTCCATCTCACAGATCTGCAAGGTGAGAATTCCAAGCCACTGAAATGCTATGTACAGGTCCTCTTGTCAATAGTCCCAGCTAAGTGCAATCCAGCTTTCAAAACATCCTAACCCAGGTAGCAGACATTTGTATAGAGGAGCTTAAAGATGATTGATTCCAATAGCCAGCCATTTGAGTCATTCCCCAGGAGTTTAGGTTTCCCTGCTGAGACCCCAGACATTGTGGAACAGTCAAGCACTTCCTGTTGAGTCCTGTCCAAATTCCTGACCCATAGAATTTTTGATCATAATAAAATTACTATTGTTTTATATCACTAGATTTTTGGTGGTGTGTTTTATAATAACAGTTAATTGAAACAGCTGTATTTCAGCAAGTGGCAGGAATACAGAAACTGCTTTTGCCCTGAATGTGTATGCAGAAGCTGGAAACTTCAGTGGTTTTCACAGCCTTCATGAGTCAGGGAGCACCCAAGGTAGGAAATCAAATAAGAAACTCTCAAACCCTGAGATGGGAACATCGATGCAAGGAGGAAGCAAAAGTAAATATACGCATGCCTCTATCCTCAAAGGACTATGGTAGTCCCGACTCTGAGCAGAGAAAGGAAAAAAAAAAACAAATCCTTGGGAAGTTGTACCCACAAGGTGGACTTTGAATATATTTGCAGTCAAAAGTTGAGACTCTTATGCTTCAATTAAGTTTTAAATTATTCTACATCCTTATTGACCTAAAGTGCTTACAGTGGTAATACAAATCCTCTCTGGAATAATACTCCTTCCTCCTACACCCAAAAATTCTGATAATTAATTTTCAAATAAAATGGAGTAGCACAAAACTTCTGTTCCCAGCTATGATTAAGTAATAAAGATCAGATCTAACCTTCACCTAAAACAACTACAAACTTGGTGGAGTAGAAACTCTTGAGCTTACCCCCCTCACAAAAACACCAAAATCACAGCAAACTGCTGAACAACCATCAGCAAAAAAATGCTGGAACCTACAGAAAAGATATTCTACATCCAAAGACAAAGAAGATGTCACAACGAGATGGTAGGAGGGGTGCGATCATGATAAAATCAAATCCTATACCTGCCAGGTGGGTGACCAACAAACTGGAAAATAATGATATCACAGAGGTTCTCTTACAGGAGTGAAAGTTCTGAGCCCCAGGTCAGAATCCCCAGCCTGGGGGTCTGGCATTGGGAGAAGGAGTCCCCAGACCATCTGGATTTGAAGGCCAGTGGGGTTTGATAGCAGGAATTCCAAAGGACTGGGGGAAACAGAGACTCCACTCTTGGAGGGTGCATACAAAGTCTCAGGCACACCAGGACCCAGGGGAAAAAGCGGTGACCTCATAAGATCCTGGGTCAGACCTACCTGCTAGTATTGGAAGGTCTCCAGTGGAGGTGGGGGGCAGCTGTGCCTCATTGTGAGAACAAAGACACTGGTGGTGGTAGTTTTGGGGAGTACTCATTGGTGTGAGCCCTCCGGGAGGTGACCTTTTTCTCACCAAAAATTGGACATCTCAAATAATGTTTTCTTTTTTTTTAACATCTTTATTGGAGTATAATTGCTTTACAATGGTGTGTTAGTTTCTGCTTTATAACAAAGTGAATCAGTTATACATATACATATGTTCCCATATCTCTTCCTTCTTGCATCTCCCTGCCTCCCACCCTCCCTATTCCACCCCTCTAGGTGGTCACAAACCACCGAGCTGATCTCCCTGTGCTATGTGGCTGCTTCCCACTAGCTATCTATTTTACGTTTAGTAGTGTATATATGTCCATGCCACTCTCTCACTTTGTCACAGGTTACCCTTCCCCCTCCCCATATCCTCAAGTCCATTCTCTAGTAGGTCTGTGTCTTTCTTCCCGTCTCACCCCTAGGTTCTTCATGACTTTTTTTTTTTCTTAGATTCCATATATGTGTGTTAGCATACGGTATTTGTTTTTCTCTTTTTGACTTACTTCACTCTGTATGACAGATCTAGGCCCATACACCTCAGTACAAATAACTCAATTTCGTTTCTTTTTATGGCTGAGTAATATTCCATTGTATATATGTGCCACACCTTCTTTATCCATTCACCCTATAATGGACACATAGGTTGCTTCCATGTCCTGGCTATTGTAAATAGAGCTGCAATGAACATTTTGGTACATGACTCTTTTTCAATTATGGTTCTCTCAGGATATATGCCCAGTAGTGGGATTGCTGGTCATATGGTAGTTCTATTTGTAGTTTTTTAAGGAAACTCCATACTGTTCTTCATAGTGGCTGTATCAATTTACATTCCCACCAACAGTGTAAGAGTGTTCCCTTTTCTCCACACCCTCTCCAGCATTTATTGCTTCTAGATTTTTTGATGGTGGTTATTCTGACCAGTGTGAGATGATACTTCATCGTAGTTTTGATTTGCATTTCTCTAATGATTAATAATGTTGGGCATTCTTTCATGTGTTTGTTGGCAGTCTGTATATCTTCTTTGGAGTAATGTCTATTTAGGTCTTCTGCCCATTTTTGGATTAGGTTGTTTGTTTTTTTGTTATTGAGCTGCATGAGCTGCTTGTAAATTTTGGAGATTAATCCTTTGTCAGTTGTTTCATTTGCAAATATTTTCTCCCATTCTGAGTGTTGTCTTCTGGTCTTGTTTATGGTTTCCTTTGCCGTGAAAAAGGTTTTAAGTTTCATTAGGTCTTATTTTTTAATTTTTGTTTCTATTTCCATTTCTCTAGGAGGTGGGTCAAAAAGGATATTGCTGTGATTTATGTCATAGAGTGTTCTGCCTACGTTTTCCTCTAAGAGTTTGAGAGTGTCTGGCCTTACATTTAGGTCTTTAATCCATTTTGAGTTTATTTTTGTGTATGGTGTTAGGGAGTGTTCTAATTTCGTACTTTTACATGTACCTGTCCAGTTTACTCAGCACCACTTATTGAAGAGGCTGTCTTTTCTCCACTGTATATTCTTGCCTCCTTTATCAAAGATAAGGTGACCATATGCACATGAGTTTATCTCTGGGCTTTCTATGCTGTTCCATTGATCTATATTTCTGTTTTTGTGCCAGTACCATGCTGTCTTGATTACTGTAGCTTTGTAGTATAATCTGAAGTCAGGGAGCTTGATTCCTCCAGCTCCATTTTTCATTCTCAAGATTGCTTTGGCTATTCGAGGTCTTTTGTGTTTCCATACAAATTGTGAATTTTTTTTGTTCTAGTTCTGTGAAAAATGCCAGTGTTAGTTTGATAGGGATTGCATTGAATCTGTAGATTGTTTTGGGTAGTAGAGTCATTTTCACAATGTTGATTCTTCCAATCCAAGAACATGGTATATCTCTCCATCTATTTGAATCATCTTTAATTTCTTTCATCAGTGTTTTATAATTTTCTGCATAGAGGTCTTTTGTCTCCTTATGTAGGTTTATTCCTAGATATTTTATTCTCTTTGTTGCAATGGTAAATGGAAGTATTTTCCTAATTTCACTTTCTGATTTTTCGTCATTAATGTATAGGAATGCCAGAGATTTCTGTGCATTAATTTTGTATCCTGCTACTTTACCAAATTCATGGATTAGCTCTAGTAGTTTTCTAGTAGCATCTTTAGGATTCTCTGTTTATAGTATCATGTCATCTGCAAACAGTGACAGCTTTACTTCTTCTTTTCCAATTTGGATTCCTTTTATTTATTTTTCTTCTCTGATTGCTGTGGCCTAAACTTCCAAAACTATGTTGAATAATAGTGGTGAGAGTGGGCAACCTTGTCTTGTTCCTGATCTTAGTGGAAATGGTTTCTGTTTTTCACCATTGAGGACGATGTTGTCTGTGGGTTTGTCATATATGACCTTTATTATGTTGAGGAAAGTTCCCTCTATGCCTACTTTCTGCAGGGTTTTTATCATAAATTATTGTTGAATTTTGTCGAAAGCTTTCTCCGCATCTCTTGAGATGATCATATGGTTTTTCTCCTTCAATTTGTTAATATGGTGTATCACATTGATTGATTTGCGTATATTGAGGAATCCTTGCATTCCTGGAATAAACCCCACTTGATCATGGTGTATGATCCTTTTAATGTGCTGTTGGATTCTGTTTGCTGGTATTTTGTTGAGGATTTTTGCATCTATGTTCATCAGTGACATTGGCCTGTAGTTTTCTTTCTTTGTGACATCTTTTTCTGGTTTTTGTATCAGGTTGATGGTGGCCTTGTAGAATGAGTTTGGGAGTGTTCTTCCCTCTGCTATATTTTGGAAGAGTTTGAGAAAAATAGGTGTTAGCTCTTCTCTAAATGTTTGATAGAATTCACCTTTGAAACCATCTGGTCCTGGGCTTTTTTTTGTTGGAAGATTTTTAATCACAGTTTCAATTTCAGTGCTTGTGATTGGTCTGTTCATGTTTTCTATTTCTTCCTGGTTTCAAATAATGGTTTTAAACACTGGGCATTATGCAGCAGGACAGTCATTTCTGAGGGAGAAAAAAAATATTAACTGAGGGCTATGACTGCCTTACTTGCACCCTGGATAGTGTTTCCAGCCCATAGTTCAGGGAGAAGACACCTAGGTGGAGCCTGGTGGTGTTGCTCAGTTGAGATAATGAAGTTGAGAACTGGTGAGGCCAAGGCAGCTGCAGTTCACAGGGTCAAATAGCAGAGAGGAGAGTCCTATAGAGTGAGAGCTCTGCATAGATAAAGCAATTACTTCTTGAATTTCAACTGAATACTGATCAGTGAATCAGTGTCAGGAAACTACCTGAATTTTTAAAAAGTACTATTTGGAAGAAACAGAAAGAAAAATTTGCAGAGTTAACACAGGGTCAGGAAAAGTTTGTGTCCTTACCAGCCAAAGTAGTAATTCAATAGTAGTAACATCATAATTCAAAGGGTTAGAATAAACAAAAGTGTATTTGGTCAGTGGTGGAGAAATATTAATAGACCAAATTCTCCTCTGCTTCTTCCTACAAAACTTAAAACAACCCTGAAAAGGATTAAATTGTGTCTAGTAACACCTGCTTTCCACAAAAAAAATCCTCAGGTATATTTTAGGAACATAAAAATATCTAGCATCCAGCAAGGTAAAGTTCAAAATATCTGGCATTCAATAAAAAAATTGCCAGATGTGCAAAGAAATCACCCATATAATGAAAAGAAATATTCAATCAATAGTAACAGACTCAGAAGTGACAGATGATAGAATTAGTAGACAAGGATAATAAAACAGTTAATATAATTATCTTCCAAATGTGCAATAAGGTAGCGGGAAGGATGAATATATTAAGAAAAGTGATGAATGGTATCAAAAAAGTATCAAATTGAATTTCTAGCTCCATAAAATATCTGATATTAAAAATATACACTGGGTGGGATTAACATCAGAAGATATAAATGAACTTGAAATATAAAGCAATAAACAATAAAACTATCCTAAAACAATAAAAACTATCCAAAATTATATATATAGAGAAAAAAATATTAAAACATACTAACAGGTCAAGTAGTCCAATGTATGTGTCTGGCGTACTTGAAGGAGACAGAAGAGTAAGGAATAGAAAAAATATTTGGAGCAATAGTGACTGACAATTTTACAAATCTGATGAAAATTATAAAACCAAGAATCCAAGAAGCTCAACACACTTCAAACAGAAGCAACATGAAGAATTCTATACCATGACATACAATCAAATTTCTTAAAGTAACTGCTAAAGGGAAATTTTTAAAAAACAGCCAAAGAAAAAAGAATCATTACTTAAAGAAGAACAGATATAAGATGATTGCAGATAGAAAACTTCTTTTTGCAATCAATGCAAGGCAGAAGAATGTGGAGTAACATTTAAAATACTAAAGTACTAAAATGCGAACCTGGAATTCTATACCCAGCAACAATATCTTTCAAAAATGAAGGCAAAATAGAGACTTATTCAGGCATACAAAAGGTAAAATAATTCATCATTAGCACCATGAGTTATGTTCAGGGAAGTCCTTCAAGCAGAAAGAAAATAATACCAGATGGAAACATGCATCTACACAAAGAAATAAAGAACACTGCAAATGATAAATATGTGGGTGAATATAAAAAAAAAAAAACCTCTGCTTATTTTTAAAACGTTTCTGAAGGAAAATTAAATTGTTAAAGGAAAAATAATAACATGTATTATCAAGGCCATAACAAATGAAGAAATAAAATGTATGATAACCGTATCACAAAGGCTGAATAAATGGAAGTACACAGTTTTAAGGCTCTTTTACTGTATGTGAAATGATATGCTATCACTCATTTCTTACCAGCAGAAACTGAGGTGGCCATAGGAGCAGGCCACCCGGGTAACATATCTTATACCCCAGGTATCCTTCTTTGTGGGAGTTCCTTTCATGCTCACTGGTGCTGACTGGGGAAGGGGGACATACAATGGAGGGTGGATGTCTGTAAGAGTTAGGCTTGCTAGTAATAGCCCAGTAGAGGTAGATTCAAAGGAGAATAGAACCCCAAAACCAAAGACTTTTTTGTTTCCCTCTCAGCTTCTGTAGGAAGAAGCAGTGCCTTCTGTCTGTCTTACTTGTATTTTTGGTGTTGCTGAACTACCACACATCTGGAATCCAACAGAATTCTGTGCTCCTGGGGCATCCAGAACTCTGTATGCACATGGGATGCCCAGGAATGGTGCCAAACATACTGTGCTTATCTCCTCTGCTCACGCACATGATCCTGTATACAATTCAACTTCCTTAACAAAGGACAAGTTCAAAGATAAAATTATTATTAAGAATTTCATGAAGGGAATAGGACAACATTAACCAAACAGGAGGCCCTTCTGCAGGTTCTGTGTGCCTGCACAGTTCTCATGCCATAAATCTGGCCCTGAGCGATACATCCAGGAACTCAGTAAAGATCGAGTGAAAGTCTTGGTTTATGTTAAGGGCTGAGCACTGGTTGGCCTTCCACTTGGTGGGATTGGCCTTATTGCCTCTTTTTCTGTTCACTTCCCTGATACCTTGCCCAGGTACAGAGGTAGTGTTTTTACCCTCCTGGTTTTGTTATCCCATGTAACATGATGCCAAAAGATGTAGAAAGTTTCTGGTTTCCAATGACCCACTGAAGCCCTGTGTACTGGCAGCTGTTCACCTTGGCCACCAGTCAGGGCTTCAGCTATACCTGGTAGGATGGTGGGGGAGCCACTGGGGTTAAATTCAACATTGAAAAGTATTAATTTAAGCCATAACACCAATAGGAAAATTTGCAAATCTTTATGATCATTTCAAAATGCGCAGAAAAAGATTTGATAAAACTAACATCCACTTGTGATTTTGTTTAAAAAAAGTCTTTGAAATCTAGATATAAAAGGGAACTTCCTTAACCTAATAAAGAATATTAAAAAAATTACAGCCAACAAACATTCAGTGATAAAATATTTAAAGCTTTCCCTTTGAGAATACAGAATATGTAAGAATGCCTTCTATCATCACTTCTATTTAACATTTTAGCATGAAAAAGACATAAAAATTATTTTAAAAAGAAAAATAAAATAGTCATTATTTACTGGTGGCATAATTATGTAGAAAAAAATACAATACAGATAATTTAAAAAGAAGTTTAGCAGAATTGCAAGATACAGAATTAAAATACAAATGTCAATGTAGACTTCTGCCTTAAACCATGGAAGAGTAGTTAGTAACAGACTAGCCTTTCTACTTAAATAACTGGACAAGTTATGTGAGGCAAGATTTCAGGCCTTGCGCATGAGTCAGCATATAGCTGTCATCCCTGAGAGAAGTAAAAAACATGATATAAAGTCCCATGTTCACTGCAGCTCTCTGTCTGAAGTCAATTTCCTGATTACAGCTTACAAAGCTGGAAAACAAGCAAAGCACATCAGTTCCAGTTGCCTGTGGAGACAGATTTCAGAATTTGGGGCTGTCAGATTAGCTGGAAACTGCAGGGCAGGCGGGAAAGAAGAAAGATGCACATAAGGCAGGAACCAAAAGTCTCGTTGGGGGTTCCCTATAAGTCCTTACTCAAGGATTAGGCTGTGCCTATACAATGAAAACCTTTACAAGGCTTACTAAAGACTAGCTGTTGTGAGATTGAGAGAGTAATAAAGATATTAGAGGTTGGCCAGAAATGGGAAATGAAATTCCCATCCAAGTAGAGTGAGGAAACCTCAGAAACACTCAGGGATAAAACTGAGACACCAGAAAGGCCATAGCTTAGGTGCAATGACCACTAAGGCTTACTGGAGACCTATACTAACAAAGCTCAAAATCAAGCCTGGACAAGAACAGGAGGGAATTTGAAGACAGTCAATGTAGAGGGTCTTGGAAAACATTTTGGAATTTTCACTGATCCACTGTAACAGAGTATAGAGCCAAGCCTACATAAATGCAAGTTGATTGGATATATTGAACTGACTGCAAGAAAAAAAACAACAACAACACTTTTCAGAGGAATATAACAGAATTCAGTGTCCTTACAGCATATCACCCACAGCATCCAATACACAATGAAAGGTTACCATATCTGCAAAGAAACAGGAAAATATGACCAACAACAAAGAAAAATAGCAGTCAATAGAAATAGTTGTTGAGAAGGCAGAAATGTTTAATTTCAAGGTGAAGTGTTTAAAACAGCTATTATAAATATGTTCAAGGGCTTAATGGGAAATATGGTCACAATGAGTGAAAAGTCAAGGAATCTCAGTAGTGAAATAGAAATTTAACACTTAAATGGAAATTTAGTGATTCTACAGTAAATGACTTTTAAAAATTACTGAATAAGCTTCAGGGCAGAATAAAGACAGCTGAAGTGGGAATCCAATCTGAAGAACAGAGGATAAGAGCTTGGAAACTAACAGAGCCTCAGGGATTTAGGGTGACACAATTATCACCATATAACTGGAATCACACAATGAAAGATCACTTATGATGGGCCAGAAAAATTATTTAAAAAATATATCCAAAGCTTTCCAAGTGATATAAAGTATTGGCTTATAAATCCAAGAAGTTCAGCAAAATCAAAGTAGGGTAAATACAAAGAGAAGTACACCTACACACCTAGATATGTGATAGTCACACTGCTGAAAACCAAAGGTAACACGTGGAAAGCAGTGTGAGGTGGAAAAAAAAAGATAGATTGCAACAGAGGACTAGTTAGGTAAATAATGGCAAACCTCACATCAGAAACATGGAGGCAAGACGATCCAGAATTCTAAATAACCATCAAAAAAGAGAGGGAAGAAAGACCTTTTCATATAAATAAAGCTGAGAGAAAGTATCAACAACACACTTGGTGTTGCTAATTCTGCAATATGAAGGGAATTGGTTCCACTGGAGATGTAGGAAAGAACAAAACACCAGAAATGGTAAATATTAGAGTAAAAATTTTAAGTTGAGGTTTTACAATGCATTTAAAAGAAACATACATGACAACAATAATACAAAAGATAGGGTGGGAGTGTGAAAAATAGAATTACACTCTTACAAGGTTTATACATTTGTGAAGTATCATATATGAACAGGAGGTGTGAAGTACTGTGTGTGAAATGTGAAACTGTGAACTCCAGCTCTGGAATACTGGAGTTGGGGAGAAAACTGAGGGTAGTATGAAAGAAGAGCATAGGGGGATCCCTCCTAAATATGTAATATTAATGGATATAATATTGATGAATCTTAGCAATTATTTAAGTATGCATACTATTAATCCTAGAATTGTAGAACACTACATTTAACAGTTGCAGAATACACATTCTTTTCTAGTACACTGAGAGCAATCATTGAGATAAACCATATGCTGGGCTATAAAATGAGTCTCAATAATTTTCAAAAGTTTGAAATCTTATAGAGTATGTTGTCTAACAAATTGTAATGAAATTAAAAGTCAGTAACAATAAGATATTTATAAGACACCCAAATACTTGAAAACTAAACAACAGAATTCTAAACAAATAACAATGATAAAAGAAAAACTCACAGGGAAATTTAAAAATAATTTCAAATGACTTCTAGTTAAAACACAACATACTAAAATTTATGGGATATTAATAAAGCGGTTCTTAGAGGTAATTTTCTAGATTTAAATGCTTATATTATTAAAGAATAAAAGTTTAAATCAATTTTTTTTTAGTTTCCACCTTAAAGACATAGACAAATAAGAAAGTTAAATAGAAAAAAAGAAATAACAAAGAGCAGAAATCAATGAAATATTAAACAGACATTAGAGAAAATTAACAAAGACAAAATTTGGCTTTCTGAAAAGAAATACATTTGAATCTCAGAAATACTTCTGTTAGGAGAGCAAAATAGTACAGCACCTTGAAAAAACACTTTGGTATTATATTTTCATTTAGAATGTGCACATGTTCTAGAAATCTGTGATTTTACTCTAGGTTATAAGCCAAAGAGAAATTCTTGCGAATCTTCACCAGGAAAATCATATAAAAATATTTATAAGCACCCTGTTATAGAACAAACCTAAAAACAGCCCTAAAGCACTATCACAGGACAATAGATATAGGAATTGTGGCATATTCATGAGTTAGAATAGTATAAGGAATTAAAACAAATCGATGACAGCAATTAATTTAATTAAAACTTTTCTTGTGTACCTATTAGGTGTTAGGCACCTGGGATACGTCAATTAATAAAACTGACAGAATAGATCTCTACTCTCAAGCAACTTACATTCTGAGGTGAAGAAAGATAATAAACAATTTACATAATATATAAGTAAATTATGTATAAATTATACTAAAAAGTGATGAATGACTATTAACAAAGGAACCAGTAAAGCATGGTTAGGGGACATTTGAGTTGGAGAAACTGAGGAAGTAATACACAAGGGGAGCATATTATCAATATTATGTGTACCACTAAGAAGGAGAAAATGCTATCAGGGAATTATTTATGAGCTGCATCCTGATTTGAGAAATGTTTGTGAAATATGTCATTGACATTTTGGGTTAAATGCTCAATAAGCAGAAAAAAAGAAGTAAATGTGAACATTTTCAGCTCACTACAAGTTATGCTTTTTATGCATGCCATTTGATGATTAAAGAAATAGCTGGCAACTCTACATTTGAAATTATATCCTCAAAATATTTGTAATATATGGTCCATATTTCTTCTGTGTACATAAAATAATTCTCTATATATGGTCTCACTATTAATCATCTGAAGAATTTTTTGAGATAATTTTCTTCTAGTTTTCAGAGACAATATTGCATTCAATTATTCAAAAAGCAAACAAACACTGAAATATGTGTTTAATAACATGTCAGTTCTCTTCATGGAGTTCATTCTATATATGTGCTCTATAACTGTAATTTCAAATATAGAAATCAATAAAAATGTTTTTTTAAAGTTTATTAATTTTCTGAGTTTTGAAAAGGAAGGCTTTCTTTAAGAAAACATACCCATTTTCCAGGTTTTGTTAAGTGATTTAAATATAGTACAATAGATTAAAACCAAGACTTTCAAGTACGGACTTAGAGGATCACAGAGTTTTTAAATGAACTTACATGAAAAATCATTCGTTTAAATTTTTAAACAAAATTCACCCTAAACACCTCCCTGATGTTGTTCTAGGACAATCCCACAGAAATAATAATATGTGTGTTTGACCTAGTAAGTAGCCGATTCCAGCTACTGAGAAAGCAAATTTGGATAATTCAACTTTTAAAATCTAAGGCAAAAGACTGCTTAACAAGATTAAGTAATTTGATATGCTATTTCTTATTTTAATATATTCAATGAATTTCATACATTTTGACAGGATTATAATTTCTGCAAATTGATCCAAAATGATTCTCCCAAATTTCAATCTATATGCACATTTATCTAGACTAAAGATGATGGCACATATAATTATTAGATTCTAGTTTACAATTCAACTTACCACAAATTTAACTAAATGACATATCTGCCACTATATAATAAAGAAATAGGCATATTCATAACATGTATCTGGATGTTTAATTTTATGTAAAGCCATTTATTTCTTGTTCAATGTCCCTAGATATATTTTATTTGATATTTGGTTAGTGTATTCCTCATAATTTCTTCTAATATATATTTGTGCCTAGGAGGGAATTTTAAATTATACATGTTCCAAGTATTGGAGAACAAGCGTGAGTTGAAAAATAAATAATTGAGGCCTGGATAACATGAGACTCTCCCACACCAAAAGTGTAAAGTATTAAAAGTTAATTTGAAACATGATTTTTTGGAGTTTAATTATTTTAAAAGATGCTTGCAAAACTACTTTGCAATAGCCATATTCATGGAAGGTAAGTTCGCTAGTGCCCACCTTATAGATCAGTAAACTACTTGCAGACAATTTGCAAGGAAAAGCTATCTCATAAGGATATGTTCAAGATAAGAAATTCATTGGCAGAGACTCATTACCCACTGTTCTAACCTTATTTCCTCACTGTGGATACAGTTTGAAAATTTATTCCTGTGTTTGTGTAACACACTATTTTCTACGAGATGTTTAAATAGATATCAAGGTGTAGAGTTCCAGAAATTTGAATATATGCTTCAAACATCTGGAGTTATACATATGGGGAGTATACAGCTGTGTTTATTTCAATGATTACACATTTACATGCATACAATACATTTATTTAAATGTATAATTTCTTATATATGTGAGAATATTCAAACACATTTGCTGTACTTATTTGAATATGCAATTGAAAAAGGATTCAAATAAATAATTCACCATTTTTATTTAACTCTTACAGTATTTATTTGTATAAGGTACTTATTAATATACAATCAGAGCACTTTTTAGCGTAAAACCAAATATTTTTAAAAGATTGAAGTAACAATCGGGATCATGAGTCATACAAATGAAGAAATTTTTTGTACGGAGGTATTCATAGCTGGCAAACTTTCAGAAGAATTTGGAAATACAACAGGACGAGAATAAAAGCATTTGCAATTGGAATGTGTTTCTTTTATTCTAACAATTTTATCATAGTATAGTGGCCATTTTAATTGAATCTCAAAGCACTTATCCAGAGGCATTGTTTTTGTTTGTTTGTTTTTATTTTCTTTCTTACTACCTTATCTGACAAGACAAACACTTCTGGGTATTGGTATAATATAGAACAAAAAAGGATTTTATTATTTTAAAGCTGCACACATGCAAATCTGGTCAAGAGTATTAGTCTCATTTAACTCTACCTTTATTTCTGGAAGAGGAACTGGAGACCAACAAAGGATTTAGAAGGACAGAAAATAAAAGTACATTTTTAGACTCAATTCCTGGCCCTGGTATCTTGGGAGATTTCAGAGAATCTTCCAGTTAGTCTGTTTATACTTGTCCAGTTCTTTTGCATGCTATTTCCTTTCTCAAGGTTTTCTTTTGTTTGTTCGTTTGTTTTGAAAGATTTGATGGGCTGTCCTAGAAAAAGTGACTTATATTTCAGCAAAAGAAAAATTATATTGGAAGTCACATGATTTTTTTTAAAGAAATTTGAGTTCAATTTATCACAGTATAAAAATAATGACTGCAGGCACTTTTTCATGTGTTGAACGACTGAATAAACGTCACTCACAGCCTCAGTTTCTTTGTTCTTAAGCTGTGGATAATAACATCTCACAATGGGTGTTTTGACGATTATATAAGATAAATCATTCAATTGTCAGATGCTTTGCAAATAATAACTAATAACAATATTTCATTCCAATTTTGTAGGTGTGAAGACTGGGTACCTGGACATATCTCCAAATCTTAGTTGTTGGTCAGATTTCAGGAATCACCTTTCCTAAACTGATTAATCTGTTAAAAGCTTGAATCTGCAAACAACATCGTTTTCAGACAGTTCATTCTTCCATCCAAGGATGCCCCCCCAGAGTGTGGATGGGGATGTGTGTATGTGTGTTACGTGAGAAAAATTCAATAATCAAAAGAACGTATTTCTGTGCTTTATATTGAAAAACAAGTCGCAGTCCTTATTTTCAGTTTCCACGGTCACTTTGTGAGACAGGTATCAGAGCCTGGGAATCGCGTCAAAAGGAAATGCCACAGGTTCCGCGCATTTCCTTCCAGGACCCGCGCAGAGGCGGGAGAGAGAATGACCAATCGGAGCGCAAGTTTAGGCTACTCCCGCCCCTTTCCGTCGAGCCCCGCCTCTTTTCCGTACCGCCCTCTAGGAGTAGGGGTGTGCAGCAGGCTCGTCCCGCCCCCTCCTCTGAGTGACAGGACCGTGGACAGCAACATTTCCAGCCGGACAGATAGTTTGTTGGCCCTTGCGTTGGCTGAGCTAAGGTGTGTGTGTCCCGCGAGGGCGAGGGGATTGGGGAGGCCCTGCCCGGGAAGCTCGGGGTCGGGGAGTGAAAGCAGGCGCACCTCCTTAGTGGGCCCCCAATGCGTTTAGGAGACGTTCGATCCGCCCCTGGGAGCGGCACTTGGGCGGGCTGGGCGGAGGGGGGGCTCTGGAAGAGGACTAACCCAGAGCCCGGGAAACCCAGTAGGTACGGTAATGACTTAAGGACCCTTCCCAGAGAGCAGGGAGATCGCGGTGGGGGTGGGGATGGCGGGCGCGGGATTAGTGCGGTGGGTGGGCGTGGCCGCCGTGGTTGCTAAGGAACGCGCGGTTCCCGCCCTGCCAGCGTGTCTGGCGCTGGCTGCTGGGCCCTAGAACCGTAGCCCCACCCACATCCCAAGGCCTTCCACTAGGGTAGGGGCTGGCTCCCGTGTGCTGTCAGTTAATTCGCGTCTGTTAATTTCACTGTCCTGATCTCTGCGTCTATAGTTCCCGCTCAGGCCTCCCTCTCTCTTGTTACTCTTCTCAACATTTTTTCTCACCTCCCCTTCTAAAACGAACAAGTATCTGCAGACCAAAACATGTGCAGAGAAGGGCTTCAGGCAGCCTGAGGTGGCTTTATTGCCAGGATGGTGGGGCGGGATGGGTCTTTTCCTGGTGTTTGGTGAATCCCTGAACCCACGTGGTGTCCATGTGGATGACTAGGAAAAGGGAGATAGAAGATCTGATTTCTTCCACCTGGAATTCTTTTTAATCGGTGCTGCTGTTTGAGCTCAATGACCTTCTCAGGAAGTTGAGGCAGTTCATTATTGGACATGCCCTAATATATGATCTCCCTTTCGGACCCTATTATGGAGAAGGGTGGTACTAACCCTATAAAGCCCTCTTTTGCGTCACTGTCCCATATTTAATGATTACAGCAGAACAAACATTCCAGAGAGAAAATACAAAGGAGCTAAGAGTCTGCTTTTACTTCCTTCTGCTAGGTTTACTGTATAAATCCCCAAGAAGGAAGCTTGTACTACTTGTTACCACTGGGAAGAAGACTGGCCTAAAAGTCAGGAATGTAGCAGAGTTTGGAAATATTTGCCCTTGGGCAGTAACCCTCATAACTGTTTTCTCATCTGGAAAGTGGAGATACTTATGTGCCCTTTATTTCTAAAAAGTAAGGAGGAATAATTGGTTGTGAAAGTGTTATTAAAGTAATGATCTACACGAATGTAAACTGTTATTGATTACACTTTTAATCTATCTTTTTGTCTCTATGATCTCTGTTATTGATTCTGTATTAGTTCTTGTTAGTACCTGAAATGTCTTGCATGATATATATTTTTTTCCATTGACATCACTAGATTTTTCTCAAGTATATTCATAGCCTGAAAGAATTGGTAAAGAGTACTTTCTAATTCAACGATGAGTGACCTTTTTGGTGTCATATATCATTGTAAGAAGCCAAGGGAAGCTATTGATTCTCCCCTTAGAAAAAAACACAATTACAAGCATAAGTGGACCTTGGATAAAGAACACCTGTTTTTGATCAACTTCTTGAGGGTTAAGGAAATTACTCTCCCACCTTACCTCACTCCAAAGACTGAGTAATTTATATCCAAAACTGCTTGGCTGGGAGCAGAATTGGGTCTCTTTCCTTTCTTACACAGTGCATCTCACTGTAGCTTACCTTAGTTCATGGTCTTCAGTGAATCCTTTTTCTTTTCTTTTCTGTTTTTAGTGTTTAACAAACATGAGCTACCAATGATCAATAAACTGGTGCTGTCTTTCAAAAACATGTAAATTGTATTTTATTCCAGATGCCCTTTGATCATCCTCTTAAAGAATATTCTTATATTTAAGCAAGTAAAAGATAAATTATTGTCAAATATTTTGGCAAAATGTAAAATTTTATTTTTGTAATTCTCTCTTCTATGAAAGTCCATTTTGGACAAAGAAAAACTGATTACTTTTAGTGTATGCTACTAGAATTATTTAATTTAAATGAATCATCTTTTATAACATTATAATTTCCCGTGTCTAAAAAATATTGTGTTTGACTCCACTTTGGCTCTTTTCCTGTTTTCTGTATTAAAATGGAAGGCTAGAAATAGAGATATTTTGTTTGTTAATGTACCTTTATCTAGCTTTATCAGTAAAAGTGGGCATCAGTAGTAGATACTATCATTAGACAGAGAAAACAATGAAAAGGAAAAATATATAGCTTTTGTAATAAACATAAGAGTATTTAGGAGCACTGATTGTTTAGCACTTATAATTTTATTCGAACTGTTTAATATTTATTCCTTTGTTTACTCAACTCACTTCATTTCTAGTGGAGAAACTAGAATAAAGACAAACTGATTATAGCAAGAATTCTAATGGAATTAAAGTTTTAGGGCTTCAATAAATAATAGCTCTTCTCTCGAATTTGTAAACAGACAGGTGGAGTTGGCAAGATCTGCTTCCTTACTACAGAGCTGATTGGACATAGTGCTTTCAGTGGGAGACCAAAAATGAGTACTAGAACTTCCTTCCCCTTTTTAGCTTCACTCCCTTTCTCAGAACCTAGACTTTAGTCCAGTGAGAGAAAATTTCAGTTTAAAGAACAGATGCACTTACTCAGAATTGCTGGTCTGTATGATCCAGGGCAGAGAGGGAAGAGAAAGAAGATAAACCCCTAGTGTTTACAGGTTTATAACAGGTTATCTCTACCCATTGGAATAATATGGGCCAAAGGATTTCAGCTACGGATCATGTAACTCCCCTGTTGGGAAGCTGTGAATACAGAGTGGGATCTGAGGCCAGGACTGTTAATCTAGTGCTCTGGTTTTTCATCCTGGAGTGTACCTCTGGGCCGTTTGAAATATGTGGAGGTGTTATTAAATTATTATGATATCTTTAAAAGCTACTGGCTTTTAGGGCCCTGACATTTAAGGATGCTGAATATTGTATAATGTAGAGGTCCACCAGCTCAATGAAAGCTTTCCTTCCCCTACTCCAATGCCAAAATCATCTCCAGACTATTCCAGTGGAAGTTCCTCCATATAGAAACATGAAACTAGGCCAAATTTCACCCTAGTCTTTGTTCATATGTGCCATGTTTTTTCTTTCTTTTTCTTTTTTTTTAACTGAAGTGTAGTTGATTTACAATATTGTATTAGTTTTAGGTTTACAGGAGTGATTCAAAATTTTTATAGATTATACTCCACTTAATGTTATTATAAAATATTAGCTATATTTCCTGTGCTGTACAATATATCCTTGTGGCATATTTATTTTATACATAGTAGTTTATACCACTTAGTCCTCTATCCCTATCATGCCCCTACCTCTTCCAATCTCCCCACTGGTAACCACTAGTTTGTTCTCTGTGAATCTGTTTCTGTTTCATTATATTCATTTGTTTGTTTTATTTTTTTGACTCCACATGTAAGTGGTAATTTACAGTATTTGTCTTTCTCTGTCTGACTTATTTCACTAAACATAATACCCTCTAGGCCCATTCATGTTGTCACAAATGGAAAGATTTCATTCTTTTTATGGCTGAGTAATATTCCATTGTATATATACACACCACATCTTCTTTATCCATTCATCTATTGAGTATCTACCATGTTTTTGATATCAATAGATTTGACTCTAAATGTGAAGGTCTTAATAAAAACACTGCTTAGAATGTAGTTATTTTTTGGTATTCTCTCAGAATGACTAAAATTACATTAATGGAAAATAGCAATACATAGTTCATCATATTTAATATCCTTAAGACTGAATATATCCTTACTGAACATATAAGAATCATAGGCTCCTAGAGCTAAATTTTTTTCACCCCTATTATATACATTTAATTCTTTCTTATATGGTACAAGTGTTAAGTATCTTTGCAACAATATAGTGAGTAGGTATATATTTTCATCAAAAAGAAAAGATGACTTCTTAGCTTACTTTTTAGTTTTGAAATGTTAACAATAGAAAGATAAATACTCTGTACTCAGTGGTTTAACAAACTCTGTTGTGTTGAATCAGAAGGTGGAGACAGTTCTGTAAATGAGAGGATCTTTTCAATTTCATGGTTTTCAAGCCATTAAACATGGAGAATGAAGCAGGAATAAAGTAGCTTAGTTCTTCTATAGTAGTATTATGTAGGACAAAGTGCAAAAACAGCAGACCAATTAGATTGAACAACTTAAAATTTTGGGGAAGATGAAGGGAAGATAGTTTAATACAAAAAGCATTTTTTACATACTTTGAATTTTAAAATATTCAAATATTGCAAGATATAGAATAAGAAATTATATGGATACCTGTGACAAAATCCTAATTGTAGATTACAGTTTATAACCTACACCAGCTAGAAAGTGCACTGGACTGAAAGTTTTAGACTTGGCTCCAGCAATAGATATATCATTTGTTGGGTTTTATAATGTCTCCAGGCATCAAGTTCCTTACTTGTGAATAGAAAGAGTTGAAGATTTATTGTTTTCTACCAGTTTTTTCTGAAGAATATGCTTGAGTATCATGAAAATTCTCATTATTCACAGCGATTCACTTATAGCAGTTTATAGCACTGAAACTTTCTGGGCAGGAGTGTATTAGATATTTTTTAAGTATAATTTTAAAAAGAATATCCCAGTTCCTGATTTCATTTTGTCTGTTCATAGAGTTCTATTCTCTGTCTCTTCTCCTTCCCTCAACATCCCCCTCACCCTCCACACATGCACACACTTGGAAAACACTGGGCTATGTAGAAATGATCTATACAGGCTCTTTCAATGCCAGGACTTTCTGGATAAATTCAGCATTTGAAATGAATAAAGTGGAACAAAAAATTCCCACAAAACCAGGGAAAAGGAAATTGGCAGAATACTCATAGGCATACCTGTGAAAATCTGAGAAGAATTTTAAGCTAAGGAAGAATATTTGAAGGAATTTTTTGATATCTAACACATGCAAGAATGCATAGCCTCTATGGATAGGAGAACTTCATATAAAAAGAGCAACAATTAAGTGACACTAGGAAGAGAATAAGATAAAACAAAAAGAGGACAAAAAAACTGAAAAATGTGAGAACTGTATTAGTTTTATATTCATGCTGTATAATTTCTGTATTTCAAAGTCTGATATAGGTTTTACTGGGCTGAAATCAAGGTATTGGCAGGGATGCATTCCTTTCTGGGGGCTCTGGGAGAGACTGTTTCCTTGCCTTTTCCAGCTTCTGGAGGCTACCCACATTCTTTGGTTTATGGCTCCCGTCCTCCATCTTCAAAGCCAGCAACATTGCATCTCTCTGACTATTCTTTTGTAGTCAAATACATTATGACCACAACTAGGAAAACTTAACAACATTTAAAGACTCAGCTGGATAATCCAGGAGGTTCTTCATTTAATCACATGTGCAAAGTTCCTTTTGCAATGTAAGGTAACATATTCACAAGTTCTAAGAATTAGGACTTGGACATCTTTGAGGAGGGACATTTCTGCCTATCACAATAACATATTAAAAGTTCATATTTGAGGCAGTAAAGAGCAGATCTGATGTTACGGTAGAAAATCTAATGTGTGGAGAATAGACTTGAAAAAATGTCCTAGCTGAAATACTGAATGCATGAAAAGAGAGAAAGATGAAGTCCATTATATGAACATTTGGAATTTCTGAAGGAGAGATTAGAAAATAGCTAATTGTTCCTAAACAAGAGAACAGAACATTTGAAAAAAAGTAACAAACAAAGAGATAACAGGAAATAAAAGTTTTATTAACTAAAAAATGACCAATGTATGCAGAAAGGATATTTCTTATATGAGATGTAACAACTCAGAGACACAATATCAAAATTTTTTTCAAATTATAATGATAAAGGGAAAAAATTTTTCATATGTATAGAAAGAGAGAGAAAAAATTGCATATTATTATCAGGAAACAAAAATTAAGCTGGTCTCAGACTTCTTTTCTGTAGTATTAAATACGAGATGACAACAGAGCAACATTTTTAGAGTTTAAAACAAAATTCCATGCAATCTGTCTTGTTCACACACAGCAACAGAAAACCACTCTTAAGTATATAAAGAACTCTAAACTACATACTTTTTGCTTTGGGGGGAAAAAGGACAATAATTTATAAGAAGCTGATACAATATAAATACAGAAGTGATGGTATATTAAAAAACAAACAAAACTGATGATATATCTCAGAGCCCTAGAATATAGAGGTGGCTTTAATAATTACGTTAAGTCTAGTTAAAAATTCAAATGTAACAAAAAAAACTGCATGAGAAGATATATAATGTAAAAATTAATTCAGCAACAGCAACGTAAATTTAAATAAAACATTGTGATTTTTTGATTTATTTATGCCAGAAATGAAACCTGGTAATTCAAGAGTATGAATAGATTAAAAAATAAACCATAGCTCAGCAAACTATGACCTGGAACCCACCCACATCTGGCTTGTTTTTGTAGGACCCATGAACCAAGAATAGTTTTTATGTTTTTAAATGGTTGAAAAGAATCAAAACAATGATATTTTGCAATGTGAAAATTATATGAAATTCCAACTTTATTGTTTATAATTAAAGTTTTATTGGAACACAGCTACACTCATTTGTTTACATATTGTCTATAGCTGCTTTTGTGTTAAAACAGCAGTGTTGAGTAATTGCAACAGAGATGTAAATGTGGTGCTCTCGTAGCTTTGCATTGCTTCTCAGAGCACTACAAATCACAGTGACAAAATTGAGTTATAACTTAATTTTGTCTCTTGACCTGCAGAGCCTAAAATATTTATGATCTGGCCCTTTACAGAAAAACTTTGCAACTCCTAACCTAAACTATATATATGGACTTTAGTGTATAAGACTGAAACTTTCTTTTCAATTCACGGTACCCAGATTTACTCAGTTATTGCCCTTCAATGTTCTACTTACCCTAGCAACTCTTTGGTCTTATATGGACTTGGGTTAAAACCAAGAATCTATTATTCTTTATATTTAATAATCCAAATTTTCTCTTTTTCACCTCTGTGCTTTAGAAACAAAATTCATGTAAAGATTTTAGAATATCACTTCCAAAGACAAAAATCAGTTAATACTGCAATACTGTAAGAAGAAGTGACATTGAAACAAGGTTTTGAAGGATATTTGTTAATTTAAGGTAGTTAAGGCTGGGGCTAAGGTAACATGGAGAATAAGATTTGTAAAGCCACTAAGCTGTCAGTAGGGTCATGTGATTGGGAAATGTAAGAAATTCAGTAGCTGAAACAGAATTTGGAAAAAAAAAGTGGCTGGAGTTGAGGCAATAAGACCTGCTAGCCCAGGCCAAGAAGGCTATTATATGTCATGCAAAGCAATTCTCATCTTGTGGGCAATGAGGATCCATTTCAGATTTTTGAACTGTAGAGCAACATGATCAGATTAGTATTTAGAATAATTGTTCTTAAATTTTTCAAGTACAGCACTCCCTAAAATTCTTTAATGTTATGACTTATAACTTCATGAAGCAAAAGTTGCCTTGGGATATACCCATTTATGTTATATTTATAACAGTTTTTCCTCTGAGGGGGATATATAAACAATCCCCCAATTTCTTTTCTCCATTTTACAGATGTAAAGTCTATATCTCAGATAAATGATCTGAACACACTCTTCCTTGTAGAGGAAAGTGAGTGTGCTCTGTGATTAGACAGATTTGATTTTAAATCTCTACCCTTACCTTGTTAACTGCATGCTTGGAAAAGTCACCTAATCATTAGAAAACCCAGTTTTCCCAGTTGGGATTAATTGTACTTATCCCACAGGAATATTACGAGAATTTCTGATAATGCATTCACCATGCTTAACACAGTAAATGGAAACTGCTGATATTATTATTATTACTAATATTAATCATCATCATTATAAGGCTTCAATACCCATTATTCACATTTTCAAAACACAAAAGTTTTGAAAAATTATTTTTTTCTAAGTTTTCACAAACTAATTGGAGGCAAACCATCTTTGAAATGGCAAGGTACTACTTATATAGTATTTATTTTTCTAGTCAGTGTCAATATTGATAAGATTTTGCTGTGAAGTATTGATGTGCTGCCCCTATACTCCTCTAAGAGTGTCATGTAATTATGGTAGATATGGGACATATTACCTTTCTATAGTCTCCAAAACACATCTCACCCATTTTATTTTATTTTTATTTTATTATTTATTTATTTATTAGAATTTTTTTAAAAAAATTTTTAAAAATTAAAAAAATATTTAAAGTCTTTTAAAAAGACTTTAAAAGATCTGGACCATCCCTAAAGTCTTTATTGAATTTTTTACAATATTGCTTCTGTTTTACGTTTTGGTTTTTTGGCTGCGAAGCATGTGGGATCTTAGCTCCCTGACCAGGGATCGAACCCGCACCCCCTGCATTGGAAGGCAAAGTCTTAACCAGTGGATCACCAGGGAAGTCCCTCAAACATTTTAGATAAGGACTACAGATCTATATTATTGTGATTCTTTTATTTTAATAACAGCTTCATCGAGATATGATTCACAATCATAAAATTTATCATTTTAAAGTGTACAATTCAGTGAGTTTTAGCATATTCACAGAGTTGTGCAATCACTACTATCTAATTTTAGAATATTTTCATCACCTCAGAAAGTACTCACTATCAGTCACTCCCCATCTGTTCTGCTCTCACCCTCACCGTTAATCAAACTTTTTCTGTCTCTATAGATTTTCTCATTCTGAACATTTAATATAAAGAGAACAATAGGAATGATGCATTAATTGGACTTTTGTGAATGGCTTCTTTCACTTAGCATAATGTTTTCGAAGTTCATCCATGTTGTACCATGTATCAATATTTCATTACTTTTTATGTTGAAATAATATTCAATCATATGGTTATACCACATTTTGTTTATCTATTTATCATGGATTGTTTTCACTTTCTGGCTATAAGGATAATGCTGCTATTTACATTTGTGTACACATTTTAATGGGAACATACATTTTCATTTCTCTCACATATATACCTGGGAGTGGAATTACTGGGTCACATGGCCATTCTGTTTAGTTTTTTGAGGAACAACCAAACTGTTTTCCAAAATGGCTGCACCATTTTGCTTTCCCACAAACAATGTATGAAGGTTCTAGTTTCTCCACATCCACAGCAACACTTCTTATTATCTGTCTTTTGGTATAGCCATCCTAGTGGGTATGATTTGAATTGTGATTTTGATTTGAATTTCCCTAATAACTGATTATACTGGGTATCTTTTCATGTGCTTATTGGCAATTTGTATTTATTCTTTGAGGAAATATCTATTCCAATCCCTTGCACATTTTAAAATTGTTATTTGTGTTTTTACTGTTGTAAGCGTTCTTCATATATTGTCTGTATATGGCCCTTATCAGTTATACAATTTGCAAATATTTTCTCCCATTCTGTGGGTTGTCTTTTCATTTTCTTGATCATGTCTTTTGGAATACAAAAGTTGTTTTATTCTGATGAAGTCCGATTTACCTATCTTTTATTTTGTTGCTTGTGCTTTTCATGTTGTTTCTAAGAAACTATTGCCTAACACAAGGTCATGAAGTTTTACTTCTGTGTTTTCTTCCAAGCATTTTATAATTTCAGCCTTTACATTTAGGTCTATGACTTGGTTTGACTTAATTTTTGTGTATGGTATGAAGTAGGAGTTCAACTTTATTCTTTTGCAGCATCATTTTTTTTTAAAGACTATGCTTTCATATTGTGACTCTTGACCTGAATTATCTACATTATATTCAAATAGTCTAAAAATTGCAAGCTATTTTTTAATTGAAATACAGTACGTATGTATGTACAGTATGTATTGAATACATACAGTACAGTATGTATTGAAATACATTATGAAATGATCACCACAATAAGTCTAGTAACCATCTGTCCCCATACAAAAATATTATTGACTGTATTCCTTATGCTGTAACTTATTTATTGTATAACTGGAGTTTGTATCTCTTAATTCCCTTCACCTATTTCACCCACCTCCCCACCTCTCTCCCTTCTAGTAACCACCCATTTGTTCTTTGCATCTATGAGTCTCTTTTCATTTTGTTTTGTTTGTTTGTTTGTTTTCTTAGATTCTACATGTAAGTGAGATCATGCAGTATTGGTCTTTTTCTTCACCTGATTTATTTAACTCAACATAATACCCTCTTGATTCTTTTGCATATAGCTATCCAGTTTCCCCAACACCATTTATTGAAGAGGCTGTCTTTTCCCCATTACGTATTCTTACCTCTTTTACCTCTTTTGTCATAGATTTATTGATCGTATAAGTGTGCATTTCTTTCTGGACTCTGTTCTATTCCATTGATCTGTGTGTCTTTTTTTGTGCCAGTATCATACTGTTTTGATTACTGTAGTTTGTAGTGTAGTTTGAAATCAGGGAGGGTGATTACCTCCAGGTTTGTTCTTCTTTCTCAATATTGCTTTGACTATTCTGGGTCTTTTTGTTTTTCCATACAAATTTTAGAATTGCTCGTTCTAGTTTGGTAAAGAATCCTTTGGGGTTTGGTAGGAATTGCATTGACTCTGTTGATTGCCTTGAGTAGTATGGTCATTTCAACAATATTAATTATTTCAATCCGTGAGCACAGTATATTTTTCAATTGTTTGTGTGGCTTCAATTTCTTTCATCAATGTCTTATAGTTTTCTGAGTACAGGACTTTTACCACCTTGGTTAGATTTATTTCTCGGTATTTTATCCTTTTAAATGCAATTATAAATGGGATTCTTTTCTTAATTTCTCTTTTTGATAGTTCATTGGTAGTGTATAGCTATGCAACAGTTTTTGTATATTAACTTTATTGAATTCATTGGTGAGTTCTAGTAGTTTTGCGGTGGTGTCTTTAGGATTTTCTATGTATTTATATATGTATATAAATTATATAGTATATACATATTTTATATATATGTATTTTTTTTATATATATATTCATGTCATCTGTAAACAGGGACAGTTTTACTTCCTCCTTTCCAATTTGGATTTCTTTTATTTTTTTCTTTTCTCATTGCTGTGGCTATGACTTCTGATACTAGGTTGAATAAGAGTGACAAGAGTGGGCATCTTTATCTTGTTCCTGGTCTCAGAGTAAATGATTTCAGCTTTTCACCATTGAGTATAATGTTGGCCATAGGTTTGTTATACATGGCCTTTATTATGTTGAGGTGCATTCCCTCTATACCCATTTTTGTCGAGAGTTTTTATCACAAACAGATGTTGAATTTTGTCAAAAGCTTTTTCTACATCTATTGAGATGATCATTTTTTTTTTTAATTTGATAATGTAATGTATCACATTGATTGATTTGTGAGTATTGAATCATCTTGTGTCACTGCGATAAATCCCACTCGATCATGGTGTATGATTCTTTTAATGTATTGTTTGATTTGTTAATTTTTTGAGGATTTTTGCATATATGTTTATCAGTGGTGTCAGCCTGTAATTTTCTTTTTTGTGGTCTCTTTTTCTGGTTTTGGTATTCAGGGTGATGTTAGCCATGTAAGATGAGTTTGGAAGTGTTCCTTCCTCTTCAATTTTCCAAATAGTTTGAGAAGGATCAATGTTAACTCTTTAAATATTTGGTAGAATTCATCTATGAAGCCATCTGGGCCTGGACTTTGTTAAGAATACTTTTTTTTATTACTGATTGAATTTATTAATTAATGATTGAGTAAATTAATATTAATTTATTTATTAATGACTGAATTTCATTACTTGTAATTGGGGTCTTCATATTCGGTTGGCCAAAAAGTTCATTCGGGTTTTTCCATTACATCTTGCAGAAAAAGATGTATGTTTTCCCATACGTCTTACAGAAAAACCCAAACGAACTTTTTGGCCAACCCAATATTTTCTAAATTCTTCCTGATCAAGTCTTGGGAGATTGTACATTTCTAGAAATTTATTCATTTCTTCTAGGTTGGCACATAATTGGTTGTAGTAATCTCTTATGAGCCTTTGTATTTCTGTGGTGTCAGTTGTAACATCTCCTTTTTCATTTTTCATTTTATTTATTTGGGCCCTCTCTGTTTTCCTTGATGAGTCTGTCTAATGGTTCATCCATTTCGTTGATCTTTTCAAAAAACCAACCCTTAGTTTTATTGAACTTTTCTCTCTCTCCCTCTTTTTTTTTTGTTAAGTCTCTGTTTTATTTATGTCTGCTCTGATCTTTGTTATTTCTTTCCTTCTACTAACTTTGGATTTTCTTAGTTCTTTATTTTCTATCACTTTAGGTGCAAGACCAGATTGTTTCTTTCAGATTTTTTTGTTTCCTGAGGTAGGCTTGTATCACTGTCAACTTCCATCTTAGAACTACTTTTTCTGCATCCCACAGATTTTGGATTGCTGTGTTTCCATTTTTGTTTGTTTTCAAGTATTTTTTTACTTCATGTGATTTCCTCTATTACTGATTGGTTTTTTAAGTAGCATATTGTTTAGCTTCCACCATGCTTGTGTTTTCTGTAGTATTTTTTTCTTGTAATTGATTTCTAGTCTCATAGCGTTTTGATGGAAAAAGATGCTTGATATGATTTTAGTCTTCTTAAATTTATGAAGACTTATTTTGTGGCCTAGGATGTGAACTATTATGGAGAATGACCCATGTGCACTTGAAAAAAAATGTGTATTCTACTGTTTGGGGATGGAATATTTTATATGTATCTATTAATTTCATCTGCTCTAATGTGTCATTTAAGACCAGTGTTTTTTTTACTGATTTTCTGTCTGAATGATCTGTCCTTTAATATAAGTGAGGTGTTAAAGTCTTCTACTACTGTATTACTGTAAGTTTCACCCTTCATAGTGGTTAATACTTGCTTTATTTATTTAGGTGCTCCCATATTGGGTGCATTTATATTTACAATTGTTATATCTTCCTGTTGGGTTGATCCCATTATCATTATGTCATATCATACTTTGTTTCTTATTACAGTTTTTGTTTTAAAATCAATTTGTCTATCAGTGCTACCTCAGTCTTTTTTGTTTCAATTTTCATAGAGTACTTTTTTTTCATTTCCTTACTTTCAGTCTCTGTGTGTCTTTAGAACTGTAATGACTCTTGTAGAAAGCATATGTATGAATCTTAATTTTTTAATCCATTCAGCTACTCTATGTCTTTTGATTGGAGCATTAAGTCCATTTAAATTTAAAGTAATTCTTGATATGCATGTACTTATTGTCATTTTGTTAATTGTTTTGGGGTTGTTTCTGTAGTTTGTTTTTTTTTTTCTCCTTTCTTCTTTTGCTTCCCTGTTGATTTGATGGCTATCTTAGTGTTATGTTTAGATTCCTTTCTCTTTTTTTGTGTCGGTATCTATTTTAGGTTTTTGATTTGTGGTTACCCTGTGGTTCATATATAACAACCTATATACATATATATACACATATGTATTGTGTATGTATGTGTGTGATTATTTTAAGTTGATGATCTCTTAAGTTTGAAGGCATTCTAACCGCCTTGTATTTTTATTCCCCCACCACCATGTTTAATGTTTTTGATATTATATTTTTGTTTTTGTGTCCCTTAACTATTTATTGTAGATATAGATGATTTTACTACTTTTGTCTTTTAATCTTCCTACTTTATAAGTGGCTGACTTACTGTATGTTTGCCTTTATCAGTGAGATTTTTTTTCCTTTCATAAGTTTCATATTTCTGGTTGTGGCCTTTTCTTTTCTGATTAAAGGAGTCCCTTTAATATATCTTTTAGAACTGGTTTGGTGGTGCTGAAGTCTTTTAGCTTTTGCTTGTCTGTAAAACTTTTGATCTCTCTATGAAATCCGAATGAAAGCCATGCCTGGTAGAGTATTTTTAGTTGTAGGTTTTTCCCTTTCATCATTTAAAATATATTGTGCCACTACCTTCTTGCCTTCAGAGTTTCTGCTAAAAGTCAGCTGATAGCCTTATGGGAGTTCCCTTATACATAACTTGCTGCTTTTAATAACCTTATGGGAGTTCCCTTATATATAACTTGTTGCTTTTAACTTGCTGCTTTTAATATCCTTTGTTATCATTAATTTTTGCTATTTTATTTATAAAGTGTCTTGGCATGAACCTTCTTGTGTTCATCTTGTTTTGGAATCTCTGTGCTTCCTGGACTTGGATGTCTGCTTCCTTCCCCAAGTTAGGGACTTTTCAGCTATTATTTCTTTAAATAAATTATCTGCTCTTTCTTCTCTTTATTCTGTGACTCCTATAATGTGAATGTCAGTTTGCTTGATGTTGTCCAAGAGATCTGTTAGACTATCCTAATTTTTTAATTTTTTTTTTTTTCTGTTCAGCTTGGGTAATTTCCAGTAGTCTATCTTCCAGATTGCTGATCTGTTCCTCTGTATCTAATCTACTATTGATTTCTTCTAGTAAATTTTTTTATTGCAGTTATTGTAATCTTTGCTCTGTTTCTTCTTTATATTTTCTAGCTCTTTGTTGAACTTCTCATTGTGTTCATCCATTCTCCTCCTGCATTTGGTGAGCATCTTTATAATCATTACCTTGAACTCTTTATTGGGTAGATTACTTATCTCCCCTTTGTTTAGGTCTTTTTCTGAGATTCAACTTGTTCCTTCATTTGGGACATATTTCTCTGTTGCCTCATTTTCCCCAGTTCTCTGTGTTTATTTCTACATGTTAGATCAGTCAATTATGTTTCTTCATCTCGGAGAAGTGGCCTTATGTAAGAGATATCCTATGTAGCCCAGCAGCATGTTTCCCTCTGGTCACCAGAACTATATGTCTTAGGGGTGTCCCATACATGGGCTGCATGTGCCCTCTGTTGTGGCAGGGCTGACTACCATGGTCATGCTGGTAGGTGAGGCTGGCCCCAACCCGGTTGGCTGTGAAGCCACATGTTGTGTGGTAGCTGCAGGCCTGCTAGGGGATGGAATGAGCTCCCCATGCAGTTGGTTGTACAGCCTGGGGGCAATAGGACTGCTGCTCGCCTGCTGATATGTGGGGCTGAGTACTAGCATGGCTGTTTGCCTGGTCCAGGTGGGCACTGAGCTGGCACTGGCCTTCTAGAGAGCATGGCCAAGTCTCTGGGCGGCTGTCCACACAGTCCAGGGAGGCATGGGTCTGTTGCTATCCCACTGATGGCTTGAGGGAGGATTTCAAAATGGGGATTGACAATGCTGGTGGTATTGCTGTAGAATGAGCTCCCAGAAATGGTTGTTGCCAGCTTCTCCATCCCCATGGGGAGTCCCAGTTACCTCCTGCCTCTCTGGGAGGCTCTCCAAGATCAGCAAGTGGGTTTGACCCAGGTTCCTCTCAGACTACTGCTTCTGTGCTGGGATTCAGAACATGTGAAGTTTTGTACATGCCCTTTGAGAGCAGAGAGTTTGTTTCCTATAGCTGTCTGGCTCTCCCAAACATAAGACTTGCTGGTTTTCAAAGCCAGATATTTGAGGATTTGTCTTCCTGGTGCAGGACCCCTAGGCTAGGGAGCTTAGTGTGGGGCTCAGGCCTCTTATTCCTTGGGGAGGAACTCTAAGATTTTGATATTTTTTCATTTGTCGTTTGACAACCTGAGGAAGTGTGCTGACTATACCACATCTCTGCCTCTCCTATTCATCTTCTTGTGGTCCCTTCTTTATATGTTTAGTTGTGAAAAATCCTATATGCTAGTCTTCATGTTGTTCTCATGGAGAATTGCTCTGTAAGTAGTTGTAATTTTGGTGTGTCCGTTGAACTCCAGGTGAGTTCATGGTCTTCCTACTCCACCACCTTGGCCACCTCTGCAAGCTATTTTTAATGATATAATTACAATTAGTAAAACTTGTATTCTCAAATACTTTGAGTTAAATTTTATGTTGATTATTATTGTTAGACAGCAGTTTGGAACCACTTAAATTTGATACTCTTATCTATGTGAGAGCAATTGTGGCATAAAGCTAGAGATAAGTTCAGTGCCTGGCACGTAATAAGTATTTAATAAATATTCATTGAACAAAAATGAATAAACCATACATTATTTGAATGTTTTCCTTGTTGCTTTTTAATTGGCATTTGGTTTAGAAAGTAACATGTACTTAACAATTATGGTTGAATAAATATATTTATAGGTCAACTCTACAAATTGCAATAATAGAAAATAAATTAAAATTAGTCTCTACATTCATATTTAAGTCTAAAATATAGTGGAAACATCTCTTAGTACTTTTCAGGTAATCACTATACAATGAACCATTCTTCAAGTGTGATCTGCAGAAATAGTGTTACTGTTTATTACAGTGGAAGGGGGTCTTTACTTAAATAAATTTAGGACACATTGGGTCAAGTAAATTTAAATAGGCTTTTCTATTATAGGACTTCTCAGAGCTTTTTTATGAAAGTGTACCTTGTGTAAAGGGGGAATAGTATGCAATGTTTTTCAAGTATACATGGCCATAGAAACTTAATTTGAATGAACATATAACAGAGTTAGCAAACCACAAACCACAACTTGGAAAATGCTACCACAGTGATTTTATTTTGTGGACGTTAAGGAACTGGAGATCATCCATTTAATATTTCCATAAACTCTGTTTTGGATTCCAGTAAGAAAAAGCAACCAAGAGTAGTATTATTGGTATCTGGAGTTGAATTTTCCAGGAATGCGAGCGCAGCTTCCTCAGTAAAGATCTTGCCTTTGGAAACATCTTACTCCTTGACATCTCTCCAGAGTTAAGACTTGGCAGCCTCAAGGACACAGCACAAGGTGTGTTTATTTGATTTAACATTTGGCAAAAGGTGTTTTGACTTGTGGTTTGTTTTCTTTCCCTTTGTTTTTCTTGTTTTGATTTGTTTGTTTTTGGCAATGAACTTGAGTTTGGAATTAGTTCTTTTTTATGGGAGGGAGGATTACAATGGGGAAATGTTTTTACTTGGATTTATTTTATGATTTTGGGTAAATCCAAGAAAATGAAGCAAGATCCATAAAACTATAAAATTTTATCTGATTAATTTGTTAAATCATTTAGTATTATTAATTGTCTATGAGAATTTGTTGCCACATTAAATATTTGATCTCTCTTGATGTTTGATACACTATGATACTTTGATACATAACTATATGTTGATAATTATATATTGGTTAAAATCAATGTCCCTGCATAGTAAGTAATGAACAAATTAAGATCATCATAAAATATCTATTATTCAACATTATTTTAAATCTTTCTTGATTAATTGGTATATCTATGTCTCACATGTTTTGTGGAGAGAGGAAATATGTTATAAAATGGAAGAAAATGGGCCCCCATTATATCTGTGACCCTATCTTCTACTCTCTTCTTCCACCCCTCATTCTAATTAGAACTCTTCAATGGCTCCCCATTTCACTCAAGACAAAAGCTAAAGCTTTGAAACTGGCCTGTATGTCTCTGCAAGACCTGGCTCCTTGTCACCTCTCTAATCTCATCCCTAACTACTCACTTGCTTAGCCATACTGTCTCCCTTGTTGTTATTTGAACATGACAGGCGTGTTCCCATCTCAGGGTTTTTCCATTATTTTCTCTACTGAATTGCTTTCTCCCTGATATCTGCATGACCAATTTATTTACTTTCTTTTGGGTTGTTATTAAAAGGTCACTTTCTAAATGAGGTCTTACGTGGTCACCATTCCAAAATATCCCTGCTCTGTGTTTTCTACTTAGCATTTATCTTATCTAATAAACTATGTATTTTATACTTATTTGTCTTGCTTACTGTCATTATCATTTGCAAGAATATTAGTTATTCCTATGAGGGCAAGGGATTTTGTTTGCTCTGATTTTATTCTAGCTACCAGAGTAGTCCCTGGCCTTTGATGAGTGAATGAATGAATGCTTAATTTAGCAAATATTTTTTAAGGACTTACCATGAGCAGTGCTAGTTGGTGAGGATAAGGAATGAAATACACAGTTCCTGCCCTCAGAAGTACACTTTGAAGGAGGTAGAAATTGCAGCAGTATGAACAGAACATTATCATTACTTGGGGAAGCAACATTTAATCAGACTGTGTTGGGCTCATGAAAGTCTTCCTGAAAAATGTAACCCTTTGAATCACTCAAATAGCCTAGGTTATGCTGTAGGAACAAAGAAGCCCAAAGCTCAGTATCTTTCTTTTTTAAATTTTTATTTTATATTGGAGCATAGTTGATTAATAATGTTGTGTTAGTTTCAGGTGTACAGCAAAGTGCTTCAGTTATACATGTACATGTATCTATTCTTTTTCAAATTATTTTCCCATTTAGGTTATTACAGAATACTGTACAGAATACAGAGTTCCCTTCCACTATACAGTAGGTCCTTGTTGGTTATCTGTTTTTAATATAGCAGTGTACAAGTCAATCCCATTCTCCCAATCTTAGCACAACAAATATTTATTTCTCACCCAGACTACATGTCCAAATTGGATTGGTAGGGACTCACAGTGACCAAAGACATTGAAGACTTCATCTGAATGTATTTCCATGATCACTGCAGAAGTGAGAAGAAAGAGTGGCTAGTTATGCACTGGCATATAGAGTTTCACTGGTTAAAGCAAATTGCTTTATTTCAAATGGGGGACTGTGAAGTACAATACTGGCCTCTACGCAAAGGGAAAGGAAAATTGGAAGATATGTGAACAGAATTAATGACTACCATGCCTTTCTACTGTTTTAAAGGAGTATAGGAAAATTGGAAGATATGTGAACAGAATTAATGACTACCATCTTTTCTACTGTTTTAAAGTAGTATAAGATACCCACGTAAAGAAGTATTTGAAAGTATTTTCAGAGAAAGGAAGGGCATGGGCAAACCCAGTAAGCTGTTACATATTATGATCATTTCAGAAAACTACAGGTAGTTAAAAGTAGTTGGGGTATAGTGCATGCGTGGGATAAAGACAGATAAAGAGATTAGTGGGAAAACAGGGGTTAGATTATAGCACACTATGGAATTAGAGCTCTATCCTAAAGGACTTAGGGAGCATTGAATGATATAATATACCTCAGAGGAATTTCTTGATTAAATTTAATTTGTGAGAGATTATTCCTGTTTTTGTTTGTTTTTTTTTGTTTTTATTGAAGTATAGTTAATTTACAATGTTGTGTTAGTTTCAGGTGTACAGCAAAGTGATTTTATATATATATGTATATATACATATATATGTGTGTGTATATATATATATATATATATATACTTTTTCAGATTTTTTCCATTAAAGATTATAACAAGATATTAATATAGTTCCCTGTGCTATATAGTAGGTCCTTGTTGTTTATTTTATATATAGTAGTATATATATGTTGTAGTATAGTATATGTTAATCCCATATTTGTATCATTTTTATTAGATTCCACATGTAAGTGATATCCTATGATATTTGTCTTTCTCTGTCTGACTTGCTTCACTTAGTATGGTAATCTCTAGGTCCATCCATGTTGCTACAAATGACATTATTTCATTCTTTTTATGGCTAAGTATTATTCCATTGTATATGTATACTACATCTTCTTTATTCATGTGTCGATGGACATTTAGGTTGCTTCCGTGTCTTGGCTATTGTAAATAGTGCTGCTATGAACATTGGGGTGCAGGTATCTTTTTGAATTAGAGTTTTCATGTGAGATATTATTCTGGAATCAGTGTGGGGGATGACTTTGAGGGGAGGAAAAACTGGAGACAGTAAGACCAATTATGATACTAATGCAGTAATGCTGGTGAGACCCTGGATAAAGACAATGACAGAGGAAAGAAAAGGAGGGGAACAAAAGGTAAAAAGGCAGGAAAGTGTTTATGGGGTGGACTCCAGGACACAGAGGAAGTAAGATACTTCTTACACTGGCAGTGTTTGTGCCTGAGCATGTGTATGTGGATTTTTGTTTAGTGTGTGTGTAAATGTGTATGTTGCTGTGTGTGAGAGAGTGAGAGTAAGCTTGCAAAGTCAGTTGGCGTTACCTAAAGATCTATGTTTTCTTTGTGATTTGGTAAACAAGCTCATGTGCCCAGATTGAAATGAAGATGGTTTTCAGGAGAGCCCTGCAAGCTGGAATGGCTACTGAGTCAAATGGGAGATGGGATCACCTTGGGGCTGAGAAGTTGCTGGATAGTGTTCTGTACTTGTAAAATATCAGATTACACATTTTACAGCAAAAATTGCTTTGGGAAGTTCAGTTGCGTTTTTCTTTAAATTGTTTAGCGTTCAGCAATAATTTGAAAATAAACATTTTAAATGAATTTGTGTATGCTATTTCCATTAGAGGGGCCCATGATATATAACCTATCCCCTGCTCCCAAATTTTGGTTAATGTGATAATGAAGACCCAATCATTTTATAATAGAGGAAAATTTTCTAAAATTAGTGAGGTAGTTATCCAATGCTTTTATAAAATCATTTTTGATGATAGACTGAAATAAAATACTATAATGTTATAGTGAAGTTTAATTTTCAAAAAGAAAATAGAGAAGTGATTGGAATACTTATTATATTTTTCTTAAAGTTTTTTGGAAGACATTGGAATGTACTATAATTTAAAGATATTCTGAAATTGCATTTCTTGTTTGCCATTGTATGTTAGACCCATGGTCATTTTAAATATTTGGGATGCTAAATTTATTACTGCAAATTCAAGTCTGGTCATTGAAAGAACCAGTTTTATCTAATGTCAGACTACTGCTCTAGTAGAAAGAACCATACCGACCTGCCCAATGCACGTGGTGGATATATGAGAGAAATTGTGACATATCGACTTAGAAATAACATCAAGAGTTTACAACTCCTGAACTCCTGATAAGAGAATATCAAAGAAGTCGTGGAAGTGTTGAACTGAGAAGATTCTTTTCTTAGAATGGAGAATAATTGGAGATTTCTGACAAAGATAAGAGATTCAGTTGTTAGTTTAAAAAATGGGGACTAGTGTTTAAGATTTTTGTTGTTGTTCAGAAGCCTTCCATTTTAGAAAGTATTTTTGCATACTGATTATGTACATATACTGTAAACATATAAGTAATAATCTATTTATTCAAAGTTTTCAACACACTAACAAGAAGACAGCATATGTAATTTGACATTTTAAAAGTTATCCAAAGATACTTTTGCTGAAACCACTTAGCTGATTATAGAAGATAGTTAGGAGACCAAATAATAGCAGAAAGGGTACAATTTATATGTAATTAAGTTACACATAAGGTACATATTATGAGACCATTCTTTTCTTTTTGTATCTCATTGACTTTTTAAATGAATGTGAGCTCATCAAGTTCAGGTTATTATTTTTTTGTCTAAAAAAACCTATTTGGACTGTATGGTGCCTCAACAATGAGTAACTGATTAAGCCAGAATGATGTAATAATACTAACAACATTTATTGAGCACTTACTATGTGAGAAGCACCATGTCAAGTACTTTAAATGAACTAGCTATTTAATTTAATGCTTACAGCAGCCACATGGGATAGGAATTCTTACTGTACTGATTTTAAAAAATGATAAATGAGCTTAACTTCATAAACAACTAAAAAGTAACAGAACCAGAAAGGAAACGAGTTAAAGCAGGGAAGAGTTAACCCATACTTTATCAGGCTCATATTCTTATAAAAGATAGAGAACTTATAGTAATATTTTAAAACTCAAAGCATTTTTAAATTAAGTTTATAATAATTAAGCATAAAATGTGGATGTTTTAAGTTAATGTAACAGTCTTCTGAAAAATATATCTACTCAAAAATATACTGAGTGTCTACTATGTCCACAGTGTTCTAATTGTTTGAGATTATTTAGTGTACAAACAATTGTGGTACTACATTCTAGTGGAGGGAAGTCAGAAAATAAGCAATAGACTAAATTTAATATGAAAAGAACTTTTTAACATTTTAAAAGTAATAGTTGATAGGTCTAAGGTAAAAATAACTTTTCTTTTGCAACACTGATCATATACTTGTTCATAAAAAAGGTGAATATTGATTGCTATAATATGGTTATTTATTTTAAATATTATTGACCATTACTTTGAAGAAATCTCTCCTTTCCTCCCTCCTTACACACTGAAGATGCAGCATTCCAAGAAAACAATTAAATGTCATTTGTAAAATAACTTTATTTTATTTAATTACAGAACTAAGTGCTCCATGGCTTAAACAGAATGAAAGTGAAAAGTCTTAGGACATATTTTTCCTATGAAGAACACATTTAAGTGCATTTTAGCACCAAAATAACTGCAGATGCCATGATTAAAGATTCAGTCGTCGTCCTTTTGTTTGCAATATATAGGGGTATGTTTATGTGTGTATGAGAAAAAGAGGAAGGGAAAGAATAAACATGAGAATGAGAATGAATAATGCCAAAGCTCCCTAGGTGCTTTTGTTTTAGTAGCTTCTCAGAATTCTACCTCTATAATTCAGGGAATTGACTAAACATTTATATATATTGTTAAAGTAAAGGATGCCATTTTCTCTGTTCTATGTTTCTCTCAAGTGGTCTCAGTATTACTATACTGGATATTCTTTTATGTAGCTGTCTCTAGTATACCACTCTGTAACTACTTGGTAGACCATCTTACACCTATTCTTTCTTGTGTATGCTTTAAGGAGTTAAAAAATGGATATAGTTTATGAACTTCATTATTGAAGTAGTAATGATGTGGTACAGTGAAAAATTAAAATGTTCAATCACAAGGTCATTAACAAAGAATGAAAAATAATTAAGGGCAAAAGATGAATAAAGGTTTTAAGATAAAATCGAAACTCAAGTATGAAAAGACCACTGTGTTGAGAGAGGCATAGGAAAGATTTTTGCAGAGGATATAATCTGTATTAAAAGTCCAGTTCTGTTAGGAACTAGACTTTTGTACTGAATGAGATAACATGAAAGTCTTTGGAACAGGCTGTAAAAAAGTTTTGGGAAAAGTAAAGGTAACAAAAGTGACAAATGTAGTTAAAAAATAAGCAGTAAGGAATATGATTCATTAGGGAGAATTTTGGACCAACCAGAGATTGTGATTATGGCCAATAATGTGAAAAATTTGGAAAACTATATTTTTCTTTATTAATTGCTTCATCAGTTTATTCATGCATTAAGAGTTGTTTACTTTCATAAAATCCCATTTTCTGATCTGAACTAAACAAGGCAAGTTTAAAGGCAGGGACTCAGAACAGTTCACAGCCTTTTCACTACATTCATTTCTAAATGCCTTATTTGAAAGAGAATGCCCTGGTTTATGATTTTCATATCTTTTTCCCTTTTAGAAAGAGGCAGATGGTATGAAAACTGGACTCCCTTATTTAAAGGGAATGTTGATATTTATAACCAAGCTTATCTCCAGCAAGATTTGTTTTTTGCAGCTGTTCCAGGTTGAAAAAAATATTATATTAAAGCCCTGGCTTGTTTTTCTTTCCATATTTGGGGGGGGTAATCTTCAGAATGTGAAAAAGTGATGTTTGATTTTAAACATGAATGCAATGTAAACTGTGATTTTTTGCTTCTATATGTGAATTTTCTGTTTGTATGCTGTGATGATATTACTCTTTTTGTTTCACTGATCTATTTCCTAGATACATCACACTTGAGAAATAATTTACTCATCTTTTTCCTATCATCAAAGTATTCTAGGAAGTATAGTAGATTTTCACTGAGTTAGCCTTTATTATTAAACAAACTATTTTCTAACTGTCCATTTTGATATGTTAGTCATTTTCTTTCTGCCCAGAGTGAGTATGTTTCACTGGGAAATCAACTTTTTCTGTTCTTTTTTTATAGTTATATTATTTTTTGTAAGATATGTTTTTCTTTCTTATTTTCTATTCTTTGTTTCTATTTTCAATTATAAATGCTGCTATTTTTCTCTGAACATGTTTTAGAAACTTTCTTTTATAATTTAATAGAAAATTAATTATATTTTATACTCTAAACTTAATACTTAGAGCTATCTTTTTGGGCATGTGTTGACATAGAATGAATATCTAAGCTTATACACACACATAATCTTTGTTCATATGTGTTCTTATTATGTACCCACATGTACAAAATTTTCCATAAAGAAGGATATTTTATCAATAGATATATTGATTTATTGTGAATAAATGTGATTATTGATTTAAGTGGACATAACTTACACAGCTTGCTTGTCAAGTTAAAGCAAGCCCCACTATTTTCATAAAGATTACCTTCTTGAATATGAAATATTATGCAAATTATGATTATGTCAGACATATATTTTTCCTTTTTAATAATTAAAGCTGAAACTTTTATTTAAAAGTTTTTAGTGTTTATCAGCACTCACAATTAAACTATTTAATTTAATATCATGAAAACCAGCATATTGCTTAAATTTACAAAACCCCAACCATTATTAGTAGTAAACAGTTTATTTCCAGAGAGTTTCTGGCTGTTTTCTAAATAAACCCTTTAAACGTCAATCTTTGATTGATAAAATAATCAATCTCTCTCTTTAACCACATAGAACATGAGTAACTTTAATAGGTTTTATCAGTTCAGTTTATTCCACACCTCCCTTTATTCTTTATAATGATAATCACAGTTAAAAATGTTAAGTGAAGAATATGTGAACTCTTTGTTGGTGTGTCACCTCTCTCCCTATCTTTTTGTAAGGAATGCTTTTCACTCTAGTATGTTAGTTCATTGTACAAATGCCATTTTTTTCTTGCATGAGTGTTTGCCTAATGTGGGTTTAGTAAAAATTTAAATGGAATTCTCAAAATAAACAAATTGACTTGAAACACTTAGTGAAAGCTGCCAGCATTCTATTATTCTGTACTCTCACCGTGTAACAAAGCAAGTGATTCTACAAAAGGTATGAAACTGCAAACAAAAGTCTTTCACCTTACTATTCCTGGTTTTATTATTATTGCTGCATGTTCCCAATGGATACCGTATGAGTGAGCATTTAAGGATCCTGTGACCTGGGGTTGTCTATATTCATTTTCTACTTCTTTAGCCAGGAGATCTAAAGTATATATTTCTCAAATTCTTTGAAAATAATAAAAATAATAAAGATAAATAAATATAATAAAATAAATAAATAATTTATTTATAAATAAAAATAATAAAGGGTGTTCTTTCAGTCAGTACCTTATACATCTAAATCTCACATAAGTTCAAATACAAAGAGCTAGGGCAGAAATAAAATACATTCTTTTATTATATGATATGGCTGAAGGAGATGCTGTGTTTAGTCATATAGAAGTAGTAGTGTATAAAAAAAGTGAAATAAAATATATTTATAAACTATATTAAAATAATTGAAATTTTAATTCAGAAAGTATTTATGTGTTTCCCAGGCTTGCAGCCTTTCATTTTGAACATCAGTTATCATTATTCTATTAGTTCATGGGGAAAATAGCAAACTGCTCACAATAATCACCCTCTTTTTTTGAAATATCCTTCTAGAGGACCTGATTCCAAGGTAAAATGTTAGCTTATGTGAAGGAGGATTTAATTAACACTTGAAAATTGACCAGTGGGAGAGAGAGAAAACTTGTAGAGTAGTAATGCCATTTTATAGTGAATAAAAATTGATTCTAAATATAATGACACTTTAATTTCTTAATAAGAATGTAGTTTAGGAAGGATCTAACAAACGTGACACATTATTTATTTATTTATTTTTGCGGTATGTGGGCCTCTCACTGTTGTGGCCTCTCCCGTTGTGGAGCACAGGCTCCAGACGCGCAGGCTCAGCGGCCATGGCTCATGGGCCCAGCCACTCCGCGGCATGTGGGATCTTCCCGGACCAGGGCACGAACCTGTGTCCCCTGCATCGGCAGGCGGACTCTCAACCACTGCACCACCAGGGAAGCCCTACACATTCTTTTATCTTTAAAAATAATTACTGGGAATTCCCTGGTGGTCCAATGGTTAGGACTTGGCGTTTTCACTGTGGGGACCAGGTTCGACCACTGGTTAGGGAACTAAGATCCTGTAAGCTGTGTGGCACAGCCATAAAAACAAAAAACAAACAAACAATAAATAAAATAATTACTAATAATAACCAACATGACTATGTTTAACTGATTCAATAAACTAGATATTAGATAATTAATTTCCAGGTATGTATTAGTTTTCTATTGATGCATAACAAATTACCATAAACTTAGTGTCTTGCAACAACAACCATTTATTAGCTCACAATTTTGTGGGTCAGAAGTCCAACATGGCCTGAATGGATTTTCTGCTCAGGGTCTTACAAACCTGAAATCAAATGCCAACCAGGCTGTTCAAGGCTCTGTGAAAGAATCCACTTTTAACCTCTTATATGTTCTTGGCAGGATTTAGTTTCTTCTGGTTGTAGGACTGAAGTCCTCATTTCCTTCTCAGCTAACTGATCTATTTCAGGTCAGCCTTATTTTTTGCCACATAGCCCCCTCCATCAATGGAGAATTTCTTATACCCAGAATTCCTTTGACTTTGAATTTCTCTGACTTCTCTGGCTTTGACCTCTAGACCAAGATTTAAAATGCTCATATGTGAAACCCCTTTGCTGTTAATGTAGCATAATCACAGGAGTTATATTTTATCATATTCACAGATTCCACCCACACTTAAGGAGGGGAAGAGATTTACAAAGAAAACCATATTGGAGGTCATCTTAGAATTCTACCAATCACATTTGATGTAGTCATTACTTATCAATATGAGTGTATGGATAACTTTTAATCGACGGTGTGCTCTAGGATTACCTCATTATTTTTGTAGCTAATACCAGGTCTTTCTTGCTCTGCTCACTTAAAATTTTTGTATTTACATCTAACATTTTACTTCCTACATCTCTGCTGCATTATCATAGTTTTCTTCTTATCTGTGTTTAGAACAGGTGAGACATAGGACCACACATTGAGATTTCTACTTTTAAAAAGCAGCTAATGAATTCCTAGGGAGAGTTATTCTGGGTCTCTTTTGGACATTCAAAACTGTTTTGAGAAAACACAGTTAATTGCAAAAAGCTGTAATGTATTTAGGAATTGATGGGGCAGAAATAGAGTAATGAATTATATATATATTATCACACGTTCCCCAGACAACAGATTCTGAGGCTCAGCTTAACCTTGAGTGCAATACTAGGGGGACAAGAGTGAGTGAAAAATGGAAGAAAGAAAAACTTTAGATAAGGAGGAAAAACAAATACAAGGTGGTTACTAAGCTGGCCATAGGTGCAAGAGAAAATGTAGACTTTTGTGTAGTCATGTGGGACTTCTCCAGGCCGGCTGTATAGAACAAATTAGTTGGGTTGAGCAGAAGAAACTAATTTATCTGCCAGCCTCTGCCTATCTCTTATTTTTCACTGGTCAAAGCTCACCTCATGGTTTGTTACTATCCCTGTACTTTTCAGATTGTTGTTGTGCTATGGGGCTTGGGATTTGGAAGTGGCAGGAGGAGCCAAGCTTCCTATGGGTCTAGGTGTAGGTATTGCTGTAGCTGTGGAGGTAGTGTTGGAAGCTGTACCTTCACCTTCACCCCCAGAGGAAGCCAAGTCAGCCAGTGGTATTTGAAGATTAGTTGAGGTTCATGGCTGGTGCTATTGGGTAAGTGATTGAAGATCCAGGAGTCAGTGAATCTGCGGAAGTACATAAATTGGGTCTAACATAGAATGACATGTAGTGATTGCATCTGGTCAATTTCTTTAAAGATTCCTTATAATATGTAAATGGGCCTTTAATAGTACCTATGTCACAGTTAAAACTCACTAAATGTTTATGAAGTTTAATTTTTAGATAACATCGTCTCCTTGGTCATCAGATAGTCTTTTCAAAATTTAGATAGTTTATTTGTTAATAGATGGGGAAATAATCAAGCATAATTAATGTGAGAAGCAATAGATATCATTCCTTTGGATATCCATTGTTAATTGAGTCCTAGAGTTATACCGAAAGGCATTGATCTTGTGGATGTGTTACCTTTCAAATATGAGTATTCAACCAGGTCAATATTCTTTACAAAAGCCAATTGTCTAATTTTCACACCATTACTGTAACAGCAGAATTCAGATTAACATTTACATGGTCTTCTTATACAAAGATTTTGTTATTATTTATTTTTTGTTATTATTATTAGGATCAGGGTAGGATTGAAGCCAGGTTCTCTGATAAGGCTTGTTGGACTGTCCAAGGTATAAAGGTTAAGAACAAATAGATGTATTTAATCTCTGAGGTTTCTTCTGATTCTGTGATTCTGTTGTACTAAATAAACTATTGTTTATACTCAGATCCTTCCTTTTATATATTTAAGGTAAGTTCCATGGCTTTAATACTACCATTCTCATTCAAAAACTGAGGTATATTCATATGTCTGTCTTTTAGTTAAGTTCTGTGGTTTTAACTACCATGTTTGTCCCAGATTTTTTTTTTCTTTCAAACTAACCTCAAATATTAATCTCTGGGACTATATTTTGATTGACTTTTGGAAAATTCTAACTATGAAGAAAATAATAGCTCTCTAAATTTTGTGGTTGATTGAGTGAACAAACAAACCAATCTAAGTTTGTATAATTCAAGTACATTTTCATTGTCAATTGTACATGAAAAGCATATTATCTGTTTTATAATGAAATATTTCATTATCAAATGAAATGTTATATAACAATGTTATAAATATCTATGTCTCACCCCCAAGAGTAAGAAATAAAATTACAAATTGAAAGCTTCATCTTATGGCCATGGTGGAGGAATATGGGCCACACTTTGCCTGCTTTAAACAACTATCAATAACAAACTGGTATATTTCAACAATTTTAACCATTGGACAACAGACAGTAGAATTGTGATTCCTAAGAGAAGGAAAACGGTGAGCACTGGATTTCTTCCTGGAATTAATTTCCTGCTTGTGGGTATAGAGAGGAGGAACCCAAACAGAACCCAGCCACCTCACTGAATTTAGCTGATATGGATTGGAGTTTAGAGAAGCTGAGTGGGCTATATATGGTGGGGCAGAGTTCTGGAGGGAGCTATGCAGTCAGAGCATTTCAGAAATCTACATAGGGGTTCCCTTGCATCTTTATTGTGTGCTATGCCATACATGTGTAGTATGTAACTCTATTTGGCTGGGCATAGCATGGGAAGGGTGTGTTAAATTGAACAATTATGAGAGCTTACACAGAGTGGGGAGATTAGAGCTTTGGCCAGTCAGAATGGAGGGACTTCATGGTCAAGTAGGGCATTTAGTGGGACCCTAGAGATTATAATGCCTTAGAAGTAGGACTGATCTGAGTGAAGGCTGTGCCAGACCCAGCCTAGAAAAACTTAAATAAAACCTGATCAGAGCTTCCCTGGTGGTGCAGTGGTTGAGAGTCCGCCTGCTGATGCAGGGGACACAGGTTCGTGCCCTGGTCCAGGAAGATCCCACATGCCGTGGAACGGCTAGGCCTGTGAGCCATGGCTGCTGAGCCTGCGTGTCTGGAGCCTGTGCTCCACAACGGGAGAGGCCACAACAGTGAGAGGCCTGCGTACCGCAAAAAAAAAAAAAACACCTGATCAAACTGATTTGTAACTTAACTGCTTTCCCATCCTCCCCTCCCCCTAAAAGAAACCCAAAATGTTTCAAAGGAAGAAAATGATATCCAGACACTCAACAATGTAACATTTACAATGTTCATCATCCAATAAAAATTACTAGACATGTCAAAGTGCAGGAAAATGTGATCCACAACCAGGATAAAAGATAGTCAATAGAAGCAGACTCATAAATGACAGATTTGGTGGACCTACCAGCAAGGAATTTAATTAGTTATTATGAATATTTAAAGATTTTTGGTGGGAAACATGAAAATAGACAAAACATGAACAAAATGGAAGGTATTAGAAAGAATCAAAGGAAGTTCTAGTAATAGAAAATACAGTTTATGAATTAAAAAAATTTACTGTATGATATTAATAGATTAGACACCATAGAAGACAAGATCAGTTTGGACATATTGTAAGAAAATCAGCCCCGAATGGAAAATAGAGAGAAAATGATTGCTTAAAAATAAAACAAACAACCAAAAACCCACAGAGCCTCAGTGACTTATGAGACAATATGAAGTAGCCAAATATATATGTAGCTTAAGTCCTAGAAAGTGGGGGGCAGGAAAATATTTGTAGAAATCATGGCAGAAAAATTTTAAAATTTGATGAAAACTTTAAACTCACAGATCTAAGAACTCAAGGAATCCTAACCAGGTTAAAAAAAAAAATTAGACACCAAAACGCATCAAATTGCTGAAAACAAGGATTTAAGAAATCTTCTAAATTAGCTAGATCAGGGGAGGAATATGAAGCAAAGAAAAAATGGTGAATTTGAAGAGTGTTCATCAAAACTATGCCAGCCAGAAGACTGAAAGAAAATATTGTGACCCTAGAATTCTATACCCAGCAAAAATATTCTTCAAAAGTGAAACACAAAAAAATACTTAAAAAAAACCTTAGAGAATTTGTTGCCCAAACACTTACATTACAAGCAATATTAAAGATAGTTCTTTAGGAAAAATGAAAATGAAACCTCAATTTATACAAGGAATAAAGAGAACTGGAAATAGTAAATATGTTGGTAAGTATAAAATATATTTTTCTCATTTCATAAATTTTTAAAAAGATGCTGGTTTAAAGCAAACATATTAACTATGGCTTGGAGTGTACTGTTGCAAGGCCTTATACTATGTTAAGTAGTAGAATGTTATTTGAAGATAGACTGTGATTAGTTATGTATGTGGGTTATAAATTCTGGAGTAACCACTGAAAATGTAAAACAAAGAGGAATAACTAATAAATTAAAAGTGAAGATAGAATATTAAAAAATGTTCAATTAATCCCAAAGAGGCAGGTAAAGAAGAACAAGGAAAAGAACAGATGGAACAAATAAAGAACAAATTGCATGATAGTAGATATAAACAGAAATATATCATAAGTCCAATAAACAAAATTATCTTAAAACTCCATTTGAAATAGGTATTTTCAGCCTGGGTAAAAAGACAAGCCGCAACTATATGCTATCAACAGATATAATTAAATACCTCTGTGCAAACTATCTCAATTGTTACCTTCCTTCCTCGTTCCCACCAAATAACTAAAGAATTTGGTGTTTTGGTGTTTATTATTAGGAAGCATGAATATACGTATATATAATATTGTATATATTTTACCTAAATAATATTGGCTATTGATTTGAATGTTTTAAAATGTTATATAAATGTATTAACACATGTATTTTGTCCATATGTTTTACTGCCTTATATTTCATTGATGAATAAATTGTGATGTACATGCAGGGCTTTTTTTTTTTTGCTGTTATTAAAAATGTTGCACTGAACATTCTTTCTAGTGTTTTTGTGCATGTAAATCTAGAATTGTTTTTCTAATTCATATAACTAGCAGAGGAATTGATGATTCTGGTGAATGCATATTTTAAATTTTACTAGATATTGCTGCATCACTCCCCAAAATACTCATTAGTTACTGCTCTTATTTTATTACAGTAATCTATTCTCTTTAAAAAGTTCTGTAAGTGATCTTGCATGCATTTTAGAGGTATTCATAGTATTTATAGGTATTTTATAGATTTTACTGTTATAGTAATTATGATCTTTGTACCTAGATTTAATATACAGTAGCCTTTCTGAGCCCTTGTAAAGAATGTTGCACACATTCTAATAATTTGCCTGTAGTTTCCTTTCTGTCTCCCCAGTCATATTATTTGTGAATAATAAGTTTTTTTTCTTTCTTTCCAATCCCTGTATCCTTTCTCCCCTTGTCTCACTATATTACCTGGATTTCTCAGTACAATGACTATATTTGTCTTGTTTATGATTTTCACTATTAAGGATAATCTTTATCTGTTTGCCTATTCATAAGCAGAGTGAGAAAGTTCTTTTCTATTCCTGTTTCCTCCCTCCCTTTCTCCCCTGCTCCCACCCAACTCTTCTTTATTTTCTTTCTCTCTTCTCTTTAAGAATCAATGGGTAGTAGATGTAACTTTTATTTTTGCATCTATTGATTGAGGACTTTCATTTTTTTCTCTTCTTTAAACAGTTACATGCAGAATATTATTAATGTGTTATCTAATATTAAACTATCCTTCCATTTTTGTTATTGGTCCAGCTTCTTCATGGTGAATTTTGTTATTTTGATTATACATACTGGATTTAGTTTATAATATTATATTTAGGATTTTTATATCTCTCTTCATAATTGTGATTGGCTTATGATTTTTCACTCTCATAATGTTCTTATAGTGCATATTTGTATTTTTCAAAATAGCTTATTATATATCTGATCTAGCTTGTTAAGGATTTTCTTTTCCTCGAATATTCCTTTCACATCTGAAGCTGGGGAGCTGATTGATAAGCATGTCTCTTAACCAGTTCTTGATATCTTTTATTCATTAACCAGATGCTTATTCCCTTCCTTATAATCCTTCTAAATCAGCTTTCCAATAATCCCTTTAATTCAACAAACTTTACATGAAACAGAGGTTTTATGGGATGATAATGTGCAAAATTTGAAAAGTTGGACAAGTAACATTGGAAACATAGTTTCAAGTCCTCTCAGAGATTGACAAGACACATGTGGAGATTCAGTAAAGCTTTGCAGAAAACTTGTCCTAAAACTACCACATTTTGGGAACTTGGTTCACGTTTACTTCAATGTAAAATACATGTAAATTAAGAAAAATAAAAATTTTAACTTTAAAATAAGCCAAGCTTGGTTATAAATAGTGATTTTGATAGATTAAGAGTGAATCAGAATACTTCATCTACACAGATATATATTATTTTGGGCTAAACATAAAAAACATACTTTTTGCTAGTAAAGCTTTGTTTCAGGTAACTTATTGAAAGCTCTGAATAAGAATTTGCTAATGTTACTTCAGAACCAAGGTAAGGGAGTTCATATTGAGGAATTATGATAAAATAGATATACATCTGTTTACTTAGGAATTTCAGAGATAAGAATAGATGCCATCTGAGATGTTTGCATTTAGAGCTTATTGTTTTCCCTCATCCTTTAGCTACCAGTTTTTGGTAGCATCTGGTTGGAATACAGTTTTTTGTTATTGATATGATAATTGAAACAATCTTGGGTTTCATAAAATTCCCTTAAAATAACCCCTCGTTTAAAGGGATTATAAGTATTGAAAAATCAAAGTTTGTGACCTTTAGAGCTAGAACCCTATTTTTAATTACTCTTTGTCTCTTCAAGAAAAATAGTCTGAAGCTGTGTTGGTCAAAGGTCAAAGATATGAAACTGCCTTTTCTCTGCTTGAGTCCCTCAAGCCAAACATAGCCTTGGTTCCTCTCATTCCTCTTGACTGTTAGTAGCTCTTAGCATGCAGTGTACACGTTGCCTGACTTACTGATTTTATACTAGAACTGTAGGTGTCTTTGCTCTTTTTACATGGTTGGATATGTGTCTCTTCTTTTATCAGCATTTTGTAGTAGTAAAAACAGGGTCTGGAGTTTTATTTATTTGGTACCATATTATTGTAACCTATAAAAACTTTTTGAAAGTGCAGTTTACAATAAAAATAAAATGCTTATTTGAAAGAGTGTAGTTTATGACTTTTTAATTAACTATTAAAAGTTATATCATAGGCCAATCCTAGCTTAATTATCTTTTGCAAATGTAATATGAGAAATTAACTGAAGTGCATTTCCCATTTTGCTGAATTTAAACCCTGCAAATCATAATGATCATTTTTCTGCTTAGGAACATGGTCCAGAGAGAAATCCTCTCCCTGTCAGATTTGAAGTCCCTATTCCTTTGATATTTATGCGAGGTTCAGAATTTTAAAAAATAATTCCATGGGACCCAGCTAATGTAACTCCCCCACCCCCAAATGATGAGCATTGCTGATGGTACATGCAGGCAGCTTTTTGTCTATTCTGGGCAGTATAAATTTAATGTGTTGTTTTCAAGTATGCCATGTGTCCAGATGCCACAACAATCTGTGAATTAAAAAGGCATTAAAATAAAAGTAAGTAAAATATTTGTAGGTATTTTTTTTTATGAAGGCCTGGGAATTTGTGATACAATTATGTTTGGATTAACTAATTCTATTAGGTTTCAGGAAAAACAAGTGCATTGTTTTCTTACAGCAATTTTAAACATTTTATGGTGTGGATTTATACTACTACTCTATCCTCATCACCTAGCCCATACCTTCTTCTCCCGCTATATTACCTATTTCCGTTAATGACATTACCATCTCGCTAACCCAGTATTTTGCAAGTATAGGCCATGAACCACCTGAGTTTGAAAACTGCGGCAGGGAGCTGGTGCTTGTTTAAAATGCAGCTTCCTTGGACCCACCCCGACATTTCTGACCGGGTGTCTCTGAAGAATAAGACCTGGGACTTTGTATTTTAGTTATGACTCAGTTTAAAAGCATAGTCATCTTCAGCTCTTCCTTTGACTCATACCCCCATCCAGCATGTTCCCAAATTCTAAAAGTCAAACACCAAAACATCACTTCCTTTCTATTTGCTGCATTCCTTCCTTAGTGGATTGCCTTTGAACACAACTAAATTTTTTTTAAAACTTATTAATTATGTTCAAACCTTCCAGTCTTTCTAATATCATTAGAAAGTGTCTGATTTGGTTACCTCACTGCACAATACCCTTTTATGGTTTCCTGTTGAAAACAGGAAACCCGAGCCTTTTCCTCTGGAACTGAGATGCTCAGTTCTGGGCAGCTGACCCTTTCCACAGGGACTGGGATCTCCCCATTTTACCCAGGCCACAGCTGCCTCCTAAGAGGGAGGCCTGAGTACTGCATGCAGTTATGAGTTAAGCTGGTTCGAGATATTACACATTCGTGTTATATTCATTCACTTTTTAAGATGACCTATTTGGCCATTTTTCCTCCCCTTAACACTTATGCTCCCCATTATTTTGTTTTTGTTTTTCATGGACCACTCTTTTGCTGTTCCCTTATGTTCCTATATTTTTCTTTATGTCCCTCTTGAACCCCATCCATTCTCAAGCAATTGATTATTACTTTTACCTCTTGGCATTAATTGAAACCTTATTCTTCTCAGAGACACCATTTCCCTGAAGCTTTCTTCAGTGGAAACTTCTTTCTTTAACCCTCCACATACCCATGGATCAAGATTTTGGTTATCTTTTCATTTCCTTATTACCACTTCCAGATCATTTCTTTTTCCATGCATATAGAATGACAAATGAAACAAAAAAAACCCAGCTCCTTTGTGGTTCATTCCATTAGACTGTAGTGCCCTTTACCTCTCTTCTTTGCTGTTATCTGTGGACATTCAGGTCACAGAGTCTCCCTAACTTAGAGTTTTCTTTCCATCCTACCCCAAATCTTTCCACCCTCCTGAGTACCTTCACTATTCATATGTATGAAGTATATATTATTCTGGTCTCTCGTTTCCTTATCTGCCATATTGTTTTTCTATCATTTTAGTCACCCTCCATGATGGGTGATTAATGTGCTTCATCCCGATAATAACATCAATCACCTCACACTTTCTATTAATAACCTTTAGTTCTTCTAGAGTAAATGAAGACTTTGGTTATTGGACCTCATACAAATCTTTAAGTCCAAAAATCAATCTATTTTCTGCTTAACTCTTAAATCCTCACGGTCTCCACTTCTTTCTCTATCTTTAAACTCCATGGTACATCATTTCACCCACTTTTTATAGAACCCTAATATTCTTGCCCTACTGCCCTTCTGTTATGCCTGTCCGGGAAAAACAAAACTTTGCTTAATCTAGCTCTCTATCCCTTCCCTAGACCAGCAGTGCACAGCTGAACACTCAGAAATATATTATGTGCAATCATGTAGCTTGCTGCTACTGTGGATTCATGGTTACCAAATTAATGTGGTCTCTTAGAGTTTCTCATTAATCTGGTTTTCCCTAGACACCTCTTTCCATTTCTCCACAACAGAAATTCCAGCCTCTGCACTCTCAAATCTCCTAACTTCCCACCTTCCGTTTCACTCTTAGGAGATAACCTTGCTTCCTAATTCATGGTGAAAGGAGAGCTACAGCTTAGAGCTCCCTCTGCTTTCGGCAGCCAAACCTCAAAACTTACATATATTTTTACTCATCGTTTTTCCTCTTTCCTGCTGAAGTGAAATAGGTAGTCTGCTATGATTATTCCTTCAAGTGTACACTGAATTCTGTCCCTTCCTATCTACTTGGAAACCTCAATAATTTTCTGGTTTTTTTTTTTCCTGTGTCTTCACCTCCTCACTTTGTGCTGGTTTCTTCTACTTACTATTTAGACCAACTCAAATTTCCATCTGTATTCAAAAACAAACATGCCCTCAAGAGTAAAACAAAGCAAAGCATAACAAAAAAATCTCCCTCAACCTCAGTTCCTCTCTACTTACTATCCTATATCTCTCCTTCCTTTTACTTATTTTGTAATAGATTTGTCTAGGCTTTCCATCTCTGCTTTCTCACCTTGTACATATTCCTTAGACCATAGGAATTAAGTGTTTCAGTGTATGTGTCAGGGAAGAAGCAGGGATGACCATTGTTAAATCAAATTATAAGGCCACTTATAATGAAACTGATGAATGCCCATTCAATTTAGGTCCAAAGGAGCCATTGCTTCTTTTGCTCAGCATAGTATTTTTGAGATTTATTTCCATTGTTGCATACTATCAGTAGTTTTTTGCTGGGTAGTATCTCATTATATGAATAAACTGCAGTTTATCAGTTTTTCTCTTGATCAGCATTGGACTTGTTTCCACTTTTTGGCTACTATGAATAAAAATGCTATGAACACCCTTGTACAAAGCTTTTTTTGTAGACATATGTAGTTATCTCTCTTAGATAAATACATAGGAGTAGAATTGTTGGTAGTTAATTTTGTAAGAAATTGCTAAACAATTTTCCAAAGTGGTTGTATGATTTTACAACTTATATACATGAGAGTTTCAGTTGTTCCACATCCTCTCAATATTTTGTAGAGTAAATCTTTATTTGAATCATTCTAGTGGGTGTATAGTGATATTTCAATTCTAATTTTAATATGCATTTTGCTGATTACTAATGGTGTTGAGAACTTTTTCGTGTGCTTGTTTGTTATTTGCATATCTTCTTTGGTGAAGTTTCTGTTCAAGTCTTTTACCCATTTTTTGTTGAGCTGTATGTCTTATATTATTGAGTAGCTCTTTATACATTCTGGATGCAAGTTCTTTTTGTCAGATACAGGTATTATGAATATTTACTTCCTATAGGTAACTCACCTACTTATTTTCTTACTTGATAAAGTTCAGTACATCCTTTTCTTTTTGCTTTTATGGTGCATACCATCTGTGTTCTCTCTAAGTGTTATTTGCCTACCCCAAGGTCATGAAAATAAACTTTTTTCCTAGAGCTTCATTGTTTTGTTGTTTTTCTCTTTTGTTTAGGTCTATGGTCTATCCTCAATTGAGTTTTGTGTGTGGTATGAGATAGGGGTCTTTTTTTTTTTTTTTCCCCATAAGGACATAGAGTTGTTCCAGCACTATTTGTTGATACTGTAATTACTTTAGTTCTAAGTATAGATGAAGGGTAGTCCCAATCACTAAGATTCCTCTTTTGGAACATGACTTTTTGGAGTCATACAGATTACTGTCTTGTAGTTACTTTTCTAATGAACTTTTATATCAATGTTGGCAAGTGATCAGGATTTTGGAAATCACATTTTCACACATTCGAGTTTTTACATACTCTTTCTGCAGCTACAAAGGAAATTAATTTGGCAAAGTAAAGATGAAATGGTCACCTTGATCCTTGAAAATATAAGGAAGACCACTGTTTAGCTCTCCAGTTTTATACAATAGGAATTTGTGCCTATTACAGACTTATCTCACTATTACACTTATGTCAAGGTATACATTGTCTACTTGGATGCTGTGTCACATTTTGATAGTCTTTTAATTACTTATTTTTCACTTCCTCAAGTGTGGAGAATTATCTCAGGAGATCTGAATCATGTACCCTTGCTTGAAATATTAAAATATAGATTCCATGAGTGGGGGAGGGGTACGGAAGTGACATTTAAAGTAAATTGCAGAGTTTCAAAATCATGGACCTAAAAGCTGAATTTGATAGTGCACTGGAACATGAGCAGGGAACAAATGACAAACTTGGATCATTAATGCTTCTTTATACCAAGGATTTTTGCGTCATATAGGAAAAAGGCCATAATTTGGATGACTTAAGTATGTTAATTACATGATCAGCTTTGAAATTTTAAAACATTACTCTGGAATGTTAGATCAGGGACCCTTATCTTCTTCATTTACTACTTTCTTCAGTTCAGCTTCTAGCATAAGATTGTATTTCATGATTGATTCTCAATTCTGATCAAGCTATAGCCAAACATCTTTTTTGCCTGTTTATAACTTAATACTTAGGTTAGAGGGTTTTTTTTTTTGTTTTTTTTTAAGTGAGAGTCTATCTTGTAGTCTTAAAAACTGAGATGGTTAATTTTTTGTGGTCATGGGTTGAATTTTTTTTAATAACCTTTGTTTCGATCTGTATTTAAATGTCACAGTCTGGATTGAATGCTTTTTCTGGAAGCAGAGACATATGTGAAGGCTTCAGGTTTCTTATTTCTTTACATGTTCTTTCTGAATTTCATAAAAAAGATATAAATGAGCAATAAAATAAGTTGGTTGGAATGTGATTAAATATAACACTACCTTTGTTTTTTTTTAAAGGTCACATATTATGCTTAAAAATATGTATGGGAAATTGCTGTGCAAAATTCAGGTTAAGAAAGGATATTAAAAACAAAAGTATTCTCTTTAATTTTAAAAGTCCTAAAGAGTGTACAGTTTTAATGGAGTAAAAATTAATTATGAATTATTTTAATATGCAATTTAGGTATTAAATAAACTTTTTTTCTTCCTTAAAAATGTGTTATCAAGTTTCAAGAATGTTAAAAACTTCTCTGATGATTTAATCTAAAATAATTCTTACAGCAAAATTCATAAATAATAACTATCTTATTAATCCATATTTTAGTTTAGCTGGGTCTCAGAGCAAGTTAGTTCCTCAGGGAATGTAGTCTTCTTTGTAAAAGAAGGTGATGAGATGTAATCTCCAAGGAATTAAATTGTGAAAACAATCTTGGTATTGTACATGCTAATATAAATCTGTTATTCCCTTTCTGCATCTATCACAACACACTTTAAATTGTGACTGATCTTGTATGCAAATAGCTGTCTTATTAGAAATTGTGGCTGTATGTGCTAATGTCTCCCTGGATTTCTAGGGGGTTTGCTATCTAACCATCAAACAATAGAAATGAATGATGATTACTGCAAGGCTTTGAAGAACAAAGAAAAGACAGAGCATTTTAGAGGTTCTAGATGTCTGAGGCATTGACAGTTTGCACCATACACATGAATGGGTTTCTCTTTAGATCATTTAAAATAGCCCCAATGTGTTTATTAGGAAAGTAAAATATTTTCCACCTTCTTGTGTTTGTGGCAACTAATAAAATGTGAGTCATTTGTGCATGTGTGTGCTCTCTAGGCATTTTTTTGTTTGTTTCAACATTTGTTCAAATGTAACCTTGCTTAAAAAAGGTTCCCTGGTGGCGCAGTGGTTGAGAGTCTGCCTGCTGATGCAGGGGACATGGGTTCGTGCCCCAGTCCGGGAAGATCCCACATGCTGCGGAGCGGCTGGGCCCGTGAGCCATGGCCGCTGAGCCTGCACGTCCAGAGCCTGTGCTCCACAACTGGAGAGGCCACAACAGTGAGAGGCCCGCGTACCGCAAAAAAAAAAAAAAATAGAATATAATAATTTCAAAGATAAGAATAAAGTTTAAATTTTTGAAATTTTGCATAAGGGTTATCAATCACCAAAATAATTAGGAACAAACATTTAAAACTAGTTCCTCTTTAATGTATCTCCTAGGTTGAAATTCTCTTAAAGTTTTTATATTCACAGGTTATTATACACATAAAATGTGTCATTTATAGAGTATAGGCCCTTATAAACCTTTAGGTTCTTTAGCTTTTTTTTTTTTGATATAATTTTGTGTATTTAAAGTACATTTTAAAGTAAATAAAGTCCAGTTTACTTTGGTGAAAAGATTCTCTATGAGTTCCTGACTTTTTTACTTACTACAGATAATGAATGAATAAAATACTGGCCTCTAAAGTGCTATCTCTGTTTGGATGTTTGTTTAAATGACTAGGAAGGAATTGGGGGAAACATAGTTAGTGACTGTTTTGGTAGGTTGCCTTAGTAACTTGCTTTTTAAACATTTAAGCTATTCCATAAAGGCAAAAAAACAAAACTAAATTGAAGAGAGAATAATATCTTGTGTATTTATTCATTTAAACTAACTTCTCTCCTAAAATGTAGTGATATCTTCTCTAGTCCCACACAATCAAGATTAAAATAACTTGACTCCTCTCTACAATTAACAAATGCAAAACAGTATGCAAATGGAATTGCTATATGAATAAATTATAATATATCTGTTGACATTATTTATGGTACTTCTTTATCAGAATTATTTTTGATATTCTGAATTACAACAAGTGAGAATATAGGATTAGGTGATGTCTTGGTTTCAATTCTGAAATTTTAAGCATGTGTTATCTTAGATGTAATAACTACATGGTTTATGAGAGATTAAGACAATTTATTTGACTTTTTGTCTTGCTTTGTACATTCCTAGATATTACCATAATATTAAATCTGAAGATTATTATGAATATAAAAATAAATTTTTAGCTGAATTTATAATTTTCCTATATATAAGTAGAAATTATTACTTTGGAAATGCCTTTTACTGTATAAAGTGGGGTCATTGTTTTCATTGCTCTATCTGTGTGACCATAAATATAAATAAACAATACAATTTGGTCTGAACAGATTTCAAATGTGTTTGGCATTTGGCATTGTTAATAATGCTTATTTACAGTTAGATAATTGCATCAGTTTATATGGAGACATCTATACATCTATTTGTTTTAGTTAGGGTGATACTACCTACTGTGGCAAATAGATGCAAAATGTATAGAGGCTCAAATGCTACAAGTTTATTTCTTGTGCTCATAGCAGTATGAAAGGGAAAATAAGTTGGTTGAATAGCTAGCTGTTCTCCATGCAGTCATTCAGGATCCAGGATGTCATGGGCTCTGCCATCTTCATCACATTATTAACAGGGTCATTCTGGAGGTCATCTCCATTTCAGCCAGATGAATGAGTACATATGAAAAGTTTTTAGAGTTTAGTTATAGAAGTAGCAGACATTAATTTATTCATATTTCATTAATTGAAACTCAGTCACATTCCCACAACTAACAGCAAAGGAGGCTGGAACATGTAATTGAGTGTGACCAGGAAAAAAAAAAAGAGAGCATGTAATTTAGGAAGAGCTTTTCCTACATTCCACCTTTCTGGTCATGATATAGCCATGCACATCCTTTTTCCTGCCTCCCCAGTAGGGAGATCCTAAAGTTCCCCATTTACCGAATCCCGCACAAAGTCAAGGATCTCAAGCCAATGCACTGTCTGGTTACTTGAGGTTTACAGACTATGAAGTTTACCTACTGTTTCCCAGCCTCACCAGGCCCCTAATAAATAACAGCAAAGCAAAGGATAACTGCTTCATAGCTCCAATAATCACTCCCATTTAGAAAGGGAAGAATGGGAAACACACAGGGATCATTGATCCATGCTGTGCAGGATACCGCTGAGAAGGCCCATTATACTGACAGTAGAAGTTTCTTGCTTAGACCCTAGTTATGGTCTTTTTTAGAGAAATTCCCTTGTCATGGCTCTACCTTTTGGATGGTTCTCCTTCCTTGTCTCATATGAAGTGAGTGTTACAAATCCACAAAGTTTGCCTTCTTTGGGGGCAGCACTCTGCTGGTTTAAGTTTAGAGGCCCAGGGATTGGTTTTCATTCACAGAATTTTTAAACAAAATTTCTGGTTTCCCTGTAAATATAGTTCCCTCATATTTTAGTAACATTTTTACCATTTCTAGTTAGTTCCATGTGCCAGTAATCACACTGCGATTTCTTTCTTAGACATGGTTCTCAAGTCTGCTTTCTTTATAAACATCAGATCTCCCACGCGTCTCTTTCTATAGTGGCTGCCTCTAGGTGATCTGGAACATTACGTTCAGGTGAGAAAGGAACACCCTTGATCTGCTCTTTGCCCCCCTCTCTCTCTCTTTTTTAACTGAGATGTCTTAATGAGCATTTGTTTTTCAAAATCTGTTTAACTGTCTTCAAAAATTTTTTTAAAGTTTTATTGAAGTATAGTTGATTTACAATGCTGTGTTAATTTCTGCTGTACAGCAAAGTGATTCTGTTATACATATATATACATTCATTTTTTAAAATATTTTTTCCATTATGGTTTATCATAGGATATTGAATATAGTTCTCTGTACTCTACAGTAGGACCTTGTTGTTTTAGCCATTCTATATATAATAGTTTACATCTGCTAACCCCAACCTCCCACTCCATCCCTCCCCCAACCCCCTCTGAGTCTGTTTCTGTTTCGTAGATAGGTTCATTTGTGTCATATTCTAAATGTAAGTGATATCATATGGTATTTGTCTTTCTCTTTCTGACTTCCCTTAATATGATTATCTCTAGTTGCATCCATGTTGCTGCAAATGGTATTATTTCATTCTTTTTTTATGGGTGGGTAATGTTCCACTTTGTGTGTGTGTATAGATAGATACATAGATAGATAGATAGATAGTTAGATATCTCATCATCTTCTTTATCTATTCATCTATCGATGGACATTTAGGTTGTTAACATGTCTTGACTATTGTGAATAGTGTTGCTATGAACATAGGGGTGCATGTATCTTTTTGAATTATAGTTTTGTCTGGGTATATGCCCAGGAGTAGGATTGCTGGATCATATGGTAATTCTATTTTTAGTTTTCTGAGGAAGCTCCATACTGTTTTGCAAAGTGGCTGTACCAACTTACACTCCTACCAACATATAGGTTTCCTTTTTCTCCACATCTTCTCCAGCATCTGTTATTTGTAGACTTTTTAATGATGGCCATTATGACTGGTGTGAGGTAGTACCTCATTGAATTTTTTTCAATTATATTTTTTATTGAAAGTGGGCATAGAGGAAACCTACCTCAACATAAAAAAAGGCCATATATGACAAACCCACAGCAAACCTAATTCTCAATGGTGGAAAACTGAAGGCATTTCCTCTAAAATCAGGAACAAGGCAAGGGTGCCCACTCTCACTACTATTATTCAAGAAAGATTTGGAAGTCCTAGCCATGGTGATCAGAGAAGAAAAAGAAATAAAAGGAATCCAAATTGTCAAAGAAGAGTAAAATTGTCACTGTTTGCAGATGACATGATACTATATGTAGAAAATCCTAAAGATGCTACCAGAAAACTACAAGAGCTAATCAATGAATTTAGTAAAGTTGCAGGATACAAAATTAATACACAGAAATCTCTTGCATTCCCATACACTAACAATGAAAGGTCAGAAAAAGAAATTAAGGAAACAATCCCATTCACTACTGCAACAAAAATAATAAAATATCTAGGAATAAACCTACCTAAGGAGGCAAAAGACCTGTATGCAGAAAACTATAAGATACTGATGAAAGAAATCAAAGATGACACAAACAGATGGAGAGATATACCATGTTCTTGGACTGGAAAAATCAATATTGTGAAAATGACTATACTACCCAAAGCAATCTATAGATTTAATGCTTCTCTTTAACTTTTATTTACTGCTTCTTGGCGTTTAGAAGTTGGCATTTCCAATCTTGTTCCCAAATTACTGGGCTCTCTATTCCCTCATAGTTTTGCTTGTGAACTGGCCAGTTCTTGCCTGACTTCATCTTTATCCTGTAGCTCCTTCCTCGAAGCATTGAGGAATGCTTCCAGGCACCCTCTGGGGAACACTTAAGTCTGTAATAGTCCCCACCAACATACATGATTCAATCACAATAGAATTTCATTTCTTTTTCAGTAAAGTCCAATGATAGTTTGAACTAAAATATTGCCTGCCGTGTCAGTAAACAAAGGATGTTGCAGCCATCAAGCCATCACATTACAGCCACTGGATGGTGAGCCCTGAGGGAACTCAGGATGGAGACAAACAGGCTGCCCACTGCCAAGCTCATCTAGCAGTCAGCCACTGTAGCCACCTGTGATAGTACACCAGAGGAAACTCAGGATGAGAAAACACAGGATACTGGCCCCAGGTAGCTGAAGGGCATATCAAAGGAATGATTTCAGTGAGCCCAGACTCTTGCATCTTCCCATACATAGAAAAGAGCTAAATTCCTTAATCTGAGCTATCTGGTTTTCTTTAATTAATAGTAATCTTTTGATGTTCCAACTACCTGGTCTTTGTTGCAGAAACTCCTGTATATCCTGGCTTCCCCCCTTGCCTCTTTGAGCAGTCTCTCAGAGTCATCTGAGATGCTTCCTCCCAGGCTTGAAGTCCTAAGAATGTTTGCTGAATAAAACATAACTCTCAACTTTTAGGTTGTGCAGTTTTTTCAGTCGACAATAGTAAATGAGTTACAGAATACCCTCCTCCATCCCAGGAAGATCAAGATTCTGTGTTCTTACAAAGATACCCTTATGGTTTCTCTGGAGATTATTTCCATTCTAGCCAACTGGAAGGGGAAAAAGAACACAGGATTCAACACGGGAGATTTTTAGTGTTCAGGTCTGGAAGTGGCACACGTGACTTCAATTCATATTCTGTTGATAAGAATTCAATTAAATGTTTGATTTCAGGCTAGGAAAAATAGTGCCAGGAAAAGGACAATATGGATTTTGGTTAGTAGGTTGCAGTCTCTGCTACAATATCTAAATTCAGTAAAAAGAATAGGATTTGAAAGATATGTTGTGGATTAAAACAAACAGTGCATATAATGTAGTGTACGGGGGGAAGAAATTTTCTTCTACCCTTCTAGGTTCTTCTGGCTGGTCTAAGAATTAAATTGATGTGAGACAGATTAACAGGAGAAAATCAAACAGAACTTTAATAACATGTATACATGGGAGAGACCCAGGAAAACAGAGTGACTCATCAAAATGACTGAAACCCTCACCTTAAATACCCTGATCTCCAGCTCTGTAACAGTGTGGTTTCATTGAGCATTAATAGTACTTGATAAAATGAATGTTACCAAGAATGAATAATTGGGAAATTTAATTGTATTTATTTGCACCAACAATTGTATCCTTGATAATTTATTTGAAAGAATTTTATATTTTCTTTTTCTTTACATCTTTATTGGAGTATAATTGTTTTACAATGGTGTGTTAGTTTCTGCTTTCTAACAAAGTGAATCAGCTATACATATACATATATCCCCATATCTCCTCCCTCTTGCGGCTCCCTCCCACCGTCCCTATCCCACCCCTCTAGGTGGTCACAAAGCACTGAACTGATCTCCCTGTGCTATGTGGTGGCTTCCCACTAGCTATTTTACATTTGGTAGTGTATATATGTCCATGCCACGCTCTCACTTTGTCCCAGCTTACCCTACCCCCTTTCCTTGTCCTCATGTCCATTATCTATGTCTGCATCTTTATTCCTGTCATATGCTTAGGTTCTTCAGAACTTTTTTTTTTTTTGATTCCATATATAAGTGCTGGCATATGGTATTTGTTTTTCTCTTTCTGACTTACTTCATTCTGTATGACAGACGCTAGGTCCATCCACCTCACTACAAATAACTCAATTTCATTTCTTTTTATGGCTGAGTAATATTCCAGTGTGTGTGTGTGTGTGTGTGTGTGTGTGTGTGTGTGTGTGTGTGTGTATATATATATATATGCCATATCTTCTTTATACATTCATCTGTTGATGGACACTTATGTTGCTTCCATGTCCTGGCTATTGTAAATAGAGCTGCAGTGAACATTGTAATACATGACTCTTTTTGAATTATGGTTTTCACAGGGTATATGCCCAGTAGTGGGATTGCTGGGTCATATGGTAGCTCTATCTTTAGTTTTTTAAGGAACCTCCATACTGTTCTCCATAGTGGCTCTATCAATTTACATTCCCACCAAGAGTGCAAGAGGGTTCTCCTTTCTCCACACCCTCTCCAGCATTTATTGTTGGTCAATTTTTGGATGATGGCCATTCTGACGGGTGTGAGGTGATACCTCATTGTAGTTTTGATTTACATTTCTCCAATGATTAGTGATGTTGAGCATCCTTTCATGTGTTTGTTGGCAATCTGTATATCTTCTTTGGAGAATTGTCTGTTTAGGTCTTCTGCCCATTTTTGAATTGGGTTGTTTGTTTATTTGGTATTGAGCAGCATGAGCTGCTTGTAAATTTTGGAGATTAATCCTTTGTCAGTTGCTTCATTTGCAAAAATTTTCTCCCATTTTGAGTGTTGTCTTTTCATCTTGTTTATGGTTTTCTTTGCTATGCAAAAGATTTTAAATTTCAGTAGGTCCCATTTGTTTATTTTTGTTTTTATTTCCATTTCTCTAGGAGGTGGGTCAAAAAGGATCTTGCTGTGATTTATGTCATAGAATGTTCTGCCTATGTTTTCCTCTAAGGGTTTTATAGTGTCTGGCCTTACATTTAGATCTTTAATCCATTTTGAGTTTATTTTTGTGTTAGGGAATGTTCTAATTTCATTCTTTTACATGTAGCTGTTCAGTTTTCCCAGCACCACTTACTGAAGAGGCTGCCTTTCTCCATAGTATATCCTTGCCTCCTTTGTCATAGATTAGTTGACCATCGGTGTGTGCATTTATCTCTGGGCTTCCTATCCTGTTCCATTGATCTATATTTCTGTTTTTGTGCCAGTACCATACTGTCTTGATTACTGTAACTTTGTAGTATAGTCTGACGTCAGGGACCCTGATTCCTCCAGCTCTGTATTTCTATCTCAAGGTTGCTTTGGCTCTTCAGGGTCTTCAGTGTTTCCATACAAATTGTGAATTTTTTTTGTTCTAGTTCTGTGAAAAATGCCAGTGGTAGTTTGATAAGGATTGCATTGAATCTGTAGATTGCTTTGGATAGTATAGTCATTTTCACAATGTCGATTCCCCCAACAAAAAAACATGATATTTCTCTCCATCTGTTTTTATCATCTTTAATTTCTTTCATTAGTCTCTTATAATTTCTGCAAACAGGTCTTTTGTCTCCTCAGGTGGGTTTACACCTAGGGAATTTATTCTCTTTGTTGCAGTGGTAAATGGGAGTGTTTCTTTAATTTCTCATTCAGATTTTTCATCATTAGTGTATAGGAAGCAAGAGATTTTTGTGCATTACTTTTGTATCCTGCTACTTTACCAAAGTCATTGATTAGCTCTAATAGTTTTCTGGGAGTGTCTTTAGGATTCTCTATGCATAGTATCATGTCATCTGCAAACAGTGACAGCTTTACTTCTTCTTTTCTGATTTGGATTCCTTTTATTTCTTTTTCTTCTCTGATTGCTGTGGCTAAAACTTCCAAAACTATGTTGAATAATAGTAGTGAGAGTGGACAACCTTGTCTTGTTCCAAATCTTAGAGGAAATGGTTTCAGTTTTTCAGCATTGAGAATGATGTTGGCTGTTGGTTTGTCATATGTGGCCTTTATTATGTTGAGGTAGGTTCCCTCTATGCTTACTTTCTGGAGGGTTTTTATCATAAATCGGTGTTGAATTTTGTAGAAAGCTTTTTCTGCATCTATAGAAATGATCATATGGTTTTTCTCCTTCAATTTGTTAATATGGTTTATCACATTGATTTGTGTGTATTGAATAATCCTTGCATTCCTGGGATAAACCCCACTTGATCATGGTGTATGAGCCTTTTAATGTGCTGTTGGATTCTGTTTGCTAGTATTTTATTGAGGATTTTTGCATCTATGTTCATCAGTGATATTGGCCTGTAGATTTCTTTTTTTTGTGACTGCTTTGTCGGGTTTTGGTATCAGGGTGATGGTGGCCTCATAGAATGAGCTTGGGAGTGTTCCTCCCTCTGCAATATTTTGGAAGACTTTGAGAAGGATAGGTGTTACCTCTTCTCTAAATGATAGGTAGAATTCGCCTGTGAAGCCATCTCATCCTGGGCTTTTGTTTGTTGAAAGATTTTTAATCACAGTCTCAATTTCATTGCTTGTGATTGGTCTGTTTATATTTTCTATTTTTTTCCTGCTACAGTCTCAGAATGTTGTACTTTTCTAAGAATTTCTTCATTTCTTCCAGGTTGTCCATTTCATTATGATATGGTTGCTTATAGTAATCTCTCATGATCTTTTTTATTTCTGCAGTGTCAATTGTTACTTCTCCTTTTTCATTTCTAATTCTATTGATTTGAGTCTTCTCCCTTTTTTTCTTGATGAGTCTGGCTAATGGCTTATCAATTTTGTTTATCTTCTCAAAAAAATAGCTTTTAGTTTTACTGAGCTTTGCTATGGTTTCCTTCATTTCTTCTTCTTTTATTTCTGGTATGATCTTTATTATTTCTTCCTTTCTGCTAACTTTGGAGTTATTTTTTTCTTCTTTCTCTAATTGCTTTAGGTGTATGGTTAGGTTGTTTATTTGAGATGTTTCTTGTTTATTCAGGTAAGATTATATTGCTATAAACTTCCCTCTTAAAATTGCTTTTGCTGCATCCCATAGGATTTAGGTCATCATCTTTTCATTGTCATTTGTTTCTAGGTATTTTTTGATTTCCTGTTTGTTTTCTTCAGTGATCTCTTGGTTATTGAATGGTGTATTGTTTAGCCTCCATGTGTTTGTATTTTTTACAGATTTTTTTCCGTAATTGATATCTAGTCTCACAGTGTTGTGGTCAGAAAAGATACTTGATATGATTTCAGTTTTTTTAAATTTACCAAGGCTTGATTTGTGAACGAAGATATGACCTATCCTGGAGAATGTTCCATGAGCACTTGAGAAGAAATTGTATTCTGTTGTTTTTGGCTGGAATGTCCTATAACTATCAATTAAGTCCATCTTGTTTAATGTATCATTTAAAGCTTGTGTTTCCTTATTTATTTTCATTTTGGATGATCTGTCCATTGGTGAAAGAGGGGTGTTAAAGTCCCCTACTATGATTGTGTTACTGTCGATTTCCCCTTTTTTGGCTGTTAGCATTTGCCTTATGTATTGAGGTGCTTCTATGTTGGGTGCATAAATATTTACAATTGTTATATCTTCTTGGATTGATCCCTTGATCATTATGTAGTGTCCTTCTTTTTATCTTGTAATAGCCCTTATTTTAAAGTCTATTTTGTTTGATATGAGAATTGCTACTCTAGATTCTTTTGATTTCCATTTGCATGGAATATCTTTTTCCATCCCCTCACTTTCAGTTTGTATGTGTCCCTAGGTGTGAAGTGGGTCTCTTGTAGACAGCATATATATGCGTATTTGTTTTTGTATCCATTCAGCCAGTCTATGTCTTATGTTTGGAGCATTTAATCCATTTACTTTTAAGGTAATTATCGATATGTATGTTCCCATTACCATTTTCTTAATTGTTTTGGGTTTGTTATTGTAGGTCTTTTCCTTCTCTTATGTTTCCTGCCTAGAGAAGCTCCTTTAGCATTTGTTGTTAACCTGGTTTGGTGATGCTGAATTCTCTTTGTTTTTGCTTTTCTGTAAATATTTCAATTTCCCCCTAAAATCTGAATGAGATCCTTGCTGGATAGAGTAATCTTGGTTGTAGGTTTTTCCCTCTCATCACTTTAAATATGTCCTGCCACACCCTTCTGCTTTGCAGAGTTTCTGCTGAAATATCAGCTGTTAACCTTATGTGGATTCCCTTTTATGCTATTTGTTGTTTTTCCTTGCTGGTTTTAATATTTTTTCTTTGTATTTAATTTTTGATAGTTTGATTAATATTTGTCTTGGCCCTTTTCTCCTTTGATTTATCCTGTATGGGACTCTCTGTGTGAAGTGCACCTTATTGACTATTTCCTTTCCCATATTAGGAAAGTTTTCAACTATAATCTTTTCAAATATTTTCTCAGTCCCTTTCTTTTTCTCTTCTTCTTCTGAGATCTCTATAATTCAAATGTTGGTGCGTTTAATGTTGTCCCAGAGGTCTCTGAGATTGACCTCAATTCTTTTCATTCTTTTTTCTTTATTCTGCTCTGCGGTAGTTATTTCCACTATTTTATCTTTCAGGTCAGTTATCCGTTCTTCTGCCTCAGTTATTCTGCTATTGATTCCTTCTAGAGAATTTTTGATTTCATTCATTGTGGTGTTCATCATTATTTGTTTGCTCTTTAGTTCTTCTAGGTACTTGTTAAACGTTTCTTGTATTTTCTCCATTCTATTTCCAAAATTTTGGATCCTCTTTACTATCATTACTCTGAATTCTTTTTCAGGTAGACTGCCTGTTTCCTCTTCATTTGTTTGCTCTGGTGGGTTTTTACCTTGCTCCTTCTTCTGTTGTGTGTTTCTCTGTCTTCTCATTTTGCTTCACTTACTGTGTTTGGGGTCTCCTTTTCGCAGGTGCACATTCGTTGTTTCCACTGTTTTTAGTGTCTCCCTGCAGTGGCTAAAGTTGGTTCAGTGGGTTGTGTAGGCTTCCTGGTGGAGGGGACTGGTGCCTGTGTTTGGTGGTTGAGGCTGGATCTTGTCTTTCTGGTGTGCAGTACCATGTCCAGTGGTGTGTTAAGAGGTGTCTTTGACCTTATTATGATTTTACTAAACCTCTCTGCTAATGGGTGTGATTTTGTTCCTGTCTTGCTGATTGTTTGGCATAGCATGTCCAGCTTGCTGTTTGTTGAGTGGAGCTGGGTCTTAGCATTGAGACAGAGATCTCGGGGAGAGCTTTTGCCATTTGATTTTATGTGGAGCTGGGAGGTCTCTGGTGGACCAATGTCCTGATCTCAGCACTCCCACTTCAGAGACACAGGCCTGACACCCAGCCGGAGCACCAAGACCTTGTCAGCCACAGAGCTCTGAAGAAAAGGGAGTAAAAAATAAAGAAAACTGCATAAAATAAAATAAATTTTAAAAATTATTAAAAGTAAAATAAAAATTAAAAGTAATAAAAAGAAAGAAAGAAAGAAGAGAGCAACCAAACCCAAAAACAAATCCACCAATGATAATAAGCACTAAACATTATACAAAAACCAAAGAAAACAATCAAAAAGATCCAGACAGGCAGAACCCTAGGACAATGTTAAAAGCCAAGCTATACAGACAAAATCACACAAAGAAGCATACACATACACACTGACAAAAAGAGAAAAAGGGGAAAAAAATATATATATATATAAAGAAATAGGAAGCGAGCAACCAAATCAATAAAGAAATCTACCAATGACAATAAACTCTAAATACTAAACTAAGATAAACATAAAATCAGAAACAAATTAGATGCAGAAATCAAATCCCAAGTCTACAGTGGCTCCCAAAGTTTACCACCTCAATTTTGGGATGATTTGTTCTCTATTCAGTTATTCCAGAGATGCAGGGTACATCAAGTTGATTGTGGAGTTTTAATCAGCTGCTCCTGAGGCTGTTGGGAGAAATTTCCCTTTCTCTTCTTTGTTCACACAGCTCCTGGCTTCAGCTTTGGATTTGGCCCTGCCTCTGTGTGTAGGTCGCCTGAGGGCATCTGTTGTTCCCTTAGACAGGATGGGGTTAAAGTAGCAGCTTATTTGGGGGCTCTGGCTCATTCAGGCCAGGGAGAGGGAGGGGTATGTAATGTGGGGCAGAGGCCAATGTGACATTGCAACAGCCTGAGCTTCACTCTGTGTTCTCCCAGGGAAGTTGTCCCTGGATCATGGGACCCTGGCAGTGGCAGGCTGCACAGGCTACCAGAAGGGGAGGGGTGGATAGTGACCTCTGCTTGCACACAGACTTCTTGGTGGCTGTAGCAGCAGCCTTAGCATCTCATGCCCGACTCTGGTGACTGTGCTGATAGCCACGGCTTGTGCCCATCTCTGGATCTCATTTAGGCTGTGCTCTGATTCCCCTCTCCTTGCTCACGCCAAAACATTGGTCTCTTGCCTCTTAGGCAGTTCCAGACTTTTTCCTGGACTACCTCCTGGCTAGCTGTGGTGCATTAGCCCCTTTCAGGCTGTGTTCATGCAGCCAACCCCAGTCCTCTCCCTGGGATCTGACCTCTGAAGCCCAAGCATCAGCTCCCAGCCGCCACCTGCCCCTGTGGGTGAGCAGACAAGTCTCTGGGGCTGGTGAGTGCTGGTCGGCAATGATCCTCTGTGTGGGAATCTCTCTGCTTTGTCCTCTGCACCCATGTTGCTGTGCTGTCCTCCATGGCTCCGAAGCTTCCCCCCTCTGCCACCCGCAGTCTCCACCCACGAAGGGCCTTCCTAGTGTGTGGAAACCTTTCCTCCTTCACAGCTCCCTCCCACTGGTGCAGGTCCCATCCCTATCCTTTTGTCTCTGTTTTTACTTTTTTCTTTTGCCCTACTCAGGTACGTGGGAAGTTTCTTGCCTTTGGTAAGTCTGAGATCTTCTGCCAGCATTCAGTAGGTGTTCTGTAGGAGTTGTTCCACATGTAGATGTATTTCTGATGTATTTGTCGGGAGGAAGGTGATCTCCACGTCTTACTCCTCTGCCATCTTGAAGATCTCTCGAATTTTATATTCTTTACCAATATCTAATGGGAATAAGTCAAATGCATTTTTACCTGTTGCTTTAAAAATGGATTTTGTGAAATAAATTATTTCTGAAGTTTGTAGATAGTTCTTTTGATTTTTTAGGACTTCATCATAATTATTTTCTTTCTTTGCAGCAGGCACTTTGGAGATCAAAGATGGGAAGAAAAGATGCCTCCACTATAAAACTTCCTGTTGATCAGTACAGAAAGCAAATTGGTAAGCAATGAATTCCCTTTGATACATTCTTGTGAATTCAGATGAAGAAAAAAAGCAGTTATGTGTGATATTAAGAAAATAACTTTTCCCTAATACATATGATGCACAGAATATGAATAACAAAGGACTGCACAGAATTTTTAAGGAAAAAAAAATCAGTGCAGCCCTGTTTACCTCTGAAGAAATACCTTTTTTGTACTTATGATTTTTCAAAGCTCTTTTAGATTTTATTAATTTGGTAAAGCAAAAATACTTTTATTGTTATTCTTAAGGCAAGGTGCTTGTGTATAATCAGTATGTTTAATATTAACATCTGTTTAATTATTTATTTTTATCTTTATAAAATCTTTCAATTCTTTTGACTCTTAGTGGCAGTAATGTGATAACCTCAAAATTCTCTATTAAAATTTTAACTTAGTAAAATGGTGGACTAGAGGGAAGTCCAGTCAACAGCAAAGGAAAATAACAGGAAGCTTCCCTGTTTTAGACTATGCTCTAGGTACAGGATTTCCTACCCAATCTTTTCAAGGATGCATGGAGTATTTACAAAAAATTACCTCCGTACTACGTCACAAACCAAGTCCCCTCAATTTTAAAGAATCAATATCCTGCAACCACAACTTTGAACAAAGTGTAGTAAATTAGAAATCAATTGGAAGCCAAAAAGTTAACTTCCCCTTCCCCACCCGCTACCCTCTCTTCTTACATGTTCCTTCCTTTTGCCACCTGTTCCCATTCTTTTGGAAATTAAAATAATAATCATAATAATAATATTAATAATAAAACCTCTTCTAAATAACTGACAGATAAACAAAGAAGTTACAATACAAGTCAGAAAATAAGTAGAAGTAATTGATAATAATAGAGTATATACCTGTTTTATAAATATGATACATAAGGCACACTCCATAAGGGAAAAGATGTTTCTGCAAAACAAAGGAGATGAAAGCAAAGTGAAAAATATTTAAAATATGTAACCAATTAAAAATTTACATGTAGAAAAATAAAGCCCTACTATAAATAAAATAATCTGGAAATCCAATAGTAAAATGGGCAAAAAATATGAGCAGGCAATTCATAAAAGAGGAAATCAAAATACACAAACAAAACCAAACAACTATTACAACAAAAAATGCAATCAAAAGAATCTTATGAAAGATTTAACTCACCTAACTGATGGATAATGCAAATTAAAAAACAGTATTTCTGACTACATTATTTCTTAGGAGAAGGTTTATGATATTTGATTTCTTTTATATATATCTTCCTTCACTTATAGGATGCAGCATGAGTAAATAGTGTGGGTTGTTATATTATTTATGTGTTTAAACAGAAGGACTGACTTACCAGATTGAAGTTTGATCAGATGGGATGTGCTAAACCACATAAATAAAGAATAACCATATTGGGGATCAATCCACATCCAATTCTTAAATAAACAATTCTTAGAATTTTGACAAGTGTATATATCCATGTAACCACATATGCCAATCAAAATATAGAACATTTCCATCTTCTCAGATAGTTCTAGTCAGTCCTTACCCACACCCCCCATACGCAACCACTGTTCTGATTTCTATCATCACTGATGACAGGAAAAATAAAATAAAGCATCAGCTAAGATTTTTATTGAAATTGAATTATATCTAATGATCAATTTTTGAGAATAGACACTCTAAAAATCTAAAGTATTCTGTTCTATAAACATTGCATATCTTTCCTTTGATTTAGTTCCATTCATATATATAAGAGCCAAGAAAGAATAAGACAGAGAAAGTAATATAATTGTAAAGTCTCAGCCCTCTTCTTATACTAAATTGTTCTGAGGATTCTGTGTTGTGCATTATGTTCCCGTATAGAGTTCTCTTTCCTGTTTCACTTCCTCTTGAAAATATAAGCAGGCACAAGATCTACCCTTCTCACAGGATGCTTGTGAGATCCATAAAAAGTGTTAGAGCAGTTTATAAAGTAGAGTGTTGCATGGACATGAGTTATCCGGGGTAAACTTTGCAAATACAGTAATCATGATCAAACAAAATATACCAAAATTAAAATAGCGAGGGCATACTTTTGTTTACTCTTTTTAAGGATAATGCACTGCAGTGTTTAGATTTTCATGTATATACTATAGAATAATATAGTAATATTATGTAAGTAATAATAATATGTGAGATTTTGTAAAGACAGAGAAAAAACGAAATAGAAAAGATATTAATTAGTTAATTAATTAGGATATTAACTAATGCGAGAATTTTCTCAAGGATTTTTTTTTCTCACTTAATGCGTCGGAGTTAGAAAGTACCAGAAGCCTCAACTCATACTAATGATGATAGATGGTCTATCACCGACACTGTCTTCCTTACATGGAGTTCTATGTAGACATTTTCCCAGATATGATCCAAAATGTGAGGAGGGAATAAAGCAACTAGAATTATTTTAAGAAGATATTTCAGTATTGATGGTAAAAAACAAAGTACAAATAGCAAATAAACTGAGTATCACAGTGTTTTTCTTTTAGTATGCAAGCTGTTAGTAAGCTAATTTAGATTGCTAATAAAGTTTCACAATGAATAGAGGCGTTGTATGTGTTCAGTGTTCACTTGTTACTAAATCTCATTTATTTATGTAATTTTTGTATGGTCAGTCAGTAACTATACATGGCAAAACCAGTGCCATTTTTGAATGATGATTTCAATATCACTGTTTAATATTTGTCTTCCACTAAAAGTTTTGCCTTTTAAATTATGTAGTAAATGACAGTGATTAATGGCTTTCACAAAAAGCCTTTCTTACAATAGTCTTTGCTCAGGTAAGAATCAAATGAGCTGACACTGTGACTGGAAACGCCTCGTAGATAGAGAATTTTCACATTAAATGGACACTACGTTAATTACTGTATCATGATCTTGAAATGTGTAGAGAACTGAGATGGAATACCCTTCTCACTTTTAAGGCAGTATACTAAGAAAAACTGAATATTCTGAAATATTGCTGACTGTAAAGGGAAATAAATTGGTTTGGGCCTTATATTTCTTCAGAAATAATGTTTTAAAAATAGATAGTGTGAGACTGGCTAATATTACATGTATTATTCTAGAGATAAATTATTTCAAAATTGAAAAATAATAGAATTTTTAAAACTTCTAACATAATTAAGATATTTTATAAATAGATATTATTAAATATATGAGGCCAAATAATACATGTGCTAGGTAAATCATATAAAAATTATAACTAATTTACTTATAAATTCCTATTTTCTTATATAACAGAGGTATTATAGGCATCTTGTGCCACGCACATCTCATTTCATCCTCATAGTAGTCCTATAGGAGCTTCATATTTTACAGATCAGGAAAATACAGCACAGATGGGTTAAAGAAATTTCTCAAGGTGCTACATTTGGTAAGAGGTAGAGCCAGGACTCCATTCCAAGAAACCGACCACAGAATCCCTTCACTATACTGCTTCCCTGGGGCCAAAGACAATATTAGGTACTGGCAGATGCAAAAATAATTAAGTCATAAGATCTGAGTTCATGGAATTGGCAGTATAATAGCACTATGGCTATTATGACTGACTGAGGAAACTCTGCTCATAATTTAGAGATACAATGTCCAAAATAAATTCTGGTATTTCTTAATTCTCTCTATATTTTTAAAAATCCTAATGTTATTATTGTGGTTTATTCACTAAAAATTCGTATATAATGGTATACGTATTTACTATTTCCTCTATTCCTAATTCTGTTTTATGTCCCAGACCTTCTATCTAAAATCATTTTCTTTTGTGCCTGGTAGACATCATTTTTTAGAATTTCCTAGAATATATGCCTGCTTGTGGCAATTTCTCAGTTTCTTTTTTTAAAAAGTGATATTGATATACCATTATTTCTGAAATATGTTATCTCTGGCTATAGAATTTGAATTTGGAAGGTTTTGTTTTTATTTCATTGTGTGTTCTTTCAATATATGAAAATATCACTCCTTTGCATTTTGTCTATTATTTTTATTCCTAGGAACTCAATCTAAATGTTATTTCTTTAAAAATAATCAATTTTTTTTAACCTCCTTTTAAGATTTTATGTGTCTTTGGATTTCTGCAGTTTCACTAAGATGAGTCTAAGTATAGGTTTGACTTCATTTATTCTATTTGGGGTTTACTGGGCTTCCTGTTGTTGTAGATTCATTTTTTAAAATATGTTCTTGAAAATTCTTATCCATTGTTTCCTGAAAATATTACCCCAGTTTCATTCTTTTTCTCTCATTTTTGGCAAATACCAGATATTCTATTGCTGTACAATAGAAAGGTGCATTTTCAGCTTTACTAAATGCTGGTAAATTACTGTCTAAAGTGCATGCACTCACTATTTTACAGTCAGAGAAACGATGTAAAATGTTGTCGATTTCTCCATATTCTTTGTTACTTTTTAGACTTAAAATTTTTGCCAATCTCATACACATGAAATTGTATTCATTCTTATTTTAGTTTTCATTTTATTACTTACTAAGATTAATCATCTAATATATTTTTTGATCTTTTGATTTCTCTCTTTGACAATTCTATTGCTGCCATTTTTCTTTTTCTTTTTCTGTGTGTGAGTAGACTAAACTACTATTCTTTTCTTTCATTTTTTTTTTTCATCTGTTAATAGATCTATATTTTCTTGAACCAATTTGTTTAACATCCTGGGATGAAGATGAATGAAATCTACTGAGTTGTTTTTCTTTCATTGCATTGTTTCATTTCTTTATTTATACTGATAATAATTCTCTGTTACTTTATTCCATTATCCAATTTGCTTCTTGCTTTGGAAATACCTTACTTGTTTAGTTACTATAGCTTTTATACTTTTATACTTTATTTTTATAGTCTTTAAAATGGTAGGACAAATCCTCACCCTTATTTGTTGTTTTTAAAACTTGTCTCAACTACTCTTGGTCCTCTATCTGCTCATGTGAATTTTAAAATTAACTTTAAATAGTCATGAAAAAGGCCACTGGTAGTCAAATTTGAATTCCATGGGATTTGTAGATTACTTCGTGGAGAATTTATGTCTGTATATGTGAAAATTCATATCAATTTTATCTTTTGAAATTATCATATGGCTGGTAAATTCAATAAATTTTTATTATTTTCTTTATAAAGTTATTGAGTATTTTTGAGCTAAACAGAAGTGATACATAATTTATTTGCTATTATTGCATATTTTTTGCTAATATAAAATTATATTTTGTAATTGGTTCTTGCTGCTATATAAACATGGTAATGAATTTTAATTATTAATCTTGTACTAAGCAACCTGACTGCATTTTATTAGAGTAATAATAATTTGTAATTTCTCTTGATTTTCTAATAGGCATAATTAAATTTTTTTTAACCTTTGTATTTTATCTTTCATATCTTGTTATGTTGTGTTTTTCAAGTATTGGATATAAATTACTGACTTTTAAGAAAACACTTCAATCATTTTGCCATTATGTATAATACAGCTCTAGGATTTTGGTACATACTTGTTGGACTAAGGAAATTCCCCTTTGTTCTTAGTTTGCTAAGAGTTTGTTTTTCTTTTTTAAAATAATAAAGTATGTTGAATTTTATTGAAGTTTTTCTGTATCTGTTGGAAGGATATTTTTGTTATTTTGGCAAATTATATTTATAGATTTTCAAATGTTAAACTATCCTTGCATTACTGATATATACTGATATATATCCTACTTTGTCTTGATATTTTTTAATACACAGCTGAAATTAGTTTACTAATAATTTAAGATTTTTTTAACATCTTTCTTCATGCATGAAATTGGCACCAACTTTCCATTCTCTTTCCATCTTTGTTCAGTTTTAGTTTCAGAGTCATATAAGATTTCTATAATGAATTGGAGAAATATCTTTTTTATATGCTCCAGGATAGGTTATATAAATTTGGAAATATGACTTTCTGGAATGTTTATAAAACTCCCTAGCAAAACCCCTGTCTGAAGCTTTTTAGGTGAGTAGACTTTTAACTACCTTTTTTTTCCATCAGTTAATAGATCTATATTTTCAGCCAATTTGGGTAACATATTCAGTGATAAAGTTGAATGGAAAATATAGAATATATTCATAAATAGTTATGCATAAAATTCTTTTAATATTTTAAAATTATAACTGTAATTTCTATTTTTAATTGATGTTATTTAATTTTACTCTATCTCTTTTTTCATCACTCGAGATTTGTTTAAATTTTTTAGACATCTTAAAGAATTAGCTTTTGTTACTAGATTTTATTATTTCCTTTTCCATAATTCTAGTGTTGTCTCTGATTTCCTTCATTGTAATTCTTTAACTTGTCTCTTTCTTTTATAATTATTTGAGTTGAATTCTTTGCTATTTGCTTTACAAACATTTTTTTTTACTAATGTATTCATTTAACGGATCAGTTTTCTTCACTACATTATTGGCTCTATTATATTATTTTAGAGCTTTCTTGAGTTATATACAGTTATCCCTCAGTATCTGCCAGGGATTGGTTCCAGGACCCTCTGAAGGTACCAAAATCCATGGATGTTCAAGTCCCATAGTTGACCTTTGTATTAATGGCTCTGCATCTATGGATTCAGCCAACCTTGAATTGTGTGGTACTGTCTGTATTTACGGGAAAAAAAATCTTTCTAAAAGTGGACCTGCATGGTTCAAACCCATGTTGTTCAAGGGTCAACTATGTATATATATATATATATATATATATATATATATACACACACACATATATATATATATATTTCAAATTGATTTTTAACCTATTGTTTTCTGTTCAGAAAATGTTTTTAGAATAATGTTACTTTTTGATATTAAGCTCTTCTCTATTGCTTACTATATATATGGTCAATTTTGTTAACATTCTCTCTGTACTTACAAGGGATAGGTATCCTCTAATATTGGGATGCAGTGCTGCTTATATTAATTGTGGTGTTCAAATCTATTTTGTACTTAATATGAATGTATGAGCTGTCATTTTGTGAGAAAGAATAATTGAAATATTCTCACTAATTCCATGAAGCTGTCAATTTTTGTAATTCTGTCATTTTTTACTGTGTATATTTTGAGGTTATGTTTTTGCTGCATAGCATTTCTAAATTTGTATATATTTCTAATAATTATTCCCCCTTTTCTATTAAATCCTGGCCTTTATAAAGTGCTATTATTTTTCTTCAGAAAATCTTTTTTTGTCTTAAATTAATGTTGGTAATGACCTTTCTTTTGTTTAGTATTCTGATTGACATTTTTGTTCCTACCCTTTTACTTTCATCTAGACTTTAATGTTATATTTTATGATTTTGATACAGCCTAAGAATCTTTGTTTTGGGGCAAGCAAATTTAATCGTATATTATTTACTGTGAAAAAAATCTAAATGTATTTCCACAATTTTATTTTGTATTTTTTATCTGTGGTGGTTTTTCCTTGCTAATCTCTACCCTAACCTTCTTTCCAAAAAAAATTGGATTGTCTTTTTTTCTTTTTTCTTTCAAATTTTAGTTTTACTTTTCATTTCTTTCTCTATTTTCTTTTTTGCTTTTTTGTTTGTTTTATTTTTTCTTCCATCAAATGTTATCTGGTATATTTGACCTAGTGAAAACTAAAGTGTATCAATACTTTTATTTATCCTAAACAATATAAAGATTTTTAACTCTTTATATCTGATTACTTTTTCCTGTTGTTCTTGTTGTTGTGTGTATTACTTTCTCTCTTGTTTTCAACAGGATAATAATTATTATTTTTAACTTTTTAATCACCAATAATTACTTAGATCTAACTTTATGTTTGCTCTCTTTACTAACCACTACCTCTTATATTTTACATCTTCCTCCTGGTGAAGTTTCCTTGTTCCTTTTGCCTGAATGCAAATATCTATTAGGGGAAAATTCCTCTGTCTCTGCTTAAAAGACAATATTGTTGTTACATCGTACTCACACTTGAATTATTGTTTCAGGTGTTTCTGATGAGAACTCATCCATTAGTCTAATTGTCATTTCTTTTTGGTGTATTTTTTTTCCTGTCATTAAGAATTTTTTAACATATTTTTCAACTTTAATTTAATGCAAATATTTATTTTTATTGGTAAAAAGAATAAAAGGGGGTGGGCTTCAGAATTGCTGTGATTCTTCATCCTGTGGATTCTCGTCTTTCTTAAGTTTCAGAAGGACTTCAATCTCTGATTTTTTTTGATAATGACTATCCTCCTCTCTAATCTCTCCTTCTGGAATTCCTATTATATATAAGTTCAATCTTCACATTATAGCATCCATATCTCTTAAAATCACTTTTATATTTCATATCTCTGTCCTACTCTGGATTACTTCTCAGATCTACCTTCCCTTTGACTAGCATTCACAAATTCTTTTTCCCTCTCTCATTTATTTATTACTATGTTTATCTTGCACCCATAGATGTATCATTTCAGTGACCTTTTTTTTGTCCTGGGTAAAAAGTCTATTTAATCATTTAAAAACTCATTCTGTTTTTATTGTTCCTTACTTTTTTCCTCTTTTATTATTTTAAATAGCAATTTTATATATTCTTTCAGATTTTTAAAATTTTTCCTTCTTCTTATGGTACCAACTTCCCCATTTGTTGTATTGGCTTACTTATTCTAGGTCATAATGTTTTCTTCTTTTTCTTTCTTATTTTTGATCTCTCCGTGCTTTATGGTTCTGAGTTTGTGTGTATGTATTCAGCTTCAACAGAGGTTTGTTTTTGTTTCTGTTTTCTCCCTCTGTGAGAGTCCCAGCAGTCTGAATTATGAAATATTCTTATAGAACAGTGTTCTATTTATTTATTGACAATGGGGATTTTATAGATTTTGGACTATTATTTTGGACTTATTTCTTGGCCTAGGATTCCCGCAATTTGGACCTCATACCTTGTTCTGGGTCTAACGGTATTAAGATTTGTATTTCTCACAGGAGACACATCTCTCTTCCACACCCAGAGCTTAGAGGAAGCAGAAAGATCCCTTGTTATTTCTCCAAACAAGCACAGAAATATTTTTTGTATGTTTTGGTCAGTCCTTTGAGAACCTCAATTTTATCCATATATCTCACAGTGGCACTATACAGACCTGGGCCTTTAAAATCTAATATGCAAGGCTCTTGACGTCTAATACAGGCACTAATATGACCACCCCAACTTCTGCAACCAGGGCCACTAGGACATCAGCTGGAACTAGCTGTCTTGCTTTGAGTTTTATCCTTGTTTCTGGCATTTGAACATTTTCTCTATTTCCTTTATTTTATTATAAGTATATGTATGTATGTGTGTATGTAAATATGTGTACATCTAATATTAAGAGCTTTATAGAATGTTTGTCTGTTTGTTTGTTTGTTTTTTCCTACTGTTTCTATGTACTTATATCAGAGAAGGGTCCATCTCAACCCACTCTACCATGTTTTCAGAACTGGAAGTCCTTTTAACATTTAACTTTGCTGATTGCACATACCACTTCCTTTCTACCTTGTTTAAGTATTTATATTTTTATTTGTACCTACTAGGACTTAAACATTTTTGCAGGCAGAAGCTCTAATTTTTGCATCCTTAATGATCATCCCTCATGATAGAAGGTACTTAATACTTATTTGTTAAAATAATCAATAAAACAATCTCCCTAATTCTTAGGTAATTAAAATTCTATATGCCCTTTGTTTAACCTACTGTTTATATTATTTATTGTTTTGTAATCTCTCTTGAAATAATAAGCAGTATCTTTAACTAACTTGAAAACTTATTGATATATGCTGTTATGTAATTTTTCTGGAGTTTGTTTCTTATCTTCTGTGTGATACTTTTTGTTGTTTTCCTTTAATTTTATCTCTGTATGCCCAAGGCCACTTTACACATAGCAGCTACTTAAAAAAATGTTTGTTGATTTTTTTGGAGGTGGGGGAATGGTGGTTAAATACAAACTAAAGATTGAGATACTTTATAATACCTTTTACTTAACTACATTTCCCTCTGTTGGGGAGGAAGAAACTTTCCTCTATCTTTCTAGGTTCTTCTGGCTGGTCTAAGAATTAAATTGATATGAGACAAATTAATAGGAGAAAAATCAAACAAAAGTTTAAATAACATGTATACATAGGAGAGACCCAGGAAAAACCTGATTAACTCACCAAAATGGCTGAAACCCTCACCTTAAATACCATCTTCAGCTAAAAATAAAGGAGGACTTGGGGGTAGTAGTTTGGAATTTTAAAGGAAAAGAAGGTAATTCACATGCAGATGGAAAGCAAACTTTTGGTAAGCAAATGTTTGCTGGGCCCTGCAGAGATAATTAAACACAGAGTTCACTGTGATCTGTAGGCACTAATGAGTTTCACCCACCACACCCAGCCCCTATTCTTGCATATATCTCTGGTGATAGCTCTATTTTTAGAACAAGCTACCTAAATTTTTTAAACAGGAGGTCAAAGTTTCTTCCTGAGTCTTTTTGGGCCTTGATTGTTTTAAGCTCAAAATAATCTGCATGCCAAAGAGACATTTTGGGGTGGCAAATTTTGCTCCCCTACATGTATAAGTTGCTCTCCATATATTAAATTGTTGCTTGGTTAACATTTTTAATGTATTTTTCTGGGAAATTAATTTATATCTCATAAGCGACTTGTTGCATTATCTTTGTAGAAACCCAAAGTAAAGTACTTGTTTCTTAGTACTTAATGACTTAATGTGCTATTAAATGGTGATGTGTCCTTTACAATGTATGATTAATGTTAAGTTGTTCTGTGCAAACACTGAAAAATTATCATTGTTTGAGTTGCCTCTATGACATGATTTTAAAAGTTTGTGTGAGATTTTTGTTTCTGAGGATTAATTTACCAGCTTCCTCTCTATAGCCCAGATATCCCTCAATAATTTTAAGAAAAATGCTATTTTCAAATTTACTTTTATAGATACCTCCTTTTTCTAAGTAAATATATGGCATCATTTTGTATGACTAAGTAAGTATAAAAGTGTACAATGCTGATGAGAGTCCCTTAGATCTGTATTTTTTATTGTGTTTCTGGTTTTGTAATAATTTTCTTTTTATCAACTTGATGGATTAAAATTTTAATTATATTTTGCCTGTGACCACGCAATTTGTGATTTTATTCATCTTGCAGCTATCAAAATGCAGACTTTTTGTTTACTGGCATAGCTACTGGAGCTTGCTATAGAGTGCCATAAGAAAGACTATTGAACCTTGCTTTTGCAAAGCATTTTCTATAGTTATTTGTAGTTTGTAATATAGTAACTAAAAATTGTGTTCATATAGTAGTTGGAAAATTACTTTATATGCCAAATAGTATTGTTCTTTTACGTGTAATTATGGTAATATGAGAAAAGTAAGATTTCAAATAGCATTTTGCTTTTTAAGGAATGGAGGAGGGATTTGAAGCAGTTGAGAAATTATTCTAAAGACGTTGTAGGAAATATAAAAGTCTTTATTGTTGATTAGCAAATTTTATTATTTGTCAGTATTTTTGGCATGTTGTAAATAACTCATCTTCCAATAATTCAGTTGAGTAATTAAATTTAGATTGCAAATTTTTCTTTTCAAATATTTTGACTCTTATCTCTTCACTTTTCTATTGTATCTTAATTGGTGTGGTCTATATAAATGGACAATAAATTATATATCTTTGTTATAGAGATCAGACAGTGAATAGAACTTGGTATTCATCCCAGACAGAATTATGATTGAATGTGTTTGCAAGATTAAAGCACTGAATTTACTTTTTTCTAATTAAAGGCAATTAAAGATTTCCAGACACAAATAAAAGACAATGAATTGAGGAATAAGTGTAGGAGCAAGTCCATTTGCAGGTGAAAAGATGTGCCTTTGAAGCAGAACCAGCTGTATTTTCATTGAAAGAATAACAGTTGAGGAAGCTTTTCTGCATGTGCTTGCTTGATAGCATAATGTACTCATAAGCAGCTTATGCAGTATTCAGAAAATAACAGTGCATTAATTTTTAAAGCAGCAAAAGCAGAGGAAGAGCAGTACTGCCACATGATGATAATGAGTGTGGCTACTGTAAAGTCTACTGTTCTAAGAAAGAAAAAAAAGTGAGCTTCTGAAAAATGAACATTTATAAAACAATAACCAGATATTCACATGATAATGAGCTTAGGCCACAATATCAACAAAAGGCAAAGATGCAGTCTTGTTTCTGGGCAAAGCTAAGGAATTAAAAAGCCAAAAGCCAAAAGCAGTTAAGTAATCTATTCTTTTATTAAACTAAGGAAACTGTCAGTAAAACTGTGGCACAGTTAACACAGACTATTACTTTAAATATAAAATAATTCATGTCATAAATGTAGGTTTTTATGTCGAATTAAATAGAGCATATAAATTACTCTATTCTTTCCTAAATTAATGTAATATGAGGAATGGAAAATGATATTATTGAGGTAACAAAATATGATCTTTATTAAACATATGCTCTTATATCTACCCATGATTCTTTATAGAAACAGTGCCAATGCTAAAGTTAAATATATTTTAATTCTACTGAATAAGAAAGGAATTTTTAACATATATAACATGTACTGATTAGAAATTATAAATGAAAATGGCTTTTTAAAGTATTCTGTTTAAAAAAACAGAAACTACACAGATTGTTTGCAAAGTATATATAAATAAAAATTATGAGAATGTAGGTATTATCTTTGCTATCAAAAAATTCAGGCATAATTCAAAAATTCTTTTGCATCAATGTTTTCTTTTTAGTTATTACTTTGCTCTTAGTTGATATTTATAATCCCTGTTTAAGACTTGAAACAGGAAATTCTGGTGATTATGTACAATGAGTTGTCAAGTATATGTTTTCAATTTATATTTAACAGGAGAAATCAGAGACAGACTAGTTTGTTTTGTTAAAGTTGCTTGAATTGGGAACTAAACACATATTATTAGGTGAATTTTAGTTCTCTGTCATTAGAAGTAACTTGAGAGATAATCTTCTGGGGCATAAGGATGATTAAAATGATCCCAAAGAAAAGTATACATTCCACTTTGCTCTTAGTTTTATAAAGTGTGAGCCAGGGCTGGAAATAGCTGTGAATCCAGAGTGAAACAAGAAATAAACTCTTATTCTTCTCTTATCTCCTGGAATCAAGAAGTAATCAATTAACCTCTCTCTCTCATTTTCATGTTATTTCAAGTTGGCTTTCTGTCCTTTATGATGAAAACAATTCTGAAGAGTATCTAAGAAGATCCTCAACAACTACACAGATATTTTCCAACCAAGCCAGGGACTGTTACTCTCCAAGTCTAGGATCTTAATTAATATTTAGTCTTTTTATTCTTTCTTCTTTTTTCCATTGTGGTCCAGCCTAAAAGATGAGAAAGAAATATTTAAATTTTTATAATGTTCTTTAAAGGAGAAATTGGTTGTGTAGAGAGGATGGGCAGTACACTCTAGGACAAAGCGAAGAACTATAGGTTCAGGTTATCATGGTCAGTATTCTAGCTGGTCATAGTAGTTATAATTTATGACCTTCATTCTCCAATATTCATTCCAGATCTTATCTCTAGCAAGAATCTTAGTTTGATGAGCCCTTTGCCATTAGTGGGTAACACAAATCTTCATTCCTGAAGTTTCTAAGTGATTCTTCTTGTTATAAAGTCACACAGTTGACCAATTTTTTAAATAGATATATGTGTTTATTTATTTATTTTTAACATTTTTATTGGAGTCTAATTACTTTGCAATGGTGTGTTAGTTTCTACTTTACAACAAAGTGAATCATTTATACATATACATATAGCCCCATATCACTTCCCTCTTGCATCTCCCTCCCTCCCAAACTCCCTGTTCCACCCTTCTAGCTGGTCACAAAGCACCGAGCTGATCTCCCTGTGCTATGTGGCTGCTTCCCACTAGCTATCTGTCTTACATCTGGTAGTGTATATATGTGCATATATACACTACCACTCTCTCACTTTGTCCCAGCTTACCCTTCCCCATCCCCGTGCCCTCAAGTCTAGTAGGTCTGCATCTATATACTCGTCTTGCCCCTAGGTTCTTCATGACCTTTTTTTTTTTTTTTTAGATTCCATATATGTGTGTTAGCATACAGTTTTCCTCTTTCTGACTTACTTCACTCTGTATGACAGGCTCAAGTTCCATCCACCTCACTACAAATAGCTCAATTTCATTTATTTTTATGGCTAGTAATATACCATTGTATATATGTGCCACATCTTTTTTATCCATTCATCTGTTGATGGACACTTAGGTTGCTTCCCTGTCCTGGTTATTGTAAATAGAGCTGCAATGAACACTGTGATACATAACTCTTTTTGAATTATGGTTTTCTCAAGGTATATGCCCAGTAGTGGGATTGCTGGGTCCTATGGTAGTTCTATTTTTAGTATTTTATGGAACCTCCATACTGTTCTCAATAGTAACTGTATCAATTTACACTCCCACCAACAGTGTATGAGGGTTCCCTTTTCTCCCCAACCTCTCCAACATTTATTGTTTGTAGATTTTTTGATGATGGCCATTCTGACTGGTGTGAGATAATATCACATTGTAGTTTTGATTTGCATTTCTCTAATGATTAATGATGTTGAACATTCTTTCATGTGTTTGTTGGCAATCTGTATATCTTCTTTGGAGAAATGTCTATTTAGGTCTTCTGCCCATTTTTGGATTGGGTTGTTTGTTTTTTTGATATTGAGCTGCATGAGTTGCTTGTATACTTTGGAGATAAATCCTTTGTCAGTTGCTTCATTTGCAAATATTTTCTCACATTCTGAGGGTTGTCTTTTCATCTTATGGTTTCCATTTCTGTGCAAAAGCTTTTAAGTTTCATTCGGTCCCATTTGTTTATTTTTATTTTCATTTCTCTAGGAGGTGGGACTCTCTCATAGAGTGTTCTGCCTAGGTTTTCCTCTAAGAGTTTGATAGTGTCTGGCCTTACATTTAGGTCTTTAATCCATTTTGAGATTATTTTTGTGTGTGGTGTTAGATAGTGTTCTAATTTCATTCTTTTACATGTAGCTGTCTGGTTTTCCCAGAACCACTTATTGAAGAGGCTGCTTTTCTCCATTGCATATTCTTGCCTCCTTTATCAAAGATAAGGTGAACATATGCATATGCATTTATCTCTGGGCTTTCTATCCTGCTCCATTGATCTATATTTCTGTTTTGGTGCCAGTACCACACTGTCTTGATTACTGTAGCTTTGTAATATAGTCTGAAATCTGGGAGCCTGATTCCTCCAGCTCTGTTTTTCTTTCTTAAGATTGCTTTGGCTATTCAGGGTCTTTTGTGTTTCCATACAAATGGTGAAATTTTTTTTCTAGTTCTGTGAAAAATGCCAGTGGTAGTTTGATAGGGATTGCATTGAATCTATAGACTGCTTTGGGTAGTATAGTAATTTTCACAGTATTGATTTTCCAATCCAAGGACATGGTATATCTCACCATCTATATGTATCATCTTTAATTTCTTTCATCAGTGTCTTATAGTTTTCTGCATACAGGTCTTTTGTCTCCTTAGGTTGGTTAATTTCTAGGTATTTTATTCTTTGTGTTGCAATGGTAAATGGGAGTGTTTTCTTAATTTCACTTTCAGATTTTTCATCATTAGTGTACAGGAATGCAAGAGATTTCTCTGAATTAATTTTGTATCCTGCTACTTTACCAAATTCATTGATGAGCTCTAGTAGTTTTCTGGTAGCATCTTTAGGATTCTCTATTTAGGGTATCATGTCATCTGCAAACTGTGACAGCTTTACTTCTTCTTTTCTGATTTGGATTCCTTTTATTTCTTTTTCTTCTCTGATTGCTGTGGCTAAGACTTCCAAAACTATGTTAAATAATAGTGGTGAGAGTGGGCAACCTTGTCTTGTTCCTGATCTTAGTGGAAATAGTTTGTTTTTCACCATTGAGGATGATGTTGGCTGTGGGTTTGTCATATATGGCCTTTATTATGTTGAGGTAAGTTCCCTCTATGCCTACTTTCTGGAGGGTTTTTATCATAAATGGGAGTTGAATTTTGTTGAAAACTTACTCTGCATCTATTGAGATGATCATATGTTTTTTCTCCTTCAATTTGTTAATATGGTATATCACATTCATTGATTTGCATATATTGAAGAATCGTTGCATCCTGGGATAAACCCCTCTTGATTATGGTGTATGATCCTTTTAATGTGCTGTTGGAATCTGTTTGGTAGTATTCTGTTGAGGATTTTTGCATCTATGTTCATCAGTGATATTGGCCTATAGTTTTCTTTCTTTGTGACATCTTTTTCTGGTTTTGGTATCAGAGTGACAGTGGCCATGTAGTATGATTTTGGGAGTGTTCCTCCCTCTGCTATATTTTGGAAGAGTTTGAGAAGGATAGGTGTTAGCTCTTCTCTAAATGTTTGATAGAATTCACCTGTGAAGCCATCTGGTCCTGGGCTTTTGTTTGCTGGAAGATTTTTAGTCACATTTTCAATTTCAGTGCTTGTGATTGGTCTGTTGATATTTTCTATCTCTTCCTAGTTCCGTCTCAGAAGCTTGTGCTTTTCTAAGAATTTGTCGATTTCTTCCAGGTTGCCCATTTTATTGGCCTATACTTGCTTGTAGTAATCTCTCATGATCCTTTGTATTTCTGCAGTGACAGTTGTTACTTCCCCTTTTTCATTTCTAATAATATTGATTTGAGTCTTCTTCCTCTTTTGGATTGATCCCTTGATCGTTATGTAGTGTCCTCCTTTGTCTCTTGTAATAGTCTTTATTTTTATTTTATTTATTATTTATTATTTTTTTGCGGTACGTGGGCCTCTCACTGCTATGGCCTCTCCCACTGCAGAGAACAGGCTCTGGATGTGCAGGTTCAGCATCCATGGCTCACGGGCCCAGCCACTCCGCAGCATGTGGGATCTTCCCAGACCGGGGCACGAACCCGTGTCCCCTGCATCAGCAGGTGGACGCTGAACCACTGCACCACCAGGGGAGACCAATTTTAAAGTCTATTTTGTCTCATATGGGAATTGCTACTCCAGCTTTCTTTTGATTTCCATTTGCACTGTGTATCTTTTTGCATCCCCTCACTTTCAGTCCGTATGTGTCCCTAGGTCTGAAGTGGGTCTCTTGTAGACAACATATATATGGGTCTTGTTTTTGTATCCATTCAGCCAGTCTATGTCTTTTGGTTGGAACATTTAATCCATTTACATTTAAGATAATTATTGATCTGTATGTTGTTTCAGGTTTGTTATTGTAGGTCTTTTCCTTCTCTTGTGTTTCCTGCCTATTGAAGTTCATTTAGCATTTGTTGTAATGCTGGTTTGGTTGTGCTGAATTCTCTTAGCTTTTGCTTGTCTGTATAGTTTTTAATTTCTCCATCAAATCTGAATGAGATCCTTGCTGGATAGAGTAATCTTGGTTGTAGGTTTTTCCCTCTCATCACTTTAAATATGTCCTGCCACCCACTTCTGGCTTGCAGAGTTTCTGCTGAAAGATCAGCTGTTAAACTTATGGGGATTCCTTTGTATGTTATTTGTTGCTTTTCCCTTGCTGCTTTTAATATTTTTTCTTTGTATTTAATTTTTGGTAGTTTGATTAATATGTGTCTTGTCATGTTTCTCCTTGGATTTAACCTGTATTGGACTCTCTGTGCTTCCTGGACTTGATTAACTATTTCCTGACCCACATTAGGAAAGTTTTCAACTATAATCTCTTCAAATATTTCTCAGTCCCTTTCTTTTTCTCTTCTCCTTCTGGGACCCCTAGTTCGAATGTTGGTGCATTTAGTATTGTCCCAGAGGTCTCTGAGACTATCCTCAATTCTTTTCCTTCTTTTTTCTTTATTCTGCTCTGCAGTAGTTATTTGCACTATTTTATCTTTCGGGTCACTTATCCATTCTTCTGCCTCAGTTATTCTGCTATTTATCCCTTCCAGAGAATTTTTAATTTCATTTATTGTGTTGTTAATGAATGTTTGTTTGCTGTTTAGTTCTTCTAAGTCCTTGTTAAATGTTTTGTATATTTTCTCCATTCTACTTACAAGATTTTGGATCATCTTTGCTATCATTATTCTGAATTCTTTTTCAGGTAGACTGCCTATTTCCTCTTCATTTGTTAGGCCTGATGGGTTTTTACCTTGCTCCTTCATCTGCTGTGTGTTTCTTTGTCTTCTCATTTTGCTTAACTTACTGTGTTTGGGGTCTCCTTTTCACAGGCTGCAGGTTTCGTAGTTCCCGTTGTTTTTGGTGTCTGCCCCCAGTGGCTAAGGTTGGTTCAGTGGGTTGTGTAGGCTTCCTGGTGGAGGGGACTAGTGCCTGTGTTCTGGTGGATGAGGCTGGATCTTGTCTTTCTGGTGGGCAGGTCCATGTCTGGTGGTGTGTTTTGGCCTGTCTGTGACCTTATTATGATTTTAGGCAGCCTTTCTGCTAGTAGGTGGGTTTGTGTTCCTGTCTTACTAGTTGTTTGGCATAGGGTGTCCAGCACTGTAGGTTGCTGTTCGTAGAGTGGAGCTGGGTCTTGGCGTTGAGATGGAGATCTCCAGGAGATTTTCGCCGTTTGATATTACGTGGAGCTGGGAGGTCTCTGGTGAACCAATGTCCTGAACTTGGCTCTCCCACCTCAGAGGCACAGCCCTGACACCTGGATGGATCACCAAGAGCCTGTCCTCCACATGGCTCAGAATAAAAGGGAGAAAAAAAGAAAGAAAAAAAGAAACAGATAAAATAAAATAAATAAAATAAAATAATATAAGATAGAATAAAAATGTTATTAAAATAAAAACAAAAATTATTACATTTTTTAAGTAATTAAAAAGAAAGAAAGAACAACCAAACCAAAAAACAAATCCACCAACGATAACAAGCACTGAAAACTATACCAAAAACAGAAACAAACAAACAAAAATAAACAGACAGACAGAATCCAGGACAAATGGGAAAAGCAAAGCTATACAGAGAAAATCAAACACAGAAGCATAGTGTTTCTAGAAATGATTTAAAGTATACAGGAAGATGTGTGTAGGTTATACACAAAATACAGTTGACCCTACATACTCACAAAAAGAGAAAACGGGAAAAATAAATATATATATATATATATCATTGCTCCCAAAGTCCACCTCCTCAATTTGGGATGATTTGTTGTGTATTCAGGTATTCCTCAGATGCAGGGCACATCAAGTTGGGTGTGGTGATTTAATCCGCTGCTTGGATTTAATGAGGCTGCTGGGAGAGATTTCCCTTTCTCTTCTTTGTTTGCACAGCTCCTTGGATTCAGCTTTGGATTTGGCCCTGCCTCTGTGTGTAGGTCACCTGAGGGCGTCTGTTCTTCACTCAGACAGGACAGGTTAAAGGAGCAGCTGCTTTGGCGGCTCAGGCTCACTGAGGCCGGTGGTGGGGGGGAGGCAGTGGTACGGAGTTTGGGGTGAGTCTGCAGTGGCAGAGGCCAGCATGGCATTGCACCAGCCTGAGGCATGCCGTGTGTTCTCCTGGGGAAGTTGTTCTTGGATCATGGGGCCCTGGCTGTGGCGGGCTGCACAGGCTCCTGGTAGGGGAGGTGTGGATAGTGACCTGTGCTCGCACACAGGCTTCTTGGTGGCTGCAGCAGCAGCCTTAGCGTCTCATGCCCATCTCTGGGGTCCGCGTTGATAGCCGTGGCCCACACCTGTCTCTGGAGTTCTTTTAAGCAGCGCTCTTAATCCCCTCTACTTGTGCACCAGGAAACAAAGAGGCAAGAAAAAGTCTCTTGCCTCTTCAGCCATTCCAGACGTTTTCCTGGACTCCCTCCCAGCTAGCCGTAGCACACTAGCCCCCTTCAGGCTGTGTTCATGCAGCCAACCCCAGTCCTCTCCCTGGGATCCAACTGAAGCCGGAGCCTCAGCTCCCAGCCCCCACCTGTCCCGGCAAGTGAGCAGACAAGCCTCTCGGGCTGGTGAGTGCTGGTCTGCACCGATCCTCTGTGCGGGAATCTCTCTGCTTTGTCCTCTGCACCCCTGTTGCTGTGCTCTCCTCCTCAGCTCCAAAGCTTCCCCCCTCCGCCACCTGCAGTCTCTACCCACGAAGGGGCTTCCTAGTGTGTGGAAACCTTTCCTCCTTCACAGCTCCCTCCCACTGGTGCAGGTCCCTTCCCTATTCTTTTGTCTCTGGTTTTTCTTTTTTCTTTTGCCCTACTCAGGTACATGGGGAGTTTCTTGCCTTTTGAGAAGTCTGAAGTCTTCTGCCAGCATTCAGTAGGTGTTTTGTAGGAGTTGTTCCACATGTAGATGTATTTCTGATGTATTTGTGGGGAGGAAGGTGATCTCCATGTCTTATTCTTCCGCCATCTTCCAAATGGGGCTTCTTCTAGATGTATATTTACATACCACACAGTTGACCCTTGGTATCCATTGGAGATTGGTTCCAGGACCCCCATGGATACCAAAATCCTGATTCTCAAGTCCCTTATATAAGTAAAATGGTGAAATACAGTTGACACTTGAACAACATGAGTTTGAACTGCTCGGGCCCACTATACACACACTTTTTTTCCCCAATAAATATATACTAGAGTCCTACAAGATCCTGGGTTAGCTGAATCCATGGATGTGGAACTGGAGATACAGCAGGCTGACTATAAAGTTGTACTAAATTTTTGACTGTGCAGAGGGTCAGTGCCCCAACCCCTGCATTTTTCAAGGGTCAACTGTATTTGTGTATAACCTACACACATCTTCCTGTATACTTTAAATCATTTCTAGATTACAGTTGACTGTATATAAATTTCATTAAATTCTACCATTGGTCATGGTAGTACATGGGATTAACCAAGGAGTTCCTTCACATCTTTCCATATTCCTTTTGGCCCTCACTGTGTATTAACAAACCATTTTCTCCTTGATAGCCAACATCAATTATCCCAGCCAACACTGTGAGTCCCCATTTTACTGTTTACTCGTAGGCATGAATAATCCAAACTGACTGGGTAGCAGACTCAGCTTCCAATTCAGGAAAACTAATATTGTGTATTTTTTTTAGGTTACCTCTCTTTCTAGGTAAAGTACACAACAAAATGTACTACTTAAACTTTGGGCACTGGGAGGATTTCCCTTATAAATTGTGTTTTAGGACCACCTCCAAAGATAGCAGTGTACTTCCAGCTGGTGCAGCATATTATAATGAACCATCCACATACATTATTTTTTAACTACTAAAACAGTACACACTATTTTATGATTTGTTGAATTAGACAACCCCCAATTCATGACTGCTAGCTCAGGCCAGATGGTCCCTGAGTCTCATGACCAGGTAGTCAGTCTTCATCAGAGCTTGGTAGCAATCCAGGAGTTGTTTCTTAGCAGCTGTTACCTGTTGAAGGATGTATGGTGTTGTTCCAAAACCCTAGAGACTGCCACTTATTTTTAATTGGGACCTGCTAAAGACCTGTTTCTATGTCTCAGTTAGCTTAAAGCACTGCAGGCGCCATTGACTATGCCATGTCATAAGTTCTAAGAAGTAGAAGAGCTTGTATACCAATCTACTGGAGAACCTTTTATTGTACCATGTCTTAGCAGCTTTTCAGGTTCTTTACATATATAAGATATGCATGTAGATTAAAAAAATTAACAACATGAGCAACCATGTATCCAACATCTAGGTTAAATATTAGACATATACCAGTAGCTTAGATTGCCTCTTTATGCACCTTCCCAATTGCTACACCCTCTATGCCTCTATACCTGTGAGAGATAACCACTATCTTGATTTTGTATTAATTCCGTTTTATGAATTTTCTACCTAGATATGTGTTAAGCAATATATTTTTTAGTTTATGAATTTTATATGAATGAAATCATGCTGTATATATTATGTATCTTGCTCTTATTGAACATATTTTTAAGTTTTATTCTTACTGATGAATTGATATAGTTCATTCATTTTCTATGCATTATAGCATTCCATTATATGACTATACCAATATTTTTCTATCCTACTCATTTTGACAATTGCATGATTCTCAGTTTTTTTCCTATGAATGCTATTATGACGATTCTATAAATATTTTCAGACATGTCTGTTCTTTGGTTCACATGTGCAAGAGTTTTTCTCTACAATATATACCCAGTAGAAAAATGTTGGATTATAGGTATGGATATGTGACATTATCAAGTAATGCCAGTTTCTTAAGAAGTTGTACCTATGTTCCCTTCTTAATGGTAGATAGAGCACAAAGCGCAGCAAGTTGACCTTTTCTTCTTGGAGATAATCTTGACATGCTCTAAACCAGTGGACTTCCGTGAATCAGATTTAGTTGATAAGTCTCTGTATTTTTGACAGAATGTTCTTTCTTCTCCCAGATATAGACATAGATAGATATAGATAGCTATAGATATAGATATAGATATGAATGAGGCATCTCAGGCAGTTTTCATATCTTCTCCAGGGCTTATGTCTTATTGTCCTTGTGATATATTGCAGGTTGGTGAGGCAGTTGGTCTATTGGAATCAGATTATAGCATTAGATAGATAGTTGATATAGTTTAAAAGCAGGTTTGTAAGTATACTGCTGTTCCTTCCAGTAAAGGCAGATAGTCTCTTGTGGTATCTGTGATCAGAATTTAGAAAAATGCATTGGCTAGATTAATTAACTAGTTGTGACCATGTGCAAAGGACATTTATATTCTGCTATGGTAAGTACAGTAAAAAAATTCTACATTAAGTTTATATTTAATTGTACTCAGTCTCCAAGACCAACTAGCCACAGTGAGGAAATAAATAGATCTGCAAAAATAATCAGTGTAACTGCATATTTTCGGTTTTTTTTTCTTTATAGTAATCTTTTATTTATTTATTTTTATATTTATTTTTGGCTGTGTTAGGTCTTCGTTTCTGTGCGAGGGTTTCTCTAGTTGCGGCAAGTGGGGACCACTCTTCATCGCGGTGCACGGGCCTCTTCACTATCGTGGCCTCTCTTGTTGTGGAGCACAGGCTCCAGACGCACAGGCTCAGTAGTTGTGGCTCACGGGCCTAGTTGCTCCGCAGCATGTGGGATCTTCCCAGACCAGGGCTCGAACCCGTGTCCCCTGCATTAGCAGGCAGATTTTCAACCACTGTGCCACCAGGGAAGCCCGCATATTTTGTTTTTGATGATATACTCAGTTTCTGAAACTTCTCCAGGAATATGCATTCCCTTTGATTTACCATTTTAGTAAGCAAGGGGATTAATATTTCTACTTCACTCTTACTTTCAAAAGCTCTCACATCACATATCAGGGAACAAAGCTGAAGATCCTGCCTATTTCCAAGGCTATCATTTGAACCTATATACTCAGATATTGACAGTTGGTTCTGGACCACTGAGCCTGACATCAGAAATTGAACTTTTTACTTTTATCTTTTATTACCTATTAAGCTCTCTTTCTGACTTGGGAGACTTCAGTGACATTTTGCCCCCCTCCAGAAGTTAGTGTTTTCTGAATCTTTATACTTAATATGTTCCCAGTATTTGGAATTGCTTCCACCAGTTATCCACATGACTTCCTCCCTGACGTCATTCAAGTATCTGGTTAAGTGACATCAAATGATAATGTTAAGTGATGTTACCAAGAAGGCCTTCCCTAACCACTCTATCTGAAACAATACATCTCCCTCCTTTATTTTCTGCTGCTTGCCAAATGTATTCTTCTTTTTAGTGCTTTTCATTACCTAGCAAATTGAACCATTATTTTTGTTTGCTTATTATCCATCTTTTTACAAGGTTCAAGATAATAGGCATTTGGTCTGTTTTGCCAAACTATTTTATTTTCAGTACCTTGAACACTGTTTCTATATAGTGTAAGTGCTCAATAATTTTTAATGAATGAATGAAAGCACTGCTTAAGAAAGTAAGATATAAGAATTCTTATGACCATAAGTGAACATTTTCAGTTATGCTTAGGTACAAGGTTAACTAAGAAAAATTATAATTGGTGATATGTCCTGATGTTATACTATTTACAATACTATTCTCAGAGATTCTAGCAACTCTATCTGCTAACCATAAAAAATAATGTCTCATGCAATTAAGAGCTTGGATACAGGTGAAAATAATAATAATAATAGTAGTAATAATATATCTATATATAGATATATAAACACATAGGTATAACTTTTCTGTTTCCTTATGGATAACAATATTTTGTTACTTGCTAGCCAAAGTAACCTTATGTCAGAGATTTTACAATGTACTCAATAGCTATGTGTATATACTCATAGAGGTTTGATAATCAGTTGCTAATATTTGTTCAAAGAGCAATTTTATAGTACAGATTTCCTGTGTGAAAATGCAAGTTTTAATGTTTTTTATTTTGAAATGCCCAGTTTTCAGCATTAAGTCCAGATTAATTTTGAAAAAAAAAATTACTAAATTCTATTATAGAATAAATAGCAAAGTTCATACATTCTAAGTGTATTTTTCCCTTATATAAGTTATGGTAAGTCCAGGCATTAACACGAAAGTTAATATGTTTTATTGTTCTAAGTGCATTACTTAGCTGTATCACTAGCATATTTGGGGACGGCCTTTTATATTTCTTCCCAAAATGATCTTGGATTTTACATGCAAAGGGAGAAGATTTATAATGAGATATTGACAGAAACACACACTCTCTATTAAGAATCTCAGATTCTATTGAAGGAATTTTAAGTTTCAATGTCATGATTTCAGAGAAATTTTCTATTTGTATTGGCAATATTAATAATGCAGTCATCTAAATATATATTTATTGTTAAGTCTTATACATAATGGATAATAGAATCTATATTCTTACTAAGCCATAAAAATAGTTTTCCATATCATGGAATTTTTACTAGAATAATAATTTTGCAACTTTATTTTAAACATACAAAAGGTGGCATTTCATTATTATAAATATGTCTCATAAGTTTAAGATATAATATGTAGTTATTTTAGAGAAAATCAAACGGAATGTTATGGCTGTTTTGATGAAGGTAACTGAGATTGAGGATTAAGAGTGACATTTGTGGGCTTCCCTGGTGGCGCAGTGGTTGAGAGTCCGCCTGTCGATGCAGGGGACACGGGTTCGTGCCCCGGTCCGGGAAGATGCCACGTGCCGTGGAGCGGCTGGGCCCATGAGCCATGGCCGCTGAGTCTGCGTGTCTGGAGCCTGTGCTCCACAATGGGAGAGGCCACAACAGTGACAGGCCCACGTACTACAAAAAAAAAAAAAAGAGTGACATTTGTCATCATTTATCAACCTGAACTTTGTTTTATTCCTGTACTTTGTTTTGGTTTTACAGTATCAAGAAAATTCTATTAATACAAATAAATAGTTACAATATTAATGTAACTTTTTAATAGTACAGATCTAGCAATTTAAGCATACTCTTCAACTAAACGGAACACAAAACTCTAGAGAAGAGTAGTTAGAAATTTTATTCCAGAACTAAAACACAGGTATTATCTAAGGACAACCTGCAGTTTTTATCATGAATATAAAGTTTCAGTAACCAAAGTATAATAGTCCTTCTAACTATGCATGTGCCTCTCACTTTTTATTGCAAAACAGTTAAGCTATAATAAGAACATGCATCAAATAGGAACACCACTGTCTTGTCTAGCATTTTTAAGGAAAATGCATCTGTCCTACTATAGTATATTCACTTGTATAATTCTTTGTCTGTGGACATTTAAAGTCCTGAATTATTAAAAGTCAACTGTATAGAAACAACTTTCCTAACCTATGACACATGTCCAAGAAGATCAAATATAAGTACAGCAAAGTCAAAAGAGATAAACAACAACTAGTTAAACTAGCACTGCAAAGCAATGTACTGCTTGTTTCCATTATATTAGAATGTGAAATGTATTGGATTGTGCATGTTAATTTTTTTTAAATGTAGAATATCTTTAAAAATAGGAAATTGGGGCTTCCCTGGTGGTGCAGTGGTTGAGAGTCCGCCTGCCGATGCAGGGGACACAGGTTCGTGCCCCGGTCCGGGAAGATCCCACATGCTGTGGAGCGGCTGGGCCTGTGAGCCATGGCCGCTGAGCCTGTGCATCCAGAGCCTGTGCTCAGCAATGGGAGAGGCCACCGCAGTGAGAGGCCCGTGTACCACAAAAAAAAAAAAAAAAGGAAATTGAATAAAATATTGATTTGAATTAGACTCTTAAAAGTTAAATGTATATTTTGTAATCTCTTGGGAAACTATTGAAACATCATTGTAAGAGATATATCAAAATACAATATATGATTTAAACAAAATATTAAAAAATGTTCAAATAACTTAAAAAGGCATGAAAAGTGAAACAGAAACAAATCAAAGGAAACAAAAAGAAAACAAAGATAAAATGGTAGACCTAAATAAAAATACATTAATAGTTTCATTAAATGTATATGTTTAAACATACCAATAAAAGGACAGAGGATTTTCAGGTTGAAATTTTATAAACTGATGTAAATATAGGCTGTTGATAAGAAATTCACTTCAAATATAATGAGATTAAAGGTAAAAGGATGGAAGAGAAGCACTTCTTGAATGGAAAGTAAGGACCTCAAAAGTCTGCTCTTCTATAAAAGCAAGAACAATGACAAAAAATTGTCAAAATCAAATTTTTCAGAAATCTACAAATTTTCAAAAAATTTAAAACAGTGCAAAGAGTGTTTATTTGAGAAAAACAGCTAACTCTGAGTAAGAACATCAAGCTTTGTTTTGTTCAACTTGCCTTAATCCCATCTTCCTCTCCTCAGCTTTGCAACAATAGTAGTCATGAAAAACAGCAGCCTGCAGTCACTGGAGAGGCCAAATGTGTTTGGAGATACCCCAAATCCCATCCTCTGAGAACTATCACTATTTGACGTATCTGGGAGCTTACTGAAAAATCCCCATTCTCAGAAGTTGTCTTTATTTGACCTGACTTAGAGCTCATTCTGTGTGAAGAGTCCTTTCCTGATGGCATTTGGCAAAAACAATCAGTGGCAAGCATTTAACATCACGACTACCTGAGGCAGCATTACTAGTTGGGGCTAGCATAAGGCTGACCTAAAATTGTTTTTAAAACTGGGCAATGAGATGTTCATAGTGTCTTTTTAAATCCCTGACATAGATTCTTGGGAATCTAGAAAGTCATGAACCTGTGCAGGACTATGCCATGTCCAGTAAAGACCTGGAAAGGCCATAAGCTCTCACTTTTTGCTGACCTTGAGGAAGCTAGCAGGAAGTGAAGGCTAATGCAGAACTATAAAGTCCTGTCAAAGTATGGAACACCTGTTCAACAAACCTGGAAGATTTATTGGTTAAAGACATTTAAGAAAATACCTGTCCAGTTATTAGATAAACATTAAGCTAAGTGACTCCATATAACAAAGAATACAGACTCTACAGAATTAGACCATAAAAGTCACTAAACAAACAAACAGTAACACCAACAAAAGAAGAACAAAGAGCAGCAACAACAAATCCTAGGGGAGATCTGTTTGGCAGAGTTGCCACATTACATTATTTAACTGTTGCTACATAACATTATTTTGTAGAAAACTGTTCTCTACAAAAATTATGAAACACACAATAAAATCAGCAAATTACGGTCCATACACAGAAAAAGAATAGAAAGCATCTCTAGACAAGTTCAGACCTTGGACTTACTAGACAAAGACTTTAAATCAGCCATTTAAAATATGTTCAAAAAATAAAGAAAACCATGTCTAAAGAATTAAAGTATGAGAATGATGTACCAACAAATAGAAAATATTATTATATAAATGTAAATTATGTATATAAAAATAGAAATTCTGGACTTGAAAAAATATAATAACCAATATAAAAATTTCACTAGAGGGCCTTCGCAGTAGATTTGAACTTATAGGAGAAACAGGGAACATGAAGAGAGGTTAATTGAGATTATCCAGTCTCAGGAACATGAATAAAAAATAATGAATGAGATATGACAAAAAATGAACAGAGCCATAGATACCTATAGGACTCTATCTAGCATACCAGCCTATGCATAATAATAGTTCCAGAATGGGAAGAAGAAGAGAGAGCATCAAAAAGGATATTCAAAAGATAAAAACCTTCTTGAAATGTGATGAAAAACTTTAATTTGTATATCCAAGAACCTCACAAAATTTTGAGAAGGATAAACTCAGAGATCCACACCTGGCCACATCATAGTCAAACTGCTGAAAGTCAAACATAAAGAGTAAATCTTGAAAGCAGAAAGTAAAAAGTAATTCATTATATATGATGTGATGAAAGCAAGAGAGCGTCAACCAAAAATTCTACATCTAGCACAACTGTCCTTCAAAAAAGTGAGAAATCAAGATGTTCTTGGATAAACAAAACCAGAAAATTTGTCAGTAGTACACCTGCCCTATAAGAAACACTAAAAGAAGTCCTCCAGGCTAAAATGAAAGTGCATAAGGCAGTTACTAGAATCCACAAACAGAAAAAATAAGTTAACACCAGTAAAAGTAACTGCATAGGTAAATATATCTACAAGTGTTTTTGTGTATAACTTTCTTCTTCTCCTTGCTGACTTATGAAATGATGATAAAGCAGTACTTAGATGGAGATTTATACTTGTTAATGACTATATTAATAAAGAAGAAAGGTTTCAAATCAATAACTTAAATTTCTATCTAAAAAATTAGAAAAAAATGTGCAAACTAAACTCAAAGCTATCTGAGGGAAGGAAATAAGAAAGATTAGAGTGAAAATAAACAAAATACAAAACAGAAAAATGGTAGAAAAAAATCGACAAAACCCAAAATTTGTTATTTAGAAAGATCAATGAAATTGAAAAAACCTGTAGTTAAGACTAAGGAAAAAGAAAGAACAAATTACTAATACCAGTAACAAAACAGTGTAACTACTATCAACCTTACCCATATAACATGGATTATAAGAGAATACTATGAACAATTAATTATACACTAAAAAATTAGATAACCTAGATTCAATAATACCAAGTGCTAGTGATGATGCAAAGCTATCAGAACTCTTATTCATTGCTGGTGAGAATGCAAACACTCTGAAAAATGGTTTGACAATTTCTTACAAAGTTAAATATATACTTACCATAAGACTCAGCAATCTTACCCTAGATAAATGAAAACTTATGTTCACATAAAAACCTGCATACCTGTGTTTATAGTAGCTCTTGTCATACTTGCCAAACACTGGACATAACCCAAATGTACTTCAATGAGTGAATGGATAAACAAGTTCTGGTACCTTCCTATAATGGAATACTAACCAGCAACAAAGAAGAATAAAATGCTGATACATACAACTTGGGTGAAATTTAAAGTCCTTAAGCTGAATAAAAGAAGCCCTTGTCACATTTTTGCTGCATTATTGAAAAGACAAAGCTATAGAAATGGACAATATATCAGTGGTTGCCAGGAATTATGGTAGGAAGGAGGGTAAGTTTAGAAAGTTAGTGCCAGGGAGTTTTTTGAAATAATATAACTTTTCTATATCCTGATTATAGTAGTAATTACATGATCTATACATAAGCATTAAAATTCATAGAACTGTATACCAAAAGGAAAAAAAAATTATATTCACTGTATAAGTAAAAAATAAAATATAATGAAATAATATAATAGGATCATATTGGAGGGAGGAAGCATAAATCAGTCCATCAGAAAGTGTGGAGATGGGGGAGAAAGCTTTTGTTACTTAAACTATGTCATAGGAAATTAAAATACAGAACTGTGATGAATGGTGTAATTGAGAAGAGAGAAATGAGATGATTGAGGTCCCATATTGGCTTTGTAGGCTCGAATTTCTCTCATATAAAATGTAATGAGCAATTGCTAAATTGCCACTTTTGTTATTGTATTATTGATATAACCAAAATCAGATCCAATTGTATTTAAAAAGCTGTCTGCATATAAAATCTAGATTACATAAATGTGTTTTTTCCTGGGTGTAAGTACTCAGAAGGCAGGAGCTTCTTATTTTATATTTTTTTTTACAATCATGTGTGCATAGGTATTTTTCATGAAGCCATAAAAAATTAAAATGTTAAATATCTTTTTGGGTATAATGGAGAGATCTGGTTTTAGTTATAAAGAACTTAACAAATGCCCCTGTAAACGTTTTCACTTGGTAGACTGAAACCACGTTTTGCAACATATACTTTTGGATATCACAGTCAGCAAGGAGAATGCTACATTAATGACAGATGCACTTTTTGGAGAAGTATGAGGTGTGTGATAATTTTTAAAACTGTCTTTTTATTATAAATACTTCAAATGTTCATATCAACTTTAATATAAATTTAGAAGTATTATTCTTTAAGAGATTATAGGATTTGAATTGAAATAGAACACATTATTTAACCAATGGCAAGTGAAGTAGAATGATAAAATCTCACTTTAACATTGACTCTTTTAAGCATATTTGAATCTGCTTTATGACAGACACATCATCCTGAATATTGCATATGTCTACAAAAAGCAGATTGGTTAAGATAATCTCTTTTTTTGTTTATTTTGTCCCTGTTGCACCCAGAGTTTATTATAGGGCATATATAACATAAGAAATGACTTCTTGGCTTCAAATCTATAATATTGAAATTTCTTTTTAGGTTCTCATTAGAAACTTGCTTTGTAACCCTGAGTGGAGACATATGATGTGTCACCAGTTTCATTGCTCTGAACTGTTTATATCTCAGCAGGAATAATGACATGAATAGTTTGACTGTTGACATGTGAAATCAGAGTGAACACTTGTCAAGATTTTTTCAGCAAAATTAAATGTTGCTAATTTAAAATGGGTCAGAGTAATATTTTTCTGTATTTGTTCATTCCATAATTTAAATTTAGATCATTTGATATACATTTTTACAATTGCCTCATTTCTGGATCATTAAACCCCATCATCAAATAATATTTATTAAGCTGCTGCATGCTCATAGATCCAGAATGACTGCTATACCATTGCAGTTAAGGAAATAGCATACACACTTCTTAAAAAAAAAAGCTCTTCAGCCAAATAAATACTTTTATGTGTCTAATGAACACAGATATAGCATTTCTTCATCCTCCCATTCATTTGTCTCACTTCTCCCTGGCATTTCTAACTCTAAAAATCTATATAGAATTTTAAAGGTACTTTTGAATCATTAGCAAACACATTAAAAAATATATTGCACATTAAATTTTGATGGTATACTTTAGATAAACTGCTTTCAGATTTACTTCAGTGTGAGGAAGATGTGGAAATTAAAGTTAGCAGTTGTATTATTTTGATAGACTACAGGGGTAAGTTTTGGAAAGTAATTGATCTTTGAAAGGAAAGGGAATAAAATGGAAACAACAAGGCCAAATAGAAGAATATAAAATAGTTGAAGAGATTATATGGTCAAATGTTAACTCCCACTCAGAATGACATATGATTATATTTGAGACTAATTGGACCCAATTCTTAGCTAACAGGTTGGTTAACAAAAAGAGTATATTATTCTAGTCAGTGCTTTTGTTGTTGTTATTGTTAAATCTGTTTTCCTCACAGGGTGTGTAATAGCTCTTTTGTTACCCATTAGTGGGGTCAACAGGTGGTATACACACACAAAAAAAAGCAAATTTGGTGACACTAACTCAGTTTTGTTCATTTTTGGTTGTTAAATGTGGTAAAGAACATTGAAACTAATGTCTAAATATAGCTATCCTTCATCATTTATCTAGCCATATTTATTCTGTCCTCCACAGAGAGCAAACAAAAGTTAAATACTTTTTTCTAAAGAATTCAGCAACTGAAAGTTATTTACAGATCAGTCTTTAGTTTCTTACTTTGAAGATACTTCTCAGATTGATTATTGAATACTTAATATATCGATAATAAAATAAATTTCTAATGAACGGTTATTCTTCAATTATGAAGACAGAGTTAACCTTATCTGTTTAAAGGGATCTTATGTAATTTCATTTATTTCCACATTTGTCTCCAAATGCTTCTAAAGGTTTACTCTCTTTGCTTTAAACATCTTATTCTCTAAAAGAATTTTTTATCTTTGTTGATATTCACCTCACACCAAATGAAAGATGTCTGTCAAATCTTCTTCCTGAAAAAGTAAGAGAGAAGGAAAAATTGACCTTAGGGTGACCAGTTTATGGTTTCCATAACTGGGAATTACTTTGCAACTTTGTCTCCCAGTTTTACTCTATTTAAAGGTTCTTTGACATTTCAGATGGCCGTTAAACTTAAATTATAGCTCATTGTCTGAAATTATCTCTTTCTAGGTAAACAGGATTATAAAAAAACCAAACCTATTTTACGAGCAACCAAATTAAAAGCAGAAGCAAAGAAAACAGCAATAGGCATAAAGGTACCTGTATCTGATAACTTTAAAACTTGATATATTGCATGCCATCTCATTTTCTAAAACTGGATTGCATAAATGTTGAATTCTAAATGTCTTATGACATTTCAAAATCTAAGTCAAATGCCGGGATTAAAGGCTTTTAAAGAGAATTTACTTAATGAGAAACATCCTTCCCATTCTAAGATTTTATTAGGTCTTAGAATAAGACCTAATGTCACTTAAGAGAGACAGTTACACTTAAAGTTGCAATTTACTTTTTCTCTAGCTACTGTATTTATTGTTCAAACACTTCAGCGATATATGTGGCCTGGATCAAAAACTTTTCTCACTTGCAATAAGTTTCATTTTATGGTTGTTTAACTTTTAATTATAATTGTATATACTTAGATCGTTAATATATGTAATTTTACACGTGTATTATTTTTGTTGTCAGTACTCTCTATGATGAAATTCTAATGATGTTCCCAAACTTGTTCTTTTAGAAAACCAGTGTTTTAACTGCTTAAGAGGGATAAAAGCAACTGAGAATGATGTTAGCAGATGCTAATCCAATGTGCTAGCACAATGAAGTTCAACAAAATTACATTTACATTATTACCCATGTCAACTCTGCCAAGTGTTTAGAGTAAAATTAAACTATAAATAGAAAAATTAATTTGACAGCTCTACTGTCAAATGTGCAAAAGTAAAGTGACTAGTACCTATATTTTATTTAAATATTAAAATGTTAAAAGGAGATTTTGGGTTTTATCTGGCAGACGAAAAATCAATTTTTCTAAGTTATAGCTTATAGCAAATGCCAAGGTATTACTACCAAGCTGTAACAGCTGTTGAACTGCCAGATGATATATTTGGTTGTCTTCCAGAATTTGCTATTATGATCACGAAACACTGCCTTCTTTTTACTCCTGATACTGATTTTGATCAAGCATTGCTGTGTGCTGCGGTATGTTTTCACAGCACAATCTCCTCAGTTAGTGCTGTGTGTCAGTTTTTAACGGAAGAAAAAGAAAAAAAAAAAGTGAATTGCCTTTTTGTTTGAAAGAGAGATGATTAATCTTTTGAAGTTTTCTTCTAATTTCATGTGAAATTTCATTCATCTTTAAAATTATTTCCATGACACAAACTTTCTAAAACCAGTGGTTAGTTTCTTATTTTGCAGTTAGTTACCTGATGATTGTCTCTTGTAATGAGAGCACTGTCTGTCATTTTCCAGGAAAGCAATATGTCACTTATTTTTATCTTTCACAATACAGGGCTTTGTTTTTGTCTTGTTAGAAGAATATTGGGGTAGCACAATCCACTTGTGGCACAGTATAATGAGCAGCTGCAAATTAGAATTTGAAAAATAGTGCAGCCATGCATTTATTGATGTATACCACTTTCCTGTATATATCCTCTATTTCATTTGCTCTTATCATTTTGCTATGGTTTTAACTTGAGGAAATAACCATATTCCTAGTATACGTCTACCTTATAGTGCAATCTAATGTCTTTTTAAAAACAATATAGAATTTGTTTATCTTTTATGAGAAAAAAATTGTTCTTAGGTTTCATTTATGATTTAAAGTATGTACAGAAAAGTTTCTGACATCAAAAACAGCTCCTTTTTAATAAACTAGCATATCATTTTGATTTGTAAACCTGTGAAAAACAAAAACCTTATCTTTAAACACTGTTTACTTTGCTTGAAAATTTATGTAAAGAGCCCATTAAAATAATAGGAAACTTTTTAGAATCAGAACCATGGAGGTGTTTTACATTTCAAATCTGGCATACTAATTAGTTTGCCCTGTCAAACTTTGATTGCCTTGTCATTTTAGCATAGTATTTTAAATAACGAAATTTCTTTCAGCAATTGCCATTTAATGCTATTTAATTTCCCCAGTGAGTGATTTTATCCATGTTGATAATGTCAGAGAAGCAACTAAGGATTAATGAACATCAAACATGTTTGACTCTTATCTAGTTAATACAGGATGGCCATAATGTTATAATATTTTATCACTTTACTACTTATTTTTTAGAATGAATCATTGCTATGCTTTTAAAATAATTTAAATCTACAGAAAATATGAACAGCTGCAAGGAATAGGAAAATAACAGCAATGATAAAACTGTACACGAAAGAGGCCTAGAATCACATGACTCCTCTTACTGTTACAATGATCTAGCTGAGTCTAAACTGGCACATTTGTAAAATGGATTTTATGCCATTTACCTCACAGTATAGTCAGAAGAGTTAAATAATACACTTAACATAAATATTTCTTTGAATTAGCTATTACTGGTTTGCATAAATAAGACTGTCCTTGGATGTTTGTCGTTGGCCTAAAGATCCCCTACTCAACTAAGTCTGCTTTGTGTTACTATACTACATATTACAAAATGTTTTCAGTTTTGCTGTGAAGATAGTATTATGGATATTATTGCTGTAAAGTTTTCAAAACATTACATAATTTTAATATACCTTGTACATAAATTATATAAATCTGACTCAATCCTTCATTTATTTAGAAATTGCTATGAGCATTACAATGTTGTAGAACCTGTGGGAAAAAAGATGAATAAGACACAATTATCTTGGAGGAATTTCTACAAGAAATCACATGATTGAGAAATCATGGATTAGAGATATAAAAATTACACAATAGGGTACTTACCCTCAGGGGCTTCTAGTGCTTTTTTATAAATGTATATTTAGTGATAGAAAGTTTCAGGGAACAGTAATGATTCAGAATAAGATATGAATATCACTTCTTCAAAATGTGGAATTATTTCTATTGAAAAGCTATTTTTAGTTTGTGTCTTTTACCAATATAAACAAAATTTCATAATTTATGACCCAGTAATGAGTACCACCTAAAAATTATTTGCACAACTAATATTTGCTATTTGGTTGCTGTTCAATTTGAAGATTATTTTTCAAGAGTTGCAACATCAGGGAAAATTTTTTTAGAATGCAAATAACCTGTGTTTCCTAGTATTTAGAAGGAAATTTAGAAGGAAAAAGATAATCTATATTTGTTTATTAAGTAGTTTATTTGAAACAAGTAATTATAATAAAAAATAAGGATCAGAAATTTGATTTATCTCTTACATAAATAAAATATTCAAATGGCAACCAGATCCTGCTAACAACCCCTTGGGTTGAGCCAGCTGGAAGCATTATTTTTGTTCTCTTTGTTATTCCTGATCTAAAACTAAAAATGGCCAAGGGTGGGGAGAGTCATAAATGCCTGTAGGTCTCTAAGTTATGGTTAGTGTGACCAGAATTCTGAAAGCAGTATTTTCAAATTTTACCATAGTTTTAACCCTCCAAGTATGCAGTCCCCACAATACTTATCTCCTTAGCAGAATAGGGACATTCTGAAACAAATGATTTGCTGGACCTCCTCGTCCAATACTTCAGAAGCCTCACTCCCTACACCATAGTATGTTGAATAGACTTAATTGAATTAATGGATCTTCTGAAGTTGTATTCTATGAATGTTCTCTGCTTCCTACCCTTAAACACCTTTTTCATGCCTCTGGATATTCTGAAAATGTACAATGAAGATGATACAGAGCTGTTTGAAAGGATAAGAAGGAGTTGAAAAACAGCAATTAGAGGTGATTATCAATGAGATGAGAATCACAGACTCTAATCAAGAGTAAAAACTTTAGTCTTGTGCTAAGCTTATGGGAATGGTGACTGCTGTTGAACAGTTTTTTGTCCACTGTACAGAACAGATGGAGTTTGCAGTTGTGTGTCACTTGTTTATTACATCCTCTTAAAATTAGTAGCTGTGTAACCAGATGGGTCTGGGAGCACAGCTGTGGATACAAGAAAATAAATGAAACCTGTCTGATGCTGCCATGCCCTTTTGAGATGCCAAAGTATTCCAACTGCAGCAGAGAAAATTCACTTTAATTTGACATTATATTGATAGAGTAGATTGAGAAATCAAATCTTACAAAAATAGTTGACACTAAATCTTTCAACCCCATGTATTTTATTAATATTTATTTTTATAGTTTGCAAATCTAAAAAAATCTAATTATAAAGCTAAAAATCTGTATAAAATGTCCATTTGTAATTTCAATATCCAGGTAAAAATTACATGTTGATTATAAGCCAAATTTATTTTAATGTTTTTAAAGTTTATTAGGTGGCATATGTTGAATTATTAATTTTGCATTCTTTTGAAATGTAAACTACATTTGTGTAAGTGCAAATAAATTGCTTCTCCATAAAATAATGTCAGGAAGGGGTGTGATATGCAAGTGAGAATTACAAGGGAATATTTAAGCCCCTTAGGATACTGTACTAGCACTATTTATTCTTCTTTCTGTTTAGCCAAATGATATGTTAATATTGAAAAAATTCCTTCATGGTATGTGTGTGTGTGTGTGTGTGTGTGTGTGTGTGTGTGTGTGTGTGTATATATATGTAAGTTTATAGACTTTTTGAAAAATAATATGATTTTTGCCATTGTGTATATGGTAATTTTTTGGCTATTATTTCAGCATAATTGATTAATATAATCCATATCAAATCACCAAATGAAGTATCCAGGACCATCCTTCATAGTTGTGTTAATTATATCATATCATGCTTTATGAGCCAAGAGTACTTAGTTTTGTTCTGCCACATTGTAAACTATAGAATTTAAAAATGAGTTTTAAAAAATAATATTTAATAAGGATGTTTACAGAGACATAATATAGAAACTGGTTATAATAGTTTCTTCCTATTAGAAAAGGAATGATAATTTAAAAAAGAATCTATGTCCAAATGCTATAGCTAATAATAAACGTATTGAAGCAAGAAATAATGTTATTTCTTTCTCAAATGTTATTTCTTTCTCAGATAGAGAAAGATAAACTGTGTAGGCACAAACTACATTGCTTACATCCAACAGTTTGATATCCAAACTACGAAAATATATTAAAATTATAAATGTTAATTTTACTATTAGAAAAACACAAATTTAAATAAAAATAATAATACACATCTATTATTATACCCACTGATGTAGCTGCCATTATATTAGGTATTGTCAAGCACAAAAGTTACTTTGCTTAATGACAGAAAGTGTTAAACAAAAAGAATGTGATTATTAATTCTAGACTGTGTTTTTTTATCTCGTGAAGCTGATAACATTAACCAACCTCATTTCATGAATTTCAAATCTACTTTTTTTTCCTTCCTCAGGAAGTTGGCCTTCTACTTGCAGCTATATTGGCCCTCCTACTGGCTTTCTATGCTTTCTTTTATCTCAGACTGTCCACAGATGTTGACCCTGATCTGGAACCAGATGAAGATTAGTTGAGCAGCAATCAATGCATGAAAAGGATATAATTTTATAAAAGCACCTCTAGGGACCAATACTTTCTGAAGTACTGAGACAGCAAGGTCTTGAATTTTTTCTGCTGGTATTTTCAGTTTGCAGAAATATCTTTTAAAATGTTGCATAGGATATCAAGAAAATAACCTTACCTAGTAATGTAGTATGTGTGCTACCAGATACTTTTATAAATCTTTCTACTTTGACAGGCAACCTATTCATGGTGCATTTAGATAAAGTGAAAAACAGATCCTAAATTCTTCAGATGTCTTAGGCAATTTATGTGTATAACTCCATCACTTACAGATTACTAAATCTATTTTTGTTCCATATACATTCTAAGTAAAAGTATATATCCTCATTTACAGAAACATTCTCTAGTCACATTCAGAGCCTAAGAAGGAATGAAAACTCATGGGAAATTTTTCATTTTACAGAGAAGCCCTGCTTTCTTTCCAGACGTAGTTTATATCATTAGAGAGACAATCTGCACATACATCTACAGTAATCTTTTTCCTTCTTTGCCAACTGTTCAGTGCACATGTGCTCCATCAGAAATGGCACCTGGATGACAGAAGCTCAAAGAGTCACATATGTCACTAAAATAGAGTTGCTTTCCTCTTGGGCTGTCTGAACTGGTGTAAATAGAAAGTTCAGTTGATCTTGATTTTAATTAACTTATTACTCTATTAATATAAACTTGGAATTCTATTTTAATTATGTTGTCCTGGCTGCTTGCAGTATCAGTTTGCCCCTCTTGTTAAGGAGATATGTAGCAACCTGTTGTCTAATTGTGCAGTGTTTTTCACACAACGGTAATAGCAAAAGTCCTACCTACTCAGAGTCATTTTCTTGGGTTGTCTCTTATATCTGAACAATACAAACTTGTTTTACAAAATTGTATTTTGTCTCTTGGGAATTAAATCAATTAGAACCCTTTCATGAAAAGTAATAGAAGAAAATATATGTCTTATATTACTCACATATGGAGTTTTTTGTTTATATGATTTTTCAAGGTATTTTACATTTGTTGGAGTATAATGACTAATGTAGTCAGTATTTTTTACTGGTAATGGAATTTTAAAATAATTTTATAACACATGAGTACATAAAGATTAGAAAATGGAAAAATATGTGTCCACAGCAGAGTTGTTAGTTACTACCTTACATAAATATGTATAGAAAATGAATAGCTTGCAACATGTGCATAAGGTGTTTCATAGTAAATACATTGTATTTATAAAGAGTAAATAAAATGTTAAGATTGTTTCCATACTCTCCAAGAGAAGAAAGTATTAATAAATATCCTAGATAGTCTTTGAGACTTTTGCAGATAGTTGAATGTGGTTGTGTAGCATTATGTTCTGTAGAATTTTTTCAAGTAGCATAACTTATTTCATCAGTGTGAAAACAGCCAAAAGTTCCAGTATCCTCACAGATCATTTATGCCAAACATCTGAGGGCAAAATTTAGCCAGTGCTGTTTCCTGGATTCTTCCCATTGAAATCACAAACTTAAGAGACAGACCAAGAGTTCCTATACATTCACCACAGTGGACAAATCCAAGTGGCATTTTTAGGAAAGGTTGCAGCATTTAATGCCATGTGGTATGTCTGTTTGTGAAGTGGGTGGCAAGAGAATATCCAAGCTGGCATTTTGGATATGATGGGTCTTTTACTTTCCTGAGTGACATGCCACATGTCAAGAAATACTGCTTTCCCCCACTTCTATCACATTTATGTGAACAATCTTCATTTAGTTATTTCCCCTCCCATCTGGTGTTAAATACAGTCATATAAAATAAAGATTATTTCTAATTTCAGTGGTAATTTAAATGCAAGGATATGTAATAATTGTCTATTAGATACCTATCCAAGTGAGATATTACAGAATTTACAGTATGTAAAATAGATGATTGTACTCTTGGAAATGTTTGAAAATTCATTACCCTGAAAAAAAGGAGAAAAACAACTTTACTATCCTGTTCTACTCTTGAGGTATTCTTTGGAGGAAAAATGTTGTTTCTGATAGTAATGAATATTAGCCTAAACACAGCATAACTAACTTAACTGATTAACTTATGGTAAGTCCCAAAGGCTAAACTCTGATTTTAATAAATAGCAGGTAAAGTGAGACAATGTATGTTTACAAAATAATGTTTTCGTGAAATGCACATTTTTCAAACTCACATTAGCTGGGAAGCAGCCAATCCTCTGTAGAGAAATCCCAAGTTGAAGTCTGGTTTGAATCTTTGAAGACAGAGAGGTGATATCCGGTCTGCAGTTTCAGGGGACTACACTTTTAAATAGTGAGTGGTATTTGGCATAAATCTGAGACTGGCACCATACAAATTTTAGGCATGGGTTTTTCCCCTCCAATAATTCACTGCTCAGAGTAATTCAGAAGACAAAAAAAATTAATGACTTTTCAGAATGTTAGAATCTATCTGTTAACATACTCTTTCTGCAGAAGAAATTTCAACTAACGCAGCTGAACTTAACGTACAACCTATAGAACACTTTGAATGAAGCTTGAATGGTTGCTGGTTCTTATATTGCATGAAAAATACAGAATATGTAAATTCATTTGAGAGGCGATGTTGTAAAAATATAACCTCATCTATAATTTCTTTTAAAACAAATGTGCTAAAATCCTATTTTACTACCAGAATGAGGTTTTGTTGTTGTTTTAAGGTGGCAAAATACTTGAAGATTTTCCAATCTTTTTCAATTTTTTGTAAATGTAGGTGAAGTACTCCCACTCCAACCAAGGATTACAAAATCCTGAGAATATGTTCTTATTCATTTCTGTAATTGCAGTAGTGTAGTGGTCTGCAGATTTTTAATAAATGCATGTTAGAATTTAAGTTAATCTCTTTCAGTCCTCTCAGAGCCTGGCACAGTTCTTGCATGTAACAGATGATCAAAAATTATTTGCATTTAATAAATAAAACTTAAAAATCACAATATTGATCAACTCAGCATTTAACATTTATGGTCTTTGGTTGTATTGGGACATATATATATTTAATCCTGGTTCTCTTTAAGATCAAGACAACTAGCATTAAATTTGCTACACAGCAGAAACGTTGCTCTTTCTAGGAAATCAAATATGCTATTTTCATCTTAGTATTGTTAAAAATCATACTCATTGTTTTAAATTTAACTTAATCTAAATCTTCACTCCCATTGTAAATAAAACTAAATTTTCATTATAATGCTATATTTATGTGAAAACTAAAGTGTTATATTTTCCAGAATCTAAATTATATAGTCATTGATAATTCAGTAGATCAAGTTATGCTTTAGATAAGCTTCAGAAATAAACTTCTAGAAATTAAACTTAAATTTTAATGTATTTCATCCATAACATAAGGTTATTGTGTCAGAGACTATCTAAGATAAACTTTTATTTTGTTCTTACCAACAATTAGGTGAAGACACTTACCTGAGGCTTCTCTGGGGAGATTCTCACCACTTTTCCCTTAGCAGCACTGCCTTCTTTTATTAGAATTGCTCCAATGCAGCCTGGATAGAATGTTTGCTAGATTTTGTTCCACTGACACCATATCTAAAATCAGTGTAACCTACAGTAAAAATTGTAGCAGATGAATTCAGTGCCTACAGAAACACTTTACTATTTTGTATAGGTTTTAGCTATACAGGTAAGTATAGAGGGAACTGGGAGAGTCACTTCAAGAACTATATCAGTGTGGAAATATCTATAGTGGGTCAGTTAATGTATCTAAAACAATTGAACTGCTGTCGTATTCAGCATTGTGCCTCTTTGTTAGACAATTTTTTTTTATCCCTAGCAACAGACATGAGATCCTTATTTCAAGAAAAATAAGATACTTTACATGCCAGAAGATTTTTTGATGACAGTACCCCCTCCTATTCTTCATTTTTTAAAACAACAACCAAAATGGTGGGGAGGCAGCCAAAATTTGAGGTACCAATGCCTCTCGAACAGATGTCGCACCATTATTTTTTAGCTCGTTTAGATGAATAAACATGTTAAACTGTGAAGTATTACATTTTAGATTTTTTCATTAAAAAAAGAGACAATCTGTTTACTGTCCTAATTGAGACAACAATCCTTGTGGTTGCCAGTTTTGGCAGTCATAACAATGAACTATAAATATTTGGACCAACCAAGTAAATGATGGCTATAAAGGCTATAGCATGTGTAAAGTTCTGTTTTCACGGGCACCCATCTTAGTATGGCATTTTTTTCTGACTTCTTCAAATACAATTGTTTGTGTAAATCTGAAGTTTCATGGTGAGCCTAAAAGAAATTGATTTCAATATCTAATTTTGTTCTAGTTTATCATCCTTTTCAGTGTTCAACTATCCATCTGCTTGTAACAAATTGCTTCTGCAGTTGCTCTATTGAATGTGACAAGTCAGGTCTTATTGGATTGCCTTCTCTGTACATCCTAGGATAATACAAAATTCAGAGGGTTTTTTTTTTGTTGTTGTTCTCATATATATAAAGTGAGGTTAAAAACATTTTTAAAAGTCTCTTTAATTGCAGTTTTTTAAAAGAAGATTTTATAGATAAACATGACCAAATATAACTCTTGCTATAATGACCATGAGATGGAGGTCATAGTCTTAGCCCTTATCAGTATGCTTTACATAAAACAAGGGTGTGGGAGAAGTTGGTGGACCAAAGAGAAATAATCCAGACATTAAGAACTCATTTATTACACTAGTTCCTAAACATTTGTGATGCAGATAGTGAGTGCCCTTCTAGGCATCTTATTTGAGTTTTCTTGCTCACTTCTCCTACTCTTCACCCATGTACCTCAATTCTAAATTCTCAGCAATCTCGAACATTCCTTCTCTGTTTGTGTGAACCTCACTTGTACTTTGTAATACTTAACTTTGTGCTTACTATATTAACTGCCTCTATCTACTGTTTTACTTAGAATCATCATTGATCCTTACCTATATTTTCTACTGTCTCTTACTTCTTACCTGCTTTCTTTTTAATCTGTCACTAACCACAGGCATTACACAAAACTAGAGAATAGTACAGTGAACCTCAATCTACCCATCACCTAGTTTCAACAATTACCAATATTTTGCCACTGCTTTATATACTCCGTGCATTTTCTGTAACCTGAGGTATTTTAAAGCAAAATTCAAATATGCTGACATTTTACCTGTAAATATCTCAGTATGCATCCCTGAAGGAACTTTCATATTTGTTTGTTTGTTATTTGTTAGGTATTATTTTTTGAGTTACTAAGAAGCTACTATTACAGCTAATATAATTAATTATTTCTTGTTATCACTTAATACCAAGTCAATATTCAGATGTCCTTAACTGCCTCCAAGATACCTATTTAAGATAAGTTTTGAATCAAGATCTGTACTGCATTTGGTTGTATGTCTCTTAAATTTCTTTTAAAGTTGACCCTTGAACAATGTGGGAATTAATCTCCTTATAACTCAGTCAGCCCTCCATATCCCTCGTTGCTCCACATCCGCAGATGCAACCAACCATGATCATGTAGTAGTACTGTAGTATTTACTATCGAAAGATATCCGCGTATGAGTGGACCCATGCAGTTCAAACCCATGTTGTTCAGGAGTCAACTGTATTCTGCAACAAACCTTTTTCTTTCATGCCATTGATTGTTGAAGAAACCAAGTTATTTGTCCTTTTGGATGTTCAACATTCTAGATTTGGCTTTTTCATTTTGTTATTCATTTTATTCCTCTATTTTTCCTATTTTCTGTAAACTAGGAGTTAACTTTTAAGTTAGATTAGATCCAGACAGTTTTGTTGTTGTCATTTGTTTGTTTTTAAGGCAAGAGTATTTCATAGTGAGACACATGATATCTGGTTGTCTCACTTACGGTGGTGCTGAAATTTAATAGTGGATTCATGTGCTAGTAACCTGATTCCCTCCAAAATAAGGTTTTACATCAACATTTTACCTAAAGCTTTTAGCATCCATCCATAATTGTTTCCTCGGTTCATTATCTCATTAGGCATTTCAAACTGGTGATTTTCCATCATTCCTTTACCATATATTAAGTGAAATTATTAAAAACAATTTTATCAACTATTTGGTTAGCTTACACAGCTCATAACAAGAAGGAAGCATAAATACTTGAAATCCAAATTTCAGAGTAATGGCTTAGCACTCTCTAACTGTGGCCAATAAAGATGTGTCATTGTTGTTCCTGTTGTTTCTTTTATTATCATTATAAAGGCATAGATTTTACCTATGTGGTGTGGCTCAATCCTTTGTAATCTTTGTTCTTTTCAGTACTGAAAGGAGAATTCCATTATCATGCTTTACGTTATTAAAATCATGAAAGTTTTATGCTTTTACACTATTTTAAGTTATTCTGAAAGTGACAGCCAGTCCAATCAGATTTTAAAAACAACAGGAATAAGTAGTAAATATGGGAAAAAGTATAATATTTTCATATTATATGATCGACTAGAAAACTAAGAAAATACTAAGTTTTATATAACATGCTCTTTTAGAAAAATATCTGTGAAAATCAATATCTATCTACCTAATAATTAGCTAAATATCATAACATAAAAATACTTTTACAATTGCAATCAAAACTACAGAATTATCTAGAAAAAAATCAGCAAGAAATATGAAGAGTCTTCACTGGAAAAAGAACTTTACAGGGGAACGTAATAAAACTTTAATAAAAAGGGACCAACTATTTCCCTGAATGAGATCATTCAGTATTGTACAAATATAAATTTTCTTCTGATCTGGAAATAGAAAAGAGAACCTTTATCAGATATTAAAGTGTATTATAAAGTTATAATACATAAAATAATATCATTGTCAAGGAAAAGTAGACAAACAAATAGAAAAAGTACAATGTCCAGAAATATATTCAAATGTAGATATTCATTTAATGTATCCTGTAAGTCATGAAGATGGAAAGATAGGTTATTTATTAAATGTATTAAAACAACTGAGTGTCCATTTTGAAATTAAAAGATGCCTACCATGACGTAAAACAAGATTAATTTCTGATGGAATTTGATTTCTGTATGAAAATAAATGAAACCATAAAAAGTATTAGAAGAAATTTTAGACATTTTAAGAAAATTATAGTAGGGAAATTATTTCTAGGCATTGATTCATGAGTCAGAAACCATAAAGGAAATACTGTTGGTTTATAACACATTAAATTAAAATCTAACACATAACCCGGTACCCAGTGTTAATTAAAGATGTGAGAAAACAGTCTCTTTCATATACTGCTTAGGGGAATGGTAATCTTACACACTTTATGGAAGGGACTTTTGCAGGGTACTTTAAAAGTCTTAAATTTCATATATACTTTAGAAATTTATCTCAAGATAATAATGCCTATAGTGTGTAAATACACAAAGTTAACCACAGCATTCTTCGTAACATCAAAACAAACAAGCAAGCAAACAAAATGAAAGCGATGTAAATGCCCAATGTAGGAGTCTTTTTAAATGAGTCATGTTACATCTATAAAATAAAATGTGATGTATTTATAAAAATAACATATTTATACTTAACCGACATGGAGAGAGGTGAAAAAGCAGTCATAAAGGATTGCATGTAATGCAGTTCTCTTGTTCGAATGTATATACATGTCTGTGTATTGTATATGTGTGTGTTTATATGAGTCTGTTGGAAGAATATTTAGCAAAAATTAAAGAGTATTTATCTTTGGATATTAAGTTATAAGTGATTTTTACTTCTCTATATTGAGAGAATTCTTCAGTCTCTGCTCTTCAGGAAAGACTAGAAGGGAAATGTTTTACTGAGCTACATCATGGGTCCAGACACCTGGCAGGTCTATCTGTTTTGGGGTTTTTTTTTTTTCCCATTATGTTCTTTATTTTTCATTCAGTTAATAAACATTAAGCACCTATTAGGTGTTATAATAAGTCATCTTTTACATTTACCCAACTATATGCAATGTAAGAAGTATGGGAAAAGGCAGTTCTGGGTTTTTTTGTATGTTTTACAGTGAGAAATTGAGGAATGCTTCAGAAAAGAACTGATAATGTAATAGGGAAGAACTTTTGTATCCTATTACAAGCTAATAACTCAAGGCATGTTGCCTATGAGCTTAAATTATACATAATGGCTCATCTCTGGGAACCCTGACTCCCAGGTAATGAGCATTAAGCTAAAATACCTTTGTTTAGCTCACAGGAAACATCCTGACCAGGCCCACCTGTGAATGACTGCAGGGAGGAAGAAATTAACACATCCCTTCTGGAGGCTGATGGGAATCAGAAAATGCTTGACTTTACTCCCTCCGCTTTTAGTATAAAAGAAGCCTGAATTCTAACTCAGGCAATGTGGTTCTTTGGGGCATGCCCACCATCTTTTTAGTTTGCCGGCTTTCCAAATAAAGTCATTATTCCTTGTCCCAACAACTCGTCGCTCGATTATTGGCCTGTCACATGGCGAGTGGTACGAGCTTAGACTCAGTAACAGTATTTGGGTTTATACATTTGTTCATTCAAAAATAACTTAATTGAACATTTACTACATGCCAGAACTGTTTTTGTGCTTGCAACATATCCATAAACATTAAAAAACAAAAACAATACCCTTGCTCTCATGACATATGATCTTGAGAGATGGTGATGGTTTCATCAAACAGAAAAAAAGCGTGAAAAGGGTATTCTGAAGTGAGAGAAAACCAATACAAGAGTACAAATACATACTAGTGCTTGAGGGCTTGGCCTGTTGCAGCCAAGAGTGGCTGAAACACAGAGTGTATGTGGTAAAGTGGAGTGAGAAGGTTGTTTGTTAATGTCCCTTTGTACTTATTGTCACCTTTCTTTCCTTTGCCTAAAACCATTTCCTTATATTTAATCGGGAAAATGCCTACATATCTATCCTTTAAGACCCATCTGTTCCCAGATTTTCCTGGACTTCCCCCGCTCCAGCCACCAACACCTCCAACACAAGGCTAGAATTTATTCCATGACAATTATTCATTTATATAATTCTTCAACTGGACTCTGAGGTCCTTCAGGAAGGAACTATGGGTTTCATTGCTGTATCTCAAATGTCAAGCACTCCTCTAGACCCATGGCATTTGCCACAGTAAATATTCTTGAGTGAATAAATACTACACCTCATTCCCTAGAACAGGGTTTCTCAACATTGGCACTATTGACATCTTAGGCTAGATAATTCTGTTGTGGGGCCCTGTCCTGTGCATTGGAGGATGCTTAGCAGCAGACTTAGATGCTAGTATGCAACTAGATGCCAGTAGAACCTCCTCCTGCCCCAGTTATTGTTGGAGGAGGTCATCAAGAGGATGGACAACTGGTTGGCCCATGAGTTGGACCAGGGCAATGGGAGGTTCCTTGCCCCTTCCCTGGGATGTATATTCTTCCCACTGTTTCCACAGTGGGAACCATTTTCAAGGACACAGCCTTTGGAGGGCAATGTATTGTGGAAATCATTTGGACTGTGTACGTGACTGTTAAGGCCTCTATATAAATGTTACGATTCTGACAGCAAGTGCAGAGATCTACTCATCTCTTACTTTCTAATTTTTCATTCATTTGACTTGCCTTTTACTGAGATTGGTGTGTTAAAGTCTTTTATTAGTATTTTTTTTTCTCATATCTTCTGTGGGTTTTGCATTTTGAACATGACTGCTTTGTTATCTGGTATCTTGTTATTTGGTGTATTGATATTCATTATTATATCTTGATTATAAGTTTTGGATTTTAGCATTATAGAGAGTCCTTGATGCTTTTAGGCCTGAATTCTACCTTTTTAATATCAATATCACAATTCCTGCTGTCTTATAGTTTCACTTTTTTTTTTTTTTTTTTTTTTTTTTGCGGTACACAGGCCTCTCACTGTTGTGGCCTCTCCTATTGTGGAGCACAGGCTCCGGACGCACAGGCTCAGCGGCCGTGGCTCACGGGCCCAGCCGCTCCGCGGCATGTGGGATCTTCCCGGACCGGGGCACGAACCCGTGTCCCCGGCATCGGCAGGCAGACTCTCAATCACTGCACCACCAGGGAAGCCCAGTTTCACTTTTTTGATATGTCCTTTCCCATACCTATGATTTCAACATTTTGAAACACTGTATGTTTGGTGTGTCCCTTACATAGAATCACAGAGTTCAGATTTGCTTTATGAGCCAATTTGGATTTTTTTTTTTAATAGATGAATTAAGCCCATTCACATTTTCCAATGTGGCTGATATATTGGTATCAACTCTGCATATAATTTTATAATTTTATTTTACAGTCACCAAATATATTTAGTTATATATACTATGTTTCTGTATTTGATGTGGCTTTGCTTCTAAAAAATTATTTTGGTATTTTTGAACACTGGTATTTTTATTTAGAGATTTCACTTATATTTATGCCTTTTTTGTGCACTTAATATACCTTTTCTTAAATAACCTTTTATTCAGTAGACTGTCAGTCTTACATGATATCCTTGACTTTCATCTATTACCTATAAAACAGTCAATAATCTTAGTCTGCTTTCTCCTTTGTCTTTTCCTTCTTCCATTTCTAGTTGTTTTCTTTCTACTTTTCTAGAGTATATTCTTCTACTCATGCCACTACCCTTCTTTTAGGTATTTAACTCTTAAAATACTCAAAAATTAAACTTAAATTTAACTCAAAAATTTAAAATATATAAAATGCTTATCATTTATTTTGCCAAAATTTTCCAGGTTATCTCCTAGTTGAATGAAGGTCATCCAACCAAGGAAGAGCTCATGTGTAAAATATTCTCTTGATTCACGAACCTTTAAAATAGTTTTTCTATTGCCTTGACACCTGAGGGACAGTTGGGTGATTACAGAATACTTGGCCTGCAATTTTTTTTGTTTGTGTGTTGCCTTTGAAAAGCTTGATGCCAGTCTTTCCTAGACCCCCTCTATGCATAAGCAACTTGATGTTATTGCCGGTATACCCTGAATTCTAATTGTTTTTCTAGAACATGTCTCTAGGTTGATTATTTTTGAGTTTTCTAGGCACACAGTGGGCCCTTTGAATATGTAAAAAAAGGTTTTTCTTACTTCTGAAAAGTTTTCTTTGATTATACTTTTACATATCAGTTATAGCACGTTTTGTTTTCCTTCTTCAGAGACTTCAATTATATGTATTTTGAATTTTTTTTTCATGTCTTCAATTTCAATCATTTTCTCTTTGACCCTTTTACTTACTACTTTATCTCATTTTATCCTTTTATCCTGCTTTCCTTCAAAGTTCCTTAGTAAATTTCACTAGAATCTATTATACCTTGGGTACCTCTCAATTTATTCTTTATTTCTGAGATGGGCTAGTTTTTTTCTACAGTTTCTTTGCTGAGATCAATCAACTCTTACTCCATCACTCCCCTTTTTTTTTTCCCATTGTGGCCTTAGTTTTAAATTTTCTGTTTCTAGTTTATATCTGTATCTATATCTGTGTCTCTACGTATCTATATCTAATTTTCAAATGCTCATTTGAGGATTTTTAATTCAGTTAAAAATTGTGTAAGCATATTCTTCTGGTTTGTGGTTTTTGGTTGTTTTTGTTTGTTTGTTTGTTTTGTTGCTTTTTGGTACAGACCATTTCATCAGCTGAAGTATTTTGATTTGAATTTTCTGTTTTCTTCTTCCATTAACTTTGTATGTAGTTGGTTTGATTTTTTTTTTTTCTATTCCTAGTCATTTTGGGGGTTGAGTCTCTAGTTCAGGATTACTTCCTTATAAAAGCTTAGTGAAGCCAGTTTCTTTAATGAATGTTTTTCAGTGGTAGGGGAGACACAAAGGATTGCATGCCTTGTCTCTTTCATTTCTGAAAGATCCTCAGGTTTTCCCTTACCTTCTTTCTCATTTCTGCTACATTCTCAAGAGCATAATCTTTTCTCTACTTTTATGATTCTCACTAAGAAGCAATGCTCTTTGAGGCTGCTGACTTCCTCAGTATTAACCATTTTCGAATATTTTTCCTATAGCTGGTACTGTGAAGTGCCAAATACCAGACCTCAAATTTTGCCACTTAGTATTGTACTTCCTTTTTCTGGGCTCTTTGACTTGTTGATGTGTTCCACTTTTTAATGCTGTGTCTTAAGTGTCCCCTTTCCTAATTTTGGCACCTACAGGCTTAAGATGTTTGTTGGAATGTGGTGTTTATATCTCTATTTACAGGTAACTTGATTTTGGTGTTTTCTACTTCCTAATGAGGGTAAACACTTGAGCCATTTGTGATTATATTTGCATTCTTATTTTGATATTATCATTGGGTGGAGGACTTGAGAGATTCAAGTTCAGGAGGATATCGTTATCTCCAGTCCCACAAATTTTAAATAGATTTTGAAATTGCTTATTTTCTAGGTTAAATGTATAAAGCTGCTTTGGATTTGTCTTCTATAGACCTTATTATATTTTGAACTTTAAAATGTTTTTTGTCTTTAACTTGTATATCCCTAAATGGACTCCACACTTTGAGGGGAGAGATCTTGTAATTTTGATATTCACCATAGTACCTGGTATACTAACATACACAGAATAGCTTCTCAATACATATTAATTATTTAGTTATTAAAACTTTTTATGTAAGAAATTGTAAGCAAAATAGTTGGGTTCTTTATATATCTTTTTAAAAAGATTTCATACCTAGATAAATATTGAGAAATATCTCCTAAAACCATTAAAATGTAGCCCAGTTTCTTAAAAAGAATCCACGTTTTAAGAGAAGCACCAATATGAGAACATGTTCTCATGATAAAACTGGAAATAATAGACTAAGTAGTTTCTCCAATTCATATTTTTCTCAGTAATTTCTCTGCAAAAAAAAAAAATGGAAACCCATAAACTTTGTTCATTTTAACATGTGTAAAAATTAAATCAGCAAACAATAAGAAAATATAATACATTATTGTAATCTCTGCTATTTATTAATTCATTTAATTTAAATGCAAATTGTATGTTTTAATCATAAATTGCTTGGTACCAGGTTGTTCCTAGTAATGAGCAGTTCAAGAGATGGCACTTTTTTGAAATTCTAATAAAGCATTCCACAGAGCCCTCATTCTTTGTGAGCATGGTTGCCCCTTGAAACATCCTGAAATACAGAGCTAAAATGATTTAAAACCTCAGAAGAAGGTTTCTAAGGTTGGAATAGGAAGCTACTCTTGGCTTCATGGCTAGATCTGAACACCAAAGTTAAGAAGTAACTGCTGCCTTTTATCATCTGTCTGCTGCCTTTTATCATCTGTCAGGGACGAGTCACATTTATTTCCACACAGACAGTGAGAACATTTAATGAAACAAAACAGCATTATCGAGCTCCAGGTTTCCCAGTTCTCTTTGGTCCTAGAAATGAAGCCCCAGTTTCATTAAATTGTAGCTTTTGGAGGTATACTACAATTATAGTCCATTGAACCAAAAATTATAATAAGATCCCAAAGCAAAGCTTTAATATACACAGACCTCCTCTCTCTATTTCAAAAGTTCAAGTTAATTCAGCAAATACCACAGCTTTAGGATATATATATAGAGAGAGAGAGAAAAAAAAATTATAGAATAAATACAAAAATGAATTAAAAATAACCAAAATCATATTATCCAGAAATATTTCCTAATAATGTTATACATTAATTATTTTGCTTTTAGCCTTCTAGACTTTATACTTTCATGTTATTATAAAAGTATGCAATTTATTTGTTCCCAGGCCTCAATAGCCTGTGACTACTGTAATACCCAAATTTTTGCTGTCTTTAATCAAAAAATGCACAAATGTAGGCATATATAGGCCTACCATATTGTCATATTCTTATTTATTTATTCACTCAACAAATATTTACTGTATTTCCACTAGAAGCAAGGCACTTTTTAGCAACTAGAAATATAGCAGTGAACAAAAAATAATGAAATCTGTCCACACAGAGCTCGTATTCTGGAAGAATAGCTGAGCAGAGATATAAAATAAACAAATGAAAAAATACATACAAATATATAAACATAATACGCCAGGAGATGAGAAGTGCTATGGAGAAAAAGAAGGTGAGGGAGGTGGAAAATGAATGTCTCTTCACCCCACTTGCTCTACCAGACAATTCAGACTATTTTTTAAAATTAATTAATTAATTAATTAATTTATGGCTGTGTTGGGTCTTCGTTGCTGCGCATGGACTTTCTCTAATTGTGGTGAGTGGGGACCACTCTTTGTTGCGGTGCATGGGTCTCTTGTTACAGAGCACAGGCTCTAGGTGCCTGGGCTTCAGTAATTATGGCACATGGGCTCAGTAGTTGTGGCGCTCAGGCTTAGTTGCTCCGTGCCATGTGGGATCTTCATGGACCAGGGCTTGAACCTGTGTCCCCTGCATTGGCAGGTGGATTCTGAACCACTGTGCCACCAGGGAAGTCCCAGACTGTTTTTGATTTGACCAGACATGCTTTGACCTGAGGGCCTTTGCACTGACTGTTTTTTCTATTGGACTCACTCTTTCATCTCTTTCTAATCTTTGCTCAAATGATACCTTCTCAATGAGGCCAACCCTAGCTAGTCTACTTAAAATTGCAACCTGATGCCATCTGCCCTCACCAGCACTCCTAAGCCATCATCGTATTTTGTCACTACCTAAGGCTTATCACTTTTGAACATTCTGCATAGTTTACTTAGTGATTAAGCATATTGTCTATTTTCAGTCTCTCTCCACTGGAATGGAAGGTCCATAAGAGCAGAGATTTTTGCCTGATCACTAATGTATTCCAAGTGCTGAAACTAGCATCTGGTACAAAATAAGTGTTCAAAAAATATTTGTTTGGGCTTCCCTGGTGGCGCAGTGGTTGAGAGTCCGCCTGCCGACGCAGGGGGACACGGGTTCGTGCCCCGGTCCAGGAAGATCCCACATGCCGCGGAGCAGCTGGGCCCGTGAGCCATGGCCGCTGAGCCTGCACATCCGGAGCCTGTGCTCCGCAACGGGAGAGGCCACAGCAGTGAGAGGCCCGCGTACTGCAAAAAAAAAAAAAATTTGTTGGATGATTAAAGTGGAGATGTTGAATAAGCAGTTGAATATCTAAGACTCAATTCTGGCGAGAGAAATCCAGCCTAGAAATACAAATTTGGGAGTTATATAGGGTGATATTTTAAGTCATAACATTGTATGAGACCTCCTAGGGAATAAGTAACAATAGGGAAGAGGCCCTTAGAAATGTTAAGGAATCAACAAGATGGGGGCACTCCAGGGAGGAAGGCTGAGGAAAGAGGGTAGTAAGGCAGGGGGAAAACCAATTGTGTTTGGCCTCCTGTCACATGAGGGAAGAAAATGCTTCAATAAAGAAAACATCAACAAATTTAGAATATTTGTCTTTTTGTAAAAGATAAATATGCAACATACCTTAATTTTTACCACTCTTTTAACTACTACACTGCAAGATAAGCTCTGTATTTCTGAGTAGTAAAAACAATTTTTTGTCACTCCAATTTCATTACGACGTATTATAAATATTCTGTTTTTTATAAAATTAGCTGCTGGCAATACGTGCACATAAACTGCAGGGTGGCCCAGTAAATGAACAGCAAGTATCCTGAATCTCTTAAGATGCACAGGCTTCCCTTTAGAAATCCATTCATCTGCAAAATAACACTCCAAGGGACCTAAGGTTGAGCTTATTCAAATGAGACTCATCACCTGCTTTCTCAGTTCCCTTCCTCCTCTAATGATTTCTTCTCCCATATGTGGCACATCTTTCTGTAAAAGCTTCACTGTTCTACATGATTCCTCTTCCCTCCCTTCCAGACAAGGGACCAGCTGTGTTGGTTTTGTATCCTGCCTATGTTGCCTCTGTTGCTTTTACTGCATCCTGTTTGCTCCTTCCTTACTAAGGGCATCTTCTTTCAGGCCCTTAATACTACAGTTTCTGTCTTCTCTTCATAACCAAGTGTCATCAAAGCTGTCTCTTTTAAGGTTCATCTGCGTTCACTAACTCCCCTTGTCACCCCCTTTCATCCCTCACCTACTGTACTTTAACTGTACTGTTCTCACATATCTGTCACATCTGCTTCAGCTGGGATTACTAATAACCACCTAACTATCCACTTAAGTGAACTTTTTCAGTTCTTACTTTGCCTATTTGTGGCACTAGACATTGTTGGAAGCTTTCTTCCACTTGACACCTTTTCTTCTCATGGCTTCTGTCATACTACATTATATCCTACTTTTTCACTTCTCCTGATTCTTTGCAGCCTCCTCTGCAGCCTCCCTTTTCTCTCTCTAGTCTTAAAATGTCAGTGTTCCTCAGAGGTCAATCTGTGGTCCTCTCAGCACACCTCTGTCTCTAATCTACATGAGTCCCTTGTTCCAATCTAATTAAATTGAACTAAATTCATTCATTCCCCAATGCTCACCTACGTTTTTCTTCTCTGCTCTTCGGTCACACTGTCCCTACTTTCTAGATTTTTCTTCCTACTTTCACCATCAACCCACTATCAGATCTGTAGTACTGGTCCTTCACGACTCAACTGAAATAGCCTTGTCCTTTCCTCCCCAGAGCACCTCAGCTGTACCTTTAATAAGGCGCTTTCCACAGCCCATCAAGCATTAGCATTATTCATGTATCCTATCATCCCCCTGCAGGCTGGCCACATGTCTAATTCATCCTTTCCTACACTGGCCTTAGACAGCTGAAACTCAATAAATGGGCTGATATTACAATGACATGATAATGGTATCCAGGAAAAGGCCATTTAGTTAGCAACTTCCTGAATTACCTAGCACACTGTGAATTAAGAAGTGAGCAAACTAATTCCTGTCCTGTTGAAATTACTGTGCTTGACAAAGCATCTCAATGAGCGGTGGGTTTGGCACAGATTCACTGAGCAGTAGATAACTTTTTCATAGTTCTGAATAACTGGACATTAAAATATAGAAACACATTTACAAATATGCAAATTACAGTGGTTATCTTTTCTTCATTTACTTTCAGTGAATCATTTATATGTACATCAATACTGCTATTTCATGTTTTTATAATGTTTTAGACATTTATTATGTATGACTTCACAGTTCTCTGAGTACCTTGGCAGAGCTCACTCTGAAATAAAATTAACAGTAATGATTATTAATAACAATTTAATGGGGCATTATATTAACATGTACGAAGATTAGGGCTTATTACACTTATTATTAATATTCCTCATATGATAATTTCTTTAACAGTTTTAAAATTTGTCATGTCATTATATTGCCCCCTTTTCCTTAAGCATTGCTTGGACTTACAACTACCAAAACTATGACTTTTTTTTTTTTTTTTTTTTGCCGTACGCGGGCCTCTCACTATTGTGGCCTCTCCCGTGCGGAGCACAGGCTCCGGAAGCGCCGGCTCAGCGGCCATGGCTCACGGGCCCAGCCGCTCCGCGGCACGTGGGATCCTCCCGGACCGGGGCGCAAACCCATGTCCCCTGCATCGGCAGGCGGACTCTCAACCACTGCAACACCAGGGAAGCCCCAAAACTATGACATTTATTAGCTAGTAATAATAATAGCAACAAAAGCTACCATTTACTGAGCACTGTGCCAGTGTGGGCCTACTGGTAAGCACTTTATGTGCATCATTTTCTTTGATCCTTACGGAACCTCAGGAGGGAAACCATATTGTTATCCCCATTTTACATTGAAACTGAAGCTTAGGAAAGTGAAGTGACTTTTTCGAGGTCATTAACTGGAAGTAATGGATCTAAGTTTTCATAATAAAAATGTCTGATTTAAGAGCCAGTCTTTAACCCAAGCTTATTTAGCTTCTAAATCTCTTTGCTCTCAGTAAGACATATATTTGTATAAACAATAACACTTCTACTGAGTTTGCCAGTTGTCGTATTCAACATCTGTAAGGTCATGCTGTACTTTGCTCTAGGAAAAACCAAATGTTCCCAGATAGGGAACTTATTGAACACATTATGGTATGAAGTATGGTTACTGCATTTCCATAATTTTTTGAGAAACATTAACTTAAAAGAAAATGAACCTGAAATAGTTTCTTACTATACAATGTTGGCTTCATTTTAAGTGCTCACAAAATGTATTTTTTTTTTTTTTTTCCCCCGGTACGCGGGCCTCTCACTGTTGTGGCCTCTCCCGTTGCGGAGTACAGGCTCCGGACGCACAGGCTCAGCGGCCATGGCTCACGGGCCCAGCCGCTCCGCGGCATGTGGGATCTTCCCGGACCGGGGCACGAACCCGTGTCCCCTGCATTGGCAGGCAGACTCTCAACTACTGCGCCACCAGGGAAGCCCCACAAAATGTATTTTTAAACAACTCATTCTAGACTCTTGACTAGAGTCAAGTTCTCTGACCTGCTTTGAAAGAGGAGAGCTAAGTTTGCCCACTCCAGCCTCCCAAAATTTCAAATCTTCATGATTCCCTAGGACATCCAATTAGATTGATGAAATGATACTGTTTCCTTAATGTTCTAAATAAGTGATGTTTGAAAGCTAAGAGACAAATGTAGTTGAGACAGAAATTCTTCCAGTCTTCTTATGGATTTCAGGCTTCGATTTCCTCTTACCAGCATTTGTCCTGGCTTTCCTATCTGAGGATCACTCTCCTTTGACAACCAAGGCAGAAAAATCATCAGCCCTTACCAGATCTGTTCTCTACTTGTCATCTGTCAGTACTGTACAATTAGACCTGAGCAATAGGCAACCTGGACCTTCCCTGCTCTTATTTGGAATATAAGTAAGTGAAACTATTTTTGTATTTGTCCTTATCATTTTCTCTCACTTCAATTCATTTAGGGGCTAAGACTTCCTGATGGAATTCTTTAAAATCTCTGCTACATTTTTGGTATTTGTTCTTCTTTAATACACCTTTTTACATTGAAATCCATTAGAAAGCTCCCTTTAGGGGTATATGTAACTTCTAAAGTTGATGGTTCTAGACCATTTGACTGAACAAGCTTTGGGAATCTGATGAAAGCTCGGGGCACCCCTCTGCTGAATAATGCACCTACAGATTCAAATTTCTTATAAGTTCAGGGAATTTATAAACCAATGGCTTTCATCTATGGACCCTTATAGAAAAAATTCTGAGTAGAGCCACCATTATTAAAGACTTTCTCATTCTTACCTTCATTAGTATTATCACAGTTGTATTGAAGCAATTAAAATTTTAATATAAATAATTTAATTTTTCTCTTTTTTCACGTTTTTCCTTCTAATTGACATACAACACTATATAAGTTTAAGGTGTACAGCATAATGATTTAACTTACATACATCATGAAATTATTATCACAATAAATTTAGTGAACACCTCTCATCCCAGATAGATAAAAAATTAAAGAAAAAGAAATTTTTCTAGTGATGAGAACCCAGGGTTTTCTCTCTTAACAACATACAGCAGTGTTAATTATATTAATCATGTTGTACATTACACCTCTAGTACTTATTTATCTTATAACTAGAAGTTTGTACCTTTTGACCATCTTATTACAATTCCCCCTTCCCCCACCCCACCTCCAGTTACCCCAAATCTGATCTTTTTTTATAAGAGTTTGTTTGATTTTGAAATATAATTGGCCTACAGCACTATGTTAGTTCCTGGTACATAACATAGTGATTCAATATTTCTATACATTACAAATGATAACCATGTTAAGTCTAGTTACCATCTGTTACCATACAAAGATATTACTTTATTATTGGCTATATTTCCCACACTGTATATTTCCTACCCCTGACTTATTTATTTTGTAACTGGAAGTTTGTACCTCTTAATCCCCCTCACTTATTTCTCTCATCTCCTTCAGCCCCTCCCCACCTGGCAACCACCTGTTCTCTGTATCCAGGGGTTTGTTCATTTGTTTTATTTTTTAGATCCCACATATAAGTGAAATTATTCAGTATTTGTCTTTCTCTGTCTGACTTACTTTACTTAGCATAACATCCTCTAGGTCCATGCATGTTGTCACAAATAGCAAGATTTCATTATTTTTTTATGCCTGAGAAATATTCCATTGTGTCTGTCTGTATATCTGTGTATGTGTATGTATGTGTGCATAATATACATATATATATATATATATATATATATGCCACATCTTCTTTATCCATATGCCACATCATCTTTATCCATTTATCTATCAATTGGCACTTTGGTTGCTTCCATATCTTGGCTATTGTAAATAGTGCTGCTATAAACATAGGGGTGCATGTATCTTTTCAAATTAATGTTTTTGTTTTCTTCAGATCAATGCCCAGGAGTAGAATTGCTGAATCATATGGTAGTTCTATTTTTAATTTTCTGAGGAACCTCCATACTGTTTTCCATAGTGGCTGCACCAGTTTTTATACCCACCAAGAGTGCACCAGTGTCCCCTTTTCTTCACATCCTCACCAACACTTGCTGTTTATCTTTTTGATAATAGCCCTTCTGATAGGTGTGAGGTGATATCTTATGGTGGTTTTGATTTGCGATGTTGAGCATCTTTTTCTGTGCCTGTTGTCATCTGTGTGTCTTCAGGGAAAATGTCTATTCAAGGCCCTCTGCCCATTTTTTAATCAGGTTGTTTGTTTGATATTGAATTGTACACATTCTTTGTATAACTGGATATTAACCCGTTATCAGATAAATCATTTACGTATATCTTTCCCCATTCAGTAGATGGCCTTTTGGTTTTGTCAGTAGTATCCTTTGCTCTTCAGAATATTTTTAGTTTGTTGTAGTCTCATTTGTTTATTTTTGCTTTTATTTCTCTTGCCTGAGGAGACAGATACAAAAATAATATTGCTGAAGAAATGTCAGAGTATACTGCCTGTGTTTTCTTCTAGGAGTTTTAAGGTTTCAGGACTTACATTTGAGTTTTTCATCCACTTTGATTTTATGTTTGTATATGGTGTGAAAAAGTAATCCAGTTTGATTCTTTTGCATGTAGCTGTCCAGTTTTCCCAGCACCATTTATTGAAGTGACTGTCTTCTCCCCGCTGTATATTTTTGCCTCCTTTGTTGTAGGTTAATTGACTATAAAATTTTAGATTTTCTTCTGGGCTCTGTATTCTGTTCCGTTGATCTATGTGTCTATTTTTGTGCTAGTGCCGTAATGTTTTGATTACTGTAGCTTTGTAGTATAGTTTGAAATCAGGGAGCATGATACATCCAGCCTTATCCTTCTTACTAAAGATTGTTTTGGCTGTTGAGGGTCTTTTGTATTTCCATACAAATTTTAGAATTATTTGTTCAGGTTCTGTGGAAAATGCCCTTGGTATTTTGATAGAGATTACATTGAATCTGTAAATTGCCTTGGGGAATATGGTCATTTAAACAATATTAATTCTTCCAATTCATGAGCAGGGTATATTGTTCTATTTGTTTGTGTCATCTTCAACATCTTTCATCAGTGTCTTAATAGTTTTCCAAATACAGGTCTCCTCCTCCTCATTTAGATTTATTCCTGTGTACTTTTTGATGCAGTTGTAAATAGAATTATTTTCTTAATTTCTCTTTCTTTTTGTTGCCAGTGTATAGAAATGCAACAGATTTATGTATATAAATTTTGTATCCTGCAACATTTTCTGAATTCATTGATGAGTTCTGTTTTTTGACAGCTTCATTAGGATTTTCTATATAAAGTATCATGTCACCTGCAAACAATGACAGTTTTACTTCTTCCTTTCCAATTTGGATTTCTTTTTTTGACTGAAAAAAATGCACAAGATAATAGTTGTGAGTTAAATTTTATTTGGGGCAAAATGAGGACTATAGCCCAGGAGACAGCATTCCAGATAGCTCTGAGAAACTGTTCCAAAGAGGGAGCCAGGAAGGTCAGTATATATGTGATTTTGGTTAAGGGGAAGTACATGCAATCAGGCACATATTTTTTGCAGAAGGTTTCTGCTAGTCTTGTGAAGGTTACTGCTAGTCACAAGGAGCAGATGTCACCATGAAAGTTTTTAGTTCTTTTCTAGATATGAGAATATACAAGAATTGGGCTCATAAAATCTTCTCCTAAAAATATCTAACTATCTGAAGGCCTGTTCTGCTAGTTTTTTTCGGAGCACAGAGTGCCTCATTCCTGATCTCCACCCTGGACTCTTTTCAGGGTGTGTTGAAGGCCAGCGGTCACAGCAACTTGTGATTTGATCCATAGATGGTAGATGGCAAGTGCCAATTTGTAGTTGACACTTTTATTTCTTTTCTTTGTCTGCTTGTTGTCGCTAGGACTTCCAATAGTATATTAAATAAAATGGCAAGAGTAGGCATCATTGTCTTGTTCCTGATCTTAGAGGAAATTCTTTCAGCTTTTTGTCATTGAGTGTGCTGTTAGCTGTGGGTCTGTCATATATGGCCTTTATTATGTTGAGGTATGTTCCCTCTATACTCATTTAGTTGAGAGTTTTTTATCACAAATAGATGTTGAATTTTGTCAAAAGCTTTTTCCAAATCTATTGAGATACTCATATAATTTTTATTCTTCACTTTTTTAATGTAGTGTATCACATTGATTGATTTGCAGATATTGAACCACCTTTGCATCCCTGGGATAAATTCCACTTGTTTATGGTGTATGATCCTTTTAATGTATTGTTGAATTCGGTCTGCTAATGTTTTCTTGAGGATTTTTGCATCTATGTTCATCAGTGATGTTGGCCTATAATTTTTCTTTTTTTGTAATATCTTTGTCTGGTTTGGGTATCAGGGTGATACTGGTCTTGTAGAATGAATTAGGAAGTGTTCCTTCCTCTGCAATTTTTTGGTACGGTTTGAGAAGGATAGATTTTAACTCTTCTCTAAATATTTGGTAGAATTCACCTGTGAAACTGTCTGGTCCTGGACTTTTCTTTGTTGGGAGTTTTAAAAATTATTGATTCAATTTCATTACTGGTAATCGGTTGTTCATATTTTCTATTTCTTCCTGATTCAGTCTTAGAGATTGTACATATCTAGGAATCAGTCATTTTTCCTAGGTTGTCTGTTTTATTGGTATTTAACTGTTCATATTAGTCTCATATGGTCCTTTGTATTTCTGTGGTGTCAGATGTAACTTGTCCTTTTTAGATAATTTAATTATAACAATATTTATTTTAGGGTCTCACACCACAGGTTTATACATGTCTTTACTCTGAATATTTTGAAGACTGTCTTCATAAGATTTGCTTACCACCTTCATTTTCCACCACAGCTATTTTGTATTATTGATTCAACTAAGGCAGTATGTATAATAGAAAAATACAAGGCTTTGGTATATAACATTAATCAAGGTATTTAAAATCTCTAAGTTATAGTATTTCCCTGTGCTAAATATGTTTATGATTTATTTCATTGATTGTTTGCTTTTTAATGGGTAAGAATTAGATGGGGATGTCAGCTCCCCAACAGAAGAAATGTCATTGGTTTTGTTAATTGTGGTTCCTCAGCACTGGTCCAGAACAGCACGTGGCACATAGTTGTTGCTTAATGAATATTTATTGAAAGAATCAATAAAGTATATAATATTTGACTTGCCTGATGATGATTTCATTCTGAATTTAAAAAATCATTACTAAGGACATACTATCTGCTAAGAATGTAAGAGAAAGGGAAACAATGGAAATATAAGAGACAAAGAAAATAAGAAATTAATGAGAGAATGAGACTGAAGCTAAAAGACAGACTATGAGAGAGAAAAAATGAGTCCAGCAATAAGGAAAAGAAATGTGTACATAAAGACTAGTTAACTGAAAAGACTTGTCTCTATACTATTTTCCAAGAGGATGAACAAATAATAAAAAATTACTCTCCTGTTGAGTTGGCAGCAAGAAGCTTCCTGTAGAAGTAATATATCTGAAGTAGATTTTTGTACCTGCTGCTTAGCATTGAATGAATATATAATAAATTTTATTCAATTTATTAGATTATCTTAGAGACTCTAAGTATGTCTTCAAATTATTTATTGATAGAATTTAACCAACATTTACACCTTAAATATCCAGTATCCTGGAGTTTCTATAGAAACTTTCTTTGGTTGTTCTCAGCATCTATTTGTATGACATCATTATACACTCCTTGTGAAGAATGCCAAGGAATGGCCACAGGTGTCTGGCACATTCTGACTATGGCCAAGAGACCCATATCATTAGGATAATGACCACAAGTCATCCTGCTTGGCTAAGTGTCTGAAATCAAAATGTGAGGCAAAACCAACAAAAGTACAGTTAATTTAAGACACTTTCTATTTGTTAAAGCTAATTTCAAGTCTGGTTTACAATTAACAATTGCCCAAAGGATTAAAATGCCCATGTCATGTGACATAATAGAGTGTTTGCGGCACTGACCCCTGGATTTAATATTTCCAGGAATGGATTTCATTGCTTGTGACCTTACTGCTGGAAGGAGTCCTACCGTAAAATAAATATCAACAATATCTTGGCAATGCCAAAGCAATTTATGATTTTATGACAGTCTATACTGGTGTCTAGTATTAAAGCAATACTGCTGGAGGCTAATTAATGGGTACATGTAGGATGTTCCATCCTGTAAGAGGGAGGTTGCCTGTTCCCTCACTGGCTGCTGGCTGTAGCTCTCATACTGATAGCATGTTGTTGCCAGTGTTGCCACCTCATTAGAAAATTAGCTTTTAATTAATTTTGGAAGCTGTTGCATGGGTTTCAATAGGAGGCACACATTTGTACACATCTCGTGGCAGAATTCAACCACCCCTCAATGTTTCTAATGGGCCTCTCCTGCCTCGCAGTAAAGCAGCAGTCCAGCTGCTTGCAGGCAGCAGCTCCATGGGTAGCATTGGCCACACAGCTCCAGCCTGCTCCCAATTACAAAGAGATGTCCTTTAGTGCCCTCGTGTGCAGCCCCTTACTCCAAGGCCACTTGAGACATTAAGCAACAACAGAAAGGACCACAATCCCAGATGCTCCCCTTTCATCCTCTGACCCCCCAACCTGGCTTTAATGGCACATAGTCTGGCAAGAATGTGCCTTACCTCATTTTTATATTTAAACATCTCTGCCTGAGCACAGTGGTGATAAACCTACAGACAAGATAAATAGCTAGATTATCACTCTTCTCCCCAGGGGAAAGTCATGCTGTCAATTAGGCTAATGGGGGTTCCGGGTTCAGCTTTGGCATGCCCTAACATTAGGGAAGGCTTTTTGCCCTGCATAGCTGTAAAGCCCAAAGAAGGATTTGAAAAGTAGCTATGACCCTAGGGTGGCCAGGCAGCAAAGAGGGAAGTCAAGAACCTGATGATTAATCATCTGCCACAACAATGGGAGGGAAAAGAAGATGAGGCCCATGAGACCAGATCTTTTGAGCTCTATTATAATTATACATTGCTTTTTTCGATTCAATTTGGTGGCTTAAAAGGAGATATGGGTGTTTTCTGCTGAGGAAGTGAGGCTCCATCCTTTACGAAAAATAAGTGTTCTTTTGTCATACGTTTTCAAAGCACTTATTCTGACATCTCATTTGATCTTATTACCAATCTCTGATGGACTTAGGGCAGGTGGCGCTTTTCTCAGTTTGCAGCTGATGGAATTGTGTGACACAGCAGAGTTTAGCAATTTCCCTGTGACCACACAGCCAGCTGTGATGGCACCAGGATGACAACCCAAATAATCTAGCTATCCTAAATTTTTATGATGGTTCTCCATTGCATCATACTTCACTCTACAGTCACAGAAATTAAATTATGAACTGCTGACAAATGATTTTTGTAATTTTATCTGTTACATATGCATAGGAGTCAAACCTAAAAGGTAACTCCTTCTGGCAAATACAGCCTGCTAAACAATGAAATAATTTATTTAATCCAAAATTGGAAAGCATAGTGTTAGCCCTGATTTATTCTACAATTGGGGAGATATAGGAATCATAATTTTTTTAGATACCAGCAGAAAATTACAGACTCTGTGCAGTATTGGGATTTTCCATTCCAAAGACAGGCTCTTTGTAGTATGAATATTGGATTATAAGCAGGGTGACCGTGTAGTCTCCTGATTTACCTGAACGGATTCCAGTTTTCAGCTGCTATCTAGGCATTCGATTAGTTTTAGCATTTGTTCTGGACAAAAATGGCCCAGCTTGATAGTAAATTTTATGGCACCCCAATTTTAAGTCAAATATTTATCTTCTAGTTATATTGTCCCATTGAGGAACCAATACTTCCACAGCTTAGTGGTTGGAAGTTTACAGGAAACGTTTTATTAGTCGTATACTTCCCATGTTTTCCCAGGAGTGGATAATAGTTGTCAAGAAGGCAACCATTCACTGAGCACTTGCTCTGTGCCAGGTGCTATGTTTTGTACTTTACTTGCAATATTATTTCCTTTAATCATCCCCAAGCCCTCTGAGGTGGTTACCATCATTACCCATATTTTACATAGGAAGAAACTGAGGTTCACAGCGACCAAGTCACCAGCTCAAGATGCAACAGTAAGTAAGGGGCAAAACCTGGATTTGAGTTCAAGTCTTTCCGGCTTCAAAGCCCAGACTCTTAACAGCTATGATCTTTCAGAGTAGGCAGTCTCAGTCCAGGTCTGTTCACCAGTGTGTTTGTCTCCTACAAAGGGGAAAGCCCATAGCACTGTCTCAGGCCTCCCAGGTCATTTTCACTAGCTTCACCTAAATAATTGCTTCTTGTGCTTTAACAGGGACAAGAATCACATGAGGTGCTTTATTGAAATGCATATTCCTGGACCTTTTTGCAAAGATTGACTTGGTAGACTCTAGGAATTTCCCTTTCCAACAAGCTCCCTAGGTAATTCTGGTGCTCAGGGATTTTTTTTTTCAATCACACTTTGGGAAACATTGATTTATATATTTCTAACTATTAGAAAGTTTGGATCTGAGGAGCGCTTATCAAGTAGGCTGGGAGAAGCAGAGGTAGACCATCTATTTCACTGAAAATCCCTGAAATGTAGAACAACAATAATGGCGATATTGGGCACTGGCTTAGCACCAGACACTTTGACATGTTTTACTGCATATAATCTTTGTAACAATCCTGATGTGTGTGTGTGTGTGTGTACACATTTTACCAATAAGAAAATTGAGACTACTAAAAGTAAAATGTCTATTACTAAATTATGCATCTTGGTGGTGGTGTCAGGATACAAACTTAGATAGTTAACACAACTCAAATACTTTATTTATATGGACAGAAATACATCAAAATTTTAATAATTTTAATAATATCTACTATAGTTATGTTCTGACAGTTTTTGTCTTTTTCTTTGTACCTCATATTTTCCAAATTACCATCAGTGGGTGTTATTTTTACAATCAGTAAACAGTAACAACATAAAAATATTCTTATTTTTCACTGGTTGGCTCTCCCAGCAGTAAACTTTAAATAAGGATTTGAGCACAAGTAGTTTATTTGCGAGGTAACCACTGGAAGCACTAGTAGGGAAGGCAGAAAGGAGACAGGAAAGAGACTGGTGCCCACAAAGGGTGTTCGTGAACAGATTACCATTGTGGGCAACTGGGACTCAATCCTCTTGGGGACAGTTAGAAAACTACACAGAGCACTCCTCAGGGCTATCCCACCCGAGGGCTGAGAAAGTGGGGTTATTCATCCTCCAACTGCTGTCCATTATCATTACCCAGCACATCCAACCTGCCCTGTCCATGATATGAGAATTCTCCTGTGGTCAAAGAAAGCCCTAGGGCAAGGAGATGCAGGTGTTTGCAGTAAAAGGACATCAGGCTGCAAGGAAGCTGACACAGTTGGCTACATTATGGAAGCAAAGCAGGTGAAGCTCCAGTAGCAAAACTAACTACTGTGTCTTTGGCAAGTTATAGTTTGACTCCTTCAGGATGTTTCAGATGTTTACAGCCTCCTGATCAGTCACTTTTCCTATTTAAAAATATGTAGATGATATAAACTTAAACTTTGATTTCTATCTAGATTATAGCCTACACATAAGTTTATTTTTCTGTTAGTAAGGTTTTTATTTTCACTGTCTTGTTAAAAAGATACACCAATTTTTAAGGAAGGAATCAGCTTATATTCATTGTGTTGGCTTTCTACTTTCAGTATGCAGAATAAATTTACATTTGGATTCCCAGATCTCTGAGGACCATGAAAAAATGAAACAAGGAAATCTGGAATTTGGATGTGGTGTTTCTTCTTCATAGAAAAGGATGGAAGATCCATGCTACACCCACTGTCTTGGATACCCCAAAGGAGAGCTCAGTCTTATTGATACAATGAACTGACAGAACCTGACAGTCCCCATCAGTCATAACTTAAATCAGCTGAAATGCTGCCATTGCTCTTGGGGGAGCAGCAGCCCAGCAGAGAAAATCACCTTTGCTAATTGAACCTCTTCTGGGGGAACTGCCAAGTTTGTGCTAAAAGCAGCTGTCCCTGTTCTTCACTCCAGAAAAGGACAAGAGGGATGGATCAGAGGACCAATAGATACTGGGTTACCATCATTTCCCTAGATGTATTTACTGCCTGCACAAATTCGTATCAAAGTAAACTCTGGGCTGTATAATGAGAAAGAGAGACAACTCTATCTCTTCATTCTTCTATTTCTAGCAATAGAAATTCAAAGATAAGCAAATATTGAAAACTAACACATTTTATTAAAAACTTGTTTGATATGAAGCAGTGAAGATAGTACCAAAAGAATGTGATGTAGGTCTCCTCAAAAAGCTTATATTATCTTGAGCTGTGCAACAGGAAGTGTCTACTTCTCTTCCTTCATTCTGTATTTTGGTCAAAGGCATTACTGTAAAAGACTATCCCTCTTTGTTCATGTCAGTCATATCCTTTGCTTGAGATTCCTGAGATTGTTAACTAAAACATTTTCTTCTTGCAATTCATTCTCTTTTTCTAAATCTCTCAGTTGATCTGCTATAAAGAAGCAGCATGGGTTCTAAACACTAGGTCCTCAAGACAATATAGATACAACTGGTTCTAGATACGAAGATTACATATAAATACTTAACAAATAATAAATAGGTGGAAGGCAAAGTCCAAAGGGAGAGGAAGATAGAGATGGAGATCAGGACTTCACATTTGGCCTTGAAGTCCAAGCTTCTCAGTTCTCTTTTCTGGGCTGGGCTCCCCAGCAGTATCACTACTGCTCTTGATAGAGGACCAAGTGATTTTTCAGAGAGAAGCCTCTTCTGTTGGCCATATATTTAACTCTCCCCATGAGGATTTTTGTCACTGTTGTTTTTTGCAGTTGTTATTTTTAATTTTTATTGGAGTATAGTTGATTTACAATGTTGTGTTCCTTTCAGGTGTACAGCAAAGTGAATCAGTTATACATATACATATGTCCACTCTTGTTTAGATTCTTTTTCCTTATAGGCCATTACAGAGTATTGAGTAGAGTTCCCTGTGCTATACAGTAGATCCTTATTAATTATCTATTTTATACATAGTAGTGTGTATATGTCAATCCCAATCTTCCAATTTATCCCTCCCCACCCCCTTACCTCCTAGTAACCATAAGTTTGTTTCCTACATCTGTAACTCTATTTCTGTTTTGTAGATAAGTTCATTTGTACCCTTTTTTTTCAGATTCCACATATAAATGATATCATATGATATTTGTCTTTCTCTATCTGACTTAATTCACTCAGTATGACAATCGCTAGGCACATATGTGTTGCTGCAAATGGCATTTTTCACTCTTTTTTATGGCTGAGTAATATTCCATTGTATATATGTACCACATCTTCTTTATCCATTCTTCTGTTGATGGACATTTAGGTTTCTTCCATGTTCTGGCTATTGTAAATAGTGCTGCAATGAATATTGGGGTGCATGTATATGTTCAAATTATGGTTTTCTCCAGATATATGCCTAGGAGTGGGATTGCTGGATCATATGGTAGCTCTATTTTTAGCTTTTCAAGGAACCTCCGTACTGTTCTCCATAGTGGCTGTACCAGTTGGTGCTGGTACAGTTGGTGCTGTACCACCAACACTGTAGGAGGGTTCCTTTTTCTACACACCCTCTCCAGCATTTATTGTTTGTAGATTTTTTGATGATGGCCATTCTGACCAATGTGAGGTTATACTCATTGTAGTTTTGATTTACATTTCTCTAATAATTAGTGATGTTGGGCACCATTCCATGTACTTTTTAGCCATCTGTATGTATTCTTTGGAGAAATGTCTATTTAGATCTTCTGCCCATTTTTTGATTGTTTTTTTCATATTTTTGATATTGAGCTGTATGAGCTGTTTGTATATTTTGGAGATTCATCCCTTGTTGGTTGCTTAAGACTGGTACTCAGAAAACTATAAGGTACTGATGAAAAAAATCAAAGATGACACAAACAGATGGAGAGATATACCATGTTCTTGGCTGGAATATTGTCAAAATGACTATACTACCCAAAGCAATCTACAGATTCAATGCAATCCCTATCAAATACCAATGACATTTTTCACAGAATAAGAATAAAAATGTTTACATTTTGTATGAAGACATAAAAGACCATGAATAGCCAAAGCAATCTTGAGAAAGAAAAACAGAGATGGAGGAATCAGGCTCCCTGACTTCAAACTATACTACAAAGCTACAGTAATCAAAACAGTATGGCACTGGCACAAAAACAGAAATATAGCTCAATGGAACAGGATAGAAATTCCAGAGATAAACCCACACACCTATGGTCACCTAATCTATGAAATAGGAGGCAAGAATATACAACAGAGAAAAGGCATTCTCTTCAATAAGTGGTGCTGGGAAAACTGGACAGCTACATGTAAAAGAATGAAATTAGAACACTCCCTAACACCATACACACAAATAAACTCAAAATGGATTAAAGACCTAAATGTAAGGCCAGATACTATAAAACTCTTAGAGGAAAACATAGGCAGAACACTCTTTGACATAAATCACAGCAAGACCTTTTCTGATCCACCTTCTAGAATAATGAAAATAAAAACAAAAATAAACAAATGGGACCTAATGAAACTTGAAAGCTTTTACACTGCAAAGGAAACCATAAACAAAACAAAAAGACAGCCCTCGGAATGGGAAAACAATATTTATCATTGTTGTTTTATTTGTTTTCAGTGTAAGAAAAGTTACTTCCAACATTGCGCCCTGGAAGCCTTCTCACTCTGCTCTGGACCTACCACCACTCTCTACATGACCCCCCCCCCCAAACCTAGCCAATGATAACTTTTTCCTCATGACATCAGCTATAGCCAAAACTGTTTACTTTGCAATCCACCCCTTACCATTTTCATTTTCTCCAAACAATATTTTTGCATTGTTAAATCTTGAATTTTCTGTTGTTTATTTAAAAAAAATATGTAAGGTGCTATTTCCTTAAAACTTTCATTTGAATAATTATGCAAGTGAAGAAATCTAGAATTTCACATCTAATTGTAAGGCCAAATGGTCCGAGGCAGGGGAACGCAATCAGACTCACAGGTTGCATCAGACCGAAACTTTCTGGACCACCCAGTTCCAGGAACTGACCTGGGGACTTTCCACCCGGCCCAGCCTTCCCGCCTTTCGAGGGGCGGGACTAACAGTCCCAAGACTGATGTGACCGGCACAAGATATTGCCACGATACCCGAAAAGACCACCAAATAAGGAATACCCTGCACCCTCCTGGATTCACCACACTCCTTTCCCTTCTTCCCCTATAAATTCTGTCCAAACCCTCACCCGGGCGTGACTTCTCTGGCCCCTTTCTCTCGGACCAGTGAACCTCGCCCAGGAGCATTCCCAAATAATGCTTGTTTAAGGTCTCCCCTGTTTCTTGGTGCTGTTCCTTACACTAATAACTCAGTAAATTGGGTGATACACTCTCTTCAGTTCCTCTGCTCTGCATTTCACATCCTTTCATCCTTATTGCTTCTTCCTCTCATCAGACCTTCCTCCACTCTCATTAGTTTCTTGTCTCCTTGCCCTCAAGTGCAGCCCTTTTCCATCACTTATTCTTCACACAGTTGTGATGTTATCTTTTTAAAGCACAGAAGTAACCATTATATTGCCTTGCTTCAAAAACTTTGCTAAAAATAAAAGGATAGGAGCATATTAGTGAAAAGCAAAAAAGACCTTGTGCAACTTCTGTGAACATAGCTGAGGGATCATTGGAGCCTGGGGCATGATAACACCAAGTAAAGGTGCTGGATTGGGACAGATAGAACAACAGAAGCTCGCAGCTGAAGGTAAGACTTGATGTCCAAAGGCATGTAAGGAGTACGATGCAGACACCAGTCAGCTATGGGATTCTCAGAGTAGGTGGTGGAGCCCATTCAGCTGGATAGAGGTAGGTGGATAATAATTATCTAGCAGCTCTGTCCAGCTACCAGTTTACTATTAGTATCAGTTAGGGATCTGAACTGAAAGTAATAACCATTCATATTAACTTGGGCAACAAGAACAATTTATTTCCTCACACAATTGAGGGATGATTAGGGAGATAGTTAAATCTCCAGGGAAAAATTGGATCCTTGAGCTCCAATCTCACCATTTTTCTCTTCTCTTTTCTCTCTTCTCCTTCTCCTTCACCTTCTCCTCCTCTTCCTTCCTTCTCTCTCTTCCTCTCATCTGCTTTTCTCATCATCTGTCTTCATTTTCTCAGACTGCTTCCATTCACATATATAAAATAATTTGATCATCAACAAATCCATTCTCCATATTTCACGGATTTACACAGAAAGTGCTTACATCTCTTTCTACATTTCATTTCAAAAAGTCCAACATAAATTCTGATTGGTCTAACCTCACAATCCAATTGGAACTTAAATTGCCTGGGGGAGGATATGATTGGCAACTTGCACTAAGGCATGTGGTTACAGCTGATGGGGGAGCAGCTCCCCAAAGGAAGGGAGTACTGATTCAGTAAGAAGGAGAGCCAGATATCCAAACTACAGGGATGTTGTTCTATTAAAATAAAGATAAGGCAGAAGCAAACATCTGATGCTAAATTTATTTAACTGGGCAGATGAAATAGCTGTGGTTCCCAAGGCATGGGTGTGATCACCAGGACACTGAGACCTCTATGGATGGCCATGAAGAAAACTTAGTTGATAAAACAGCAGTGTGATGTCTATATTCTGGCATGCATACACAGATCTAGGAGGTAAACTTAACATCAAGTCCTTTAGGTAGCAATTGGTATGGTCTTGTAAAGCCTATTTTATATCCAACTTGGATTTGGTCTGACCTTGGAAGAAAGAGTGAAGGAAGTGGTAATATGTAATTTTTGGTACTCAACCTTCATTCGTTCATTTCTTCAGTAAATATCTATTAAGTGGTTTATATAGGCTAAGCTGGGTTTAGGGCAGTGAGTACACTGCAGTGAATAGGACAGATGTTTCTACTGCCAACAGATGCTTAGAAGAGAGTTCCTACCATGTTTTATTTCCCCAACCTCCACTCTTGCAATGCAATGTGAAGTGAGTAGGACACTGCTGTAGAAACCCTCCTTTCCTACACAGGTGCTCATTTCAGCAGTAACCTGACTCCTAACATAGTGTCACATGTGTTGAATCTTTATAGATACATCTCCAACAACTGGAATTTCAGTCTGTAGTATATGGATGATGGATAAGTTTAAAACTACTCCTTGACAAGTCATTCCTTTAATTAGATAAATGAGAATGACTTTCGTTTGCTTATAAATTATATTATTTGATTAGTCACAGTAACTTCTTTGAGTATAACTGTTATCAACAGGTATCCTTCTTCTTATTTGTATCCTTTTAAAGGCATCTGCATCATTTTCTTTATTAAGAAAAGAAAATCTCTCTTCATTGGTCTTGATATATAAGAAGAATCCCAGACGTTTTCTCTTTCTTTCTATACCATCTCTGAAATTCAGCTGGCTTTTTAAGGTTTGGGTTGCATAGCCCATGAGGTTGGGATTCTGCTATGAAATTAACCAGACAAAACATTGTACATAACACATGATTAAGTCATTTTCCCTATAAAATTGATTTCAATTAAAATAGCAACATAAATCATTGAACTATTTAGTATAAGATGTATCTGAGAAAATGATACCTATTTTACTATAATTTTAAAGACAATCATCTGCTATCGTGTTTAATTTAAATGGTATATGTGGTCATGTTGAGTTTGTGTTCTGAAATTAGCCAGTTTTTGATAGGCTTTCTTCATGATTCTAATCTTTCAGGTAAGGTTTTGTGAAGAAAAAAACCCCACAAAACTCTAGTTAAAATATGTTTATTTCATTAAGGTTCATACTCTGTAGGAACAAATCAAATACTGCCTGACATTGGAATTGAGTTTTACAGAAGCTTAGAAATTCATTTTAAGTAAAGAAAACACTTTCTGAACGAATATTTAAAAAACTCTTTAGGGTCTCAATTACTAATTTACAAATAGAGGTTTATAATGTCTTTCCTCCTCCCAAATGAATTTTGGGAAAAAAAATTAAGAGAATGTACATGAAAGTACTCTGCAAACACTGCTATCATAATAGGTGAGACAGTTCTGTACTTATAAGCACTGCAAACTTTTCATTATAAAGACTATGGGTCAGTGGCTCCATGTGTCCCCCTATGGTATGTGACATATGGTCAGTTTTCACACCAATACACCATCATAGTAATGGTCAGTAGAATTAGTACTTTGTGTGTGTTTATTTTTATATGCACTAGATATATATAGATGTTAGGTAGCAAGCTACATTCACACATATATGCACACACATAAAAAGATGCATTTTATGTGTATTATTTTATGAGGCATAAACATCTATAAATATCTCAAGCACAGAGGTTCTTATCTTGTAACAACAACTGCAACTCTAACTTAAGCAGAGTAGACTTTAACACACATTTGTAACATCAATAGACATATCATGGTAAATAGAAATACTAAGGGATATTAAAAGATATTAGCTCTAAAAAGTCAGAGATAACTAAATTCTTCTGAAACACAGTATAAATGGAAGGATGGAATCAAAACGCACAAAAGATAAAATATGTATTATATTTCCTCCAAATGTGAAATATTATCAGAGGGCAAACTAACAGAGACCATAAAAATAGATGACTTTTAAAACTTTAAGTACACATAAAAGAGGCGATTTAAGTAATGAGAAAAATTTCATTCAAATATGACAAAAGAGTATGCATAGCTCTAAAATAAAATAATCAAATATAGCTTTAATCAAAACTTCCCTGGTGGTCCAGTGGTTAAGAATCCATCTTGCATTGCAGGGGATGTCAGTTTGATCCCTGGTAGGGGAACTAAGATCCCACATGCTGCGGGGCAACTAAGCCCGCGTGCCACAAGTAGAGAGCCTGTGTGCCGCAACTGGAGAGCCCACATGCCACAACTACAGAGCTCACACACTCTGGAACCTGCACGCCACAACTAGGGAGAAGCCTGCACACCACAAAGAGCCTGTGTGCTGCAACTAATACCCGACACAGTCAATAAATAAATAAATAAATATTAAAGTAAACAATTAAAATAAGAGAGTCATATCATTCAAGTTAGTAGAGTGTAAAACCAGGAATAAAGAAAACCCAGTCAATATAGGAAAAAGCAGAGAAAGAGAAAAAAATAAGCATAGTAAAACCATGGTAAATATTAAAAGAAAATAATTATAATAAATGTAAATAGATTTAATTTGCCTTTTGAAAGGCAGATCCTCATGTTGGGTAAGGAACCAAATCTCATTTAAATGCTATTTATGGAAAACACACCTAATGCACAAGGATCTTGAAAGTTTGGAAGAAAAATGGGAGAAAATTATATACTAGGTATTTTCTAAACAAAATAGAGTTGTCTGATGAAATAAATACAAGATGACCAGTTAAATTTTGATTTCAGATAAACAATGAGTATTTTTTATTATGACAAATATGTCCCAATATCGCATGGGCAAATTTATACCAAGGTGAAAAAAAGTTCATTGTTTATCTGGACGTCAAATTTAACGGTGTGTCCTAGAATTTCATTTACTAAATCTGGCAAACCTAAATGAAAAGAATGTTAATCTAGCCATATTAATATCAGATAAAATACACTTTAGTTCCAAAAGAATTTCTTCAATAAAGCACAAACTGCATAAACAATAAAGTGCTAGATACATCAACTACATTAAAATTTTTAAACTTCAGATCAAATAAGACACTATAAACAAAGTAAGACACAATGCTTAGATTGGGAGAAGATATTCGTGATTCATATAAAATGCAAAAGATTAAAACTGAGAACTTATAAATTACTTCTACAAATTATGAAGGAAAGAAGGAAGGCAGGGAGGGAGGGAGGAAAAAAAGAAGGGAGGGAGGAAGGAAAGAAGGAAGGAAGGAAGGAAAGAAGGGAAGAAGAGGTAGAGACAGAAAGAGAGAGGGAGAAAGAAAAGCAACTCAATAGAAAAATGATCAAAGTACAAATAAAATTTAAAATTCTCTTCTTGTACTAGCCACATTTCAAGTGCTAGTGGCAAGTGTCTATCATATCATGGCAGCGAGTAGCTAACATATTGGACAGAGCAGGTATAGAACATTTCCATCATTGCAGAAACTTCTATGGGACAGTGACCCTAAGACTATCTTTAATAATAAGTTCTACAAGGAAATATTTATTTTCTTTCTGGCTCCCCCCTTACACCCTAGTCTTGCAGAATTGCCTCTACCTTACTAATAGCCATTGATCTAAGATGATTTGTCTCAAAGATATTTTCTATCTGGTTTACCTTAAGCACTTTAAAAACATTAGAGAAATAACTTAGTCATGTCTGAGTATATAAATAAATTAATATAAATATTGAATTTTAGGAAAGGAGCTGAAAATAGCCCACCTGCCTAAAACAAATTTACCAAACTGGAGACATGTGAGCCTACAGATATATTTTGTTTGGCCTGTCTGTAGTTTGCTTTTGTTTTTTTAATTGTACTAGTGTCCAACGTTTAAAAATAAAGAGATTATCTTTTTTAAAAAATTGTCTGGATTCTCTTAAAAAATAGAAAAATCTAGAACACTGAGCCAACACTTTTGGCAGAAAACCTTTGCTAGTGCTGATTAGTGGGGACTTCCTTAAGGTGGGCTCAGGTTCCCCAGGAGGTTGAGTTTTTTCACAACTTCAGGCATTTCTGTCATCTGCCTGGTCTCTGTAGGCTTTTCTTTTCTTTTTTTTTTTTGAATTTTATTTTATTTATTTTTTTATACAGCAACTTCTTATTAGTCATCAATTTTATACAAATCAGTGTATACATGTCAATCCCAATCGCCCAATTCATCATAGCACCACCCCCACCTCCCCGTGTCTTTTCCCCCTTGGAGTCCATACATTTGTTCTCTACATCTGTGTATCAATTTCTGCCCTGCAAACCAGTTCATCTGTACCATTTTTCTAGGTTCCACATATATGCGTTAATATATGATATTTGTTTTTCTCTTTCTGACTTACTTCACTCTGTATGACAGTCTCTAGATCCATCCACGTCTCAACAAATGACCCAATTTCATTCCTTCTTATGGCTGAGTAATATTCCATTGTATATATGTACCACATCTTCTTTATCCATTCGTCTGTCGATGGACATTTAGGTTGCTGTAGGCTTTTGAGTTTGTGACTCCTGTTCCAAATCTAGACAAACGATTTTATGTCTTTTTAGCATAACTTAACACTCAAGGGCTCCCAGCAATGTTGTAGTTGCATGTGGATGACCACACCAACCTGCATCAGAATAAATCTTTGATCATCACTTGAACTTGAAAAGACTAAAACATCAGTTGATTGAGTGGTGTTAAGATATTTTAGTTTGAGCATATGATTCTCTGCATATGTTTATTTCTGAGGTTTTATTTATATAGTCATGCCTGTATGTATGCATCTGACAATTGAGGAAATAAAGTAGAGGTGAAGGTCCAGCCATCCTCAGTTGTTAGAAGCTAATATTGTGTTAACAGATGCACCAGAAAAGGCTAGCACTTTATCACTTTGTTTACACCTGAATTGGGGTGGTAGAGGAGGAAACACAATGTAAATAAGCATAATGTTTTCAAGGAACATTAATGTTAAAACCAAGTGGCTTATTGCTTTTAGGGAAGAATACCTGACTTTTCTTCACATCTGACCTGAAATCCTTCTCTTAATTAATTAGGCAACAAAAGTATTAACATAACTATTCAGACAGAGGTTTAATGTCTGTTCTTCAGGGATATTGTAAAAAGAATTGCTGCTTTGTTGAGTTTTGACTCGATTTAATTTAATAATTTGGTTTCTTGACATCTTGGAGGTAAGTCAAAGTCAACAAGTTTAAATGGTTGGGTAGTTGGGGATAGGGCTAGAAATAAGGGTTGATTTTAGTGGCAAAACTCCAGCTACTAAGACACACTTAAAACTTCCTCTGGAAAAAACGTGGAAGACTAGAAAGTTGGGGGCGGGGAAGAGAAACGTCTCTCAAAGATGGTGGAGGAATTAGAACCCCTTAGGACACAACCTCTTTAGACCAGTGTGTTCCAAACTTCATAATCCATTTGTAAGTCTTGAACTAATATCAAGAGATAACTTTTAAACAATATTTAATCTTTCTGTGTGATCTGCTCTCTAATACTTCTTGGTGGTTATTCTTTTAAAATTTTTTATTTATTTATTATTATTATTTTTTTTTTTGCTGTACGCGGGCCTCTCACTGTTGTGGCCTCTCCCGTTGCGGAGCACAGGCTCCGGACGTGCAGGCTCAGCGGCCATGGCTCACGGGCCCAGCCGCTCCGCGGCATGTGGGATCTTCCCGGACTGGGGCAGGAACCCGTGTCCCCTGCATTGGCAGGCAGACTCTCAACCACTGCGTCACCAGGGAAGCTCTTGGTGGTTATTCTTTATTTTTATTCTGTTTAAAGAAAGACTTCCCCACTTTCTTCCTTAGTCTTTCTCTTTTCACTTTCTCTTTCACACACAGGGCAAAGAGATGAGACACTCCAGTAAACAAACTATAAGGGTCCACATTTTCCTGAATTGTAATACCTAAAGTCTAAAATATTAATGAATACTAAGGTGTAAATGAGGCGGGCTGATTCACAAATTCCACTAACCCATTGTATTCGCATGGGTATTAATAAGAATTATCTAACAGAGCACCAATCCACTACAATTTCTTTAAGCAGGGAGGAACTTTCTACAGGAAATTAGATGGGTTAAAAAGTCATCCTGAGAGTTTAAGAAATGTACTCTCAGCAGAGCTCTCAAGAATGACTCTGAAAAGCCACACCGCAGAACTAGGTCATTGAAGAGACTGCTACCCATAAGCAAAATAAATGAGAGAAATTTAGTCTTTCTTGATATCCCTATGCCTAGTCCAGAGGCTGGCAAGTTTATTTTTAGGAACACTGCCAGGACTGGACCCTAGGTCTGTCTCATTCCTTCTGTGTCTGTGTTATCACCATTCTGCGTTCAAGAGAGCTGGACTACTGTCTTTCTCTATGTTCTCTGGCAACTGACATGTCCTCTGTGAGATTTTAATTCCTCATCCATAAAATGGACCTACTATACCCTCCATAAAGTTCTTTTAGGATCACGAAAGCAAATTCCTGCAAAAGACCTGGCACAATGAATGTTAATTCCCTTTCTTCATTAAAAAGCTTATATCAGCATGCAACACCTCATGTAGGAGTGTTTTATTCTGAAGCAGTCGACTTGATGGATTGGAAAAATGGAAGAACTGTTGCCTTTTTGAATCGCAGAGGTATTTATAATCATAAACACACGCATGCCTTTGAGTCAGTGTGATTGAACTGAAATTAGTGTGGTCCCTCCCTACAGAAATAGTGCTCATAGGTGGCAGTGGACTAGAATCTAAATAGCTTAGATTTTCTGTACAAATGAAACACAAATGATCCATTTGATGAGTGTAGCTTTTTTCTTACATGATAACAGTTTAGTGGAAGGAGCACAGACTTTGAGTTGGCTTGAGTCTCTGCTGCGTGATCTATGAGCTACGTGATCTTGCTAATGTCCTTAACCTCTCAGACCTTTGGTTTCTTCATTTGCAAAAGCATTTGGGTGACTCTGTAAAGCACCCGACACATAAAAGGTACTCAGTAAATAATGGGTATTATTACTGTTCTTGATTGTATTTTTATCTTAATTTACTTTCTACTATTTTTAACTGGCATAGTACCTAGGTAAGCAAATGCTAGCACAGTTTGATGGAGAGAGTACACTCTGAAATGTATGTTCTTCTTTTCAGAAAGCCTTGAACCATCACCATCTTGTCTCTTTGCTCAGAATCTGACCTTTGGTCAGTAGATCCTTGACTGCTGCAGTCTCCTCCAGAAAATAGTCTCTTTTTGCCATCTCCAAGTTCCCAACTACTAAACATCACTGCATTCTTCCAACTAAAAGCAAAAAAAAAGTGCTTGTCTTTGGCTATTTCTGAGAGAAAAATTGGTATGTTACATAGCTCTAGGAAATAAGAATATTGCTAAGTTGACCTTTAATATTGTTATTTCAAGACCTGAACTATCAGAATTCCTCAAAGAAAGGAATATTTAAATAGTCCATAGGCAAAACATTAACTTTTGAAATGAATGAGGAAGTCAGAATCTGTTTGTTCTAAGTAGGTGTAGGAGAACTGGATTATTTGCACTTGATTGTTTTGACAGTAAATTTAATAACAGGCAAAAAAAGAAGAAAGAAAGAAACAAGAGTCTTTAAATTGGCCATCAGTTGGAAATAAAACAGATCCTGGCAAGCCATTTTACTGTGTAAAATAGATTATGTTATGTCATATTCACTGCCGATAGATATTCTAGGTACTTCACACATACTAAATGATAACATCTTACAGTATATAACAATTACAGAATTAGACTTGGATTGCTTTTCAATGATAAAAATGCCTTTCAATATATAAGTATTGTGACAAAATCTGTGGGTGTAGTAAACCCTTGGGTATCAGTGAGTCTGAACTATCAAGAGAATAAAAGACACACAGACTATATTTTCCCATGGAGTGAATAGTGCCAAACATAAATATTGCAGTATTTAACATAAAACACCCTATGTAAAAATATAGACCTTGTTTGTTTGCTTCCCCTAATGCTTTAAAAAAGCTTACATCAAGGGTACTATAAGTACTATATTTAAGAATCTAATTCAATTTAAGGGATTCTACATTGCCTATAAATTTTTCTATCAAATTACTGTGTATTTTCAATTCAAGGCAATGCATAGTTCTATGCCAACAAAGCTTGTTAGGTACTTAATAATAGCAATAATCTACAAGGATTGACTAAAATGCTTGTGGAAAAATTAGTCATTAGTAATTACTGGCAACTTCTTCCCATTGGAGTTCAGACATACAGTTCAAGGACTGTTCTTTTTAAACTAATTTTATGGAATATCTACCATATATGTAATCATGTTAAGGAGCTTTTCATGTATGCTTCCTTTAATCATTTTACCAGTCCTGCCAGGTAGGTTTTTCAGGGAGGAATCTTTCTCCTCCATCTTTATATTTCCATAGAAGGGGCCTTTGGGGGGAATTTTAAAGGGAGCATTTCTGGCTTTATTCTCTCTCCTCTATACCTGCTCCTCCCAGGACTGTGGAGAGCCTAACAGCCAGCGCATTGCATCCCACGTATCTCACACACTGTTGCCCCTCAGTAGTGGAGAGAGACTCCTTCTCGGTTTTCGTGAGCTGTTCGTTTAAATGAGAAAGATGGGGCTCTCCCTCAACTCCCTCTGCCCCTGAACTCACGACTCAGGGCATGTTCCAGAACTTACCGCGCTCTTCTGAGTCCTCTGGGGCTCCCCCTTAGGCAGCAGTTAGTGAGCGTCACTGCCCGTCCCTTGGAGGCTGATTCTCCAAGCAGCAGACATGAATAGGTGTTCTGAGGCTGTTAGCGGACCCTACTATTTCCCACAGCTGGCTGGTGAGGTCTAGATTTGGGCGTGGGGCTCCGGGGTGGGAGTGAAGGTGGGGGTCAGGAGAGGGTAGGAGACGGCCAAGTTGACCTCAGTTATCAGTCATGTCCTCCATATATCTTTGTTATGAATCATTATACTTTTGGAGTAACCGACATCCCTAAATAGGCTGCGGCTTTGATTTTCAATAATCTCCTTGTTCTACTCCTTACCCTTAGGCCTTGAAGGAGATGAAGACTATGTAGTTTGGACCCCAAACTACAATAGGAGTGACTATTTTAACTGGGAGTTGACTGAGATGCAGGGAGGTGAATAAGTTGCCCTAACTGACCATATAAATAAGTATGATTTAGAGTAGTGCTCATCAAAGTGGGGTGTGTAAGATTCACTGGGTTTGCAAAAAATATATATATAAGCTATATTTATACTATTTTTATATTAAAATGATCAAGATATTAAACTTTACTAATATTTAACATGGGGCTCAAAAATGACACCTGTGTTGGGTGTACTGTATATCAGGCATTCATTTACCCATAAATATACAGGGCTCATCTACAACGCTGAGAGGCTTGCAGCCTCGCCCTCACTTTCTCATTTGCATTCAGGGTATTGCAATGCATTGAGCTGCTGTGTGACATTAAATGGATTTAAAGATTATATTGTCTTGTTCTAAGTAAATGAACATGGCCACAAAATAGATAAGTGGCTTATAAAGATTCCTATAAAGAAATAAAATTTGAAGATAATACTAGTAACATAAATACAAGTGAACAACAAGAAAATGGCAAAGCTGAGAGTACTTATATACTAGGACAGGCTTTTGTTGATCATATTCAAGAGGATAATAATGATAATCTAATCAGATCCCCAAAGAAGTTGAAAAATATTTAGAAAATATTATGGACAGTATTTAATATATAGATTTCATCCACCATATTTAACTAATGAACCTCATCTTGCCTTGAGATATTACTGATAAAATAAAGTAATAAGTAGCAAGGCATTTAAAATCCAGGCATCTAAACCATAAAGCAAGCCTCTTTTTTTTTTCTTAACATTTAAAGTTATTTGAAACTTATTATACAAAATTTTATACAATATTATACAAGTATTATACAAAATTTCATTAAAGTTGATGATAAATGTTTAAAAGCATTTTGGGGTTTCTTAATGTAATAATACTATAGAAATGCATGTGATATATATATATATACACATATATACACACGTAAGACTTTCAGTTCTTCAAATGTTTTTTTTGTTTTGTTTTATTTATTTATTTATTTATTTTTGCGGTACGCAGGCCTCTCACTGTTGTGGCCTCTCCCATTGCAGAGCACAGGCTCCGGACGCGCAGGCCCAGCGGCCACGGCTCACGGGCCCAGCCGCTCCGCGGCACGTGGGATCCTCCCGGACCAGGGCACGAACACACGTCCCCTGCATCGACAGGCGGACCCTCGACCACTGCGCGACCAGGGAAGCCCCTTCAATTGTTTTTCTAAATGGTGGTCAGAATTCAAAAATATTTGGAGACTCCTGGACCAGAGGATTAATGCAAGCCTAAAGGGAGATTTTAGGTGGCATACTAGAAAGTGAGTTGGATAGCATATTCTGCAAATGTATAAGCAACATGAATCTGAAAGGTATCTAATTAAGAAACTGGGCTAAAACAGGTGACTGAAGCAATAGATTCAGTACAACTAGAATACATTAAAAAATATAAAGTTCAAGTGCTACCCTTTGAACTTTATTTTTTTAATGTATATTTGATAGTGAAAATTTCCACTCTTCAACTGCAGGATGAGTAAACAGCAATGTAAGAAAAGAAACAACTTAGTTTGTCAAGACAGAATGTGATGCATGTGCCATAAAAGACAATTCAGTCTGTGGCAGCATAGACAGAAGTACTTCTTTATCTAGAATGTAGAACACTCCAGTCAGACACCTGGGACATGGTTTGTGGTCAGAGTATCCTATTTTTTTAAAGTAACTTCTTTGTTTAAAATTTTTAGTGGGGTATAGTAACAATTGATTAACAATGTTGTGTTAGTTGTGTTTCAGGGGTACAGCAAAGTGAATCAGTTACACATATACATGTATCCTTTTTAAATAGACTAGAAGTATCAATAAATAGAAGAGCAACCAAAGGAGAGGCAGACAAAAGGATTCAGTCTTAGGAATTGAGGATATTAACTTTAAAAATCTTCAAACATGTCATGAGCCTACTAATATTTAAAGGATGACTATGTGAAAGGAGAATCACAATTTTGCATGATCCTAAGGCAGCTCTGTGCCATTCAACTACATAGCACAGCAGCTGCTCCCACCATGCCAAGCTCTGTGAGCTGGCTGGAGTCTGGGTTGAAGCCTGGGGTTTGATGGCCCTTACACCCCACAGGTGGGGCCTGCCCTTGAGGACTCACCCCTCTACTTTAGGATTCAAAAGAAGGGCTTGGAATCTGGCTCCCCAAGTCACCATTTGAGGACCAACTATTGCAACCTGAAGACAGAGGAGAGTTAGTATAGGTCATTCTTGACCTGTACAAAAGTGGTGTGAGGAAGCTTGGCAGATAATTCCCCTTCCTTTATCCCTTGTGTGAACTACCCATTTTGAGTGAAGGCACTATTCTGCTGTGTCTCCTTCTGGCTCATTGTGAAGTGGCAGCCAGCACATCTTACCTGTGCCTGCTTCATGTCCTCTTTCATGTCATCTGAGCTTGTACCAGCTAAATGCATTACCTCCACTCCACTTTACCCTTGCCTCAGGCTTTGCTTTTTAGAGGACCTAGGCAAAGACAGCTAGTTCCCAGAATGTTAACCCATGATGTGATGATAATAAAAATAGAGAAATATTTTGTGGTCAAGTGTATTTGGAGAACTTTTTATTAAATAAAAATAGATTCACTTACTGCAGAACTTCTTAAATGAGGTAAATCCTATGCAGTGTTTTTCATATTTCTTAGAAACCTCTTTCCAGGGAGCAGGTGTAATATCAGCATAACATAGAATGAATTTGAAGGATGCTGTTTTAATTGGCAAAATGAGGAGCTACTCTTCAGCTCAACTTGAAGCACAATTGTTTTATCATCAGAACTGTTCAAAGGTAGAATAAAGGAGCCCCAGGAGATTGTTAGTTCTGATCGTTACTGAGTCTGAGTATGCACTGGGAATACCTGGATGGTAAAGAGATGAAGAGGCGTCAACTCATCAGATGATCTCTAAGGCCCATTCTAGTGTTTGGAGTCTACTGTTTCACTTTATTATCTAACATTTTTACTTTAAAGCCTGGGCTGTCTTTGCCATTATTTATAGCAGATGATATGAACACTCCATTTACAATAATATGTTTAGGTATTTCTTTGAAAGAGTTGTTCACCTCCTTTACCTTGAGCTTGCCCACTTCAGTATACTACATAACAGTTGCACACCAAAAAGAGCTAGCACAATTTATGATACATAATTGGTGTCAAATAAATAATAGTTTTCCTTGCCATTATTTTTCAAGAGAAGAAAATTTGACCATATTTGGTAAATAATTCAAAACAGTGGTTTAGAGAGGATCAGCTAAATAAACTTCAAGGATTTAATTCTAGGTGACCAGTGCCTTGCACTTCACAACCAGAAATATTGAGTTGTTTGTAATTCATGCCAGGTTCTTGCATACTCTGCTCCTTTGTAGGTCCAGTCTTCCCTCTCTGTAATACTCCCTTCCTGCCATAATTTCTAGAAAATAACTACTTATCTTTTAGATGTCAATGCAAAAATATACTTCTCCTCTAACTTCCCCAGATAGAGCTAACAACCTTCTCTTATGCTTCTACAACAAGGCAGGGTCTTGACAGAAAGCGCTCCAGCTGGCTCACATAAAGAAACTATTTACAGAGGAACAAGCAAATGCATTCAGAGACTAGAAATGATGAAAAGCCATTACAAACTCTAGGGATGAAGGGGCAAGAGGAGAAACAAGAATTACTAGGGCCAGTGAGAGTGGAGCTATGGAGGAAGAGAGCTTGTATTCTGGTGGAGCTCTGCTACTGCCAAAGACGTGCACCTAAGCAGCCTCTCATTGGCCGAAACTAACTGCAAGTCAGGTGGCGAGGGAGTCTGAGGGATGTGTTCTCAGAGGTATGCCCACCTTCTGTGGCACAGGGAGAAAAATGAATGTAAGAGGAAAAGAAGATGAATGAAAAATAACCTTCTTATTCTATCCAACTTATCACACTAGATTTACTTTATGTGTCTATCTTCCCTCTCTTTGGACAAAGAGATAAGTGTGTTTTGTTTTGTTGTGTTGTGTTGTGCCTATATCCTTAGTATGTAATAATGCAGAGATAAGTACAAGTTGGAAGGAAGAAGGAAGGGAGGGAGAAGTGATTTGTGTTATATGTTAAGCATGTTTAATGTAAAGTAGCAGTGTGATCCCAGTGAGACATTCTAAGAGGCAGCAAGAATTTAAAGTCTAGAAGCAAGAGGCTCCAAGTAGTGACTCAGGAACCAAACAGCACAACATTTGCACCGTGCACTCCCAAATAAGCAACTGCCTTTTGGCTTTGCACTGCCCTGGCTTTTATCTTTGTGTGTTAGCTTTAAACTTTATGTCATAACTGTCCTTCATACAAGGTCATTATTTTGGAAGTGCCACAACCTTATCACCGTATTACAATAAATTAGAGGTATTTTTGAAATAAATTTCTTTGAACTGAGGTTACTTGATACTTATGTACTGATCTTATTATCTCAATATCCTGATTTGGACATTTTAAGCATTTTAAAGCATTCACTTTTCTGTTCATTATCAAATTCTCCTACTCCCTGGTGACCAGCTACTACTTTAAAAGATTTTATATTTTTTTTTTCCTGGAGACATAAAGATGGAGATAAGGCTTCTGGAAATATCTATATGATGATGCTTAAATATTAAGTGTTCTTGAAAGGGTTGCAGTATTCAGTGCAAACACTGAAAATTTATGTAAGTGATTTAAAAAATAGCTTTACAGTGCTTAGAAAATACCCTTAAGCTATAAGGAGGGAAAAGAGGATGTAGAGGAAGGGGAGAGTAAATGGGAGAGGCATATATTCTAAGATATTTTTTATTTTGTACTTTGCCTCAAGTATTTTTGAAATATCGAAATTATGAGAAATTTTTATGATAACCAAATTTATACTTTTTTGAAAGGAAAAATGTGCAAAATTGTTTTATGAAATTTGGTCTTCTTTACTCAGTGACGTTCAATTACTAGGTATTTATTCTGATTTAAGTGTAAATGCTCTTGGTAACTTTCCATTTCTAATCTGACCCTTTCCTTATTAACCCAACTTTACTTCCCACTACTCCCTATTAGTTATTCTTGGTTTCTATCACTAATATTTTCTTATCAGCATACCTCAATATCTTACATATGTTATTTAGTGTCATAAATATTTATCATCTTATGTAGTGGGTGGGAAATACCAATATAAATATGAATAATAGGGTCCTGTCATGTAAGAGTACTTAATTTTTCTTATTGGTGTAAAGGACATGATAATAAATAATTACTATACAGCCCTGTGAGCGCTAAAGTGGAGCTATTTACAAAATGCTAGGGGAACAGCAGAAGGTAGGATTGACATCTGTTTGGAAGAGTTGTAGGAAAAAAAAAACATTTCATCTGAGTCTTGAAGGATTAAATAAATCATTGCCAAAAGTACTACCAGGAAGTGGGAAAAAAAATGTAAGAGTCATTGGTACAATTAATAATCCTGAAAAGAGTTTTCCAGAATGTTTTATGAAGTCCAAGTTGTCACATATATTGAGGCCCACTCTACACTTATTTCTCAGGGGAACTTCCTAAGACATAAAAGTATTTTAGGGGGAAACCAGTTATTCCCAATATCAGACACCTGGTGGCTTAGGCACCTTCTAAAATCTCCATATACTAGCTATAAAATCTTATAAAAATATTTCATAAACTTCTCCCCAAGTAATCAGTTTTTTAACTTTCTAAAGGAAATTAGTATCATTTCATGTAGATACAGCCATTGATTCAATTTTTCAGAAAGCTAGAAAAGTGCATTTTCTTCCCAAGAAGGAAAAAATAAATATGTTGAGACAGAAATCAAACAATAGACATTTAAAACTAATGTACTTTAGGGGCTTCCCTGGTGGCGCAGTGGTTGAGAGTCCGCCTGCCGACGCAGGGGACGCGGGTTCGTGCCCTGGTCCGGGAGGATCCCTCATGCCGCGGAGCGGCTGGACCCGTGAGCCATGGCCGCTGAGCCTGCGCGTCCAGAGCCTGTGCTCCGCAACGGGAGAGGCCACAACAGTGAGAGGCCCGCGTACCGCAAAAAAAAAAAACAAAAAAAACTAATGTATTTTAAAATGTTAGTATTTAGATAATTTAATTTCTTCACTGGGGAAGACCAAAATTTAATTTAAATAGTATTATTATGTAGATTATGACTGGGGTAACAAAGATTATATTTACCATACTGACTCATACCACCAAAAAAACGGTCAAAATATAGGCAACAGTGGTTTTAAGATATTGGATATCATGCAACAAAGGCAGTATTCCTGATGAGAAACAAGTGAAATAAGCTCTATAACTGCCCCAGCTCGTTGCCTTGAGAGAGCTTCCAGGCCACAGTACAGGGAAAGGAAATCCAAGCAAAACTTTACAGATTCCTTGAGTTGAGGAGACAGAACTGAGATTCCAAAGAGACCAGAGCATCCAGAATTTTCAGGACAGAGTACCATAGAGGAAAGAACTGCACATAGAGAGAACTCCAGGGAATTTCAGAGACTCCCTCTCAAGTATTCAGCTGAGTACTGATAGTGCATCCATGTGAGAGAAGTACTCACAGCTGGGGAAAGACACTCGAAAGTATTAGAGGGAACAGTGCAAGGAAATCACATAAGCCAGGGAACAGTGCTTATTCCCAGTAGTCAGAGCAGAAAAACTCTTAATCACAGGTCAGTGACTAGAGTTCCAATAGGCCTTGATTAAAAACTGCTTTGGTTCCAATCTAACAAATCTTAAAAGCAAGACCCAGCATAATCATACTGTTTCCAAGTAACTCCACCTGTCCCAGAACAGCTCAAGTATATTTGTAGCAATATATAATTATCCAACAAGACATCCAATAAAAAATTACCAGACATGCAAAGAAGCAGGAAAATACAACCCATAATGAGGAAGAAAATCAGTCAAAATTGACTGAAACAGATGTTAGAATTGGCAGACAAATTATAGCAGTATTCCATATTTTCAAAAAGTTAGAGGTAAGATTGAACATGTTAAGCTGAGACATGGAAGATATAAAAAGGACACAAATCCTTCTTCTACAGGTTAAAATTATAATGTGTGAGATGATAAAATAAATTTAAAAATAAAAATAAAGGACTAGATTAGATAATTGATGAGGAAAAAATGAGTGAACTTGAAGAAAACAATAGAAACTACTCAAAATAAAACATAGTAAAAGAAACTAAAATAAATGAATATGGTATCAGGAAGCTTTGGTAAAATTTCAAATAGTCTAACAATAAACATATTGTTTATTAAGGAATGTCTAAGGGAGGGACAGAAGAATGAGTTCAAGAAATAAGGGCCAAAAATCTTCAAATTTTGTGACAACTGTAAACCCACAGATCTAAGAAGCTCAACAAACTGTGAGCACAAGAAATGAAGAAAGCTATACCACCGCCCATCATAATCAAATTGCTTAAAACCACTAATGAAGAGAAAAGTCTTAAAAGAAGTCAGAGGTAAAAATAAGGATAGTAACAGTGCTCTCATTGGAAAGTCGGCAGGTGAGAAGACAATGGGTCACCATCCTTAACAAACAAAAAGGAAAAAAAAATAACCTGTCAAATTAACTTTTCTAGCCAGTGAAAATATCTTTTTAAATGAAGGCAAGATAAAGATTTTCAGACCTACAAGTGCTAAAAGAATTCATCACCAGCAAACCCAGACTGTGAGAAGTGTTAAAGGAAGCCATTTAGGCAGAGGGAAATGGTACCAAAAGTAAATGTGGATGCACACAAGGGAATGGAAAGTGTGGGAAATGGTGGCTACATTGGGTTAATGCACAAGATTACTTTCTTATTTTTTAAACCTCTTTTTAAAAAGTTGACTAAGTAAAATTAAAGCAGTGTAAGATGAGGCTTATAACACATGAGAACTAAAATGTATGGCAACAATAGCACAAAGACAGGAAGGAAGAAATAGAAGCACATTGTTGTAAGGTTCTTATACTATAGGTGAAGCGTTATAGTATCACTTGAAGCTGGAATGATAAGGTAAAGATGAATACTATAAACTCTAAAGCAACCACTAAAATAGCAAAACAGGGTTACAGCTATTAAACCAACAAAGGAGCTAAAATGGAATCATAAAAATACTGAATCTAAAATTAATGTATTTTAAAAGGCAGCAGCATTTTTATTACCACATATGAAAGCAAAAGGCTTTATATACATTATAGAAATATTTTCACCAAGGGAAATTAATATCATTTATATTGTTTTCCTCTGATGTCTTAGCCTGATAAAGGTGTAGATACAGACTCAGAGAATAACACAGTAAATATATTTTGTAGGCCAGAAATCCTTTACCACTTTTTGCCACAATGCACAGAAAGGGTGCTTTTAACAAGTGTGATACATACGCACTGCTGGAGAAATGCATATGTAGGTGCATTGCTAAAACACCTTGCCTTTCTCTGCCCTATAAGAAAGAGTTTAAAAACATGTGTGAGTGAGAGTGACAATATTGACCTCCAGCCTTCTTTCATTTATATTAAAATTATATTCATATATTCCAGTTATTTCTTACTAGTAGTAAATTACCAATGATACATCTCACAACTTACGAAAAACCCAGCCTGTCTGTCTAGGTAAGAACAGATGGCTTGAACCTATTTCCCAAACTCAAACCTAACTCTAACAAGAACACTCTTGCTGCATAATGGTTGTTTCTCTTCAGTTACTTCCTCAGTAACTCGGTTGCTTCTCTCCTTATTCCCCTTATTCCTTAAATCGTTGTGTCCATTGTAAAAATTTTGAAAGTTTGCAAAGCTATGGAATAATTCAAGTTAGAAAACATTGCCTTAGGCACTGTTTTTCAAATACATTTTTTTAGCTGTCTTTTTGATGGGAACTGGATAGCAGCCAAAACAAGATAAAATGAACTAATGGGACTAAAGGACAGGTACTTAGTGTTCTTGATTGAAAAGAGATCTACATTTCAGGTTCTCATTAGTCCAGTACCAATGGAGGACCAACTTTCTATGAAGGGGTGTAAATATTCAGTCATTCCACGAAGGCATTGAATGATTGCTCATACCATGCACTGAGCTCAACACTGGTGATATTATGGTGAGCTAGATAAACAGCAAACTCTGGTCGAGGTGAAATCCCAGTGGAGGAAGACAGCAGTGAGCAAATGTGTGAGTGATAAAAAGCCATGTCATGGGACTCTCTGGAAGTAGTTGGGGGAAGAGGATACACAAATGTTCCCTTTTATACTACTCTACTTTTTGAATTTTCAGACCATGAATTACTGTTGTAACAAAATTGTGTATGCTGAAATTGCTATTTTTGTTTTTCCTTTTCTTTTTTTGTTTTTCTGCCTGTGTTACTCTGATATTTTGTGATTATTACTTTAGTTCTAATTTTAGGCATTTGGTATTTGAAAGATCTTTTCCAAAAGGGTAGATTTTTTTGACCCAAAATAAGAAAGATTTTGGGAATATACTCAATAACTATGTCATATCTTTGTATGATGACATATTGTAACTAAGCTTATCATGATCATTTAAAAATGTCTAGTAATATCTAATCATTATGTTTTGCAGCAGGAACGAACATAGTGTTGTAGGTCAATTATACTTCAGAAAAAAAACAAACAGACAAACTCATAGAAAAAGAGATTAGATTTGTGTTTACCTGCAGTGGGAGGTGAGGGCAGGAAAAATTAGATGAAGGACGTCAAAAAGTACAAACTACCAGATATAAGATAAATAAGTACTAGGGATGTAAAGTACAACATGATAAATATAATTAATACTGCTGTATGTTATATATGAAAGTTGTTAGTAAATTCTGAGTTCCCATAAAAAGAAAGAAAATTTCAATTTCTTTAATTTTGTATCTATATGAGATAATAGATGTTCACTAAACCTGTTTTGATAATCATTTGATGCTGTATGGAACTCAAATCGTTATACTGTACACCTTACACTTATACAATGCAGTATGTCAATTATATCTCAATAAAACTGGAAGAAAAAATACTGCGTGTGTGTGTGCATACATGGTGTGTGGGCATTCCTATGTGTGTGTTGGTAGCAGAGAAGGTGAAATTGTCAAACTTCTTATAGTCAACAGCCTCAGTAGAATTAAAATGGTGCTTATATTTACGGGGCAGCGATAGGATTGGTTGTGATTCTTTAACATCATTTTCTGTTTTTTTCAAAGATGATGTCTTTCAATTGGATGCTCAGGGCAAACCACTGATTTTATGAAGCTTAGTGTTTCATGTTTAGAACCAGGTCTCTAAACTCAGAAAGACTGGCTGGGAGCCAGCTGACAGGCGGATCCCACCATGTTACCACGGCAGTTGTACCCTGAGCCTGGCCTGTCACCTGATAGGTGGAATCTGTTGATGAATTTGGGATCTTTTTAGCAGCACACCCCACTTTTTCAGGCAAGCAGTCAGCCTCACAACCTTCAGGTGTGGCTCTAAAGTGTCATGGAATAAGCCATTTCTAAAGGTCCCCACCGAGAGAAAAGCAGTTCTCAGAAACACCACACACAAGCTAATAAACAAACAGCCATAACTTCATTTTGTATTTCATAATTCCAGACACTCTCCTGAACGAGATATCACATTTCCTGGAGTGGAGCAGTGTAAAAAGATCGACTGTGACAGCTGACAGGTGAGGTAGGTCCTTTTGCAGTGCAAGCAAGCTTTCTGATCTTGGGCCAGTGGGTCTCACCTGTCAGCAACTGCTGACAGCACAGGGCTCACTGCCAAGAGCAGGAGCCCTGTGACTTTGACATGGCAGATGGGAGTCAAATACAATAGCTGACAAGTGAGATGGGCAACCCAGGGAACGTACTCCTGCATTTTCCAGGGTCAGAGTCTACACAGAAGATCTGTGGCACTGCCCAACTTGCCCAGGGGCTAGACCATCTTCTGTGGTCCCAAGGAAAATGTGGAGACTGAATATCTCAAGTAAATAATCAGAAGTTACTGTCTATTATGTAGCAGATAATTACAAATATTTTCTTTGTCTTCAGAACAACCCTCCAAGGGAATGGTCACTGTTTTGCAGATGAGAAACTGAGGGTCAGTTGGATGAGCATCTCAGGGCCACACAGATAGGCATGACAAGAGCTGGGATCAGCCATAGATGTGCCCAAGTTCCCAAGCTGGGCTGTTTCCAAAATTCTGTTGCTGGCTTTCCAGCAATTTCCTGTTTCTACAGCTCAGTCAACCATTTCTATTTTACTTTTGTAGTGAAAGGGAGGAATTAATAATAATAGGAAGAAAGTATAAGTGAAAAAATAAATTAGAAAGAATATGATATGTTCATTTTTGCTGTGGACAATAATTGGCTTATTACAAAGTTAATTTTTTTTTTTCTAAACTTAACTTATCCCAGGAAACTGGCACAGCATTTTCAAGTACCAGACCTAAACATGTATAGGAATACGTTTAGGAATCCCCTTAGAAGTGTAATAAGTAATTCATATGTAATATGAATAGAGTTAGACAAAAAAGAAAGTGGAAGATACCACTTTTTTAAAAAACTGCAGCATTTTTTACACTCTAGGGACTAGCAGAATATATTATAGGAAGAAAAACTGCTCTTTTGTTTGGTAAAACATCTTACTAGAACTTTTGAATATACCAAGATAGGGTCAAGAGTCTGTAAGGAATAGGGAAGTTAAGAAAAAATACTTAAATTGTATGATTAAAAAAAGATAGGCTACTTGAGGGTGGGGAAGGTACAAGGTGTGGGGCTTGGGGATAGGAACAGAGAGGACTAAGGAACGGGGTTTGGGAGCAACCAGCAGAGAACAATGTCTGTTACTCTAGCTCAGGAGGCAAGAGGGTCCAGATGACTCAGTTGAGTTCATATACTTTGGAAGTGATGATAGTGGATACTGATTTTCGTTTACTTTCTCTGTAACATAATTTCCTTGTCATGGGTGCTGGTGTTTGTCAATCCTCTTAACACACAACCACTGTGTGTTACCAATGCCTCTGGCTCAAAGAATGAAGAAAGGAGGTTGTGTACATGCTCAGAAAAAGCCAGTAAATGGAGGGGCAACACAACTCACACTCTGAGACTAGCATGATGTCAGTAGCATCTGTGCAAGAAAGGACTGGAAACTTTTGTGAGTTCCAGGAAGTGACCAGCTATCAAGATCACCAACCTCCAGGGTGGAGCTGAGATCTAAGTTATTGTGGGGAAGCAAGATATCTTGCTGCTGCATCTTCTCTTCTCTATGTAAATTACTCCCTTGGTGATCTCATCGTATCTCGTGACTTTAAACATCACCCTTGTGCTGATGATATTTAAAGCTAATGTTTACCTCCAACCTCTCCCCTGACCTCTCCACTTGGGCATCTAATAGACATCTCAAACTTGACGAGTCCAATACTAACCTTTGATTTACAAATTCTGACCTAACCTATCCCCCTTTTCATGTTCCTCATCTCAGTAAATGACATTACCATTCATCTTCAGACCAGCCAAAACACCCTATTACCATCCTTGACTCCTTTCTAGAATATGGATCTCACTTCTAAGGTATATCTCAAATGTGACTACTTCTCATAATCTTCATGTAAAATGCTCTAGCTGAGCCGCTGACCTAACTCCTAAGACAGTGACCACTGATAGGATTCTCTGACCTCACTCTTGCCCCCTGTCCTGGCCACCTTCCTTGTGCTTCCCAGTCTATTCTCCACAGAGCAGTGAGAATGATCCTTTTACAGCCTAACTCAGAGCAGTCTTCCTGTACTCATTACCCTTCGATAACCTTCTTGAAGAGGTATGGTCGGCTCTTGTCTTTTATCTCAGTGCCTAGCATAGAGTAAGTGTTTAAGAATGCCTGTTTGTTCACTGACTAGAGAAATACAATATTCTTCTACTCAAATAGGAAAGCAGTGGGAATTGGTGAGGTGTGTACTACTGAAGAAGGTGCTATGTACTCTTCAGCAGCTTTCTTTTCAAGGCTAATTTCACAGCAAACATGGGATTATGTTTTAACAGTTTCTGAGAAATGATAGCAAATGGCAGGAAATCTGTACATTAGCAACATAGACAACTTCATGGCTCAGGAAATGAGAAAATGCAAAATTGTGATAGCATAAATAGGGGTTTTCTGTATATATAGCTTCCTCTTAGCCCAATCTTGTGTTTCTTGAATATTCATTGGGGTATGTTAGAACAGTGAACAATATTTTATGAGCTTGGCAAAGGGATAAATTGCTGAATGGCTTACATTTTGCTACCAAGAAAGCCCCACACAATGGGCCCAAAGTGGATCTTCAGCATATACCAGTCAAAGGTGATTGAAAAATAAATTTGTTTCATTGTTCCTATCACTTCAGCCTCCTCTATTTGCTAAATCCTCTTATTTTGTACTCCTCAATGGATATCAGCATCATTTTTATAAAGGTTTGTCCCTTTATATATGTCCTCAATCTCTTTCTTTACATAGGTCCCCGATCTCTTCTAATAACTGCATTTCCCTCTTCAACATTAAGTTTTCAACTATTTTTTCCAAGGGAAGATTTGCACTGATAGTCCCAGTTATTTCAGAATATTGTGGGAAAGGTCTCAATCTCTTTATTACTGTACATATTTCTGAGCAGTATTCTCCTGACCTTCTTACACTTCCTTCTGAATTAAAACCTGAGGGACTTTTCTTGATATCCTTAATCTAGTGGAATTTATTTGCTATACTAAAAGTCAAAGTTACTATTTCTATCTATTAGCTATTTGTTGAAGGGTTTTTAAAGATATGATAACAGCCCTTGTGAAAAGAGTGAAACAAAGTGTCTGACACATAGTAGGCACATAACATATTCTTTAGAATGAACAAAATGACTGTGAAAGTAAATGAGTGATTATGTGATTTAGTAGCATTTAGACTTGACATATTAGTTCGTGGGCAGATGTGAAATTTGAATGCAATTTGAATACGATGTTTTAAGTAGCCAATAATTTTAATATTATAATACATTTCAGAATGGTTTATGATGCAGGCCATAATCCTGTCACAAAACATATGATCATCACCTAATGTAGTGTTTGAAATCTTGCCAGCTAAAATTATCAATAAGAAGTAATTTTTATCCTAATTAACAGCTAACTTTGTTTCATAACCATTGTGTCATAATTGCCTTTAAATAGATGTTAACAGATTTATCATTTGTCTAAAAATATTATTCTACATCTCTGAAAGGAATAAAATTCAGGAGAGTAATATTTTAAATTTGCAAAAAAAAAATAGTATATTTTTCTCAGTTAACTGAATAGCTGAATGTCATGATTAAATTATGCTCAAATTAGTTTGCCAATAATCTTCTTGTTTTCTCTTTCTCCTCTGTCAGTCCTCACCTCTGGCTTTTAAAAGTTCTTTCCAAAAGACCTCCACTTTTGTTTCCTCACCTTTTACTTTATTTCATGTGTCTTTCATTTCCTCTAATATAGTCTGTTGTTTCTTCCATTAGTCAGTATAACACTCCTGTTATTGTTCTATTTTTGCTTCTTTTTATCAACAACCATGAGCCATATGGTGACTTAAAGACATGATATAAATGTGTGTATCTCCCTGTGGCTGATTTTGTTATTGGCCCAGAAGTTTCACTCTTCCCTGTATCCACCTCTAGGACCAGCTACATCATTTTCAGGACCTTGGGCAAATTGAAAATGTACAGCTCCTTGTTAAAAAATGATTAAGAATTTCCAGATAGCAACAACAGAGCATTAAACCAACCATGGATCCTTCTAAGCATGGGACTCTGTGTCTGGAAAAAATAACACCCCATGAAGGCAGCTCTGTCCCCAACTTTTGCCATGTGAACTTGCAGTTCCTTCTTCTAGAGTAACTATATCCCCATCCTGTTGATATTGGGTGCAATGGTCTGAATATTTGTGTCCCCCCACGAAGTTTGTGTGTTGACATCTTAACCCCCAAGATGATGGTATTAGGAGTTGGAGCCTTTGGGAGATGGTTAAGTCACAAGGGTGGATCCCTCATGAAAGGGATCAGTGCCCTTATAAAACAGTCTCCCAAAAGCTCCTTTGCTCCTTCTGCCATGTGAGGTCACAGTGAGAAGATTGTCTTTAATGAGGAAACAGGCTCTCATCATATATCAAATCTGGTGGCACCATAATCTTGCACTTCTTAACCTCTAGAACTATGAGAAATACATTTTTGTTGTTTATAAGCCACCTGGTTTATTGTATTTTTGTGACAGCAGCTCAAATGTAGTGACACTGGGCTTGATCAGGAGATTTGCTTTGGCCAATGGAATGTGGGCAGGAATGACATGTGCCAGGTCTGCCTTGGCCCTAAAAGTCATCAGGTGTCTCTGCTTGTCTCTCTGTTTTTTGGTAAGAGATGCATGAAGGATATGTCTCAACTAACCCATCAGGATATGGGTGACTCACCTGTAGCATTAAGTTAAGCCCACCTGAGTCCAATCCACATCAGTCAACCTCAGCCAACTTTCAGACCTATCAATGAGAATAAATGATCAGTGTTTTGATCTCCTGAATCTTGGAGTGATTTGTTACACAGCAAAAGCCAACTAATACACTAAATGAAAACAGTTCATCTAAGAGGCCCTAGCAAGCAAAATTGTTTTTAGCTGTTGATCCTCATCTCCTTCTCTCTAATACCTTACTGACCCAGTTCAGATTGTGGCCCAGTTAGTTGCCATATCAAGACCCTGACTATGGTTTTCGCTCCAAACCAACCCCTTTAACCACATTCTAAACTCTACACAAACTGCCTCTCCAGCTCCACTCTTGGTTCTAACAGAGCTTAGCGCCCCCTCCTGCTAGGGATGCCATATCACACACACAGAAAGCACCATTAACTCAAGGTATTTGTTGTAATTGTGCATGTTTTCTGGTTTCCTTACTTTCACTTTTGGCGATTTTTGGACTATCTTCCATCCTGCAGTCACAGTGACCTTTGGAAAACAAAAATTAGCTCACATCATCCCATGCTTACACCCTCTTTGGCAACATTTGCTATTGAAGTAAAATCTAAACTTCTTACACTGCCTACATCTTTGACCTCACTTCCCTCCATTCCTCTGTTGTATGGTATCTTCCAACCACAATGGCCTTCCTGAAAAATGCCATGCGTATTTCCATCACAGAGCCTTTGATCATTCTGATAAAAATACCCTCCCTACCTCATCTTCAAGTCTTCCCTAAATGCAAAGTGCTCCTACAAGTCTATTCTCATTACTGTCCTATTATATTCTGGAAGATGTTATGGCTGGAGGGATACTGAAAATCAAGTGAAAAGGGAATAGCATGACGTACAACTTACAAAAATTAACAATAGTGGAGAAAAGAGATCAGTGACCATACTTGGGTCCATTACATGCTCTGAGCTTTGAACCAAGGAAACAGAAAGTGTGACAGCTCCTTCCTACGCTCTCTCAATAGATGGATCCTAAGAGGACTTCCATTGTTTTCCACCTTTTCTAATGAGATCAAACATGAGATGTCTATTTAGAAGTTTTTTATATTCCTGCTGCCTCATATGTATATGTGATGAAATATTTTTTGATTCTGGCCAAGGGCTCTCCATATATCTTAATTTGGGGTAATTGTGCTAATTATAAAAAAAATGTATCTTCATAGTATTTTAAAGGCGATTTTAGGGAGACTATTAAGCAGACACTTTTAAAATGAAATTTGACCACATTCTTTGTCACTTCATTGACTTTATCTTTCCATAATTGACCTCATGTCCCCATTTTTCTTTCACAAATCAACATATGTGAAAACAAATTCTTATAAAAATTTCTGTTAATTTTTTTTTATTCTTCACCAAGGAAGAATAATGATAAACTTTAATTATTGTTTTCAAAAGAACAGCCAGTAATATTATTGCTTACTGTGATTACGAAAATTGTAGGAATTTGTAAAGGATAAAGAAATGTTATGCTAAACAATTATCTTGAGGGACTTATATACAAAGCATTAGAACCACAACTAAAGTCAACAGGAATAATGATTAGGGCTGTGAATTTACCAAAGCAAGGGACTGCCATGTGAAACACACTAAAGCTTGGTCAAGCTCAGGGAAGGGGCATAATAGATAGAGAAGATGGACAGACTGAAGTAGAAATGGGTCCCATCCATTGATGGACAGGGATGAGACTGAAAGATTCCATGTGCAATTATAAGCAGTTGTGCAGAACTGAGCCATCCATTCATCATTTGATATTTGAGGAAAAAATGATGTCCTCCAATAGCGGTGGGAGGTAGAAGCATGGCAGAAGCTAGTCCAACATGTGTCTCAATAGGATTAGAGCACTGGAAATATTGCCCCCCCCCCAAAATGGAGAACAAGCCAGAAAACACAGGGGAGGAAAAGAACATTGTAACTTGAAAGTATCTTGTTGCTCAGATGAGGCTGGGATATAGCTGGGGAGAAATGCTACTTTCAAGGATAAAGCTGGAATGCATTCTTTGCTGTGGTTTATATTCATCTAAAAAGTACATTGTATTAACCCTCCTAATAAAAGATATTAACGTTTAATACAAAAACATATAGTATAAGCTGATAATAAATTCATCCATTTATTATTACATCATGTGTATTTTTTTAAATAGGCAAAATATTTCATTTATAGAAAATATGGGAAATAAAAGGAAAAGAAAGAAGAGAAAAAAGATGACACGTGATTCCCCCAAACTGAATTCTCATGTATAACTCTTCTTGGTGTAATCTGGAATTTTGATTCTATCATTGGTGAATTTTACTATAAATTATATCTTCTCCAGCAAAATTTTTGGTTAATGACTTTGCTTTATGTTTTATCACCACATTTATCATACATTTTTTACATATAAAGCTTTAAATTTTTCTTTTAAAGCTAACTCATCCTTATTTTTGAATTCTATATTTTAGTGCATCTCTTGGTTGGGTAAATGACATATTTGAGTAACTTTTTCAGGAAAATATTTTTAGTAGTAAACTTTATGAACCATTAATTATTTGAGATTATCTCTCATGACAACTTGGCTGGATATAAAATCCTTCAGTTACATCTTTTGCCCTTAAGTACTTTAAAAAAGTTGTTTCATTATCTCCTGACTTTAAACATCATGGAGAAGTTGGAACTCTGTATGATTTTTCTTTTCTTACATGCGACCTATTTTTTCTTCCTGGATGCTTGCCGGAGTCTTTATTCTTAAAATTTATTTTTCATCAGGCTATATCTTGATCTTGTCACATTAATCTACCTTTATACAGTTAACCTAGTTATTTAAAGCCTTATTTTAAATCTTTTGCTTATAAGACTCAGTTACCATATGTGTAACTCTATGGAATATTTCTTTCTCAGGAAAATGAGTATATTTGACATATTATATATATCATTTTACCTGTCATAAGAACAAGAGAGATTCAAACTAATGTCCATGTTTTCTGCTACTTAAACTTTTAATTCAATAAAACTTTACTTAGCACAAATTTAGTGTCAGGTACTGTGCTAGGCGAAGGAAAGAGAGGAAGAATAAAGCATGTTCCCTGTCCTCAGTAAATTTATAAATATTTTTACATTGGAATCTTGATAATCAAGCAGCTAGTCCATGAATGTAGAAAAAGGACTCGAATTTGTCCTTTAAGAAGAGAAATCCTGTTCTGCTCCTTGAGTAAAAATCCCATCAAGTCCTGTTGTATGTTACACATAAATCTATTTGTAGCAGTTTATAAGTATATTCATATAAATAGATGCTTTACAGTAATAGCTTCTATGTTTATTATGTGGCACATGCTGTACTAAAGCCTTTTTTAGATCATCTGACCTAATCTTCACAATAACCCCATCAGTTATATTTTATCTCTCTTTTAGTGATGAGGAAATGAAACTGATTTGAGTTCCAAGATCAGACAATCCTTAGAAAAAATTTGACACTCAATCAAAATTTACTGAATGAGAGAATGAAATGGGACTTAAGGCCAAGACAGTGTGAATACAATACCCTTGTCTTAACCGCTATACTAAACAACTCATCAAGGGGGAAAAAAACAAAAAATAACAACACAAATAAAAACAAAACAATTCTGGCTAATGTTTAGGTGTAAGAAGACAACTTAAACTAATCATGAATTATGATTCTGTAATAGAGATCAATTTCTTGTACTTTTCATTTTTAAGTAAAACCTTAACCTTAGTCAGACATAAAATGAACGTGAAATGTCGATAAAACTTGACTTAGGTGTGAAAGTCCAAATATGAACTCCTCTAAGATTTCGTTGCCCAATAACCAGTAATAGAATTAATAAAGGCTAAATGAGAGTTTTAAATCACAATTAGGTCTGTAAATTTATATTTAAATATAAAAGGAATTTATGGGCTTTTAAAATGTATTGTGGAAGATTATCCAATATTTGGATTGATGCAATTTCTCTTAATTTATACATGGAAAAACAAAACATGACAGCAGGAAAAAAATAACCATCTAAGTAGCCTCTGTATATAATGAGCCAGGCACAGTGATGGGTGACAGCTTTCAGTACAAAAAGAGGTTTCTTATGAAACTAGTTTATATAAAGTAATTATTTTTCAGTTTTGAAATGTTAATCACATGTATTTACCTTTAAATGTATTTAAATAATATAAATATACTTTATATCATACATATATATAATAAATATATAATATAAATAATTTTTTCTTTGCTAATAATATAATAAATGCTTGTGTAAAGTTTCAAAATAAAAAATACAAGAAGAACATCAATGTCACTCATTATCCCATTTCACCTTAGATAACAACTTTTGACATTTTTATGACATCTTCATTTGTTAAACACCTAGCACTCAGTGGTAGATGCTGGCACAAGGTCATTAGTAATGTAGCTGGGCAATTTGATTTCTACACTGACTACTTTCCATGAAGAAAAGAAAAAAATGTAGTTTAATTTACACAATTTGTTTTGATCAGCTTTTTTCTTAGTGTTCTCTGTACTTGAAATATAATAAGTAGTATTATGGAATATAATTTACAAAGATTCTACAAAGTATAGGAAGTAAAGAAAAAATTAAGTTAGAAGGAAAATAAGAAACCAGTACAACCACTGTAATATAAAGAATCAGTATTATTTTTTAAGCTACTGAATAACAGTAGGTAAAATAGAATATGCTACACATTTAGACCAATACAGAAATTCCCACACTTCTTACTTCAGACAATTCATTATATGGGCCTCTAAGGAGCTTTAGTGTAAAAACAAAGATCTAATTGTTTGCTTTAAAAACTGGTTACACAGTTTACCTAGCTTAATAATCTTGAACAACAAAGGAAGGATTTTTCAGGGTAAGTGGGGGTTGGGAGTTGGTTGATGATCCATGGCTTGAGGCATGGGAAAGAAGAGTCCAGTTAGGAAAGTATTGCATTTATGGCAGGAGTAGATTACTGAGTGGATAATTAATGGTGGCAAAGATAGGAGATCTTCCCTTCCTCCCTGAGCTCAGTCTCACACTGAGGTTATAGCCCTGAGCAAGGTTTTTGGCTTTAAAGACCATTCTTTCTGAAACTTTTGGTCTTTCCGAGGTTTATTGAGCTACTGTCTAGGGTTCAAGGAGGGTCAAAACAGAAGATATCTTCTCCAAGGCATTAAATAGACATTAAAGGAACAAAGTCTGAAGAGTTTTCACAGGATCTTCTTCAAAGATTTAATCTACAAAGGAGCTTTTTTTATCCCCACATAAGACATTTACTTAATGACTTTGAGTCTTAGTTTATATCTTGTTCCCTTTTAGTAAAAGATTAAAACTGATCAAATTTGAGCACATAAATTAATATTAACAGTGTAGATAACCCTAAAGACTAAATCAAAAGTTTGAGGGTAGGAGACTGTGATAGATTTGTGTCTTGATTCCTCCTACATATTGGAATTTTTTAGATGTATTAATAAACACTGTATAAACATATATAATAAGAGTATGTACAATGTTTTCCAAATTTGAATGACTTGTATATTACATACATATGCAAACATGTAAATTTTATTCTTAGATTCTTTAAAATAACATCACATCATTTTAGTAAGTCTTTTGGTGTACAGGCAGCAAAAAACAAAAGACATGATTTATCAAAGCTTTTTTATTGATGTCATTGCCATAAATATATAAAGCCAGATAAAGAATAGGTAACATTAACAGTAAATGTATATTGATAAATATCTATCAATTTAGTCAATAAGCTACTATTGTAATAATACAATGATAATTATCATGGTATGTTCTTATAGTCACACCTATCACATGAATAAAAACAGCCTTCACACCATTTGAGCACTATTAAGTCTTGTATTTTTGAATCATAATATAAATAATTACAGAAGAATACCTTTTTAAATGTCCTATTTTTACTGTATGTGTGTGTATATTCACACATGCACATAGATCATGTGTCTTCATTTAAAAGCCGTGGCTTCTATAAAATTTAATTACATCTCCCTGCAGCTTTAAATTGTGAGTGGCTTTAAATCAAGTGTGTCTTCAAACCAGGGGTAGCCCCTATTAAATTTAATTATGTTTCCCTGCATACTGTACAGTTGAGGTGTTGCTGCTAAATGAGGGCATCTTCTATTAAAATGGCACAGGGAAGATGCAGGAGCAAGTGGGATGGCCCTCATGTCTCTTTGAAATGGATGCAAATGCTGCTGTCTTGCCATAGTCAAAACTCTCTGGGACCAGCTTTGCTAATATAAAACAAAGCCAAGAAGATTGAATTTTTTATGCTATTTTCACGTGTGATATGTACATTTTTGGAAATGTTCCATGTATGTTAATTTTTCAATACGTTAAATATGAATTCAGATGATTGAAATGTAGAAAGTCTTTTGCATTATATTTGAATTTCAGAACCATATGCGTCACTAATTTCCCATACAAAAGGGATGAAAGAGGCAAAGCAGCTTTGAAGGCAAAGAAATTATACTTTCTTTTGTTAAAAAACAAACAAAAAAGAATACTTGGGATGTTTGTTATCTCCAAAGATGAAAAGATTTTTCTATTTAAAATTAAAAAAAAATCGTGATTAGATAGCTCTTAATAATTGCTCAAGTATATGACTGATTTTTATGAAGGTTGATATTTGATCATATATATGTTAAATATTAAAAGACTGGTAAAAACAGAGAACTTATGAATGGTTCACCTGTAAAATGATACTGACTCAGAATACCTACTTTACTAAGTACTTATTGACTGATATAAATCATGGTTATATACATTGCAAACATAAAGTCTCTACAGGTGCAGGCTAAGTAAAAGAGGTAATTAACTCTATATGTGTTTCACAACGTTTAATGATATACTTTTATACAATTTATTATGCTACTATTACTGTTGTAAAATTGCTTCTGGGAGGGTGGCAGGAAGTTGATGATCTCAATATTCTTCTCCCTCAAGGACATAGAATTTTAAAACAGGTTACCCTTTGGGGAGCACAATACTTAGAGAAGGAGGCCTAATTAAACTAAACATTACAGTAGCTCATGTTCCCAAACTCCGTATAATGGTCTTTTCATTTTTTGCTTTTCCTTCTTCTATAAGCTGGGGTCCTTTCCTAGAATAGAAGCAAAAACAGCCTTTTATTCTTGAGCAAAGTAAAATCCTGGCCAAACATTTTCCTAACTTGTCTAGAAATAAAATTAACCCATTCAGTTAGCATTTCTTTTGACTTGCAGACCTGTGTAGTGTTTCGTTCTGGTCTTGAGAATGACTATGCACTGGGGCAGACATGTTTACATGTGAAATAAGCACGACCTGTGATAATAGAGAGAGTACTCTTGTAACTTGCCTGTTTTCTAAGCTGTCTAGAGATGTACCGGAGACAAACACTACAGGTGAATTTACCTTAAAGTCATACATGTAACCTTTTAACTCAGTTTAAAATAATAGCTTCAGAAATCTTCCCAGGTGTTGAATGTATGCCTACCCTAACCATATAGAAGTGAAAATTTGAAATGAATGTCTTCTAATTTAGGTGGAAATTTCTAAACGTAAGGGAATCATTCTTTAAGCGTCAAATTTTTATTATAGTCTATCTCCATCTGCTGAAAAGAAGAATGGGATTTTCAACTCTAGAGGTTCTATTTTCCACTTTAACTCAGGCTGAGAATTCTCGGATAATTATTTAATCAGTTGATTTTGTATTATTCAGAATGCATGTTTATTAGGGCCCCCACGTGCCATTATATATTCTGTTAAATTTATCAACACATCACAACTTAATAGGCGTAGCTTGTAAAAATGATTTGTAGATTATTGTTTAAATTATGGTCATTGAGCTGATTGGCTGACTGTTCTAGAGTAAATGTGCCCAAATAAATTACAAACCGAGATGTTCATTAGTAAATTGGGGGCATGAGGGTAGAAGAAGTAAAACCAACTGGGTGCAAAGAGTTGAGCAGTATGAGTGTACTCAGGTACCAACATCTGTTACCTACTCGCCAGTGTTTAATGAGTATCTTTTTTCACTAAATCACAGTAGAAAAAGTTCCATCTTTATGGCATGTAAGAGTATGCTGTGTACATAGTGCTATATATATGCAGTAAATTGCAAAGCTTTCCCCATTCCATTTCCACTATTTCTGAATACTGTATAAAATAAAATGATTAAAATGTCACTGGATCCACATACATTCCATTTTTGCAATAAGCATTTCTTTCTACAAAAGAGGAATGCTGTTTAATTTCAATGTGATTGTGAATTTTGTAAAATGAGGATGCAATAGCATTTTACTTAAACTTATAGCATCTTCTACTCATATTGTATTTCAGAATAGTTCCTTCATAATTAAAGTGTCAAAAACACATTTGTAACAAGAATGATGAAATTCATTCTGAATTATCCATCAGCAAATAATAACTTGCATTTCTTGCTCTCAAACAGAATCATTTAATACCTTGCAATCATTTGGTTCTTCCCTGCTTTTTCTTTTTTCTTGTTACTCTTAGAAAATAACTTCCTATAACAGCTTAAAAACTATTTTATGGGCTTAATGGAGGTTTTTCTTTAGCAGGAATGTTATATGGTTAGCAAATGTTTCCATAAATATGTAAAATGCTTTTCCCTGAGTTCCCACTGGATGCCACCCAACTAGAGCATTTCCAAAACAATAAACAAGGCAAACAAAGAATGCTTCAAAATAATCATAACTTCTCATTTCCTCCCAAACATTGTCCACCTATTTTCTTATTTTGTTGATAAAAACAGAAATCATATTAAGTGGAGGATTCCCTCTCATGTTGGGATGAAGTCAGATTGACAATTAGATGCTACAGCATATTATGTTTCTGGAATATTGAAGGGGCAGGTCAGATTATTCAAGTGGAATCTCTCCATCTACGTCTTTAAAAAATAGTGTTGCCTTTAAAAAATCACATTCATTTTACATTTACAACTTTGAAATTTTTAAATTAAAAACCATATTATTTATGTATTGTTATATGTATGTATACCTGCCAGTGATTGTAATCAAATGCAAATATGAATAAACAATATCTATGTAAATAATTTAGCTTATATCTTGAGAATCAGTATTTTGGTTGGCTTAGTATTTTCATACTTAATATTTCATACTTATTACTTTCATACTACCTATGCTTAAAACTTAGCTTTTGGAGAATTATTGGATTAGACAGGATGGTAAACATATTTATATAGTCCATACATCCTGAAGTTTCACATTTCTCTCCTTTGCATGAAATTTAGGATAATACTCAGACTGTGAAGGTCATGGAACTGTAAATTATTTTATAGCATATCTTAAGATTTTACCCCAACACAGGTCAAGCATAATTGTAAGAGGGAAAAAGAAAATCTCTTTAAATAGTTTATTCTTTTAAAAATGCCTGTACTATCCACTGCAGCTGCAGAACCATAATGCTTTCATTAAGGATCACATCTGGGCTGAATTAAAACAGGAGCCTTTCCCAGCCCTGGAGTGCTTGTCAGGTTGAAAGTTTTTCTCATAGCTCCTGAAGCTTTTCCAAAAGTCGAGGGCTAAGACAGAGAACAGACCTTGTCACGAGCTGGTACCAGGCTTTAAGTACATTCCTGCTCTATTATTCACCGTCTGGCTCTAATTTGGAGGTACATCTCCCTTGTGTTCACTTTATTAACTTACATATGACTAGCTCTTTTGTTTTATATGGAAATAAAGAAAACAGGCTTTGTTGAAGAATAGTGCTGTAGACTGAGACTTTTATTTTTCCACACATTGGCTTTTTTCTATATGTTTACTCTTTAAGGCAATTTCCCCATATGTTTAAATATACTTGCATAATAAAAACGTAGATAATATAGGGAACTCATAATAGACCTTGTTTTCCCCTCCATTTTATGAAAAGGGAAGGGGAAAATACTACACAGATTTAAATGCATTGCATTTTTTCATGTTGACCATCAATATTACCTTAAAACAACAAGGAAAAAAATTCTATCTGTGTTATCCAAGACATAATGATATGAAAGTAAATTTATCTAAATTTTGGAGAAATTATTTCAACAACATATTGTAAAGTTGAATAGAATATCAGCTAAATGTTGAGATGTCATGACATTAAATAAAGAATAGAGATATTTTCAAAACTTTCAAAAAATCCTAAGGTGTATTAGGATGAAATAAACCACCAACCAAAGAGAAAGGAGCTTTAAAAAATTATTGGAAACATTTTTCTGGTGACTGGAATATGTTAATATTCCAGAATATCAGTATATGGTAACTTATCAACTGTACAGCACACACATCATTGCTAAAATCCCAAATCTTGGGTCAAAAGGAATCACAAACTCTGGGAAGTTTAATATCAAAATGGAAACAGGTGAAGAAATAATTGTAATAAAACATGATATATATTAGAATACAGGTAAATGCATAGCAGTGGAAATGATTAACTGTGTCTGAAGGGTTACCTTTGAGCTGGTCTTTGAAGGATGAATAGAAGTTCACCAGACCTTAGAATATTCATAGATATTAGCAAATTTTTAACATTGACTCTTTACCTGAAATTGCCAATTGATATCCTTTTGGGATAAAGAATGCACTTCACTATTGCATTAATTTATTTTCTACATTTATTATTAATTCCAAAACTAACATTATTCTGACAGATCTTTTTTTCTAAGTGCCTTAATAGTACTATAAATTATAAATGTGCTTTTTCTCCCCCTATGAAAGTAGAACTTACTTTCAGCACATATAACAGGAGAAAATCTGTAAGAGTGAAGTTGACCCAGATGATATGTGAAAATGAAAATTTAATTTCTCTGAACCTTACCTTTCTCATTGAAAAAGATGGGAATAACACCTATCTTACGGAATGATGAGGATATAGTGAGATGATGGATTTTGTCAACTAGGACAACAGCTAGTTCATATAAACTAACATTCAGTAAATGGTAATTCTCTTCTGTAACTTTTATCTCCAAATACGATAGACAAGGCTTGGCTCAAACTTATTCTCTTTTCTAGTTTGCTAATACTATATGATGAACATTAATATTCACATTCTTGAACAAATGAATGAAAGTTGTTTGACAGTTAGCTTGGTATAAAGTAGGTTAATGGAAGAACACAAAAAATAAAGACTCCTCTAATTTCACTACCTATGTATTTAGAGCTGATTTCTTGATGGACAAAGTGATTAGTGCATTCTCATGGTATAGTCCTTTCAGTGAAAAATCTTGTAAACTTTCCCAAGAACAAGGATTACCTCTTCCATTGTTTTCACGGACACCCTCTTAGTACCTACTAAAATATTTCATCCAAGCCTTGGATTTCAACTGGTGTTTGTTGCTTTACTGTCTCTTGTTCTTAAAACTCAGACTTAGGATTTCCCAGAGAGCATTAACACAGTTTTCTCCAGTATGAAAGACAAGACCAGAACTTCTAAGTCAGGTCAAGTTACCTGTGTCTATATGTGAAAATGTTATGGTTTATAAAATGTTAAACCAACAAACAAAAATTTTCAAATGTAAAGAAAATTAAATGCTATAGTACCACTGAGTGTATCTATGAAATGATAAGATCTGCCTCCTAGCTACATGAAATATAAATATTTAAGAAGATGTAGGTTGGAAAACAGGTTCCTTCTTTCTCATTCACTGTTCTTTACTTCTACCTTTTTATTAGACTGTGAAGGTAAATGGACCTGTTTTACTTAACAAAGCTGGCTAGCTCTTTTTATGGAAATCCTTTTTCAGTTTATAACTCATGTGAATGTCAGTGTCAAAGTAACAACAGTACCACTGGGATGAAATGGATAAAAGACTCATGGTCAGATGAAGTTCTCTTTCCATTAAGATTTAACCTTCACATTTCTCCATTAAGCCATATTGTCAGCTCAGCTTTTTTTCTTCATTGAGAGTGGCCAGTTGATGGATGCTTATGTATAGTGTAGCACAAGACAGAAAAATACTTCTACTTCTATGTGCTTTAAAAATCTTTGTATGGAAAACAAAATTTGTTTCTAAGTGACATTGGTTTACATGTGAATTGTGAAATATTTCATATATTAATCATGATTTTTGATGCTATATGTGTATGTGTGTGTACACACACAAGAATATTTTAATCTTTCTAATCTTTCAACTTGTTTTTTTTAAGTTTTATACTTTATTCAAGTTTACCTTGTGTGAATTGTTTGGTGTATTAGACTGGACATATTTCATCAACTCATAAACCCAGGTTTAGAAAGTACACTTTTAGGGTGGGATTTGGAAGCTAAAGCTATAATTCCAAAATTTAGCACAATTCATTCACATGTGTACTTCAAAAATTTTTTCAGCCTGTGATTGTTACTTAAAATGAACTATTAAAAATGATTAAAAGTCACGGTCTTGAAAATTAATTTACCTTTGGTATGAGGACAATGGTCCTGCACTTCCTATCATCTTCAGTACTCATAATCAAGTTTAGAACATGGCTTCTAGGGATAAAATTTTACTATAATTGAAATTATAAGAAAATTTTAATTTCATTTCTTGGTCAGGCATTAGATTTTTCCTTTTAACAAGGAAAATCTTAAATACTCTCTCTGATTGTGCTTGATAGGTTTTTGGCCTCAAAAATTTGTCAAATGGTGTTTAAAATGGTTTTCCATGGACAGGTTGGAGATATCATCAGGAGCTATCCATTTGAAAATTAAGAAATAGCATAATCACATATTAGTTTTTACAATATGTGTAATCCTATGGTAGATCCACAAGTATTAAATACACCTGTGAAATCATCTCAATGCACTTAAATAACAAAGTCAAGGCGGCATATATTTCCTACCTTCAAGATTTTAGAAAAAGTTACCAAGAAAATATTATTTTCTCCTTTCTTTCTTTCTTCCTCCCTCCCTCCCTTTCTTCCTTCCTTCCTTCATTCCTTTCCTTGTTCTTCAAATTATCTCCAGGATAAGTTACATACTTAGAATAAACTATCTTTAACCCCAAAAGGAAGACGATTAAAGAAATTAGCATATCAAATTAAGGAATATTGTCAGGAAGATTGTAGTAAACTTGCCATGACAAGGTGGCATTTGGAAAAATAGATGGTCCTTTCTAAGAAATATCTTGAAGTAAAGAAATCTATAAACTTTGTGATGTATTCGATTTGAGGACCTAAAGAGTCAGTATAACAGCAATACTTGTAGCACTGGGAACTTGGGAAACACTGATGATTATAGAGAGCATATTCATTGCATGTGTATTAGGTGCCAATTGTTCAATTTCTCCATGTTTAGTCAATCACCAAGCCAGGCTGATTTAAACACCAACATATTTCTCAAATCATTCCCTAACTTTCCACCCTTACAAGCACCACCTGAAATGGCCTTTGAACTAGTCTTCCCACTTATAGACTGACTCAAGGCTAAGTACCACCCTATTGTTGGAGATATTCCAATTTAGAAAATATAGACGTGTCATGTAACTTCAATAGCTTCTCATGACTTTCAGGACAAAGTCAATTTTTTTTCCCAGACCAAAACAAACAAACAAACAAATAAATATATATATATCCTTCAGGGTCTCTGCTTCTTGCTTCTCTAACTGCTTGCCCTTCTCCAAATGCCTAAGGTGATTTCACTTCTCTGTCCCTTTCCATATGCTGCTACCTCTTTTTGCGGTACGCGGGCCTCTCACTGTTGTGGACTCTCTCGCTGCGGAGCACAGGCTCCGGACGCGCAGGCTCAGCGGCCATGGCTCACGGGCCCAGCCGCTCCGTGGCATGTGGGATCCTCCCGGACCGGGGCACGAACCCGTCCCCTGCATTGGCAGGCGGACTCTCAACCACTGAGCCACCAGGGAAGGCCCCAGGGAAGGCCCCCTGCTGCTACCTCTTAACACTCCCTCCCTAGTCTTCTCCTAGTCAATTCCTACATATCTTTTGAGTTTGGTTCCCACATTCAAGCCTCACCTTTTCAGGGAGTCCTTCCTTGGGCTGGTTTAGAGACCTTCCTCTGTGCTTCTCTATTACCACTGACACTGTACTAAATACAGATAAGGATTCTAAGGATTTTCAAGGCAATGAGCTTCTTGAAAGGAAGGACTACCTTCTGCATTTTGTAAACCCATGCAGCATCAATCCCAAGATTTGGCCAATAGTGAGTGTTTAAAATATTTATTTAATGCACTAATTAATGAATGAGTGAATTCATAATAAATGATAAGAAGTGATGTGTTTAATACTTTTGATTTTCTTCACAGGGCCTTTAGGCAGTGCTGAAAACAGTGTCCAGTATTCAGTGCCATGGATAGGAGGTGTATTTTGGAGACACGAGTTAGGTCTATCTATGTGGCATTTTCATTTTGAATTCCATCTAAGAAAAAAGACGTTGCCCATTAGTGCTGTGACTAGCCCTTTCATTCATTATGTTGTTCTGAGAAGGCTACTTAATTGTATTCTTTCTTAAGAAAGTGTGTTAATAATTCCAGATCTTCATTTCCTTAAAAGAGTGAATAACAAATTATGCACTCTGGTTTTCTGGAAAAAAAAATCATTATGTATGTATATATGTATGTATGTATGTATGTATACAGATATATAGATATACTACATATTTACATAGAATTAAACAGCTAAGAAATAGGTTTTTTTCCTGTCATGCACCTAATATTTCAGAATTTCAGTCAACGTTGATTGCCTTCCAAGGTTTTTTTTTTTTTTTTTTGGCCACGCAGCATGGCAGCATGTGGCCGACAAGGGATAGAACCCATGCCCCCTGCATTGGAAGCATGGAGTGTTAACTACTGGACCACCAGGGAAGTCCCCCTAGCCCAATAGAAAGCAATGCCATACACCAAGTTGAAAAAAAAAACAACAAAAACAGGATTTTTATTCCTTTTTCTTCATCATTTGGTACATTTATTTGCCAAGTCTTATCCGTCCCATATCCTAAATCATGTCCATTACCAGCTCTTACCCCAGGCCACCACTGGTTCTCAGCCAGACTGTTGCAATAGGCTTCTAAGTGATTCCCATGTCCCCAGTCATGGTCTTTTCCAAAATAATCTTGAAACTGTAGTCATGATGATTTTCCAATGCTCACATCTTATGTTGCTCTTTTACAAACATTCAATGGGACCAGTGGCTTCTGATTTCTAAGTAGATAAATCTCTAACTTTCCAGGTCTAAGCCTTACCTTTGATATCTCCCTACGTTGTGCTCTACACTTTTACTATACAAAACTTTTTGTTCTTCAACTTTCCACTCTCTCTGGAGAGTGGATATGGGAAGTTTTGGCTTCTTTATCCTGATGCTATCTTCCCCTGTCTCTTTAGGCTAAATTTTACTCATCCTTTCGTTCGGAATTTAAATTTTAATTCTTCCATGAGGTCTTCCTGGTTCCTGGACCTTTAGCCACCCAATCACAGGAAACATCATACTCTCATTTTTAACATTGTAGCACAGTTCATTGTAATTTCTTGGTTGATGTCTCTCTTTCCAGATAGACAAAAATGTCCATAAGAGCAATGCTCTTTGCCTTGTGCCTGGCAAAATTCCTGACACACAGGATGTGCCCAGTAAACATTTGTAGATTATAGTAAATTAACTCCATATATACATGGCATTCTTGCTCTGCATTTAATAAGTCACTCTAAGCAACTTTTTTCCCCATAATATTATTTACTTGAAGTGTAAGGAAAATGAAACTTTTATTTAATTAAATCTCTGAAAAACTCATTGTTGCTTAGGATTTTAAATAAAGAAAAATGGTATTGAAGAAAACTAAAAATAAATCTACAAATGTTGCTTTCTTTGAAAGTAACCCAGTCCTCATAAAATTTAGAAGATCAGTATGTAATATATAAAAGCATTTAACCCTCTAACCTTAAAAGTAGCTTAGGGCTTCCCTAGTAGCGCAGTGGTTGAGAATCTGCCTGCCAATGCAGGTGACACGGGTTCGAGCCCTGGTCTGGGAAGATCCCACATGCCGCAGAGCAGCTAGGCCCGTGAGCCAAACTACTGAGCCTGCGCGCCTGGAGCCTGTGCTCCGCAACAAGAGAGGCCGCGATAGTGAGAGGCCCGCGCACCGCGATGAAGAGTGGCCCCCGCTTACTGAAAGTAGAGAAAGCCCTTGCCCAGAAACGAAGACCCAACACAGCCAAAAATAAAATATAAAAATAAATTAAAAAAAAAAAAGTAGCTTATGCTTTCTTACTGACTTTTTAATCTCAGTGCAGTGAACTTGTTTCCTTTCTCTAACTTAGTGCTTCTTAAGGTGAACTGAAATGTCAAATTATGGTACGATGCTTGAATACTTTCCACTAGTCTCCTTAAAATCCCTTCTTACTTGGTTTCAATTTTGTTGCCATCCCTTTGACTGGAGTGACTGCAAATTACAGTTTGAAAATGACTGACCTCTTCCTCTCTGCTAATATTGTTAGAATGAAGCTACAATGGCACCTATCAGGATAACCAAATTAGAGTAGTTCACATAAGGCAGACACGCATACAAATGTACTTATGTACCAGATGTACCCCTCAACAGGAAAATGACAGCCATTCAGATAAAATGCTTTTATTATTTACTTTCAACAAGTATCTATAGCTGTGGCATGACTATTGTTGAATCATTCCAATAATCTTGTTATAGGGCTGGTAATAAAAGAAAAAGCACTTCAGCAGAGGGAAATGACCTGCCTCCTCACATCTTCAGAGGTACCGGATGACAGTGATATGTAGATTACTTTTCTGTTCAAACAAACAAGAGCATTGCCAGACCTTTTTTAGCCTAGTTTATTTCCTCAAAGCACTGATGTAGGCCTGACAGGAAAGACAGGAGGCGACCCTTGCAATTTCACCACTGCCAGTAGGTGTAGCAGTTGGTGTAGTTTGACAAGTGAAGTAGAAAATGGAGGCATCCTTGGAAAAAGCTTTATAGTTACCAAAAGATGTAATGACTTCTGCAAAAACTAACTTCTACACATAAGCAAGCACTGATGAATAATGATGCTTGGAAACATAAAAGAATTTTGACCTTATTAAATTAAGCAAGGGCAGATATCTCACAATTTACATGTATGCTTTGCCTTTCAAAGCTCAAAATGTAGGTAATATATAAGTATTGTGTCCTGTGGTAATAGCTAGAACACAGATATTTCTTTGAAATTAATATTCATTCATACACAACTAGGAAGTTTTAAGAAAATTAGCAAATTTTAACATTTACAAAATCTACCATATTCTCCTCCTCTCCATTGTATTTATACCTTATCAGGTAATCTTGATATTATAAAAAGGAAAGAAGCATTTCATTCCCATTTTGTCTCACCTTTTCCAGTAATATCACAGTTCTCTATCTGACACATGAAATATTATCACACTGAAAACTTTGGAGTCAAGGACGAGCAAAGATAAAACCAGTATATCAGGGGATAAAAAGGAATCAGTGATTTTAAGGTTGCATAAAAATATGGTTTATTTCTTTATCTTTAGAACATAATGGTTGCCAACTCAACACCAACATCTTGAATCTAAAATTTCCAGTTGAATTGGCCCTTTCAGTATATATGCTACATAACACGCTCTATTCTCCCTTTAGTACACAAGAAGAAAGAAGTTAATAGTTGGCAAAGTAACTGGAATCTCCCAAGGCCCTTCTTCACTGAATGTAGATCTGGCTAAAAGATCAATTAGCTGAATGACAATATCCTTTTTTAAGGCTAAGTTTATGGAAAAGGCTTGTCCATAAAGGAAAGGCACCTGGCAACATAGGTACTGGGAAGCAGAATCAGTCCAACAAAAAAGTCAAGGGTCATCCTGAGAGCTCCTACCATCTCTTAGTGATTTCTCACTTTCTATATTATTATAATGCATTCATATTTTGCATTAATATAATGCAAATTATATTATATAATTAATTATATTATATAAATATAATTATATAATTATATATATATTATATAATTAATTATATAATATATTATATAATTATAATTAATTATATAATATAATGCATTAATATTTAATATAATGCATTAATATTTTGTAATGAATATAATTTAATTCTACCTAGTAGAGCAATGATTCCTAAGATAATCCATCTCTCCAGATATGAGATTTTGAGTCATGTTATCAGGCCTTAAGAAACTAGATCACAGGATCACCCTACTTTAAGTCAGAAGACTTGGGTTCAATTCCAAAATGTTCTGTTAACTGACTATGTGATCTGAGGCAGGTCCCTCATGCTCTCTGAGTCTCAATACATTTTCAATGGTAAGATGAAGACAACAGTTTTTTATAAGGATTAAATGCTATTATTAAGTCAGTTATATAGGGTTATGCAGAAGGTGCTTTTTATTATTATTCTCACCAAGTTACTGTGGGAATTTTAATACTAATTACATTGATAAGGCTTACTGCCAACCAGTCTCCCTCAGTGGTACCTGTGATTCCAGGAACAAGGAGAAGAGATTAAAATTTACTGAGTATCTCCCTGTTCCACAGAACTGTGGTAGTTGCTTTAGTTCCCATGTATTTCTCACAACACCTCCCTGAGGTAGATTTTTTTCTCCTTTATTTATAGGAGAACAAAACAAGACCTGGAGTATTCAGTTGCTTTCCAGTCATTGATAAGTAATTGGCAGAGTTAGATTTGGGCCTCTTTCAAGCTATCTTTATTGCACTATTCTAGATAATAGCCATTCAAATAGTTGGTATAACGTAAAATGAACTAATGTGGGCTTAAGGCGAACCAGCACATGGATAGACATTATTGTGATAGTAACAAACTTACCAAAAGATACACCAGATCCTCGACAAATCAAATACATAGTGGAGAATTGATAGCCTTACATTACAAAATGCTGCTCTAAAATATAATATTATAAATGATTGGCTAGCTTATATGTGAGCTATTTTATAGCATGAAATAGAACATCTTGCCTTAATTATATTAACATATATTTATAGAACTAAAATATTCAATGCATCTAATGTAGTTTATTATTTATACATGCTACTGATAGGTGTTAACAGTTTAGTATAGTTAAGTTATATTAAGGTTAAGACAAGAGATACTTAACATTTCTTTCAGTTATTTCTCAAGCCTTGAAATGACCTCATGATGAAGCTGGATAATATATATGGGGAGCAAATAATCTTATTTGATTGGAAACATACTGGGGGGATGATCTGTGGAGGAACTGGATCTTGCAGGATATTGAGAGGCTCATGGCAATTTTCTTAGAAGGTGCTGTGGTCTTTCAATTGAACAGCAAGAAAATTGATCAAATTCCTATCCTGACCTCATCAGTCTTTCTCTAGGGAGATGACATCTCATAGGAACTGTAGCAGAGAGAGCACTCTCATCTCCACAGAGTAAACAAATTACAGCATTAAGGCTAACAATTATCCAGGCAGCTCCCAGGAGGTGGGGAATCAAAAGGCAAAAGAGCTTCCTTCAGTGGCCAACCTTTATGACTTAGGGTGCTGTGTGGTGACTCAAAACCCTCTAGTCCTAGGGCTGGAGCTTGATCAGTGACATTGCCATTTGGAAGCTGTCCATCCCATCCTATATCTGAGGTTCTACAGCCTTTCCTGACTCACTTTCCTCTATGATCCATGACTACAACTTGGCTTTTTAGCCACACCTGGCTGTATTATTTGAGTTTTCCAACCTTGGCTTCAGTGACCAGATTCTGGAATGAAATAATAGCTCCTGGCTTCAATCCTTGATACCCACACTCATTGCCTGCTTACACTTGGCTTTGTTTCTGAACTGTTTTCTCTTGAATCAGGCACCCACTGCAGCCTTATAGAACAGGTGCCTCTGCCTCAGCTAAGGTTACTGCTTAGTAATTTCTCACCTGGTCCCATCAGGTAAAAAATGAGGTAGTATAGAAGCAGCATTTGAATGGAAATTACCAGTATATACTATACATCTCTCTTCACATGAACCCAGTCTTAAAAACAGTAATAATTATATTTTTATATTATTAACATTTATTGTGCATGTAATTAATATGTTTCAGTCATTATGTTGAGTGCTTTATCTATATCAATTTATTTAATCCTTCTATACTCCTATGATATGGGTGTTATTATTAGAAAAAATATTAAATTGCTAATATTTGACCATTTTTGATTTTAAAAATTGCCAGTTTTCATATGACTGATGCAAATGATGCTAGCCCCATTTGACAGATGAGAAATCTGAGGCATGAAGAAATTAACTTTCTGTAGGTCACAGTTGTAACTGTCAGAACCACAAACTGAAGTGTACAATGATTATAGCCCTTTCTTTCCTGTCTGCTCCATGGTTTTGTAGCACATCAGCTTCTCAATCTTGTGATGGATTCCCTGCCCCCCCCCAATTTGAAATTACTTTTTTGATCAACTGCTTGGAGCCAACAACTAGCTGTCAAACACATAATTCCTTTAGCCTAAGAAATATTTACATTGATTGGAATAACTTATGTGAGAAAGAACCATGTAAAATGTCGAGTGGGGCAGTTTAATCAACTCAACTATAAACAAGCCATAGTGCCACATATATTAGTCCAAACTATTTCAACTATTCAACACATGGGCCATAAATATAGCACTTATCCAAAAATTAGGAAAAGCATCTATATAATTTAAACACAGTATAGATTAGCTAAGTTAAACCATCCCTAATGAATGAAATGAAACAACTCTCAGCTATCTGCACATGTTTATAGCAGACTGTAAAGTAATTTCCTCTTTGTTGAGAACTTTGAGCACACATTTTCCTGTCAGACTTCCTGATTGTACAGGTTAGAAGTGGACTCCGACTGAGAATTCTGCAGGTGATGCAATTAGCCTGGGAGCACTGTGGGATCTTTGCAGAACCGCCAATTAGCACTTAAAAAAAATATTTGCTTTGGTAAAAAGACAAAAGGATAGACAACAAATTTGGAAAAGCTGTTGTTAAATTTGAGAACTTCATATTTGTAAGACAAATGGGGATATTTTCAGGCTCTCAGTTCTGGTCCTACAAAGTTATTAATTTAATCGAGTCCATGACATACCTTTGGATGGAACTCATTTGATACAAGGTGTGTTTTTGTTTATGGATTATTTTAAAAACTCTTTACCTGAGCTAACTATCATTTTCACCCTTTATACACTATGAGATAGAGACTGTGATCACTTTAAAAAGTCACAGATATCTCTTCTGACGTAAAAATAAACAATTCTGGTCCCTTTTATTAGACTTTACCTTTTGGCTACATAATACTTTACCTCTTTCCAAGAAAGCACTACACAGTAAGCCATTCTTACTCCTAAAAATCTGATATCCATGATCAATCCAAATATAAAAACGAAGCTATCATCATCCTTCACTAACCTGGATCAACCAGTGACTGAAGTACAGATCTAAAAGTCAGATTATGTGTACTGGATCATCTTTTGTTCTTCAGAAAGGATTTTGAGTTCTTCATATAAGAGTCAGGCTCTGACCTCCCCTCCTAGAGGAAGGAATACACTGTAGTTTTAACCGTTGGTTGGAAAATGTGCTAATGAGATTAGAGTCATTGATTGGATCTCACATAAGTGAGTGCAAGTATGCTTTGCTCTAGCTCTAGGCTTCTGACAGCCTTAATAACCAAAGTCCACCATTTGTAAATGTGTGCAGCTGGTTGTAAAGGAAATGTGGAAAGAATTCACATTTATCAGAAAACACTGTCAATACTAAACTAAAAATCATTCAAAGAACAAGTCTTACTGGTGGTGGGTCAACGATATCATCTTTACTTCTGAAGCATGCACAGCTCATAAATGTCCAAAAATTGCCCTTTATTAAAAAAGAATTAAGATCTTTTAAAACTTATGGGAATGCAGTGCAGTTAAGCCAAATGAAGAAGTTATAAACTTTAAAAAGCTTTTTGAGTAATCTGTTAAATAATTATATTTGAAGGATCCATTCATTTATTTTTACCCCAGTGTGTATACACACACACACACACACACACACACACACACACACACACACACACATATTCCATCATTGCTCCCATTTACTATGTATTTTGGAAAACAAAAACAAAAACAAAAGCAAAACTTTCCTTCTTCAATCTCAAAGCACCTATATTTCAAATCGACTGTGTTTTAAATTTTCAATTGAAATAAATTCAAGAAAAATGCTTTACATTTCATGTTTTTAAAAAATTATCAAATAATTGCATTGAAATGTGAATACTATATGCTTGTGAGTGAGAAGCTCTTCCTGAAAGACTGATATGTCTCAAAAGGTTGATTCCAAATTTGCATCCCAAAAGTTTGACAAAGAAAGCCAGACAGAATTATATCAAATGTAGCCTAATATATGTTAAATGTCAGTGTATAGGCCAACACTTTAAGATAGTTATTTGTATTTGTAATAAATAACATGCCTTTCTTTGAATGAAACCCAAGTGTTTCTGAAATCTATTGTAGTTAATTGTGCAGTCAAGAAATCTAAGGATTCTAGAGAATTGGATTTCTAATCAAGTGACTGCTTTATCAAACCAAACTGCTGTGGTCTGAATGTTTGCATCCCCACAAAATCCATATGTTGAAACCTAACCCCCAAGGTGATGGTATTAGGAAGTGGGACATTTGAGAGGTGATTATGTCATGAGGAGAGAGCCCTCATAAAGGGGATTAGTGCTCTTATAAAAGAGGCCCAAGAAAGCTGCCTTCCCTCTTCCACCAGGTGAGGACACAGCAAAAAAGACAGCCATGAACCAAGAAGCTCTTACCAGAAACTGAATCTGCCAGTGTCAGATGTTGGACTTCCAAGCCTTCAAAACAGTGAGAAATGTTTTTGTTGTTTCTAAGGTACCTTTTCTGTGGTAGTTTTGTTATTGCAGCTCAAAAGAACTAAGGTACAAACCACTTCTTATTTTCTATAGTTTAAATTTAACTCAATATTTACTTCAAAAATGTAGTATGTAACTTATACTAGCCAATAGCAATGCTTGTTATTGTTTTGTCCAATTTTCTTCAAACACTACCATGTAATGAGAAGCATTTTTCTTGCTAGATATTGAAGCAGGCATTTTACTTACATATGTCCTCTCACGATTTGATTCTGTCGGAGAGGTTTCATTACTCACATTTAAAGGTGAGCAGAGATCAGACAGGAAAACACTGGTCAAACTTGGATCTGAATGTAGCTTCCCCAGCCCCACACCCATTTCTCTTCCACTGCATTGCCCTTCCTCCTTGATTGGTCTGGAAGTTTGTCCAGAACTAGGCAAAGCCTTGGCCCTATCCAGTTCCTATCAACATGCTGCCCTCTGGGCCTGGATCCTGCTGCCCATTTCAACAGTCCTGGACTAGGGGTGATAAAGCAGAGTGAGCACTTATGGCACAGATGTGATAAACCTAAACTAGGAGTCAGACACATTTTAGTTTGAATCCTGTGTTTTCCACTTATCTGTTTGATCTTAGACGATTTATATAATCTCCATTATTTCAGATTTCTCATGTGTAAAATGGGAAAAATGAAACATACCTGATAGGTTGGTGTTAGTTCAAAACCTCTTGAACTGTGAGTTCCCAATTAATATTTTTTCCTGTTAATATTTGTAATTCAATAATCACAATTAATACTGAAGGCTACCTGATGTCAGTATTTTTCCTGCCATCTGAATTACTACTACTGTTCCCTCCTCGCTATTTGCAGCTACCTCAAATATCAGTGCTTGCTTGGATCACACCTGGTTTGCTGTTCTTCTATGTATGAAACAACCTCTGGGGCCAAGATGCTTTCCTGTAGCTGTTGTAATGAATTATCACAATCTGGATGGTTTAACAAAACAGAAATATACTCTCTTACAGTCTTGGAGGCCAGAAGTCTGAAATCAAGGTATCAGCGGGGCTGCAATCTCCCCCAGAGACTCTGGAGAAGAATTGGTTCCTTGCCTTTTCTTGTTTCTGACATACCTTGGCATTCCTTGGTTTGTGGCTACATCACTCTAGACTGCCTCTGTGGTCATATTGCCTCCTTCTCCTTTGTGTATTTGTCTCAAAACCCCTTCTGCCTCACTAAAAGGACACAGATGATTGCATTTAGGGCATATGGGATAATCCAGGGTAAGCTCCTTCTGATCTTAACTTAATCACATATTTTACCATATAAGGTAATATTCACTCTTGCCATATAAGGTAATATTCATAGGTTCTAGTGATTAGGACACTGATATATCTTTTGGGGGAGCCATTGTTCAACCCACTACAGCCAGGCTCAAAAAGTGCAAATACAATTCAGTTCAATAAATAGTTACGGAACACCTACTAAGCTCCATCACACATAGCACATAAATTCCCTCACATACCCAAATAAGAAAATTCAAAGCACATACCTACACATTTGTACTCATTTCTCACAACCACATGGGAGAATGTAGTAGAATAAAAGGAGAGTATGTCAGAGATTGAGAGAGAGAGAGAGAGCATAACAGAGAGACAGAGAGAGAGGGACAGACAAAGGGAGAGAAGCAAAACCTGTTCTGTGTCCCTTAGTCTGACACTTATTTATTACAAGCACTGGACGTGTATTATCTCAGTTATTGGAGTGATGCATACTTTAAAACTGTTTTGGTTTAAAAAATGGGCACACTATTAATCCATGCGGACAGCATATGTACATGTGGTAAGCCTGTGGATTTGGGAGTAGAACCCCCTTAACACATTAAATGCTGTAGCCCTGATCATTCATTAAATACGTGTTTGACAACTGATTGTAAATCAAAGCGAGGACAATGAATTATAAATGTGGAAGTTGATGCTGTATCAGAAGACTCTGGCGAGTGAAAAAAGTTTTGTTCATTCTGCCCATAAGAACTATGTAAAGAAAAACAACGCTTCCCCCCCACCCCCTGCAAATGAGAGAACACAGAGAACTGGCAAGGAAACAACAGTGTAATGGAGACAATTTCTAGGCCACCCAGCTGCCTAATTACTGGCAGCATCTCCAGATTTTACAGCATGCCTCTGTGACACCACCCTTTGAAAAGCAATAATCCGGCATTGTAACAAAAACAAACAAAAAAATATATACTCCATCACGAAAAAGCAACCCTAAACCTTCTAAATAGAATAATTCAGCAAAGGATTTCATGTCATGAAAGACAAAACAAAAGAATAAATAATTACTTTGCAATTTCCCCCTCTACTGTAGTGTTTTGAAAAGCCTATCCCTTGTGTTAAGTTGAAACACCACTTTTTAAAATTTAAACTTATTACAATTTAATCCAGCAAGATTAAAGCTTTGAACATCCAATTTCTTTTGACATTTTATTTGGAAGGACAACAGTGGTGATATTCACATTGTTTCATGCAAAACAAAAAACAAAACACAATGAAAAAGCAGTGGTCTCACACAGCCTAGCACTGAAGATGTTTACAAAACTACTATGAAATTATTTGTCAGTTCCTTTAAGTGTTCCCAGCAATTTTTTATAACGGATTCTTTAACAATATTATTGAACCTTGAGAGGAGGTAAACGGGCTATAGCTGTGTCCCTGAGGAAGCGTCACTGAAAAGACAAAGCAACAGTATATGTAGCTCAGGGACAGATAGGATGTATTAGGCTGGCTTCTTCCAAGTTGCAGAGCCTGCTGTTTATTGGACAGCAATGCTCTTCAATAGGGCTTACACATTTCTGCAACAAGTGAAACAGATGTGTTCCATTAAGAAAGCATCTTTAAAAAATGTTTTCTTTTTAGAATTGCTGGACATTGTCTTATCTCTTCTCTGGGGACTGACAATCCTTGAACTGTTGATTGGAGGAAACATTGATTCATGTGTTCATTTAAGTATTCATCAAATGTTTGAGTTCCTTCCATAGTGGACCCTGTGAAGATACTGAAGATATAAAGGTAAATCTCCTTATGCTTCCTGTACCTGAGGAGCCCACAGGCCAGAGAAAAAATATATAAAAGCAAGTTATTGCCACCCAATGTGATCAGTGTTCTAATAGCGGTAGGGGAAAAGGTGCTCAGGAAGCACAGAAGAAGGATTAATCAATTTACCAGGAGGGTAAGGAGAAAGTTTGAAAGAGTTTGGGAAAATCTACAAGTAAGTTTGTCTTAGTCTGGTCAGGCTGCTATAACAAAAGTACCATAGACTGGATGGCTTAAACAACAAAAATTTATTTCTCACAATTCTGGAGGCTGGAAGTTCAACATCATAATGCCAACAGATTCAGTGTCTGATAAGAACTCACTTCCTGTTCATCGATGGCCACCTTCTCCTGTGCCCTCACATGGCAGAAGGGGAAAGAAAGCTCTCCTTTATAAGGGAACTAATCCTATTCATGAGGGCTCCATCCTCATCACCTAATCACCTCTCAAAGCCCCACCTCCTAATACTAACGCACTGGAGACTAAGATTTCAACATGTGACTTTTGGGAGCACACAAATATTCAGTCCATAACAAAGTTGTTCTAGACAAAAAGAAAATGTCTTTTCTTTAGTAACATATTGTGCTTAGTAACAACTAGACAAACATAGCAGGAAGTTATCTTTTGTATTCCTCCAAAGCGTCAAAGTTATATTATGTCTGGTCTTTGAAAAAGTAAATTTACTCAATGACTAATTTTAGATACCACATACAGTCTGGTACTGAATATATACTGTTTGAGAAAAAAAGGTATAAATGGTAGTCTCCTTAGGATAAGCATGCTGTTTAAAGAGAGAGACTCTGAAAGAAGACTGCCTTGGTTTGAATACTTACTAGCTGTGTGACCTTGGGGAAGTTACTTAACATCTCTGTGTCTCTTTAATCTATAAAATAAGGTGGTAATTATATTTTTCCATGATAGAGATGTTATGACTAATGCTTGGCAGACACATAATAGGCTTTTAATAAGCTTTAGCTCTTATTATTGTAAATATTATGAAAATTTTTCTATTTTGCTAATTATTCACTGGGACTATTATAGCTGAAAGAAAATTCTACAGTCTTTTTCACTGGGATATTAATGGTATATTAGATCTAGTAGATTTGAGTAAATTAAAAGAGAGATTTTCTTTTCTGAAGTACTAACTTTAAGTAGCATACACATTTAATCATCTGGTACAGTACTTTATATTTCTAACATGAAAGGGCTAAGAAATTCTCAGCTGGTAAATGTGAAAAGAACCCTACATGCTTATTTCTTTAGGGATAAAATTTTAGTGAACACTTCTGATCCATGTGCACATTAAACTTATCACCATCTTCTTTCACTAGTAAATTAAAAGCATACTGTTCTTGTTTCCAGAAAGTACTTTCATTCACCAAAATGCATATTGCTGTCACATGTAGTTTATTGTTGCCTTTGGAAATGTAAAATTCTACTGGGTCATACATCTGAGTACTGACCTTAAGTAAAATCCTGATGGTGGTGATAATTTCCTCTGCCTTCAGGCATCTTCATTGTGTTTCCTCATTCCTCTCTACCCTCCTTATCATAACCTACTTTTGAAGGCTTCATTTACACTAAAGTATAAAATAACTGATACTAACTTTACACTAATAAATTCTCCATGGATTATTTGACTCTCTGATAAAGTTTCATGCCTTAGATCGGTGGTCCACAAAAAATAGCCCTTGGACAAAATCAGGTCTACAGCCTGTTCTTGTAAATAAGGTTTGATTGTAGCAGTCACATTCATTTGTTTACATATTGCCTGTGTCTGCTTTTATACTACAAAAGCAGAGTCAAGTAGTTGAGACAGAAACCTTATGGCCCACAAAGCTTAAGACTATTTACTAACTGGCCTTTTACTAAAAAAGTTTTCCGATCCCCATCATAAGTTCTAGAGTTGCTCTTCTGAAGGAAACAATCAGCAAATTGGACATTGCCTTTCCTATCTGTCCTTAAAAGATTTCTCTTTCTCCCTTTCTTTCCTTACACACACACATACACACACTCCAGATACATTTATTTTACCTAATCATAAACTGTAAACTTGGGGCTAACTAAAGAGTTGTCATCAGCCAGCTAGCCAACTGAATGTCCTTGATAATCATCCTACTTATTGTTATAAAGAATGACTACAAATAGATTGATCCCATTTTGACTTTTTATTTTAGCACAAAATTAAATTTTATCTTTTATATTTTACACTAACTCTGTGTCCTTTAGTCTGATTCCTCCAGGCTGAGTAGGAGCCATTTTGTCTTCATCTTTGAATCCAGAGCACCCAAAATGCAGGAATAGAATAGATGTAATGAGAAAATGCATGAGAGAAAAAATGAATATAAGGTTTATAATTTTCTCTGGCTTTAAAAAATCTGAAAATGGGAAAACACTAAGCATAGGTATAGATGTGAACCAAAAGTGATCCTCATTCACTATTGATGGAGTGTAAATTGTTATGAGCACTTTAGGCATAATCTAGTAAATCTAAGATACTCATACTGCATGACAAAGGAGTTCTACTCCTAAATATGTACCATAAGAGGATATGTGTCCATGTGCAACAGGAAACATAAACAAAAGTATTCATTGCACCATTTTTTTATAATAGCCAAAACCTAGAAAAAAAATCAAAATGTCCCTAAACAATAGAAAAGGTGTACAACTTTTGTTATATCCCCAAGTATTTGCAAAATGACAGGTTTTGTTTTTACAATTTCTTCACTTATCTACTGAATAAATCTATAGAATTTTATCACTATTATGATGAACATCAGTGACAGAAATCCTCTTCTATCTGAATAGATTTAGTTTTCAGATAATCTGGAAAGATCTGCCTTCCCTTAAAAATTTGAAAAGTAGAATTTTATAATTCACTATCTTTACAACTGAAAATTCAGAACAATCTGAGCTCTGAGTAATATTCATCTCTCTAGAGAAGACAATATATGTATATATATGTTGTTACACTTGAGTTGAACAAGCTCAAATTCTAATCATCATAGATAGGCAGTTTCAATGACATCAATATTCTTTAATTGTTTCAGTTGAATCTTCTCTCTAGGATCACATATGCTTTTCATATTTTGAAGACTTAATCTTGTTAGACTTTTAAACTGTATATTTGGATGACCTCCTTGAAACAAGATGGAGTAAGGGACTGAGATTACTCTCCTGACTGAAACAATTAAAAGAAAACAAAAAAAAATTATATAAAGAAATGTTTTACAAGATATTGGGTATCAAGCTTCTAAGAATAATGAACCTTCAGAGATAGGAAACAAACAAGGTGACACTATGATCATCCAGCTTATAGTCCTTAGAGAATATCCTAGCTGTGGCATGAGAGAGGGAGCCCAGACTGAACCTGATAGACTTCCTTAGTTGAAGAGATGACACTGAGACTTTAGTGTGACCAGAGCATGTTTAGTACTTAGAACAGGATAAAGAGAGAGCTACATAGAGAGAAAATCTGAAATTTACATAGGGTTTGCCTTCAATATTCAGCAGAGTACTGATCAGCACATGTCCATGAAGAAACTAACAAAGACTAGGAGAAGAACCAAATGAAATGGTTAGAAGGAAAAGTACAGGAAGCTCAAACAAGGCAAGAAACAATGCCAGTTTCCACTAGCCAAACTGGAAAAAACTAATAATTTACTGGACACTGTAAAGAGTATTTAGAAGGGTCATACCTCAGCAATAGGAAATAATTAGCCATAGACTAAACACTGCTTTGATCCCACTTAATGAATATTAAAAGCAAGGATGAAAATGTTTCTAAGTAATTTAACTGCATAATAGAAGCAAAACTCAAGATATTTATAGAAATACAAAAATACTGTGTTCTCAACAATGCAAAATTCACAATGTCTGGTCTTCAGTCAAAAATTACAGGTATGCAAAGGAGTAGGAAAATGCAACCCATAATGAGGAGAAAAAGCAATCAATTGAAACCAACCCCAAACTAACACAAATGTTAGAATTGGCAAATAAGAACCTTGAAATAATTATTATAACAGTTTCCCAAATATTCAGGAAGCTCTAAGAAAAATTTTTTAGGTTAAGTAAAGATATGGTATATATATATTCACCAGATCAAACTACAATGTTTGAGATAAAAAAATTAATTGGATGAGATTAATGACAAATTAGACATTGTAGAAGAAACGATTAGTAAACCTGAAGACATAGCAATTGAAAGTATCCAAATTAAACACAGAGAGAAAAAGAGAGAGAGAGGAGCTTTGGCACAAATTCACACAGTCTAAAACACACATGATTTGAGTCCCTGAAAGAGTGTGTAGGGGGGAAATACATTCAAAAAAATAAAGGCCAAAAAATTTCCAAATTTGATGAAAACTATAAACATACAGTTTTAAGAATCTCAATGATATCCAAGCATCAGAAGTATGAAGAAAACTACAGAAAAGCACATCATAATCCAGTTGCTTGAAACCAGCAACAAAGAGAAAATCTTAAGCAGCTAGAGAAAAAGACACATTATGTACAGAGGGAAAGAGATAAACATAACAACACACTTTTTTATCAAAAGCAATGCAAACAAAAGACAGTGGATCAACATCTTTAAATTACTGAGAGGAGAAAAACAAAGCTAGAATTCTATGCTCACTGACAATATATTTCAAAAATGAAAGTGATAGGAAGACTTTTTTCAAACCTATAAAATCTGAAAGAATTCATTACCAATAGATCCACACTCTAAGAACTGTTAAAGGTAATCTCTCAGCCAGAAGGAAAATGATACCAGATGAAAATGTGGTTCTATACAATGGAATGAATGAAAAGTCCTGGAAACATTAACTATGTGAGTAAATATATAAGTTATTTTATGATTATTTAAAACCTATTAAAAGATAATTAACTATTTAAGTAAAAATAGTAATTTTATAGTGCAAGTTTATATCCTATATAGAAATAAAATATATGGCAACATGGCTAGAGGAGAAGAAATGAAAGTGTACTATTGTAAATATCACTCAAAGGCAGACTGTAATAAATTAAACAGATATTATAAACCCTAAAGAAACATTAAAATAATAAAACAGAATTATAACTAAAAATTCAATTAAATAAAATAGAATAATAAAATATACTCAATCCAGAAGAAGGCAAAAAAAAAAAATAGTGAGAAACAAAGAACAAGTGGAACAAGCAGTAAACAAATTTAAAAATCATAGAGTTAAGGCTGACTGTATCAATAATCAAAATTAATGGTGTGGTAAGCAAGCTGGTGATTATCTAGTTGGGTCTAATCTAATCACTGAACCCTTTAAAAGCAAAGGGATTCCTATGCTGGGAGCAGAAGGAGAAGTCAGAGATATTCTAAGCATAAAAAAATTCAGTGTGCCACTGGTGGCTTGACAACTGTGGAGGCTATAGGATGAGGATCCTGGACAGACTCTAGAATTTGAAGGGAGTCCTTGACTGACAGCCAGCAAGAAAATGGGGCCTCAGTCTTACAATCACAAGCAACTGAATTCTGCCAACAATTTGAATGAGTTGGAAGCAAATTGTTTCATAGAATCTCCAGATAAGAGCCCACCATGGCAAGCACTTTGATTTTGGTCTTGTTAGACTAAGCAGATAACCTATCTGAGTCCACCTGAACTTCTGACCTTCAGATCTGTGAGATAATGAATGGGTGTTGTTTTAATCTGCTAAATTTCTGGCAATTTATTATGCAGTGATAGAAAACTAAGACAAATGTAGTGGTATAAACACCCCAATTAAAAGAGATTTTTAGATTGGATGAAAAAACAAGACCTACTATATGATTCCTACAAGAAGCTCACTTTAAATGTAAAGGCAAAAACATATTAAAAGTAAAGGTTGAAAAAGATATACCATACTAACACTAATCAAAGGAAATCTGGGGACTTCCCTGGTGGTCCCGTGGTAAAGAATCTGCCTTACAATTCAGGGGATGTGGGTTTGATCCCTAGTCAGGGAACTAAGATCCCACATGCCATGGAGCAACTAAGCCTGTGCGTCACAACTACTGAGCTCATGAGCCTCAACTAGAGCCCGTGTACCACAAACTATAGAGCCCACGTGCTCTGGAATCTGCACACCACAACTATAGAGGCCATGTACCCTGGACCCTGTGTGCGACAACTAGAGAAGAGAAAACCTGCATACCACAACTAGAGAGAAGCCCACTCACCACAACGAAGAACACTCATGCTTCAAGGAAAGATCCCACATGCCTCAACGAAGATCCTGTGTGCTGCAACTAAGACCTGACACAGCCAAAAATAAATTAAATTAATAAATAACAAATAAATCTTTTAAAAAAAGAAATCTGTAGTGGCTTTATTAATAACAAAGTAGATTTCAGAATAAAGAATACTATTAGGGATAAAGAAGTTCATTTCATAAGGAAAAAGAGGTCAACTCATCCAGAAAACATAATAATTCTAAACATTAATATAGCTAATATCAGAGCTTCAAAATAAAAGGAAGAAACTGAACGGGAAATTTGAAGGGATTTTGAACTGGATGAAAATACAGCATATAAAATTTGTGAAATTCCACTAAAGCAGGATTTGGAGAAAAATTTATAGCACTAAACACAAAAATTAACTCAAAATCTATCACAGATCTAAATGCAAGACCTAATACTATAAAACTGCTGGAAGAAACAGAAGAACAATTTTTCACCTTGGGTTTGATAAAGATTCCTTAGACAACACCAAAAGCATAATCCATAAAGGAAAAAGTGATAATTTGGATTTTATCAGAATTAAAAATTTCTGCTCTTTGAAACTATTAAAACAATGAAAGGACAAGCAACAGATTGGTACAAAATATTTACAAACCACATAACTGACAAAGGACTTGTATCTAAAATATAGAAAGAGTTCTCAAAATTCAATAATAAGAAATAACCCAGTTTTTAAAAAATAGGCAAAATATTTGAACAGATAATTTATCAAAGAAGACATATTTATGACAAATAAACACACAAAAATGTGTTCAACATCATTAGTCACTAGGGAAATGCAAACTAAGACAAAAATGATATACCAGTACATTACCTATTAGAATAGCTAAAATGAAGAAGACTGATCATACTAAATGCTGACAAGGATGGGAACTGGAATTCTTATACACTACTAGTGGGAATATAAAATAGAACAAATTCTTTAGAAGAAAAATAGTTTCTTAAAAATTAACATATGCCTACCATATTATCTGGTCATTCATTCCTATGTAATTACCCAAGTCAAATGAAAACATATGTTCATATAAAGGCTGTACATGAATGTTCACAATCATTTTGTTGTCTGTAACAGTTCCAAACTGGATACAGCACGAATGTCCATCAACAAGTGACTGGATAAAGAAGCTGTGGTCTTTATGTACAATGGAACACTGCTCAGAAATAAAAGAGAATGAGAAGTTGATACAAACTAAAACATGGATAAATCTCAAAATAACCATACTGAGCAACAGAATCTGGACAACAAATAGTACATATTGTATGATTTCATTTACTGAAGTTTCTAGAAAATGTAAACTAATTTGATAACAGAAAGCAGACCAGTGGTTACCTGGGGATGGTGGGGGGATGACTGGGGAGGGAAGAGAGTGAGAGATTACAAAGGATATGAGAAAACATTTGGGGTGATGGATATGTTCCCTACCTTGATGTGATGGTTTCACAGTGTATCCATGTGTCCAATTTACCAAATTTTACACTTTAAAAATATGCAGTTTATTATATGTTAATTATGTCTCAATTAAGGTACTATATAAATTTGAAAAAATAAAAATGCTTACTTGAAATGGGTTTGAACTTTAATTTTATTAACCTGTAAAATCAATAAATAGAGTACATACATATATACTTGCTTTAGCACATTTTCTGTCAAAAATGGACTCTTGCTGGTGTAATTGGGAACAGAGTAGATTTAGGGAATAAATCTATCTTGCAATCTGATACATTTCCTTAAAAAATTTATCTGTAACGTAAAAATAGCTGTAGGATCAGATGATATGGTAGTTGCTATGGAAACTGCACATCTGAGGTATAATCACAGTGTGTAAAAGTTGTAAGCTATAAACACCTTACAGGAGCTGCTGGCCTGTAGTTCCTGTCACCCATCCTCCTGCTTTGGGAGGGAAAAATCATTTCTTAATGAACTTAAGAATCTTTAAAAAATATTTTTCCAAAACATTCTTATCTGCTAACTCTATCCATTACTAGAATTTAACTCCCCTGTGGTATGTAAGTAAAAGGTGACATTTTAAGTGACAGGGAATGAAGATTTTGCGATCAAGAATCATTTACAAGGAACTAATGTGGAAAACTGCAGACAACAAGTAAACGATAATTTATATGATAGGTCAATTTATCCTAGTGAATGGAAAGGAAATGGGAAATCATTTGAGGGCTTCCGTAAGTTTTCCTGTTATATTTAATACTGGACTTGATTATATTCAGCACATGTTTAAGGACTAGTTTTCCTCTGAATATTTCACAGGATAAATGTAGGAGGGTACATAGGATTGAACAACTTAAGGAGCCAATGAAAAACCTGCCTGCATTCTTAGCCCTTGTAAAACAGGTGGTAACTTTCTGACCCACAAGAAGTAATCGTTATATTTCTGCTCTATCCACATTTCAGCTGATATATTTCTTTCAGACTCTACAGTCACAGTCTCTCTGGCTGAACATCAAACGTAGCCTCCATCAGAGATATTTTTTACCACTGGGTTCACTTGCTTCAATTATACCAGGTGTCTGGGATATTTCATTTTATTGAATCAACTAGATTTTCTGAAACCAACATAAAGAGACTATAAAATTGAGCTTAAACATGAGCTCATTTCTAACTTTAATAGTTTGAAATTGTCTCTTTTTCTAGTTAGGTTTGTTTCATTTTTAGGGGGCAATCAAATTAGAATTGTGTTTAGAGTACTTTTTATTTCTCGTGGTTGAGGCAACATGAATTAATATCTTTATCTTTCCTCTAAGGAAATTTCAGCCTTATACTTTCAGTGTTCAATTCATCCTCTGGAAAAAAATTTCATGCTGTGTACTTCCTTTCTCAGACCCCATTCCCTCTAAAAGATTGTAATTTAACAGAGCTGCTTCAAACTCCCTGCTGGCTTTCTCATCCTTATAGGATAAAGTCCACCTAGATGCAGGCTTCCATGGCCCTGTGACCCTTGTCTACTTTTCTAGTGTCACCAATAGTCGGTTCCCTCATGGCCCTCTACCCTAAAGACAAACAGAATTACTTCTATTTCCCAAAATTCATCTTGCTGTTTAATCTTTCTGTGATTTTGCCCATGATTTCTTTGAGAACATTTGCCCCCTTTTCTAAATCTAGAGAACTGCTGAGTGTTTCTTCCTCTAAAGCTTTTTCTGACTTCATCAAGGAGAGCTGACCATCCCCTCTTACCTCTCTATCTAGGCACGTATCTCTATTAAAACACTTAACTATAGTGTATTGCATATAACCATTCCCTTTATGAGACTGTTCACCATCTGAGAGCAGGGCTGTCCTACTCAGTTTAGTATTCTCTACATCTAGAATAGCACCCAGCCCCAGGTCATCTGCCATTCTGAGTCTGGTGCCCCTGGTGGACACTGGTGTGTATTAGGAATATAATTGTCATTTTTCTACTTTATGATGGTGTTTCGATCAAAGCCATGGAAATGCTAGAATCTTGTCGTATCGATTTCCCAAGTCATTCTGTGTAATGAAGATATAGGTGCAGAATGTGAATCAGAGAACTTTAATTGCTATGCAAGCAACTGATTCTCAGAAGAAGAATTCTGGTCCTCAGCTACATTGGGATATGTGGCTTAGATTCAAAGTATAAATGAGATCTTCTTCCACTCTGACTATTCAATTGGAGGAAGGCAGTTTAAGAGAGTGGATGCTGAAAATTCAAAGCACGTCTCCCCATCTAGTTTTATGGAATAGTTGAGAGCCCTATAGAGTAAATGTGGTTTAGTCATGTGTGGACTCTGACCAATCAGGTCTTTCCTTGAAAAAAATAGAAGGGTCTAGGCAGAAAAGGCAGAGAGAGAGGCTGTAAAACTGACTCCCCCTACTCTGCGTGCCTTATAAGGTGGCTGCTGTAGTTAACAATACCTTCCAGCTAGATGGTACTGTCTTCCCAGGCCAAACATAGACATAACGCTTACTCTCACAAAGCCCATAGTCTAATGAGGGATAAGGCATTACTATACAGTGTGATGGGAGTACCTATGAGGATCCCAAAGCCATACTTTGGAGAACAAGTTAAGTTTGTGAAATAATTAAAGATTGATAGGCAGATTAGGTCAGGCAGAATGGGTCAGGAAGGGGTTGGGGTACTGGCATTAGCAAAAGCCCTGGGATGAGAGAAATCATGGCATATTCAGGAATTTAAGGTTGGAAGCAAGAATACTAGTTTCATAAGACTTTTTAAGCATTTGGACTTTATTCTGACATGCTTAGTTTAAGGTATCCATGGGACCTCCAAGTAGAGATCTGTGTCTGTAGCTTCAGAAAGAGATTTGGGCTGGAAATGGTTATTTGGGAGTCATTAGAATAGAAGTGGAAATGGAAACCGTAGGGTGGATAAGAATGTATGAGAAGATAAGAAGACACGAATCAGTCTAAATAGCACTAAAAATTAAGGGATATGAGGAGATGAGAAGCTCAGAGGATGAGGACACAAAGGAACCATTGAAAGAAAGGGAGAGAGGATGAAAATCATGGTATCATTGGGGTTTAGGGTTCTGGAGCATTCCAAGGGAAAGCAAATTGTCAATAACAACCAAAACTGCAAGGATAAGGATTTAGCAACAAGGTGGTCTAACTAGGTGTGAACAGCTTCAAAGAAGTAATGGAGGTGGAAGACACTGTACCATGGGTTGGAAATGAATGGGGAATGTGGAGTAGAGACTGTGAGTAGAGACAACTCCTTCAAGAGGTTTGGCTACACATGTGGACTGAGTAGATAAGCATAGACTTGTGTGGTCCTGTGAGGTTCTCATGCTTCAGTGGTCTATCCTCTGAACTAGATTATAAGCTTATTAAAAGCAAAGATTATATCTTCTATTTCTTTCACCCATAGCACTCAGATAGTAACTTCAAACTTGAAGATGGATTGGTGATGGAAGTAGTTTGTTTTACTAAAAAGCAATATCTCTCGTATATGACAGAGCTTTTGTACTACAGATTCATACCAATTTTCTATACATTGTGTGTGTACATAACCATAGTACATAGTACACAGTACTACATAATTATAGTAGTTAATATTGATGACATTCCTGTGTCAAGAAAAGAAACAGAGACTTCATGAAGAATAAGATATAAGCTGTATTGGGGTTAAGAATTATACTGCATTCTTTTATTTCAAATGATAATTTGTACATAACATGTAATCCAAGTAATTGGCATATCCAATAAAACAGAATATTTAATTTCCTATTCTTTCTTAAGGAAGGAGAATTTAACTCATATGTAAGATTTTATATTTTGAGGAATCAGCAATGGTAAATTTTAGTCAATATAACATAGTATATGTGTGACTTTAGAAATTACAATGTGTAAGAAGAATCCAACTCATAATATATACATCTAAACTTAATCTTGAAGTTCAGAGATTTGAACATTTTATTTACACAATATTGTTTTTGTTGGAAACATTTGACAGATCTTTATAGGTATAATGGAATCACCTTTATCTATAATGATGGTCAAATAGGTAGTTTTAATAGAGGTTCTATGACTTCAAATTGAGCTTTTTTGTCAGTTTTCCCACATATTACTATTTTATTCATTTATACTTTACTCCATTTCTTTTAAAATTAAAAAGAACTAAAGAGCAAAGATATGGCTCTACAATTTTTGAGGATATTATGTTATCACTTACTAAATTAGGGAATTGCATTTCAGGCAACTATCTGCTTATTGGAAATTATCCAATAGAAACAATAGCTCTGATTTGAAAGCCACACATTGTGTTGTCTAGTATGATGATATGCTTGTAATTACATTGAGTCAGTTGTATACGATTTTCTGGATCACAGAGTAACTTGTAAAATGTTACCAGCTAATTAGTTATATCTTTTAATAGAATATTTTGATCATATATAGGGAGTGTTGATTTTCAGAGAACAAAAGTAGTTAAAGCAAAGAGAGAAATTTATTGGAACATTACAGAGGTTCTAAAGAAATATTATAGCAAATATTTACTGTGTGCTTTCTATGTGCACTCCCCTAATTAAAGTATTTCTATAATAGCCAGTTTTTGCTAGGTTCTGCTGTGATAACAAATAACTCCAAATCTCAGTAACTTACAACATCAAAGATTTACTTCTTGCTCCGGCTACATGTTGGATATATGTCTTTTTATTTAGGGACCCAACTCTGTTTTAGGTTCAAGGCAGAGGAAAAAAGAGAAATAGCCAAACCATGCAATGGCCGCAACAGCTTCCACTAGGTCACATTAAACAAAGTAAGTGCCATGGCCAAGCTTAACAGTCAATGGAGTGGGGAAATAAGCTCTTCCCATGGGGGCGCTATAATCAGATGTCAACATTCCTCTTCATCATAATATTTGCTTCTCTGCTTTTTGATATTTTTCTCCCATCTTGGCATCCAGTGTTGCACCTCTTGCTTCAGAAATATCTCTTCTCTTAATCACACACAATCTGAGTTTATCAGGCTTCTGTAGTAAGCCACAACCTTAGTTAAACTCTCCTGAGCTATTTTATTTAAAATAATTTACTGGGTGCCATCTTGATTGGTTCAGAAGCTCTAACAAAAGGTTTGTTAACTAGACCACTATTTTATTTCTTGCCATGGGTTGTCTTAAATTCTGTCATTGAGAACATTTTTCAGTGTTATCTTTTATCTATTTTGATGAGGTATATTTCCATTTTGCAACCCCACAAATTCTGGAATTTTTGAGCTTTCTACACCCTCCTTTAAACTCTACTTGCAAACTGGTATTATGTTTTAGAGCCTCTGTACTTGCAATGTTTTTTGACCCTACATATTTCTATTCTTATTTTGTCCAAAACACCCCAAAAGTTCTAACTGACACTATCAACATCCTAACATTCCATATATTTTTTAAAATTTTATTTATTTATTTGGCTGTGTTGGGCCTTCGTTGCTGTGCGTGGGCTTTTTCAAGTTGTGACGAGTGGGGGCTACTCTTTGTTGCAGTGTGCGAGCTTCTCATTGCAGTGGCTTCTCTTGTTGTGGAACATGGGCTCTAGGTGCATGGGTTTCAGTAGTTGTGGCTCGTGGGCTCTAGAGTGCAGGCTCAGTAGTTGTGGTGCGTGAGCTTAATTGTTCTGTGGCATGTGGGATCTTCCCGGAGCAGGGCTCGAGCCCATATCCCCTGTATTGGCAGGCGGATTCTTAACCACTGTACCACCAGGGAAGTCCCCACATTTTTATCTAAAGTTAAAGTTCTTGTTATTTTATCTGTCTTTCAAACAATACATTGTCAAATGTTAAATGTTTGCACTGTATACATGTCACCATTCTTCCAGCTATTACTATTTCCAGCCAATAACCATTTCCTTGCCCCTCACTAGCTAGCCCCGAAGGTAACGCCACATTGCTTAGGGTTTGTTTATAGCACATTCCTACCACTAGGTACCAATTTCTGTATGGTTCACCTTTGCTAGATTTTTCTGTGGTATCAAACAGTTCCTAATTTCTAGTGATTTACCACATCAATGATTTTTTTCTTGCTTATTTTACATGTCAACTGAGGTCAGCATTGTCTCCACTCTGTGCCATTGTCCAAAATGTCTTCTTTATATGAGGATCAAGGTTTCAGGGGCAGGGAGATTAGAAGCAATAACTAAATAGTATTTCTTAGAGCTTCTGCTCAGCTGTACCATTTGTCACTCTTGCTCATATTCCACTGGTCAGAACAAGTCACAGGACTAAGTCTGACAGTACAGTGGCACACTACTGGTCACACACCAGCAGGCAGAAATGTATAATCCTCTTACTGGGAAGACAACAAATAACTGGAAACAATCTACCACACTCACAATAACCTCATTTTACACATGAGAAAACTGGAGCAAGTTAGCTTAAATAGCTTGGCAAGATCACATTGCTGTTGGATCCAGGATTTGAAGTCTGGTTTTAGGGCTAACTGTTTTAACCATGAAAGTGAAGTAAATACAGCTGGGCCTCAGAAGGGACTTTACAAGTCATCAGGCACTACTTCTTTCTGTGACCAAACGGTCTCCTATCACTAAAGCATACTTGCATCTTTTGAGAACAGAAAGGAAAATGAATTCATAAATATCTGTCCTTACCCTTCATAAACTCGTGATCTCAGCACCCAATTTTAACCTGTTCAGGGTTCTTCTTTCCCAGTTTCAAATTTCCGGGAAAAAAATGATGTCAGTACCTTAGTTATGGGGATAGGTCTAATGAGTTTCATCCAGAGACCCAGTTTTTTTTTTTTTGCTTGTTTTTGTTAGTTTGCTTTTTGCCTAGCCCTGAAAAGGGCCTTTAACTTTGCTACAGAATATAGCTTGCAGAGCTCAAACTTAGCTGCTGAAGCCAGAGAGGGTGGGCCCTTGGCATTTGAGTATGTAGACCACGTTCATGGCCGTGACCATTTCATGCTTGGCGTCTCAGTGTAGGTGATGGCATCCCTTCCAGATCACATTCTCCAGGAACAGCTTCAGCACCCCACGGGTCTCCTTGTAGATGAGACCACTCTTTGCTTTATAATGGATTATGTTTTAAAAGAGTCTCACCTGCTTTACTTGGAAACATAAATTGTGGACTGATCTAGTCATGTTCATATTTTCTCTTTTGGCAATGACTTTTGCTGAGAATGGGAAACTCAGTTTCTAGTTAGGTTTATGAAACTGAAGGTAATAAATAATCAGTAATGAAGTCTTCAATTATTAATACATGTACACACAGTTAAATAAACAAATAATGGTGAAAGGATGAAACAAAAAAGAGTAGTACCCATTACATTCACAAGAATGGCAGATTGGAGACCCTGGATGACTATTCTACTGAAAAATGACTATTCTACTCCTGAAAGTGAATCAGCGATCCTGTTAGAAGGTAAAGAACTTTCAGAGGCCAAACTGAAAGGTAAATTAAAGTGGCAACCTGACCTGGTAAGTAGGCCCATATCCCGAAGGTGCTGCCAAACCAAATCCAATTTTCACAGCTTCTTAGCGGCTGTTTTGGGGGAACGGCAGAAGAGAGAGCTGAGCCTCATCTAGAGTGTGGGATATCATAGGAGAGATCAGCTTTCAAAGCTGGAAGGAACTAAATTAAAACTGCCCTTCTCTCTGCACCTAAAGAGTGAAGAAGGAGAGGTGCTTGTTTTGAAATTTCTCTAAATGGAGAACAAATATTCCCTGAGAACTGGTAGTACAAACCAACTTCCACTAAGTTTGCAGATAGAATTTGCAGTGACTGGGTTGACTGAAGACCTCTTACTTCTCATGCTCCAATCTGCTCTTTTGCTCTCTAGTTCTGGGACTTGTCATCAGTACTCTACCCTACAGCTCCTGGGTCTTAGATCTCATGGCTTCATCTTTTTTGGTTTACTTATTTTGCATGTCTTCTAGTAGTTTTCTAAAAGAATGAGCATTTTAAGTATATTTTGGAGACTGTATGGCCAAAACTGCTAGCTGTTCACCAAAGTCCATTTCTTCTTCTTTCTTGGCCTATGATTAGACTGCAGTCTATCTCCCATGAAACTAAATTATAACCATTGGAATATGAGAATGCTATTTGTCACTTCCAGGCCTTGCCTGTAAAAATCTCCCATGTGTGGCCTTCCAAGTTCTTTCCCATTCTGTGTAACTGGGAAGGACCTACGAAGGGTGGACCTTCGTAGGACCACCATGGTGACCTACGAAGCTACTCATTGAAGGTAGCAGGTCCTCCTTATCCTGAGTTCCCTGAATGATCACATGGAGAGGTGTGCTTAGTAGCACTGATACCTACTATCACTCCTTAAAAGAACAAAAAATAATGTTTAATTATATTTGGGTATACATATGCTATATATTTTATATGTATATATATTAGTATTCTGTCTTATTTGAGCAAGTTCTATTATTCTAACAGATTACCTAATGGAGTACATTCGGTGTGTTTGCAATTATCTTTATTTTGCCTTCACATGAGTAATACTGTATATAGAATTTTAGGTTAAAAATTATTTTTTCCTATAGAATGAAGATATGGCTGCATTGTCTTTTAGGATCCCTGTTGCTGTTGGGGATCTGATGTTCCTTTTAGGAGGGTTCTGTCTTTTCTCTAGCAGTTTTTTCTTTTTAGTCCCTGCATTCTGAAATTTCAAGGTAGTGTGCTTTGGATTCCATCTGCTCACTTTTTTGGGCACTTAGTGAACACTTTCAATCTGGGTATTTGTGTCTTTCACTTTTAAAATTATTTCTTCTATTTTATATATGATAATTCTCTACCCTTTATTTTCTCTGATCTCCTTCTAGATGTATTCTTAGAAAGATGTTGGAAAATTATTACCTTCTATTTTATATTTTTTCATATTTTGTCTTTTTTGATCTATGTTCTAGAGATTTCTGTGAGTTTTATTCAAATATAATTTTATATATCCATTTCCATATTTTCTAATTTTTTAAAAGTCATTAGTTTTCCCTATTCCTATTTCAAAGCATCCTTTTCTGCTGTGTCTCCTCTTATTGTCCTTGTAGGTTAATTCCATTTTAAATACATTTACTGTTCTTTCAGCTGAATTTTTATAGAGAGAAGAAAACAATGCATAATCAATCTGACATTTTGCTAATGGGGTCTTTATGAGCAAAGTTTAAGGTAAAATACAACTAGAAATGATTCATAGCTGAAGCCTAGTGACAGGTTATGTTTACATCTAGGAAATTTCAGTTTTTATATTGCTTAGTGCCATTCAGCCAGACAGCTCCAGGGCTATGGAAGAGTTGCAGGAAAGCTTGGATAATTTCTCTTTGTGTGAGCTAGGACATCTGGTCTCACACCCTTTTGGACAACATTAGGTATATACAAATAACATATATCAAGTTAAGGGAAGCAAGAGTCAGTATACTGTGACATTTAAAAATACAGGCTTTACAAATGAAACAACTGACGAGGATTAATATCCAAAATTTACAAGCAGCTCATGCAACTCAATATTAAATAAACAACCTAATCCAAAAATGGCCAGAAGACCTAAACATTTCTAAAAAACATTTCTAAAAAAATGGCCAGAAGACCTAAGACATTTCTCCAAAGAAGATATACAGACTGTCAACAAACACATGAAAGGATGCTCAACATCACCGATCATTAGAGAAATGCAAATCAAAACTACAATGAGGTATCACCTCACACTATTCGGAATGGCCATCATCAAAAAATCTACCAACAGGGCTTCCCTGGTGGCGCAGTGGTTGAGAGTCCACCTGCCGATGCAGGGGACACGGGTTCGTGCCCTGGTCTGGGAAGATCCCACATGCCGTGGAGTGGCCAGGCCCGTGAGCCATGGCCACTGAGCCTGCGCGTCCGGAGCCTGTGCTCCGCAACAGAAGAGGCCACAGCAGTGAGAGGCTCATGTACCGCAAAAAAAAAAAAAAAAAAATCTACCAACAGTAAATGCTGGAGAGGGTGTGGAGAAAAGGGAACCCTCTTGCACTGTTGGTGGGAATGTAAATTGATACAGCTGCTGTGGAGAACAGTATGGAGGTTCCTTAAAATACTAAAAATAGAACTACCATACGACACAGCAATCCCACTACTGGGCATATACCCTGAGAAAACCATAATTCAGAAAGAGTCATGTACCACAGTGTTGATTGCAGCTTTATTTACAATAGCCAGGACATGGAAGCAACCTAAGTGTCCATTGACAGATGAATGGATAAAGAAGATGTGGCACATATATACAATGGAATATTACTCAGCCATAAAAAGAAACAAAATTGAGTTATTTGTAGTGAGGTGGATGGACCTAGAGCCTGTCATACAGAGTGAAGTCAGTCAGAAAGAGAAAAACAAATAACATATGCTAACACATATATATGGAATCTAAAAAATGAAACAAAACAAATGGTTCTGAAGAACCTAGGGGCAGGACAGGAATAAAGACGCAGATACAGAGAATGGACTTGAGGGCATGGGGAGGGGGAAAGGTAAGCTGAGACGAAATGAGAGAGTGGCATGGACTAATATATACTACCAAATATAAAATAGATAGCTAGTGGGAAGCAGTCGCATAGTACAGGGAGATCAGCTTGGTGCTTTGTGACTGCCTGGAGGGGTGGGATAGGGAGGATGGGAGGGAGATGCAAGAGGGAGGAGATATGGAGATATATGTATATGTATAGCTGATTCACTTTGTTATAAAGCAGAAACTAACACACCATTGTAAAGCAATTGTACTCCAATAAAGATGTTAAAAAAAATATATAGGCTTTAAAGTTGTGAAGAACTTAGTTCAAACCCTGCTCCAGTATTTACTAACAGTGAGACTTTGGTTATATTTCTTAATTTCTCTAAGTTACTCAATTATCATCTGTAAAATGGGGATTAATTATTATCCCTCCTTCATAGGCCTGTTGTGAGGATTAATTGAGATAATGTAGGCAATATGTTTAGCACAGCATCAGGTATAGGAGGTATTGAATGAGTGACAGCTGTTATTATTATTATTTTTTTTTTTTGCTGTACGCGGGCCTCACTATTGTGGCCTCTCCCGTTGTGGAGCACAGGCTCCGGACGCGCAGGCTCAGCGGCCATGGCTCACAGGCCCAGCCGCTCCGCGGCATGTGGGATCTTCCCGGACCAGGGCACGAACCCGTGTCCCCTACATCGGCAGGCAAACTTTCAACCACTGCGCCACCAGGGAAGCCCAGCTGTTATTATTTTAATGGAACATTATTACACGTTAACAAAAGTTGTAACACTCCACATATGGGGATTGTCTAGAATGAATCCAGGCAAACACATACTCCTGAAATGACTAAATATAATAAGTATATAAAAATTACTAGCTTACAATGAGTATTTAATTTGTAGTGAAAGAATTCATCAGAAAAAAAGAGCACTGAAAGATTGGTTCAAATATATAGTTGTGCCAAGGGTCCTGGAGAGAAGCCGAAAGGCCCTTTACTGATATATTTATATCATATTAAGGCTTAAACCTATTGTAAATAAATAATAAGTTTTGGTAAATAATTTTTCTTTGATTTCCTCTTATTTTAATTTCTATTTTTGTCATTCACAAAAGTAAGCAATGTTTCCCTCTAATTTAGATTCTTTCAAAACAAAAGTTGCAAATGAATGTATCTTTCATCTATTATAAAACAAATGGTAATTTGTTATCTTAAGGTTCTCAGTATACAAAAATAGAAAGATTTAATAAATTATAATTGTGCTTTAATAACTTTCTTCCTCACATTAATCTTACATTAATATAAATGAAACATGTTCAAACCATTGTTTTAAGCATTAAGAAGAGAAAATGTAGAATTTGGTTTATTACAGAGTTTATGTTCTCACTGTTGAGACCACCACAGGGGTGAATATTTTTAAACATTTTTCTCGAATGTGAATAAGTAAGGTATTCTGGAACCTTGAGAGCTGTGTAGATATTCAGACAATACAAAAAAATACTACGTGTGAGAGTCTATATGTATACATATAATGTTTATCCTTGTAATTCCTGAGTAATATTTCATTGTCTGACTATAACACATATTGTTTATTCTTTCACCTATTGATAGATATTTGTATTGTTTTCACTCTGGGTATTATGCATGTTGACTATGAACATTCATGTGCAATTCCTAGTGTAGAAGTATGTTTTTCATTTCCCTTGGGTAAATATGTAGAAGTGTAAATGCTGGATCATGCAGGTGGTGTATATTTAACTTAATAAGAAACCACCAAACTGTTTTCTAATGTTACTGTTCTATTTGCACCCTTACAGGAATGTATGAGAATTGCAGGTCTACCACATCTTCCTTAGCATTTGGTGCTGTCAAGATTTTTTATTTTAGCCATTCTAATGGATGAGAAGTGGAATCTCATTTTGGTTTTGTTTGGATTTCCATCATTATTAATTATGCTGAGTGCCTTTTCATGTGTTTATTAACCATTGATACATCATATATATATATATATATTTACTTACTTATTACTTACGTATTTTTGGCTGCGCTCGGGCTTTCTCTAAGTGCGGCAAGCGGGAGCTCCTCTTTGTTGCAATGCGTGGGCTTCTCATTGTGGTGGCTTCTCTCGTTGTGAAGCACAGGCTGTAGGCACGCAGGTTTCAGTAGTTGTGGCATGCAGGCTCAGTAGTTGTGGCTCATGGGCTCTAGAGCACAGGATCAGAAGCTGTGGCACACGGGCTTTGTTGCTCCATGGCATGTGAGATCTTCCTGGACCAGGGCTCAAACCCATGTACCCTGCATTGGCAGGTGGATTCTTAACCACTGCGCTATCAGGGAAGCCCTTGATTTATAATAGAAATTTTATAATTATTTGGTCAATTTCTACCAAAATAATTTTCCATTGAGATTTGGATTGTGATTGCACTGAATCTATGGAACAATTTAGGGAGAATTGATGTGTTAACACCATTGAATCTTCCAATCCTTGAACATGGCCTAACTCTATTATTTAGGTCTCCTTTAATTTCTCTCAGCAAGGACTCATGTTTTTTATTGTAGAGTTCTTCCACATCTTTCTCAGTATTTTATGGGTTTTGATGCTATTGTAAGTAATTATTTTTTTATAAATTTTGTTTTGCAATTGTCTTTTCTGCTAACGTGTAAAATAAAAGTTATATTTTTTAAAACAATATTTTTTTTATTTTGAGATATTACTAAATTTATTTATTAGCTCTCCTTAGTAGTTGTGTTGAGAATTCCTTAGGATAGTCTGTATTGTCTGTGAATAGAGTCAGTTTACTTCTTTCTTGCCATTCTTTACACCTTATATTTTTTCTTGCCTTATTTCACTGTCTAGGACATCAGTGGAAGAGCAAACCATAACATTTCCATGCTCAAAGCACTTATGTGGTTTTTTTTTAGGAGATTAAAATTTTATTATGGAAAATATCAAAAATATACTGAAGTAGACCAAAAAGCAAAGTGAACCCCACTTCTCCTCATGAAGATCAACTAATTATGAACTAATGACTAGTCTTGCTTCATCTGTGTTTCTATTCACTCTTCCCTTATTTGAAGCAAATTCTAGATATCATATAAGTTTATCCAAAAACATTTCAGTTCATTTCTCTGTAAGATGTAAACTGTTTTTTTTTTAAAAAAAACAACCACAATATTATCATTACATCTCAAAAAAAATAGCAATAAGTCATATATCCAATCAATGTTCAAAATGTCAATTGTCTTCCAAATGTCCAAATGTTCTTTTGTTTTTGTTTGTTGTTTTCACCTTGTGTTTATTTGAAATGGGAATCAACTAAATTCAAGCATCACATTGGTGGTAGTGTCTCTTACTTTCTTTGAATCTGCAAGTTCTCCCTTTATCTTTTTATCCAGGCTGGATTTTGCTGACATGCTGATATGCCATCCTTTTAATGTAGTTTAACACATTTCTCTGTAGCAGAATCCTTTCTGGGAGGAATCCAGGCATATGTAGATTTTTTTTAAGGTGCTTGGGTGAATTTGAGCCACAGTCAGGCATGGAAAGCACTTGGAAAACCTCAATGCCTGCTCCCAGATTTATTTATTTTAAAAAAAATTTATTGTCTAATTTACAATGTAGTGTTAGTTTCAGTTGTACAGCAAAGTGAATAAGTTAAACGTATACATATGTCCACTCTTTTTTAGATTTTTTTCCCATATAGGTCATTATAGAGTATTGAGTAGAGAGTTACTTGTTCTATACAGTAGGTCTTTATTACTTATCTATTTTATATACAGTAGTCTGTATATGTCAATCTCTACCTCCCAGTTTATCTCTCCCTCCCACCAACCCTTCCCCCCAGTAATCATGTTTGTTTTCTATATCTATGATTATATTTCTGTTTTGTAAATAAGTTCATTTGTATGTTTTTTTTGGATTCTACATATAAGTGATTTCATATGATATTTGTCTTTTTCTGTCCGACACACTTCACTCAGTATGACAATCTCTAGGTCCATCCATGTTGCTGCAAATGACATTATTTTGTTCTTTTTTATTGCTGAGTAATATTCCATCGTGTATATGTACCACATCTTCTCTATCCATTCCTCTGTGGATGGACATTTAGGTTACTTCCATGTCCTAGCTATTGTAAATAGCACTGCAATGAATATTGGTGTGCATGTATCTGTTTGAATTATGGTTTTCTCTGGTTATACCCAGGAGTGGGATTACTAGATCACATGGTAACTCTACTTTCAATTTTTTAAGGGAGCTCCATACTGTTCTCCATTATGGTTGCACCAATTTACATTCCCAGCAACAGTGTAGAAGGGTTCCCTTTTCTCCACACCCTCTTCATCAATTGTTTGTGGATTTTTTGATGATGGCCATTCTGACTGGTGTGAATTGATACTTCATTGTAGTTTTAATTTGCATTTCTCTAATAATTAGTGATGTTGAGCAATTTCTCATATGCTTTTTGGCCATCTGTATTTCTTCTTTGGAGAAATGTCTATTTATATATTCTGCCCATTTCCTGATTGGGTTTTTTGTTGTTGTTTTTTCTTTCTTTTTTTTTTAAGCTGCATGAGCTCTTTTGGAGATTAATCCTTTCTTGGTTGCTTCATTTGCAAATATTTTCTCCCATTCTGAGAGTTGTCTTTTTGTTTTGTTTATGTATTCCTTTGTTGTGCAAAAGCTTTTAAGTTTAATTAGGTCCCATGTTTTTATTTTTGTTTTTATTTTTGTTTTTATTTTCATTATTCTGGGAGACAGAAGAAAAAGTTATTGCTGTGACTTATGTCAGAGAGTGTTCTGCCTATGTTCTCCTCTAAGAGCTTTATAGTATCCGGCCTTACATTTAGGTCTTTAATCTATTTTGAGTTTATTTTTGGGTATGGTATTAGGAAGTGTTCTAATTTTCTTCTTTTACATGTAGCTGTCCAGTTTTCCCAGTAGCACTAATTGAAGAGACTGTCTTTTCTCCATTGTACATTGCTGCCTGCTTTGTCACAGATTAGGTGACCATAAGTGCATGGTTTATTTCTGGACTTTCTATCCTATTCCATTAATCTATATTTCTGTTTTTGTGCCAGTACAATACTGTTTTGATGACTGTAGCTTTGTATTATAGTCTGAAGTCATTGAGCCTGATTCCTCCAGCTCCATTTTTCTTTCTCAAGATTGCTTTGGCTATTCATGGTCTTTTATGTTTCCATACAAATCATAAAATTGTCTGTTCTGGGCTTCACTGGTGGCGCAGTGGTTGGGAGTCTGCCTGCCAATGCAGGGGGCGAGGGTTTGTGCCCCAGTCTGGGAAGATCCCGCGTGCCACAGAGCGACTGGGCCCGTGAGCCATGGTCACTGGGCCTGTGCGTCCAGAGCCTGTGCTCCACAATGGGAGAGGCCACAATGGTGAGAGGCCCGTGTACAGCAAAAAAAAAAAAAAAAAAAAAAAAAAAAAATTCTGTTCTATTTCTGTGAAAAATGCAATTAGTAATTTGATAAGTATTGCACTGAATCTGTAGATTGCTTTGAGTACTACGTCATTTTCACAGTATTGTTTCTTCCAATCCAAGAAAACGGTATCTGTGCCATTTTTTTATTTCTTTCATCAGTATATTATAGTTTTCTGAGTACAGGTCTTTTGCTCCCTTACATAGGTTTATTCCTAAGTATTTTATTGCTTTTGATGTGATGGTAAATTGGAATGTTTTCTTAATTTCTCTTTCTGATCTTTTGTTGTTAGTGTATAGGAATGCAAGAGATTTCTGTGCATTAATTTTGTATATTGCAACTTTACCAAATTCACTGATAAACTCTAGTAGTTTTCTGATAGCATCTTTAGGATTTTCTATGTATAACATCATGTCATCTGCCAACAGTGACAGTCTTACTTCTTTTCCAATTCAGATTCATTTTATTTCTTTTTCATCTCTGATTGCTGTGGGTAGGACTTCCAAAACTATGTTGAATAAAAGTGATGAGAGTGGATATTCTTGTCTTGTTCCTGACCTTGAGGAAATGCTTTCAGTTTTTCACAGTTGAGAATGATATTTGCTATGGATTTGTCATATACGGCCTTTATTATGTTGAGGTAGATTCCCTCTATGCCCACTTTTTGGAGAGTTGTTATAATAAATGGGTGTTGAACTTTGTCAAACTATTTTTCTGCATCTCTTGAGACTACAATATGGTTTTTATTCTACAGTTTGTTAATGTGGTATATTACATTGATTGATTCGTGTATATTGAAGAATCCTTGCATTCCTGGGATAAACCCCACTTAATCATGGTGTATGATCTTTTTAACGTGTTGTTGGATTCACTTTGCTAGTATTTTGTTGAGAATTTTTGCATCTATGTTCATCAGTGATATTGGCCTGTAATTTTCTTTTTGTTTGATATCTTTTCTTGTTTTGGTATTATGGGGATTGTGGTCTTGTAGAATGAGCTTGGGATTATTCCTTCCTCTGAAATTTTTTGGAAGAGTTTCAGATGCATAGGTGTTAACTCTTCTCTAATTGTTTGATAGAATTTTCCTGTGAAGCCACCTGGTCCTGGGCTTTTGTTTGTTGGAAGTTTTTTAATCAGCTTCAATTTCAGTACTTGTGATTGATCTATTCATATTTTCTATTTATTCTTGGTTCAGTCTTGGAAGGTTGTATCTTTCTAAGAATTTGTCCATTTCTTCTAGGTTGTCCATTTTATTGGCATACAGTTGCTTGTAGTAGTCTCTTATGATCCTTTGTATTTCTGTGGAGTCTTTTGTAACTTATTTTTCATTTCTAATTTCATTGATTTGAGTCCTCTCCCTTTTTTTTCTTGATGAATTTGTTTAAGATTTATCAAATTTTTTTATCTTCTCCAAGAACCAGCTTTTAGTTTCATTGATCTTTGCTATTGTTTCCTTCATCTCTTTCATTTATTTCTGCTGTGATTTTGATGAAATTTTCCTTCTATCAACTTTGGATTTTGTTTGTTCTTTCTCTAGTTGCTTTTGGTGTAAGGTTAGGTTGCTTATTTGAGACTTTTCTGGTTTCTTGAGGTAAGATTTTATTATTATAAACTTCCCTCTTAAAACTCCTTTTGCTGTGTCCCATAGCTTTTGGATAATTGTGTTTTCATTGTCATTTGCCTCTAGGTATTTTCTGATTTCCTCTTTGATTTCTTCAGTGATCTATTGGTTGTTTAGTAACATATTGTTTAGCCTCTACGTGTTTGTGTTTTTTACAGTTTTTTGTGTAAGTGATTTCTAATCTCATAGTGCTGTGGTCGGAAAAGATGCTTGATCTGATTTCAATTTTCTTAGATTTATTAAGGCTTGATTTGTGGCCCAAGATGTGATCTATCCTGGAGAATGTCCCATGTGCACCTGAGAAGAAAGTGTATTCTGCTACTTTCAGATGGAATGGCCTATAAATATCAGTTAATTCTATCCAGACTAATGTGTCATTTAAAGCTTGTGTTTCCTTATTGATTTTCTGTCTGGATGATTTGTCCATTGGTGTTAAGTGGGGTGTTAAAGTCCCCCAGTATTATTATGTTACTGTTGATCTCCCCTTTTATGGCTGTTAGCGTTTGCCTTATATATTGAGGTGCTCCTATGGTGGGTTCATATATATTTATAATTGTTATATCTTCTTTTTAGATTGATCCTTTGATTATTATGTAGTGTCCTTCTTTGTCTTTTGTAACAGTCTTTATTTTAAAGTCCCTCCAAGAGTGGGGTTTCTGTTTCCTCCAGCCCTGTGGAGCTCCTGCGCTCAAGCCCTGCTGGCCTTCAAGGCTAAATGCTCTGGGGGTTCTCCCTCCCAATGTCAGACCCTCAGACTATCTTGCAGGGCTATTTTTATGTGGGAACACACCTGTGCAGCCTGTGCAGGTTCTATATATATATATATATATATATATATACACACACATATATGTATATATATATGTGTGTATATATATAATTTTTTTTTTTGGTGCAAGGATTGTTTTTTGTATGGATGAGTGCCACCTGTTTCCTCAGTGTACGCTGGCCATTATCCCCTTGACGGGGGGCTTTACTGGTGTTGTGGTGACCAGAGCCTGCCCTGGATATTGAGTGGGGCCTCTCCTTTGCTCTATGGTTGTCACTGCCCTGTCAGAGGTGGGGTCTGCCCCCTAGATTTTGGAGTAAAGTCCCCCAGATTTGTTTCTTAGCTGTGTTTCTGATCTGTGGAGTGAGGTAGGTAGGATTGGAGCACTCCCACTGGGAGAGAAGACCCTGAGTATTCCTCCTCTGGAACTGTTCACCTGTAAGCATGCTCTGTTGTGTCACCTTTCCCCATTGTGCAGGCTCACAAAGTACCCTGCTGTTGGCACTGCTCTCAGTCCCACCTTAACCATGAGTAGGCCAGCAATTGGCCCTAATGACTCTCAGGCATTGTTTTCTCTTGGGTACTGGTGCAGATCCACTGAGGTCACATCCCAGGACTGCAGGAGTTGTACACCTGGACCTGCTGTGGGAGCTATGGAGGCAGCTCAGATTCTGGTCTGGCCCAACTCCCACGTGTACGTGCCCGCAAAGCCCATAGCTGCTAAAGCCAGACCCGTCACTCTTGCTGTCTATTTGGATGTTCCACAGGTGTTGAATTTACGAAGCCGTCAGTGGAGGTGTAAATCCATGGTTCATACAGCTGTGAGGAGAGATTTCAGCTCTTTTTCCTTAGTCACACGACCTCTGGGGCGCAGCTGTGGTTTCAGCCCCACCTCTGCATGCAGGCTACCCACTGGCATCTGCTCCCGAGGCTGCAAAAGCACAGAAGTCTACCCAGGCGGGAGGGACATGAAGCGTGATCAAGGCACGAGTGTCTGTGTAGGTAGGAGATAGCGATCAGGGTGAGCAGGCCCCCCAGGGGGGAAGGGTGCTGAGGTGGCAATCGGGATATGCGAGCCCGTCAGGTGGGAGGGGGCTGAGGCGGTGATCGGGGTGAGTGAACCGTGCCCAGGTGTGGAGTTGGTGAAGAAGGTAGCGGCCAGGAGGCACGAGGCTGCTCCTGTGCGAGCCCTCCTAGTGCTCAGGGAGGCACGGGCTGGTGCACGAGGAGAGAGGCCCCACCATTTGGGGGTCACTCAACAATGGCGCTTCGCTTTTGTGGCAGTCTGCATTTCCTCCATAAGCATTTCCGGTTGTGGATTTCCTCACTCCTGTCCCCTCAGGCTGTCTCTTCACAACCAACAGCCGTCCCTCCACTAAGTCTGTTCTCCAAACCCCATGTTCCAGCACCCAGCCTGTGTGTGCACCAGCAGACACGTCTCAGGCTGGGGGGTGCAGGGCTGTGGCATGAACCATCTGTGTAGGTCTCACTCTGTCCTACCTGCCACAGAAGTTTGCTGCTCTCTCCTCCAAGCCCTTGAAGCTCCCCCTTCTGTCCCAGTTGACCTCCCCCCTTGTAAGGGGGCTTCCCTGGGTGTGGGAACTTCTCCTTATCTTCAGCTCCCCACTGGGGCACAGGTCCCATCCCACTTCCTCTCCTCTTCCTTTTCCCTTCTTTCTTTCGTCCTACCTGGTTATGTGGGGATCTTTCTTTTCCTTTTAGGTGTCCGAGGTCCTCTACTAGTGTTCAGCAGGCGCTCTGTGCGAATTGTTCCATTTGTAGATGTATTCTTTTTTTTTTTTTGGCGGTACGCAGGCCTCTCACTGTTGTGGCCTCTCCCATTGCAGAGCACAGGCTCCAGACGCGCAGGCTCAGTGGCCATGGCTCACGGGCCCAGCCGCTCCACGGCATGTGGGCTCTTCCCAGACCGGGCCATGAACCCATGTCCCCTGCATCGGCAGGTGGACTCTCAACCACTGTGCCACCAAGGAAGCCCTGTAGACGTATTCTTGATGCATTTGAGGGGAGAGATGAACTCCGCAACCTCCTACTCCTCCACCATCATGACTCTTCTCAAAGCCCTTAAATGGACCTTCACACAACTTAGAATAAAATCTGAAGTCGTTGCCTTAGCCCATATGAGTTGGCTCTTGCTACCCTTTCTAACATATCTGATGCCACCAGAAGGTATATTACAGTCAATTTGGCCTTTGGGATCTGGAAGGAGCCATGCCTTCCATTTCTGCAGGGCCTTTACTGAGGCTTTTTCTCTGCCTCCAACTCTTGGGATGCCTGGTACTCTCTCAGCTCCTCAGAGATGCTCAGATATGCTTCCCCTGGTCAGCCTGTCTCAAGTAGTACCCATTGTTATTTACCTAGCCTAGCACCATGCTTACTTTCTACAGAACATGTGTCTCAATCTGTAATTATAAATATATTTACTTTCTTATGTAATTGATACACTAAACAAACAGAAAGCATCTTTGTATCATGCTTTCTCTTTGGGTTGTTCATTTTGTTAGTTATTTCCTTGCCACTGCAGGAAAAATTTGAGGACAACCATAACTCAAAATTCAAAAGGACCTATGATCATGCTAAGACATAAAACATGGACTCAACCTTGCATTGTTAGCACTTCTTAAAACACAGCACTCACTCATCTCCTTCACTTACTAGCTGCAGTTTTTGATCCTAACAGGAATGGGAGATGATGGATGTATTAGGAAAGGAGGAAGGATGAAACAAGGGAGCATCCCACTCTTACCTTCTGGTACTAGGATAAGAGAGCATCATTCTTTCTGGTCCTGGCTGATGTTTAAAGCTGACAGTTTCATGAGTACCTTTTGGGGTCTTCAGAAGCCCTCCCTGAGAACATGCTTGCAAGGTCAGGATTAGATTGAGGCAAATGAGTCAGGGATATATAAGTATAGGATTGGATCTTGTCCACTTAAACAAAGTGTTTGACATTTTGTTCATCATGGATTCTTTTGCATTAATTCTGATACTTTTAAAATATTGCATTAACTATTATTTATTTAGATTACTGAGTTTTTGTTTTTTGGCACTCCCTTAAGTTATGTGCCTGACTTGACTACTTTACTCACATCACCTTGTTCTAACCCTGATTCTCTACTTCCTGTGATATAGGAAATGCGTTTTTCTCTTTCTGGTCACATACCTCTTAGCACCTTTCTTTCTTTCTTTTTTAGGTTATTCCACATAAAATTTATCTTTGGGGTCCTGTCACGCTCCTATATTTCCCTCCAAGGTAGAATTTAGTACAATTCCAGGCCAGCTTTTTCTTCTCTGGCCCACATCTGATGAAGAGAACAGTCTTATGTTTCCTTTACAGGACAAATTATGGGCAAGGAAGCCAATCCCTATAGACCATCAATTATTCTTTGTTTTGTTACAGAATCAGCTGGCCAGCCTGTTTCTGCAATTTGGCTTTCTAGGTTGCAGTTAGACATCAGTCTGTTGTGCTTGAAGGGGTGAGGTAAGGGACACTCGACATGCCCCCTCCCCTTTGTGTCTGGGGGACTCATAGCACAATCTATTTTAAAGAAACCTTTCCAACAAATCTTTCCCCAGTCTTGGACTCCATGGTTTCCACTGTAGATGAAGGGTTTCAAGGGTGAGAGAGATTTAGCTAAATCTTGTATTAATTCAGCCTGTGGTCTAATACACGGGTATTATTGTTGAAACTCTCAGTCAGCTACCCAGTTATTCTCTGTCTCCCCTGTGAACCATAAACTTCATGAAGGCAGGAATCATTTCTATTTTGTTCGCTCTTATATCCTCTGCCTCCAACACAGTGCCTGGGAAATTTCAAATGCTCCATAAAATTTTGTTGATATAATATAGTGAATGAATTCTTTTTTCAATGCTGTTCTAAACCATATGTAAAAATAACAAACTTCTTGATATATTTTATTATTTGTCAGTAACAATATATATTCTTCCTTTGTAATACTGATGAAGAACTATGAATGCAGAGTCGATCATGAAAGATGTAAAAGAGTAAAATGAAATGGGATTCAGCAAAGATTAGTAAGAAAGTTTAATGAGGAAGTGAAGGTTTGCTTATATTTTCAGAGTCAGAATAAGAGACTCTTTAGAAAACAGCGTGAAAGTGGCTAGCGGCAGGTTTTCACTATACCCTGTAATAGCTTCTGCACCTCTCTGTCCTGAAACGATAAACCTTATTCTCTGTGGATTTACCTGAATGAAAACCAATCAGGCAACTGTACAAATACTACAAACACCTGCACATTGGAAAAATTTAACAGTGCCAGCACCAAATAGTTCTTTTAGTTTATCTCAAAGAATGTTCCCAGCTAATCCTCTCTTGGGGACATAGATAAACACTCTGAAGCTAATACAGTCTTAACATAAATTAAAAATAATGCAGAAAAGACATTTTAGAGCATATAATATTTTGCTACCTTTGGATTTCTATTCGCCTTTCGTAAGTCTCATTGTTGAAAAGAAAACATGTTCATATTATTGTTCTGAAGAGACCAGTAACCTCAGCACTGCATGCTGGTAGATTTTCCTCTCTTTCCCTCCCTTGGTAACAGTTTAGAAAACCTAGATGCTAAGCTATGGATGAGGTTCCCACAAAGCACCTGGTTTCTTGGCATATACCTCAGGTGGCTGGGCTGGTAGCTGCTTTTCCATCTGAATTTTTCAAAGTTCGTTTTAGATCCAAGATTTACTTCTAAATTTAAACAACCTAGCTTCTTGTCATATTGTCATTTTAAAATATTGAAATTATAGTAAAGCTTTATCCAAGTAAAAGTTATACATTATATATAAAAGTATATGTTTGTTATTTTATAATATATAATATAACTTATAATGCATGATATAAATAAAGTGCTATTGGATTTTAATATAATTTTATTCTGTAGGTAACTTGTATCATAATGATAAAAGCATAATTCCATGATTATATTTCCAGTAAATCTTTTTCCTCCTAATATATGTACCCTTATCTAACAGTTTCCCTTTGCTGCTAAAAAACTGACCTAATCAATAAAGCCTCATAATAGGAGACCACTTATTTCAAAATATATCTTAATTAGCTCTTTCTTATACACTACCTTGTCTATAAATGATTCTAGATAAGATACAACTTACAAATTTCTTTTGTGTGTATATCTATCTCTCAATGTTAGAACAATTTTTATTTATATTTTCTATGATTTCTAAAGTCCCTACTCATTTCTAAAATTCTGTACCAAGCTATTTGGAAAGCTATTAATAATTCCATTTACTTCTAAAATACCTTGACATTTTTAGTCACTCTTTTTATAATAACTCTGCCAATGTTTCCTTCATATCTCATCTATGTCTAAATTTTTATTTTATTTTTTCCTCTGTCATTTCATATGAACTATATTTTTGTATTTCTTGGTTCCCATCTGAGTTCAGTAATACTATGTTCTAAAACCATGCTTAATCATCTAATGAGTGTTTAGGTCTATGCTTTATATTAATAAAGCCATGCAAATGAAAATTGCTATATGCTTGTTAGAGGCTAAATGGTGTATTCCTAACATATTTCTGTAGTTTTGTATTTCAGAGATTGCAATTAAAGAGGGCCTCAATAACATAAATATATTTGGTTAGATGCAATAAAGATAAGCTGTCTAATCACAACAAACTGGAATCTTACCATCTATAAAGTAAGAAAGAATTAATTTGTATGGTTATATGACTTCACCAGTGAGTTTGCCTCTTCCTGTTGTTTATTTATTATCTAAATCTTTGCCACTTATTCTTATCATTAAACATAAACACATATTTATTTTTATTTGACATAGGATATAAGGTGGTTAACAACAACAACAAAAAACCTATCTTCTGGCAATAAATGAAGCAAGATACGAATATTCCCAAAACTGATCAAGCCACATCTGGGAACAGTGGATCCCAAGAGTAGAAGAAACAGGAAGAAGCACTAACAGGAGTAACAATGCAGATACCAAAGGACTGGATTCACTCTACATTTGAAAACTTCCCAAAATGAAGTTCTTGGGTCATGTAACCACTACCTACATCAAAATCAGCAGTTCTTCAGAGTGTGGAGCACTTAAAATGCTTCAAACTAGTACAGATCATTATTGGATTGATTTGTTGCTGTTACCAAATGCTCATGTAATTTTACTTTAAATAATTAATCTTTTTTTTTTTTTTTTTTTTTTTTTTGTGGTATGCGGGCCTCTCACTGTTGTGGCCTCTCCCGTTGCGGAGCACAGGCTCCGGACGCGCAGGCTCAGTGGCCATGGCTCACGGGCCCAGCCGCTCCGCGGCATGCGGGATCTTCCCGGACCGGGGCACGAACCCATGTCCCCTGCATCGGCAGGCGAACTCTCAACCACTGCGCCACCAGGGAAACCCTACTTTAAATATTTAATCTTAATTTATTTTATTTCCTTGCCTAAAATGCATTCTGAAGCTCCAAACACTGAAGAGTGACTACAGTTGTGAGGTTTCGCCGTGGACAACAGAAACTCTGAGCTGTCATTTGGTTTCTTTGACTCTGAGTGAATTGGGTGGCCTTCCCTGTCTGCTTTCCCCCGAATGCTCGTCAGCTTTTTTCAGTCACATAATAACTTTGTGTAGCTTATAAGCTAAGAAGTCAATCCAAGGTTAAGCTGTTGCTTGACAGAGAAGAAATAAGTAATTCGATATGAATGTTGTGTGTGACGTGGGCATGTGATTTTGACAAAAGTGACTGGGGATATGTGATACAGATCGATTCTTATTCCAGAATCTTTGGGCATTCTAAGGCTACCTGAAGCTGATCATGAGAATCGACTGTCTGTAACTCTGCTTTTTTGGTTTTAGAGATCAGTGTGTATGCTTGTGGTGTGGCTTGCTGTAATCAGGTATGTATTGGCATTGACTCTTAAAGCACATTATCTGTTTTAGAGAATCACAGACAAACAAGAGAATCTTGAATAAAAGTTAAACAATAAAATATGGATAAATAAATCTAAACTTTGAGAATACATATAAATTAGCTACCGTTTCTCAAGTATTCCTGGGTTAGGTGGGTTCTGTGAATCTATAGATACATAATATGATTTGGAGATTGGGTATGTTATTTAGATTTGTTTCACACATATTTTGGGAATATGAGCATGAATCGTTCTTTCAGAAAAAAGATATAAAAGAAAATGAGAAATTATGCCACAATAATTCAACTTGGAAGGGAGCATTGTCTTACCCTGGCCCTCATCAAACGATAACAGGCACAGAGTTTCAGTCCTAAGATAGAACTCATTATTTCCCTTTTAGACCTTTTTCTAATTTTATTTCATTGTTTTCTCCTTTTCAAATCCCTTCATTTCCTTCCCTGAACCTACCTCTGTCTCTTCATTATATTTCTATGATCTTCTATTTTCTCCTTTTCTCATTGCCTTCTTTAAACTCAATAGGGAACTCTCATATCTTTCCATGTATCTTATTATTATTGCACTAATAATAAAAATAATTTTTAGTTCAGTTTACTTAAATATAAATTATATTATAATTCATTTAAAATTAGTCACATAATTTTAGTAAAAAATTCCAATTGATTAACACTGTTTAATAATGAATACTCTCTTTGCATCCTATATCCTTCATAATGTTTGCCTCTTTCCCTAAGCATCACTTTCCTAAGCCAGATTTTCAACTTCCACTTTTTTGCCGCAGAGCACAGGCTCCGGACGCGAAGGCTCAGCGACCATGGCCCATGGGCCCAGCCGCTCCGCAGCATGTGGGATCCTCCTGGACCGGGGAACAAACCCACGTCCTCTGCATCGGCAGGCGGACCCTCAACAACTGCGCCACCAGGGAAGCCCTCAACTTCCATTTTTATTTTACAAATTTATCAGGACACATTTCATAAAATTCACCAATTTAGAGTATACTGTTCAAAGCCTTTTTATTATACTCAGACTTGTACAAATATCTCCACAGTCTAATTTAGAGTAGTTCGAACCCCTAAAAGAAGCACAATATCCATTAGCCATCATTCCTCATTCCTGCTCCCTGCCCCACCACAGCTCAGCACTAGGCAACTCCTTATCTTTCTGTCTCCATAGATTTGCCTATTTTGGACATGTTTTATGAATGGAATCATGCAACATGTGGTATTTTATGACTGGCTTCTTTCACTTAGCATAATATTTTCAATTTTCATTCATGTTATAAAATGTATCAATACTTCATATCTTTTATAACAATAATAGTAATTCTGTTAATAATAATTCTACATTTTAAAAATGTATAAGTATTTTCTTTTTTTACAATGCTCTTCTACATCAATTCTGTCTCAGTCACATAATAAAGTTCAACACGATTTAAATAATATCTTCACTTTTAATAATGAAACAAAATATATTAACATGTGTTTCCTAATTCTAAATATTATTATCTTACTATCTCAATGGGCAATTGTAGAAAGAGAATAGTGTTCCCTTCCACCAACTAACAGCTTTCTGCTTTTCATCTGCCAAGTTTCCTTAACTAATACTCTCCTCAAACTTGTCTTATTAGTAAGACTTTCCAGATAAGATATATTTTTATGAAAAGAATAGATGATATACATTTTTCCCACTGTTTCTGTCCATAGCAAAAATTAATCTGTTGGTGGGGAGAAATAGAAAAGCATACATAATCTATTTCTGTCGGGATGAATTAGAAGGCAGAGAGATTTCTGCTATTAATTTGTTGTAGCACATAATTCAAATATCAATTGATTAAATCCAGCATTCAGTTACTCAATGAGCATTTATCCATTCTGATGCTCTCATGGAATTAGTTTTGTATGAAATTAACTTTGTGTTGGATGATAAAATGCAAGCTTAAAAATAAACTGTAACAAAGACTTGTTATAAAATACCAGATGCTCTTTTCAGTTTTGGTTCTGAAATGAATACATGTCAGTCAAGGCCAAGAGAAATTTTCTCCAGCTATATCAGATTTGTCCAGCTGCATCCCAATAGATGCTTCTTCCATAATGTTTTTCCATGTGTATACAATAGTTTTCTGGTTTTTCTCTACAATGTGGAATTGTAAAGATGTATCAGACTTGCTATCTTTCCCAGGGTTCTCAAGTGTACTTGATAATCAGTGTGTTAAGAGCAACACCTGCTCTGAAACCTGGACTACCACACTAAGAATAGAAAAATGTATAAATGTTTTCTATAGAGTGGAAGACTGAGTGCATTAATGACCAAATCTATCACACCTTTCTGGATCCACACCCATTGCTGTGTAACTGTTGTGTCTTCTCACTCTGGCTTTGGGCTTGGCCTTGTGACTTGGTTTGGCCAATGGGATGTGATCCAAGAAGACTCTAGAAAAAGCACTTAAGCACTTCTTCTCAGTCTTCCTTGTGCCATCACCATGAGAAATGACTACATGACCAGGCAGTTTGCTGACGGTGAGAGACATGTGGGGAAAGCCGAGTAGCTATGCAATCCACCCAGCTAAGACTGCACATAATTGCTCATTACTAGTTATGAATGAACTTATTCAATATCAGAAGTTCGCAGACAAGCTCAGCCTAAATTTCTGACCCACAGGCCCATAGGCTTCATAAACATTTATTGTCATTTGATATTTAGTTGTTGTGGTCACTTATAATGTAGCATTATTGTGGCAATGGACAATTGATACATAAATGGATTCTCAAAAAATGATCAGTCATATTTATTAATAATACTCTCACCAGAATATCTTCTAATCTAATTGAAGCTTACCACTTAAAAAAGAAAAACATATTTATTAGCTTAACTATTTACTAACAAACCTTGTATGTAACAGCTGAGATCCAAAATTCATATGGTGAAACCTAATCCCAATGTAATGGTATTTTGAGGTGAGACCATTGAGAGGTGATTAGGTCATGAGGGTGAGCCCTCATGAATGGGGTTAGTACCCTTATAAAATACTCTACAGAGAGCCCCTTGCCCCTTCCATTATGTGAGGATACAGTGCAAAGATGGCCATCTATGAACCAAGAAGCAGGGTCTCAACAGACACCAAACCTACTGGTACCAGTATCTTGGCCTTCCCAGGCTCCAGAACTGTAACTTGTTGTTTATAAACCACCCAGTTTATGATAGTTTGTTAAAGCAGTCCAGACTAAGACAGAGGTCTTTCCAAAATAAGTATGCAAAATCTTAAAAATGTGCTTGTCATTTGAGCCAGCAATCTCCTCTTCTAGTGCTTTATACCAAGGGTTTATATTCATGCATTATACTAAGAAAATAATCATGAATATAGAGGGAAAGATTTGTTTTCAAGGATGTTTATTAAATAATGCTAATAATAATAATTAGAAAAAAGCTAGGCCAAATAAATCATGGTGAATCTTTATAGTGGTGTACCACAGTTATTAAAAAACATACAGAAGAAAAAATAACAAGGGGAAAATTAGGGATGCATTAATTGAAAAAAATGTATTAAAAGATGATATGTAGTATATATACTACATACATTAAATATACATTAAACATACAGCATGATACCAATATTATTTTTCTAAATTTGCATTCAGTTGCCTAGAAAGACCAGGAGACTCTATAGTATACTATAAACAGTATTCTGTATGACAGGATTATGGTTATTTGTAAAATCTTTATTGCCCTTTCAAAGCTTTCTACTTGCATGATTTAAAATAAGAGTAAATGGGTATTAAATGAGTGTTTAGGGTAGTCACCTAAGAATAAAGTGTATGAATGCTATTGCATGGATTTTATGCCATATATCTAGGTATATATTGAGGCTGACAGATAAATTAACATCAAATAAGCTCTACTATTACTCTTGGGTGATTGTACATTGAGTAGCTCTTGATGCTTTCCATTGCTCCTCTGTATTTCAATAGATGTTCCAGTTAAAATACGAGCTTCGTGACTATTCATCATTTGATAAGCTGAGTATTTGAGATATGAAATTTATTAAGTGTCTCAAACTTAATATCCTCAGGGGCCAGGGAGGTTATGCAAAATAAATAAAGCAGATTAGCCAACGGCCATCTGCAAAGGGAACAGCTACTAACCATCAACTGATTATTGCCAAAAAGCAACGTGGGCCATGTGATGCCAGCTGTGATGATTTTTCAAGAAAACTAGATACCCAATTTTTAAAGCTATCTCTCTATTTTTATATCCTGGCTATTAATTCAAACATTTTAAAAGTTTACTGGTTACAGAACTATGACTGCAAGTTGCTTTTGTCCTGTAAACAGCCAGTTTGTGATTTCAGATATGTCAACATGTTAAATTTGAGACACCTACAAGAAAAAATTGTAATATAAAGACCAATAATTTTGCCATGAGTAATCAATTCACTTATTAAGTGGGCATCTAGTCATAATGACTGCAAGTTGTGAAGGTGAATAATTGACAAACAAGTAAGCCAGTATTTTTCACTGTTATACCCAGGATCTTTAAGTGTATCATTTTAGTTTGTATAAGAGCAATGTCAAAATTTAAAAACTTCAATATCTATAATTTTTTACTTCCAAAATATGTGGGCATTCTAAAGGACTCTGCGAAAGGAAACATCACAGAAATCAGAGCAAGGGATAGCCTGATTTAAGATTACTAGGTGTGAGACTATGTGTAATGTGAATCTATGTTCCAAAACAGGGATATCTGTCCCTCGTAACTTCTAAGGTTGAGAGTAAGTGTGATAGGGACACACAAACTACTTGGATAGCAGAAATATTGGTTATTTATAGAAGTTGTCTAGTAGTGGAAGATGACCAATACCTTGGAAATTTGAAGCTTTGGGGAAATTACAGATCCTCTTGTAGGGAGAGAAAAACCCACCAAATCTGAGGGAAGCTGAGTTTGGGTGCTACCTCTACGTTAGAGATGGTAGGGTTGGGGACCAATCTCATTTAGATTCCTCTAGAAGAGGGGGCTTGATTTCAATATTCAAGCAGTTCAACCAGAGCTTCCAGGGTCACGAGAGAGCAATTCTTATTGCATCACAGTCATACACCTTATTGCAGATGCAGTGGGACTAGAATCTATTACAACTTGAGGAAAATGAAAGGCAAACTATCATTGAGGGTGGGTACTATGTCTGTTAAGCAATTTTAGCCAGCACTCAGATGATTCTGTTACTGGAAGAGGTCATAGTCCGTACTTTGAGAAACCTTAGTGTGTGTGTGTGTGTTATATCTATATCTATATCTATATATATCTATATCTATCTCTCTCTATATATATATACAATAAACTGACATTCAGTGGATTCAAACATCTCTATCTACATATTCATCTCTGTATATATATATATATATATACCTATGATTGATTGTGTTTTCCAAAGAAGCCATAATAACACCACATGCTTTTCTAGAACCTTGCCATTTTCTTAGAAAAATGTAATTTTTTCTAAGCCTAATTCCCCTCTCGTTGATTCCGAGTGGGATTGTGACTTGCTCATAACCAACAGAATGTGGTGGAAGTGACTGTATGAATTCTGATGCTTGGTAATAAAAGGTGATAAGGCTTTGGCCTTGGAAGCCCAAACCCCAGTGCTTGTGCACAACTCCAGGTAAGCAGTGCCGCTGCCCTGAGGCTGTAGTGCTGTGAAAGTTCAAATGGATTTGTGTGGAAAGATCAGGTGGAGAATCTCTGTGACTGAATGAAGAGAAAGAAGCTTTGCCAGCCCCCAGCTGCTCCAACTCCAGCTACCTTCTGACCACATCTGCATGAGTCCTTCATTTAGGAAGAACCAGCCAGGCAAGTCCTTCCCAAATTTCTGACCCAGAGAAACTGAGAAAAGATAAAATTCTTGTTGTTTGTGTAAGCTGCTTCATTGTGGAGTGATTTCTTATCCAGTGATATAACAGAAATCCCACTGTCAGTCTTTTTTTTTTTTTAAATCTTTACTGGAGTATAATTGCTTTACAATGCTGTGTTAGTTTCTGCTGTATAACAAAGGGAATCAGCTATATGTATACATATATCCCCATATCCCCTACCTTTTGCACCTCCCTCCCTCCCACCCTCCTTATCCTACCCATCTAGCTGGTCACAGAGCACCGAGGTGATCTCCCTGTGCTATGCAGCTGCTTCCCACTAGCTATCTATTTTACATTTGGTAGTGAATATATGTCAATGCTACTCTCTCACTTTGTCCCAGCTTACGCTTCCCCCTCCCCGGGTCTTCAAGTCCATTCTCTACATCTGCATCTTTATTCCTGTCCTGCCCCTAGGTTCATCAGAACCTTTTTTTTTTTTCTTTAGATTCCATATATATGTGTTAGTATATGGTATTTGTTTTTCTCTTTCTGACTTACTTCACTCTGTATGACAGACTGTAAGTCCATCACCTCACTACAAATAACTCAATTTTGTTTCTTTTTATGGCTAATATTCCATTGTATATATGTGCCACATCTTCTTTATCCATTCATCTGTCAATGGACACTTAGGTTGCTTCCATGTCCTGGCTATTGTAAATAGTGCCGCAATGAATATTGGGGTACATGATTCTTTTTGAATTATGGTTTTCTCAGGGTATATGCCCAGCAGTGGGATTGCTGGGTCATATGGTAGTTCTATTTTTAGTTTTTTAAGGAATCTCCATACTGTTCTCCACAGTGGCTATATCAATTTACAATCCCACCAACAGTGCAAGAGGGTTCCCTTTTCTTCACACCCTCTCCAGTATTTATTGTTTCTAGATATTTTGATGATGGCCATTCTGACTGGTGTGAGGTGATACCTCATTGTGCTTTTGATTTGCATTTCTCTAATGGTTAGTGATGTTGAGCATATTTTTATGTGTTTGTTGAGCATCTGTATGTCTTCTGGGAGAAATGCCTGTTTAGGTCTTCTGGCCATTTTTGGATTGGGTTGTTTGTTTTTTAGATATAGAACTGTATGAGCTGCTTGTATATTTTGGAGATTAATCCTTTTTCAGTTGCTTCATTTGCAAATATTTTCTCCCATTTTGAGGGTTGTCTTTTCATCTTGTGTATGGTTTCCTTTGCTGTGCAAAAGCTTTTAAGTTTCATTAGGTCCCATTTGTTTACTTTTGTTTTTATTTCCATTTTTCAAGGAGGTGGGTCAAAAATGATTTTGCTGTGATTTATGTCAAAGAGTGTTCTGCCTATGTTTTCCTCTAAGAGTTTTATAGTGTATGGCCTTACATTTAGGTCTTTAATTCATTTTGAGTTTATTTTTGTGTATGGTGTTAAGGAGTGTTCAAATTTCATTCTTTTACATGTAGCTGTCCAGTTTTCCCAGTACCACTTATTGAAGAGGCTGTCTTTTCTCCATTGTATATTCTTGCCTCCTTTATCAAAGATAAGGTGAACATATGTGCATAGGTTTATCTCTGGGCTTTCTATCCTGTTCCATTGATCTCTATTTCTGTTTTTGTACCAGTGCCTTACTGTCTTGATTACTGTAGCTTTGTAATATAGTTGGCGGTTAAGGAGCCTGATTCCTCCAGCTCCATTTTTCTTTCTCGAGATTGCTTTGGCTATTCAGTGACTATAGTGTTTCCATACAAATTGTGAAAATTTTGTTATAGTTCTGTGAAAAATGCCATTGGTAGTTTGATACGGGTTGCATTAAAGGTGTAGATTGCTTTTTCACGATGTTGATATTTCCAATCCAAGAACATGGTATATCTCTCCATTAGTTTGTGTTATCTTTAATTTCTTTTTTCAGTGTCTTATTGTTTTCTGCATGCAGGTCATTTGTCTCCATAAGTAGGTTTATTCCTAGGTATTTTATTCTTTTTGTTGCTGTGGTAAATGAGAGTGTTTCCTTAATTTCTCTTTCAAATTTTTCATCATTAGTGTATAGGAATGCAAGTGATTTCTGTTCATTAATTTTGTATCCTGCTACTTTAGCAAATTCATTGATTAGCTCTAGAAGTTTTCTGGTAGTATCTTTAGGATTTTCTATGTATAGTATCATGACATCTGCAGACAGTTACAATTTTACTTCTTTTTTTCCGATTTGGATTCATTTTAGTTCCTTTTATTCTGTGATTACCATGGCTAAAACTTACAAAACTACTTTGAATAATAGTGGTGAGAGTGGGCATCCTTGTCATCCTCCTGATCTTAGAGGAAATGCTTTCAGTGTTTCACCATTAGAACGATGCTGGCTGTGGGTTTGTCATATATGACCTTTATTATGTTTAGGTAAGTTCCTTCCATGTCTACTTCCTGGAGAGTTTTTATCATAAATCGGTGTTGAATTTTGTTGAAAGCTTTTTCTGCATCTATTGAGATGATCATATGGTTTTTATTCTTCAATTTGTTAATATGGTGTATCACATTGTTTGATTTGCATATATTGAAGAATCCTTGCATTTCTGGGATAAACCCCACTTGATCATAATGTATGATCCCTTTAATGTGTTGTTGGATTCTGTTTGCTAGTATTTTATTGCCGTTTTTTGCATCTATGTTCATCAGTGATATTGACCTGTAGTTTTCTTGCCTTGTGACATCCTTGTCCAGATTTGGTATCAAGGTGATGGTGGCCTCATAGAATGAGTTTGGGAATGTTCCTCCCTCTGCTATATTTTGGAAGAATTAGAGAAGGATAGGTGTTAGCTCTTCTCTAAATGCTTGATAGAATTCACCTGCGAAGCCATCTAGTCCTGGGCTTTTGTTTCTTGGAAGATTTTTAATCACAGTTTCAATTTCGGTGCTTGTGATTGGTCTGTTTATATTTTCTATTTCTTCCTGCTTCAGTCTCGGAAGGTTGTGCTTTTCCAAAAATTTGCTCATTTCTTTCACATTGTCCAGTTTATTGGCATATAGTTGCTTATAGTAATCTCTCATGAGCCTTGTATTTCTGCAGTGTCAGTTGTTACTTCTTTTTCATTTCTAATTCTGTTGATTTGAGACTTCTGCCTTTTTTCCTTGATGAGTCTGGCTAATGATTTATCAACTTTGTTTATCTTCTCAAAGAACCATCTTTTAGTTTTATTGATCTTTGCTACTGTTTCCTTCATTTCTTTTTCATTTATTTATGAGCTGATATTTATGATTTCTTTCCTTCTGCTAACTTTGGGTTTTTTTGTTGTTCTTCTTCTTTCTCTAATTGCTTTTGGTGTAAGTTTAGTTTGTTCATTTGTGATTTTTCTTGTTTCTTGAGGTAGGGTTGTATTGCTATAAACTTCCCTCTTAGAACTGCTTTTGCTGCATCCCACAGTTATTGGGTCATCGTGTTTTCTTTGTTATTTGTTTCTAGGTAATTTTTTATTTCCTCTTTCATTTCCTCAGTAATCTCTTGGTTATTTAGTAGCGTATTGTTTAGCCTCCATCTGTTTGTATTTTTTATAGCTTTTTTCCTGTAATTGATATCTAGTCTCATAGCACTGTGTTCAGAAAAGATACTTAATATGATTTCAATTTTCTTAAATTTACTAAGGCTTCATTTGTGACCCACGATATGATCCTTCCTGAAGAATGTTCCATGAGCATTTGAGAAAAAGGGGATTCAGTTGTTTTTGAATAGAATGTGCTATAAATATCAATTAAGTTCATCTTTTCTACTGTGTCATTTAAAGCTTGTGTTTCCTTATTTATTTTCATTTTGGATGATCTGTCCATTGGTGATAGTGGGGTGTTAAAGTCCTCTACTATTATTGTGTTACTGTTGATTTCCCCTTTTATGGCTGTTAGCATTTGCCTTATGTATTGCGGTGATCCTATGTTGGGTTTATAAATATTTACAATTGTTATATCTTCTTCTTGGTTTGATCCTTTGATCATTATGTAGTGTCCTTCTTGGTCTCATGTAATAGTCTTCATTTTAAAGTCTATTTTGTCTGATATGACAATTGCTACCTTTTGATTTCCATTTGCATGGAATATCTTTTTCCATCCCCTCACTTTCAGTCTGTATGTGTCCCTAGGTCTGAAGTGGGTCTCTTGTGGACTGCATATATATAGATTTTGCTTTTATATCCATTCAGCCAGTCTATGTCTTTTGGTTGGAGCATTTAATCCATTTACATTTAAGGTAATTATCGATATGTATGTTCCTATTACTATTTTCTTAATTGTTTTGGGTTTGTTATTGTAGGTCTTTTCCTTCTCTTGTGTTTCCTGCCCAGAGAAGTTCCTTTAGCATTTGTTGTAAAGCTGGTTTGGTGGTGCTGATTTCTCTTACCTTTTGCTTGTCTGTAAAGGTTTTAATTTCTCTGTCGAATCTGAATGAGATCCTTGCTGTGTAGAGTAATCTTGATTGTAAGTTTCTCCCTTTCATCACTTTAAATATGTCTTGCCACTCCCTTCTGGCTTGCAGTGTTTCTGCTGAAAGATCAGCTGTTAATCTTATGGAGATTCCCTTGTATGTAATTTGTTGCTTTTCCCTTGCTGTTTTAAATATTTTTTCTTTGTATTTAATTTTTGATAGTTTGATCTATATGTCTTGTCATGTTTCTCCTTGGATTTATCCTGTATGGGATTCTCTGCACTTCCTGGACTTGATTGACTATTTCCTTTCCCATTTCAGGGAATTTTTCAACTATAATCTTTTCAAATATTTTCTCAGTCTGTTTATCTTCTTCTTCTGGGACCCCTGTAATTTGAATGTTGCTGCATTTAATGTTGTCCCAGAAGTCTCTGAGACTCTCCTCAATTCTTTTCATTCTTTTTTCTTTATTCTGCTTTACGACAGTTATTTCCACTATTTTATCTTCCAGGTCACTTATCCATTCTTCTGCCTCAGTTATTCTGCTATTGATTTCTTCTAGAGAATTTTTAATTTCATTTATTGTGTTGTTTATACTTGTTTGTTTGCTCTTTAGTTCTTCTATGTCCTTGTTAAACATTCTAGTATTTTCTCCATTCTATTTTCAAGATTTTGGGTCATCTTTACTATCATTATTCTGAATTCTTTTTCAGGTAGATGACCTATTTGCTGTTCATTTGTTTGGTCTGTTGGGTTTTTACCTTGCTCCTTCATCTGCTGCATATTTCTCTATCTTCTCATTTTGTTGGGGCCTCATTTTCAGAGGCTGCATGTTTGTAATTCCCATTGTTTTTGGTGTCTGCCCCAGTGCATGATGTTTGTTCACTGGCTCATGTAGGCTTCCTCTTGGAAAGGACTGGTGCCTGTGTTCTTGTGGGTGGGACTGGTCTTTCTGGTAGGCAAAGTCTTATCCAATGGTGTGTATTGGGGTGTTTGTGAGCTTAGTATGATTTTAGGCAGCTTCTCTTTTAATTGGTGGGGTTTTCTTCCTGTCTTGTTAGCTGTTGGGCATGGGCATCCAGCACTGGAGCTTTTGGCCATTGGGTGGAGCTTGGTTTTAGTGCTGTGTTGGAGATCTCCAGGATAGCTCTCACTGATTGATATTACATGGGGCTGAGAAGTCCCTGGAATCCAATGTCCTGAATTCAGCTCTCCCACCTCAGAGGCTCAGGCCTGACACCTGGCTGGAGCACCAAGACCCTGTCAGCCACATGGCTCAGAAGAAAAGGAAGAAAACAAAGGAAGAAAAGAGTAATAAAATAAAAATTTAAGAAAAATTGTTTAAATAAAAAATGAAACAACTTTAAAAATAAAAATAATGAAGAGAGCAACCAAATCATTAAAAAGAATCCACCAATGATTACAAGCATTAAAAATTAAACTAAGATAAACATAAAAATCAGAAACAAATTAGCTGCAGACTGTAAACCCCAAGTCTACAATTTCTCCCAAAGTTCACAACCTCAATTGTGGGAACATTTGTTGTCTATTCAGTTACTCCACAGATGCAGCATTCATCAAGTTGATTGTGGGGATTTAATCTGCTGCTCCTGAGGCTACACAGAGAAATTTCCCTTTCTTTTCTTTGTTCGCACAGCTCCTGGAGTTCATCTTTGGTTTTGGCCCTACCTCTGCATGTAGGTCACCCTCAGGCTTCTGCCCCCAGCCCAGACAGGAGTGGGTTAAATCAGCAGCTGATTAGGGCTCTTTTGCTCTCTCAGTCTGGGGAAAGGGAGGGGTATGGTGGTCATAACTGGAATGTGGGGCAAGCCTGTGGTGGCAGAGGCTGGCGTGACATTGCAACAGCCTGAGGAGTGCCATGTGTCTTCCCGGGAAAGTTGTCCCTGAATCTTGGGACCCTGGCAGTGGTGTACTGCACAGGCTTCTGGGGGGCATGTGGGTAGTGACCTGTGCTTGCACACAGGGCTCATTTTGGCAGTGGCAGCAGCCTTAGTGTTTCATGCCCTTCTCGGGGGTCCGAACTGACTTGTGCCCTGGGATCTGACCTCCGAAGCCCAAGCCTCAGCTCCCAGCCCCCACCCACCCCAGAGGGTGAGCAGGCAAGCCTCTCGGGCTGGTGAGGGTTGGTCAGCACCAATCCTCTGTGCGGGAATCTCTCCATTTTGTCCTCTGCACTCCTGTTGCTACACTCTCCCCCATGGCTCTGAAGCTTTCCCCCCACCCACCCCCCGTCTCTGCCAGTGAAGGGACTTCCTAGTGTGTGAAAACTTTTCTTCCTTCACAGCTCCCTCCCAGAGCTGCATGTCCTGTCCCTATTCTTTTGTCTCTGTTTTTTCTTTTGCTTTTGCCCTACCCAGGTACGTAGAGAGTTTCTTGCCTTTTGGGAAGTCTGAGGTCTTCTGTCAGCGTTCAGTAGGTGTTCTGTAGGAGTTGTTCCACATGTAGATGTATTTTTGATATATTTGTGGGGAGGAAGGTGATCTCCATGTCTTACTCCTCTGCCATGCTGAAGGTCCCTCTGTCTGTCAGTCCTTTCTTCAAAGAGCATCTTTAAAAGGAGAGAAGCTCTAATTTAAATAAGATGGTGGTCTCAGGACCATCTTCTTCTCCCCTATATTGCACCCAAGGCATTTCAATGGACCATGAGGACTCTATGGAGTACTCTATAGTCAAAATGATGTTTTTGAAGACAAGCAAAGGAGAATCTTGAATCTCCAACCATCCATAAACAAGCCCCAAAGAGAGAAGTAGGTGTAGGGAAAATGTGTGCTCAACTGTGTGTTCATTCAGCAGGTTGAAAAGCAATTGATTTTCCTCCTTGAATAACAGACAGAGTCACTAATCTGACAGAAATACTGATATGAAAAGCTAACAAATTCAGACTACTATACCACAGTTTGGATAGTGATAATTAGGGGTAAACTTTGGTCTTTGGTGGTCATGGCTTTCCCAGTCCTTGAAAAACATCTCAGTTCATGGGGAAACTGAACCACACAGATAAAAAGTATGTTTTGGGAAAAAAAATCAATATTTGGAGAGCTTACTTCCATGCATCACAGAAATTTACCTTATCACATGCAGTGCTTTAACATTTTAAAAAATATAACTATATTATTTCTAGAGTCCAGGTGAAAAAAATTGAAGCTCCATCAGATTAAATATTGTAGTGTCACCCAGGTAATATGGAGCAGATGCTTGAACTCAGGTTTGCCTCCTACCAGAGTCTGCGTGTCCTTTACTTTATTGTTCTCTGTAATATGCCTCAGGGCTTGAAATTAACTTAGCAAAGAACCAAGAGAGATTCTTCTAGCTCTGCCATTCATTACATTGATAATGTGTGATTGTTAAGTAACAGTTTTCTCCCGTCCACAGACAGGACACATTTATTTCTGCACCTTAAATCTCAATGACAAATCTTGCCTTTCAGACTCCCTGGGCCTGAAAGCTAAGTGCAGCTCAGTGGAGATAACAGCATTCCCCTAACCTCACAGTTGCTGGAATGAGTATCTTGCCAGCGACTCTACTGTCTTTTCGTTACTGTGCCTCCCAAATCCATCATAATTCCCTGTCTCTAGAGAAGGAACGTGGCCTGCATCCCAGTCCCCTTCGTCCCAAGGAGTTTTCAATTTGGAATGTGGGAACAAGATAATCATTAAGAGAGACACTCTGAAGTCACTCTGCCTGGATTGAAATGTCATCCTCATTACTTTCCAGTCATGTGATCTTGGATGTGTTTAATGAAGCTCCCGGTTGAGTATGGTTAATCAAAATGTGTCAGTTCCAGGACTCTGAAAAGCTGATGCAAGACAGATTTAGATGTGCAAGTACTGGGGAGAAACATATACAAAGCATAAAAGAGAGAGAGAGGAAGAACAGGCATAGAGAAACTTCTGACCAGTGCAGGTCTAACACCCATGAAAAGAGAGTGGGAGAAAGAATCATGTTGGAAGAGCCTCACACTGCAGTGCAGTTCTGAGAAAGTCTTGGTCAGTCTGATGGGTAGTCCCCAAGCAAATATTGCCCATTAAAGGTATCCCAAGTTGAGCACAGATATCTTGGCTTTAGTACCACCACTGTCCTCAGTCATTGGCTGGGAGCAGCCCAGAGACAGGGTGGTCTTGGAGTGAAAGCTGTGATAGATTTCCAAATATATGGCAGCTGGATAGTCTCCAATAACTATGGCTCCTCACAGCCCATTCACTCTTGAAGGGAGATCTGAACAGGTTATGCTGTTATACAAAGTTACTGTGTAGCAGGGCTACTGAAATGCTGAAATGGTTTAATCCATGGAATGCATTTAGAACAATGTTCCATGCATAAAGGTGTTCAAAAGAGTATAACAGTTACAATCACCTATAAGGAAGCACAAGGATTCATTTAAACATCTGGGTTACACATGTTATTCAACTTAATTGGGCAGCCTCAAATCCTCATTTGCAAACAGACACCTGGAAAGTGGAGTGGGTCATGAATTCATGAGTCAAAATCCTGCAAAATGTCTGTTTATTAATGCTGGAAATTGGAACTAGAAATTGCTCAGTCTCAATGGTCATTCATTATCTTCTTTGAGCACTACCTCGAAGCACAACTTCTTAAAATGACAACTTCTTTAATTCCTTTGTTGGAGCCTATTTTCTCTTTTTGTCTCTGTCTCTGTCTCTGTCTCTGTCTCTCTCCCTCCCTGCCTCCCTCCCTCTCCCTGTCACCCTCAATCTTGGGTGTCACTGTTGCCATAACTAGTTTGGCACAAATGTCTTATATGCTTATAATCAGCATCTTTCATTTCAACATGGCTTAGCAATCTTTCAACACCTGACCTGGAGGAATTCAGAATTCAGTGAGGTACATTCTCAGCAGGTGACCCATATTCCTTTCTGTCACAATTTTATTCTTTTCTCTTTTCCCTGTCTTTACTTCACCTTCATCTAGCACTGGTCCTATAAGAGCTTTGTCTCTTGGTAACATCATGGTGGAACTATCACTTTCTTCTATCATTTCATTTACCACCAGGTAGAGATAAAGGCTATAGAAAGGGTTCATTCAAACTGCTATTGATAGTAATCTACCTGAGGGCAGAAGTGAGGCAATGAAAAGTAAGGAAACAGCCCAATCAATTTATAGGCTTTCAGGCCTGAAGGCAACATATTTCAGACCTGAATTACTGTATTGGTTACAAGTATCATTGTGCCTAGCATAGTGCCCTGCTCAGGATAACATACAATGAGTACGTATTAAGTGAATGAGAAGAAGCATTTTAAATCATGTTTATCTAAATGACAGTATCATACATACTTTTTGTTTGGGGAGTCATTCTCAACCCTAGTTTGGGAGCTTTTAAAATATACTGGTACCTGGGAACACTCCAGATCAGTTAAATCAAAATCTTTGTTGGTAGAGCCTATATATGTTTTATTTATTTATTATTTTTTTTCGGTACACGGGCCTCTCACTGTTGTGGCCTCTCCCATTGCGGAGCACAGGCTCCGGACGCACAGGCTCAACAGCCATGGCTCACGAGCCCAGCCGTTCTGCGGCATGGGGGATCCTCCCGGACCGGGGCACGAACCTGTGTCCCCTGCATCAGCAGGCAGACTCTCAACTACTGCGCCACCAGGGAATCCCCCTATGGGTGTTTTTAAAAAAACATTCCTGATGATACTAATATGTAGGCAGATTTGAGAACAACTGGTTTCTAGAGGAAGTTATTAGAGGTGTGTCAGGGCCTCTTGTGGTATTCACGGTTTGCTTTCCCTCACTGGGCTACTCCCATGACAAGCCATAACATGCTTGCAGTTACTTGAATTCTTACATTTTCAAAATTTAAAATTAATGTTCTCATAGCGTTCTACTCCATAACAGATCCAATTTGTTTTAATATGAAACTTTTTTTTTTCACACACACACAAAATCTTTAAGGAAGGGAGCCGTGATAACTCCAGGGCTTCTTGCCCTCCCAGCACACCACCTGTGCTCCTGTCTGCCCAGCTCTAGCACTGGGTCAAGCACTCAGACATCGACATCAGATATACCCAGGTTTGGAGTCCATCTCTACTACTTATAGTTGTGTATCCTAAGCAAAGCTCTTCACCTCCCCAAGCCTTAGTTTCCTCATGTATCAAAAGGGGTTGTTGCGAGAATTAAATACAATGAAGTGCTTAGATAACAGGTCTGGTACATAAGTTTTCAGCTATGTTCGTGTTACAATGTTTTGATGTATAAGCATGTGCTTTTATTCTGTGTTGCTCCTGGGCAGAGCTGGTGTCATAACATGCCTAGTTTTATGAAGAGATGAAAGAATTGAGAAGAGGAGTCACTGGAAGGTCAAGGAAGGCACAGATAATGCAACCAAGGCTGGAGGAAAGAGGAGAGCAGGATCTTGTTAGTTTCTTCTTCCATACTCTTGTGTATAAAACCTTCATGGTCTCTAGTTGGGAGACAGGGCTGGAGTGAGAAGGGATTTGACCATGCCTTCAGTCCTGCCTTCTTAGGAAGCTTCCCTGTGGTGATGTTTAACCTCCTCCAATGATTCTCAGTCAAGGGGATTTTTCACTGAGGTTTAAACTCTAAACAGATTCCAAGTTGCAAGACTACTTGAATGCAAATGAGGACAGTGGTCACTGAGAACCAAAATGTGCTGATTTAGGTTTATGAAGCTCAAGTCAGTTGACCTGGCAGCTCTGGTGTGAGATGAGGTGGAATTTAAATGTGCAAAGTGGTCATTTTCCAGGCATCTGCCATTTGGAGTCAGACGTTCTTCATGATGAGAGTCTTGCTCATCTCTTTTCTGTTGACAAAAGTGTTTGGGCCATGGTTGGAAATAAGGAAGAATAGTAATGCTTATAAAAAGTCACCTTACATTTGTGTCGCATGCTACATTGAACAACGCGGTGTCATATCCATTATCGTATTTGATCCTTGAAGCAATTCAGTGAACTAGAAAAATTACTGCAGCCTGAGATTAGGCATATTCTTAAAAGATCCATGGTTGCTAGCATTCATTTAGAGTGTGTATACCTAAGCTTGTATATACAATGACCTCCCTTCTGTTTGCTCTGTATATAAATTTTTACTTTTTTAAAATCCATTTGCCTTTTTAAAATCTCCATATCCTTTGACACTTTACATCTTGTTCTACTGTCTCTCTAACATTAGTAAAACTAATTATTGAGAAGAAATACATATTTGAGACTGAACTCTTGGCTGAATTTCTGCTAGAAATGTTCCCTGTAACAGGTGTTAAATAAGTTCATTTGTCCTTTCTTTCTTCCTTCCTTCCTTCTTTCCTTTTGTTGTTGCTAGGAAAAAACTGTGTGTCTGTGTGTCTGTGTGTGTGTGTGTGGGGGTGTGTGTGTGTGTGTGCATGGCCTGAAGAAAGGCAGGGGTGAACAGTAGAGAAGATGATGGGTTGAATTAATCAAAGTGAAGAAAATCATAAAGTTTCAAAAGAGGTCCTTTAGAGGTTAAAGGCAGTTATCTACAGAGATATGAATTTATAGTAACTCTGATTTTGTGGAATGTATTTCTTTTGGTAAAACAATGCTATTAGGCTCTGCTTGTGCTGCTTAAACTGTTTCACTGTATAGAGTGACACGTAAAATCAGTGATAACTAATAATTTTTTTCAGTAATTTTATGTTTAGGAAATGTATTCTTTTCCTACTTTTGTTAATGTTTATCATGATCCTTTCCCTAAATGATTAGCCTTATATTTCAAGATCTTTATTTTGCCAGATGGTACTGAGATCACTAATACAGCAATCAGGAGTTCCCATACATGCAGAAATGTAACCATCGGAGATGTGAGTTAACAGAGTGAGAATTATATTTTTTATACTTGAGAATTTTACAATTCTTAGCGAGATTAATATGTTTACATATTATGTTTATATATTATAGGATATGAATGACTTTTAAACAATTAAAAGGCCATGTACAGGGCTGCCCTGGTGGCGCAGTGGTTGAGAGTCCACCTGCCGATGCAGGGGACGCGGGTTTGTGCCCCGGTCCTGGAAGATCCCACATGCCGCGGAGCGGCTGGGCCTGTGAGACATGGCCGCTGAGCCTGCGCGTCCGGAGCCTGTGCTCCGCAACGGGAGAGGCCGCAACAGTGAGAGACCCACACACCGCAAAAAAAAAAAAAAAAGGCCATGTACATACTTGCCCCAAATTATTATCATAATTATAATAATAATAGTTTAATAAGAAATTTTTGAAATAATACCTAACATATGGTAGAAACATAAACCTATTTGTCTGACACTGTTTGATTTAGGCTGAATTTACCAAATATTTTGATAGAGGAGAGGCCATTTAATATTGTGATTAAAAGCTTAGACTGAAGTCAGATAGAGCTGCATTTAATTTTTGATTCTGATGCTTACTAGCTAAATTTCCCAGGCCCAGTTTTCTCATCTGTACAATGGGGACCAAATTTGTAACTAAAAGGGTTTCTAAAATTATCAAATAAGATAAAGAATATGAATTGCTTAGCACAGTGTGTATTATAAAGTCAGCGTTCAGTAAGTAGTACTATTGGTATATTGTTACTTACTAATAGTCATTAATTCAGTTGTATTAGCCAATATTTGCCATATCTTATGTATTCTGTAACATATGTATTTTTTCTCTTAGACTGTCTAAAAGCAGAATATTATGTGTTTATAAATATATTTATTTATTAACTACTTATTGAATGACTGCTATGTGCTGGATAGCTGGCTAGAAGCCAGGTTTAGAATGGTAAGCTAAGCAAAGCCCCTTCTTACACGGAAATTTTAGTCAGTATGAGCAATAGATAATTAACAAGCAAACTAAAAAAAATCCATATTTATTTGTTCATTTAGCAGCAGCGGGCTGATCAAAGATTCTTGCATGAGTCCTTTGAGAGCCAGGCTCAGAGCAATTGTCCTGGGATATGGAACACAGTGGGGAATTATTGGTAGGCATGATTCTAGAAACTTCACTGTTTCACTTGGGAGCCCTGGGCTCTAAAGTCATTCACTGTACTCATGCAATGTCTGCATTTCCCGCCATTCCACAGAGCAGAATGGATGTGTAAATTTCCTTCAAATCACCTTTTCAGTGCTCAGCAAATTATATAAAATGAATAAATAGGTTAAGGGCCGTTCTTTATAAAGGCCCGTCAGTCAAGGTGTTCAGCAACTCTAAGGCATGCTGAATGCAGACAGTGATAAAGTAAATCTGTTTTCCCACCTTCATTTATTCCCGGATTAAACAAGATATGCCTGCCCACCTCCCTTAGTATTCAAAGTCTTAATGGAAACAAGAAAGAATTCTTAAAAGATAGACTTCCAGAGTGTTGGTGCATGAATGGAGGAGGACTTTATATTCTAATGATGGAGGCTTCTGTAGTAGCTACACGAGGGGAACGTATCTGGGTGTGACATCCATAGAGGTTTCTTCCCATAGTTCTTGGCGTCTGAGTAAAGTCAAGCCTCTTCTAATGCTTTGGGTGGTTACTTCAAAAGACCCTAATGAAAGCACTGAGAAGGAAGGAAAAAGTTTCCTCCTGGCTCTCCATAGTGAATTACAAACTGGCATTCTCTCCTCCCATTCTTAAAACTCGAAGGGTAGTACAGGCAGCGATGCTGACAGTGTGCATTCGCAGATGCCACCATATGGGTCTCGAAAAACTAGTTGCACTGATGATTCCCTGCACATGTAGGAGACAGTTTGCATTGTTGGCATCGTCCCTGCACAGAAACAAGCACAGCTTAGCAAGGCTGAGCAGATGGCACTAGATCTGGTGCCAGGGAAGCAGTGAATTAAAGGTTATACCCACCAGGTTTGATGTGGTGCCAGTTTGAATTGGTACAGAAGCTTCAGCCCACCTGCTTATTGGCCTCATGACATCTGGCATCTTTTTATTTTACTTTTTAAAAATAATTTGGACTGAATTGAAGGCAGCAAGGAAAAATGTCATTTTAAAAGCCAGTTACAAGTCAATGGATTTAAACTCTTAACAAAAAAAGGCCTACAGGCCCTCTACATTAATGTTTTATATTAATGATTTTTATAAAACCTTGGGGAAATTACACATGGATGTGCTGAATTGTGCTGCAATTTGTAGCATCATATAATAGAGAGGGTGGACTGCTAAAAACTGGCCCAAAGTTGCTAAATAGTGACAACAGAAAAAGGCTATTATCTGTAGCCTGTATATTGTAATTAGGAATCAGGGAGGAAAATAAACTTGTTTCTATTTATTCTAATGATTTTCACATTGTAATAACGAGAAAACATTGTGGCATTTCACACAGAAGCACACTCTAAAAGGTGTTTTTCACCTTTGGTTTGCTCCCATACAGTTTTTCTATAGCAGCGTATTAGTTATGCTGTATTTCAGCTGTAATCCCCACTTGCTCTGCACACATTCATACACTGTGCACACAAATATGCAACATACCCAGCCCCAGGGTAGCAGTGTGTGCCTACTGAAACCAGTTTGTATGTCTCCTCCATTTGGGATTTTCATGTCTGCTCCCTGGGTGTGAAATGAAAGCATGCCATGGAGTTGCACTCCGAGGTGATTAGCTTGGTAACTAAGCCTTTTGATTCAAAGTGTATATAAGGCCTGGCTTAGAGCATCCATGATTTATCGAGTTTAAATTGACTTTTAATGATACTGTATCAAGCTCTGCATCAGCATTCTAGAGGTAAAAGAAATTATCGTTAAGCCAATGGATTAAATGTCTAAAATTGCATCAACTTTTCATCCCACAAATCTGCCTTGTATCATGGTCATACTGACTTTTTTGTTCTTCCTATTGGAATTGGACTGATTTTTTTCTTTTTCAGAGATTGTAACAACTTTGAAGTTTTGTGGCAGTGTAGTCTTTTCTTTTCAGAAAAATACCTAGAGAAGAGACATTGATAAGGAAAAAAAGAAGTAGGAAGTGCTTCTAAATTCTGCTCAAAGAATTTTGAGGGAGAAAGAAGAAAAACTAGCAGCATACCTCTAGTTGTGAACAGAAAAAAGACTGGGAAGGCAATAATTTATTCCTGTTTTGAACTCTGTAGACAGTCAACAGGCAGAGACAGTGAAGAGGCAGCAATACTGATATAGTCCTCAGAATATGAGAAAGGTTTGGTGTCTGGTTGGGAAGGCTACATCCATTCATTAGTTCTGGGTAAAATCTGCAAATCTGTTTTGAAGCCTTTAATTGAATATTGTAATGACTTCTTAATATTAAAAGTATTATTATTTATTAATGTTAAACTATTAAACACATTAAAATTATTTTAAAATATTAAAATGTCATTAATTATTAAGATTAAATATTAATTAATTTCCAATTCTGAATTGCATGAACCACAACTATGTTTTTTTTCCAGTGGTAAATCCAGGTCAAAGAAAAAAAAAAAACAACAACTACTTCCCAAGGTCAAGAAATTACTAAGGGAAAAATAAAGTTCAAAAAAATCTTCTAAGCAGCAAGACAAGAAATGATGTTGGAGTTCTACAGACCCATTTGTTGTTACCAAAATCCTTAGGTTCAGCTAAGTTTGCAGATGGGAAAAAATCTCAAGTTGATTTGATATAATTTAAAGGAAATATTAATCAGCATTTCAACAATAAAGATGGGAAAAAATAAAACCACCCACATAGCAGAACCTTCCTAACATTGGAGCCTCTTAGAACTTCCTCCTGTTCATGTACCCAACTCATTTACATTTGATACTTATTCAAAACTCTATTAGACTGGAATTTCTTTCACAGGCTTCTAAGGTGTTCTTCTATAATAATGCTCTATCATTTTTGCTATCCAAAGACATCTTACTGTTGTCACAGTCAAAACTTATACATTATTTAGTGTTATAAATAATTCTTGTTAGAGACCAGGTACTAAATTGCTACTTCATATTCATTGTAGCAAGATAATCTATTTCAAATTTCTCCAGATAAATAGGTAGCCCAATATATTCCAAGGGAAATAAAAGAAGTATGTTCTGCTTCTTCAATTGAGCAGTTTTAATGAGGCAATGGTTAAAAAAAAAAAAATTCCCCAATGAGAGATGGCAATGAAAGTTGTAAAGTTGTAATCACAAGGAGATGATATCCAAGCATAATTTTATTTACAATGTATCTGATAACATTACCTTCTGGGCTATCTATAATACATTGCTGAGTACTCTGTCTCAGTACATTTAAAATCTATTAATTGTTAATTTTGAATATTTATTACCAAAAATTCAAAATGGGTGCTTTAAAAATAAATCCAGAAAATCAATAATTTCCCCTCACTTTAATGAAATACAAGATAAAATTCTTGAAGATTCAATTTACACGGACTCTGAAACTGAGAATAATGGTCACGTGGATTTAGCTCAGCCAAATCCTGCTCTCCAGCTATTATCATGATTAAAGTATATTGTTGCTTTGCTTAAGATATGATTATTTTGCAGAGTAAGATAGAATACAGTTCTTGGCACAAAATAGGAACTCAAAAGATTTGATGGATTTATGAACCAGGTAGTGAATCATTTATTCATGCTTTCTTTCATTCAGTATTATTGATGGAACATGTATTATGGAAGTGGCTAAGATCTCACATTCTGGAAACAGATTGCCTATATTCAAGTTGGTTCTGCCTCGTGCCAGCTGCGTGATTTGGGACAAGTTACGTAACATCTCAGTGCCTCAGTGTCCTCCTCTGTAAAATAGAGAAACTACAAATACTAATAATACCTACCTTATAAAGTTTTATGAAGAATGTTTTATATTTATTAAGAATTTAGAGGGCTTCCCTGGTGGCGTAGTGGTTGAGAGTCCGCCTGCCGATGCAAGGGACACGGGTTCATGCCCCGGTCTGGGAGGATCCTGCATTCCGCGGAGAGACTGCACCCGTGAGCCATGGCCGCTGAGCCTGTGCGTCCGGAGCCTGTGCTCCGCAACGGGAGAGGCCACAACAATGAGAGGACGGCGTACAGAAAAAAAAAAAAAAAAAGAATTTAGCGCAATGTTGAGTACATTGTGTCGTATAAGTATTTGATCAATAAATAGATACATAAAGATAGGTATATGATAAAATTCCCAGCACAGAGAACAGAACAAGATCTCTATTCCAATGTACTCAAAATACTCAGATATTCTTCTAGCTCAGAAATGCCTAATGTACACACAAAAAACTTTTAATTTAAATGAAAGTTTAAGTTATGGGCTCAGAAAAATGGAATTTACCAAAAGATCACGTGATGATTAGTATCCCTTCAACTAGACATAACTTCTCTTTATTCTTGTAGGCAAAATGATGAAGTCATTGAGATATGTGTTCATCATTCCCAGAATCTTCTTCCTTTGTAAAGGCTCTTCTCATTTAAAGGAGAAATGATCTAATATCAGCTTACTACACTTTTTAGTTGATATTCTAATTAACTTTGTATGTTTCTGAATAATTTCCAGTGTCTCTTCAACCATGCAAGTGAAGATTTTAAGCTTTTTTCCATAATGATAAAATAAAAGCATTTCATCCCTTTAAAAGATTTTTATTTAGGGCTTGACCAGTAGAAAATTTGAGGGGAGGAGCCAAGGGGCCCCAGAAGAATGAATATACTATAAACTATGTTCTCCACACCCTATCAGTCTCAAGCATCTATTGATTCCACACCGTTTCTTTCTCTATCCCCAGCACCACTGCCTCAGTTCAGGTTTTCATCATTTACCACCAGAACTGTTGAAGTCTCTTTCTTTGCTTCCCAGCTTGCTTTTTCTTCCCCTATATCTCATTATCTGCCCTACAGCCAGGATGAGCTTTCCAAATGACAGCCCTGATCATGCTACTCTCAAGTTCAAAAATCTTCTAACAGAATAGTATACCTCAGCAGAGGCTCTAAACTTGGTTGCCCACGAGACTCATCTGGCTGAGCTCCTTGTCTCTGAGGTTATTGATTCAGTATGCTTTTGATTAGACCCAGGGATTTTGATGAAGCCACTCCATGACCAATGTTTGAGAACCACCAGCCAGAAGCAAAAGGCAAGGTACGCAAACCCTCTCAGGATTTGTCCTTGCCAGTCTCTCTCCACTCCTGTACACCTGAGCCCCTCCAGCTGGAGTTCCTACCTCCACACCTTGCAGGTGCTTCGCTCCTGGCCCAGTAGTCACCTTCCCTCTGTGACCCCTGGTGACTGCTCTGCAACAGTTGGTAGCTCCTTCTCTAGTGTTTTCCAGCTCCTTCTCTAGTATTTCCACTCTGCCTAGACTACACTGCACACTTCCTTACTTTTATAATTACGAGAATTTATATTGCACGTAGTGCTGGAATAATGGCATTTAAAAATGCCATTAGTTCAACTGGACAAAAATAATCAATGCAAAAAAATCCATTTTTCATTTATATCTGTTGGATAACATTAAAGACAGTTCCAATACATAGCACTCCTCCCAATTTTTTCTCTCTTTCCAGTTTTCTCACACCCATCTACCATAGTACCTTTCTCTTCCAAACTCCCTGGAGATTCTCTCACACACCCAGTCTTACTTGACTTTTATCCTTCTCATCCATCTTCTTTCCTCCTGATTTTGCAATTTGAAAGTTTCAGAGAAAAATAACACTTCCCTTAGAAGTCTGGAAATGCCAAAGAACCACAGCTGTAGTTGTATTTAGTGTATAGGAGTTGTTCCTAGTGGTTAGAGAGAAGGGAGATTTGCGAACAGTCATACAAAATCCTGCCATTTCAGCTTGAGCTCCTTCAAAACAATGATGTCTTAGTGATTTTGATTTCTCCGTACAAACTCAGATCTCAAAATATATTATAATATTAGGTGACCAGTGTGTTTTTAGTATGTATTCTACCTACCTACTTATCAGAATTGCCTTAAGGAAAATGTAATTTGTTTGCTTTAGGGTAATATAGAATCAATAATGTAGGAGGGTAATCTGTCTTTGTCACAATTTCCTCTTTTCCTGCCACCATCTAAAGAAAAAGTCTCCTGTTTCTGTGTGTTCCAATCACCATAGTTATGTACCAAATTGCTCCAAAGTTAGTGACATAAAAACTTCTTTATTTTGCATGCAGATTCCTTAGGATAGGTATTCAGGGCAGTCTTCACTGGGGTTATGTGGTTGAAGTCAGAGGGCTGCTGTCACCTGAAGGCTTGACTGGGGGTGAGGATCCACTTCGCTGGGACTATTGGCTGAATGTGTAATGCATATGCACGGAGTTGCTTGAGTAGCCTCACGACATGGCATCTGGCTTCCTCCAGAGCAAGTGGCCCAAGAAGCTAAATTAGAAGCTGCAGTGCCTTTTATGACCTAGCCTCAGAGTCACACATTGTCACTTCTGCCCTGTTCTATTCATCACTCAGGGCCAGTGTTGATTCACTTTGAGACAGGACTACACAAGATTATGGATATTGGAGATGTGCATCATTGGGTACCATCTTGGAGACTGGCTACTCTCCGAATGTCTATCTACTCTTTTCTGAAAGATAAATTGTGCACTAATTAAGTTGCTGTCACTGCTGTAAGGAATAGAAAGCATGAGGTATTGAAAAACATAACATTTTGTAGCTGGAAAAGATCAAGAGGTTATAGTCTAATTCAAGTGTTCTTAAATCATAGATCTGGAAGTAGCTTTAGGGATTAGCTAATTCAACCGTTTAGTTCATAGATAAGAAAAGAGAGGCTCAGAAAGAACATTTGTGGCAGAGCTGAGAAAAATGGTCAGAACTGCTGTATCCCCGGCCAATAAATAATCAAATGAAGCAAACACAAACAAAACTCTCTGGGAAAATCTGAGAAAGAAAACTGCAAATGTGTTCTTTGATGTGTAAAAGTAATCTGAATTTGAGTAAATATTACAAATTGCATATTGTTTGATGAAGTATCATGCAGTATATTTGTGGGGTTTTTTCTTGGTAAAATGCACTGCACACTAATTTGTGTGGGCTTTATTTGCTCACAACACTATATTCTATTACATGTTCCTAATTGTGCTAATTTACTGATCATACAGTGTGGTCACTGGCTCGGAAATTAAAATTAAATGGAAGATTTTCCATTCATTTATCTCTTAACAATTATAGAAATATTAAAAGAGAACTTTAAATTAAGACATAGAGTAATGAAGATTTTTTAAATTAATTGCATAAGTTAATTAAAAGCTTAGAAAGAACTTAATTAAAAGGCAAATTGTGCAAAATAGAATGTCCTGAATTCTGTTTTTCATTGCCTAGAAATTAAGTCCAGATAAATTTCACTAATAGTTTCTTTCAACATGAAGTTCTTTTACCTACTCTAATGAAGGTCACAGACAAATCTATTTTTAAACTACAGCTCTTCCTTCATTATTTTGACAACTTGAATTGACTATCACAAGTTACAGAGTGCAACTATTTTATAGACTTTCTTTGCAATTGGAATAAAAAACAAATAAAAGTAGACATAAAAAGGGTCATTTGATTTTGAAAGTTTTACTACTGCTACAGTTACAGATTGACATACGTAGGGATAAAAATACTGGCCTTGCATTAGTCCTGCCATATATTTTGCTTTGGCTCCTTAAGAGAATAGGATGTGACAGGGGAGAAATATACATTTTCAATCTGTTTTTTCTTCTGAGAAAAATACACCTCATTTCTATGACCTAGGAGAACACTGTGCTGGGATAGGGTGATGTGTCAATGTGGAGGTGTCACTCTGTGCAGTGTTTGGGCTTAACACGGGGTGGAGGAGTCTGATAGTTTATTTACATTCTATCTACATTGCCAAGTATTTCTTCATGAAGTCTTCATTTTTAATTTTTGAGATTAAAATAGTTATAGCCAGCTAATTATTTAATCTATTTTTCTCAATTTAACATATACATAGGTGACTTTAAATATTATTTTCCTGTAGTTGCAGTCCTAATAATTAGCTACTTTTACTAGATATTCAGCTAAATGGTAAATGCAGCAGGAGCTATGCAGAGTCCAAATGTGAATAATCATTTAATTCTAGATTATTTACTATCCTTGTATTTTAAAATCATCCTACATAAATTGTTAAAATTATACTTTACATATCTATTATTTAATGACCCACACTGCTGTATCCTAGTCTCCTGTTACTATACCAGCAAACCGCCCACCAAGTTTTCTCTGTGTAGCTGAAGGCCCACAGCACGCTCCTGAGACTGTAACTGTCGACAGATATGAGTCTTCTTCAGGGCAAAGTAAATGACAATAGGGAGAGTTAGCAGTTGTAACTTAAACTGCATTTTAGTTGAGGCCTGTACGTAAGACAGTTTTAGAATTGATGCTTTGTAAAGTTCATGATGAACAAGGGTTAAAAAAATTATTAATAGACTGGTTATTTTATAGGTAAAATTTCTAATGGAAAAAAATACACATCCAACAGAAAACCCAAAATTGTATAATATATGTCCTTGTAGTTTGAATGTAGACTTTATTTCTTGTCTCTTATTTAATGGTCTTTTTTTTTATCCTTGCTTTATTACTTTGTTACTGTGAACTGCTTTGCATCAATTCGATACCAGTTTGAAAAACTGTTGTTGTAAAGTATGTAACACTGGTACTAATTTTGTAAAATCTCCAAATGCCCTCTCCATCCCTCTTGTTTGTTCTTTATTTCTTTCCTGCCTTCCATGTTTGCTTTGGCTTACAAACTAGTGCCTGCCTAGTGAGTTAGTTAAAATGGCAACATTAATTTTTATGCGTGGAAGCACATCAGCTACACCGGGAAGGAAGTGGGTGGTGAGGAGAAAGGAGTCAGGTGGAACAAAACAACTGAGCATGTATATTGAAGCAAACTGTGCTGTCACAAGAAAATGCTCTGGCAATCATGAATCATAAATCATAATCATAAGCTTTTTATCAAAGATGCCAGTGAACAAAAGGTTGTAATAATTTTCATGAAAATCCTTTTTCTTGTCTTGAAAGCTTCTTCTGACCACTAGGCCAATTAGAATGTTCACCTAACCTACAGTCTCCTTGTTCCTTGTTTAAAAGTTCCACTGTCAGGATAGGGATAGAGGGGCATTTAATAATAAATAGGCAACAAATATGTAAGAAAACAGACAAAATTAAAATTGCAAGAGTACCCTGTAGCACCTTTATGGTTCTTTACAGTTTCTGGGAGACAAAGTAACCTGTTCACCTTGGCCCTTCCAACAGTTTTCCATGGTCACGCTATTCCAGAAGTGTTGTCTGTCCCACCTTTGCTGGTTGGCATTCCATCATGGTGAGATCCCCTGAGAGTTTGACAAGTGAGCAGGATTGGGTCCTGGAGACAGTGCATTCTTTGAAGCTAAAAATCTTGGGTGTGAGCCTGTTGTCAAAAGTTACTATGTGTGAGAATATGAACTAATCACTCTGATTCATAGTTTTTGATCTGTAATTCACAGTTTTAATCATAAAATTACCTTTCCAACCTCCCAACAAGATTTTGAAGGCTATCAATAATAATATTAAAAATAATAGCAATAATAGTAAGTTTGTTTACCATGGTAATTTATCAGTCCTAAAGCTCCAGCCAGCACAAGCATGGTTCTTTGCATTACTCTAGCCAACATTGCCCAATGTCTCTGTGGCTTCACATATAGGTCTGGGAATACGCCTGCTAGAATAACAGCTCCTCTAAAGCAGGGAATGTATTTTACTAATCCTCAGTGCTGCTCATCTAGCTCATTGCCAGGCATTTAATAAATGATCAATAATGTTTGCTTAATAAACAGCTAAACAAATATGGTAGGCAACCATCTGAAAGGCAAGTTAATTTTGCATTTTGTAATCTCTAGAGGTAAAATTAGTCTAAAGAAGGGATGCTATAGGAAGACAGATATAAGAAAGGTAAAAATTGAATCCAAAAATGGAGTAGGATATCTTGCTACCTTTGAATTTTCTTAGCAGAGGTTATTGTATTCATCAGGAAAAATGAGGTGACACTGCAATAACAAACAATACCAAAGTTCAAGGGCTCCAAACAATATCATTCATGCTCTATATCCATCATGGGTTGGTATGGATGCTTTGACCATTTGAATCATCCAGGCTGATGGAACAGCCATTATCTTGAATGTTGCTAGTCATCAGAGTTGAGGGAAAAGGAATGTCCTGCAGAGGTTTTTGGGTGGATAATTAAATGATGCAGCCTCTGAGCTTTTCCACTCACAACTCACTGGCCAAAATTAGACATTTGTACCCAAACATAAGGAGATCAGGAGATACAGTCCTAAACTGTACCCAGAAAATAATATTAATGACCACTATACCCAATCACTTACTAGGATGTTGTAAAGAGAATTAAACAGAAGTACTACAAGGGAGACTGAACTATGAGAGGTCAATCTGTAATTGGATGATTCTGCAGATACATTTATTTTCCCAACCCCTATGCAATGTCTGCAAGCTTTATTTTCATTTAAAAATTTAGTATTCATTGCACTTGTATTTTGACTTCTTCTAGGCCAGTAAGTTCTAAATACACCTATGTCCAATGGCTTTTTACAATTATTAATTCTATTTTAATTGACTTGTATTTGTGTCTGTCACCCTTTTCTGGGTGATTTGCTATAATTGTTATAGTCTACCATGTTTCCACAGCTTTCAGTATAGAAATGTCCACCAGTTCTTCCAAAATTTATTTTCTCTTTCAAAGAAGCACACTTTAGGGCGATTTCTCACTGTAAGATAACTTCTCAGTGGCCATAATGAGAAATATTTTTTGGAAGACTAGAATATACTTTTACGAGGGGTTCCTATTATATGGACACTGACTATGAAGGAAGACTGAAATTCCAGGCAACATCATGGGAAAGTACAGCCTTCTTCTAAGCTGGTAACCTTGGGAGCCATTCTCCTAACAGGTTGCTATTTGTGGTGCCATATCCTGACTTTCTAATATACCTTTGCATCAGCATGGGTCTGTCTGTACACAATGAGCAGAGACAGATTTCTGTGGCTTGAGTAGTTGTTTTACAAAGGCAAAGCTAAAGTAAAGAAACCTACTGCCTCAGGTAGAATAGAAATCCCATGATCAATGCATAGAATCTGGTGTTCTGGTAAATATGTAGTTTCTCTTCTGCACTGTTTTTGTTTGATGATTGTGTATGTGTGTGTGTGTGTGTGTGTGTGTGTGTGTGTGTGTGTGTGTGTGTTGGGGATGAATTGATTATGAAAAACCCATGACTAAAATCAGGCCTCAAACTCTTCTTTTGAAAATATTGTTAGATGTTATGGTGTTTTAAGGAAAAGCAGAGGACACAGTGGCACACAGTGGTAAATGCATTTTGTAAGAATCCTCACAGATAACAAATATGGTCACAGTGGCAGTTAAATCCCTCCTCCTAAGTGTAGCTCAACATATGGTGACTCTCGTTGTGTTATTTTGTCTATAATGTTGTGGTTATCTGGGCTTGTGACAGTGGAGTAATTACAGGGTTCTACCCTCCCATTTTTGTTCACTGGTCTCTTAGAGAGAAAACTTAACAGTCATTTGTCTAGGCTACTCTGAATGAGAAGCAATTCTTCTCCTCTCTCTTGCTGAATGATAATGAGGCGATGATTGTGTTCTCCTTGGAAAGACGTGCTGACCTGTCCATGTTGGAAGTTTGATGTGTTTAACAGTCACTGTCATGAGACTGTGGAGAAAGTAGGGCAAGACAATATCTATGGGGTGACTAAAAATACACAAATGCCAAGGATGTACACTGGAAGTTGGATAGTTCTAAGTGACTGTCATGTGAGGAACGAATGTGACAGAACTGCCATCTCATCCTAAGCAAGGTATGTCACAACTGATAGGTAAGGGCATCACATCACTGTTTAATGGCTCTGGTTTAAAAAGAGCAGTATATTCTAGAATTTTCAAAATGGGAACAATTGGCTTAGTTTGAAGCCAGCCTCTCTCAGTGTGTTCGTATCCATCAGCCTGAGAAAATAGAATTCTTATTTGAAATTTATCTTTGATGCAAATGAGACTCAGAAGAAACAAATGTGAAGTCCTTAATAGCTCAATTTATTCATCATGAATTCTTACTCTTGATGTGTGACTTCATTTTGTCGAATTGTGTGGTTGGGGAATTATAATATAATTGATAAATTCAGACCAATTGTGACTGAGGAGAAAGCAGGATATGGCAGTAAAACTGTCACAAATACTCAATTCAGAATGTGGAGAGCCAGATATAAATGCCTAGCTGAGCAGTTTAACATATTTTATAGTCATCCACAAATAACTTTGAAGGCTGAGCTTTCTTTTCATTTTATTTTTTTAATGTCCTGCACATCCATTAAAACTGTTACTATAAAGATCACGTAAGTTATATAGTGTAAGCATATCCATGTGTGCTTAGCTCATGATATAAAATGTGAGGGTTCTGTATAACTAAAAAGTGCCATGCTTACTTTTTCATATTTTATTTGATCGTTTTGCCTTATGCTTTATTTGTTGGTTCCCCCAGAAAAGCCCCAAACGTCCTAAAACATATTTGGAATTATCTTGGGTTTTATGTACTTAATGAATACTTTGATAACTGTGAAGATATAAAATTAACACAATAGACTATGTTTTCATATCTTTCAGAAAGTAGATTTTGAATCTGGAAGACAGTACTACTGGTAGAGGAATAGCTCCTCTCAGAACTCAGATCCCTTTTAGCACAAGAATTATCGACCCACAAGATGTATAATGTTTCCTTAGTTTATTATATCCAGACCACTGCCACACAGGCATGCTTGGGTTTTGTGTGTTGGAGAGTTCAATACAGAACACTGATGTAAGCCCACTCCAAAGCTAAACGTAATCATTACATCACGATTCTTGTTTCTCTATCTCCCCAGCACCCTTCAGAGTATCCTGTTGTAATAATCCACATTGCACATACACATAATTGAATTCAGGTCACAATTCAAGCATCACTCTACAGGAGAGTATTCTGCACAGAGGATACGGAGATGCTGAGGTTCAGCCCATGTGACATACAGTGCTTCTGAGTACCAATGGTGTTTGCTAGTGAAAGACCTTCAGATGGAAGCCCAACTTTTCACATATAAGAATCCTTACAATAAAACCAGAGGCTCAGAACTACAAATATGTTGATATGCAATTAATTCTAGTGGCATCCATTTCGGAAGTAAGGTTTCTTTGTGGTTCAGCAACATAATCACATATGGGGCATTGCTTATAAATCACAGGCATTTCTTGTTCCTACTAATTGGTGAACTAACCTATTACCAAGTCTCTTAAATGTTACACGATCTAGATATGTGAGCAGAGGTATCAGTTATATTAGGAACTCCTGAAATTTGCATAAAAAGGACAGAGCAAAATATCTGCCTGGAGGTTGCTGTGCTGTACTATATTTCAAACCAAAAGGAGGCATTTGCTTTAGTAATCTCTAGCTCCCATCCATAACCGTAAAAGTCTTGAACTGTACAGGCTACAGGGTGTCATACTCAAGTGTTGTCAGCATTGAACAAAAGTCTTAAGCACAATAAATCAGATCAACCAATACAGCAGTAAGTAGAGTTTTAAACAACAGCTCATGAGTTGAGCAGGGCCTTTTGAGATACATATTTTGAAATAAAAAAAGGTTAAACTTTGTGAACATTGAATGCAAAGTCTTTAAATGAATGTTATATGAATTTGAGAAATGAAGAAAAAAACATTTGAGAAGGCTGCTTAATTGAACCGCTCTTCATTGTGTGTGCCAGCAATGTTGGAAATATATTTATCAATACACCTTTTAGTCACACAAAATGGACACCATCTAATCCAAAGGGGAGAATCAGGGATGCACAAAGGCACTGTTGAATGTCTTCTGACGATAGTTTGGTGAGTGAAATGTAAAGCCAGGATTTACAAATATTACACAAGTGAACACTGTTACTGCACTCAGGCTGAAAAATCCTGTTCAAATCCAATAAGTGGTTTAAGATGTGCAAATAGAGCCTTCTGCAGGGAGCCAGGCATTAGAAGCCACCTGGAGCATGTGCTAGAGATTGTATCCATCAATACAGCAGCTGGGCTGAAATTATAAAGAGAGCTGCTTTTCATCACGCTTGTTTTAATGCATACATTTCTCCTGTCACTGGCACCCCAGGAAAACTACTAAGCACAAAAATGAATGGCACCCATTACCTGATATTCATACTTGTGACAACAGAGGAAAGAATCACAACACAACAGTAAGCAAAAATTGATATCCAAATTATTTTTAAGTTGCTGCAGTAGGAGAAAATCTTGAAAACCAATGGGCAACATTTTAATATGAGAAGTGGGGAGGGAAGCACAATCATTTCATATCTGATTACAAATTTCCTTATCCTGATATGATAGGGGCAGAATCTATGATTATTTTCAAAGTAGGATCACATTTTAAAATATATTTTGTACTAAAAGAGGAAATGATGTCCTCTCTAATATGAGACTTATGTAAAATGCTGGTTAGGGAAAATATTAGGAGACTGTGGTTGGATCCAACCCATTCCAATATTAGAGACAGAGACCACATTCCCTGCGGGGTTCTGTAACTGGGCTGATGGACTGATATTCAGACATTTCTGGCATTTTATGTGGCTCATAACTGAATGGCAAATGCCAGCTAATTGGGCTTTCATGATGATGGTACAATCCATGTAACACACTATTATACTGATGCCTTTGGAACAACATGAAAACAGCCTCAATAAGAGCTAAGTGTTAAAAAGGCAAAAAACAAAAAATATCTTTGGTAACAAAAAGGAGATAGGTGGTTGCTTCAAATCTGGAGTGAGGATGAATTTGACTGGAAAGAGGCATGAGGGAAGTTTTGGGGGTAATGGAAATGGGCTCTATCTTTGTTGTGACAGTGGTTACACACATGTACGTATTTACCAAAGCTCACTGGATTGTGCAATTAAAATGGATGTATTTCATGGTATGTAAATTATACCTCAATAAAGGTGATTTTTTAAATAAAGCCTAGGTATCAGAAATATCATTTTAGTATGTTGCAGTCTGAAAACAAGTGATATTTTACATAAGCAACCTCAGTTTTCTCCTCTCCTTTGAATTTGTTGAATATTTGCACATTCATACTTCCCTGTATAAGAGGGGTTATCAAATTTGTTGAGATTGTTGGCTTTTACTCAAGAGTGAATTTGTCTATCAGAAGGAAACTGTCCACATGCGGGATGGGTTGAGGTGAGTTAATCAAGAAAACAGGTCCTGACTTGCTGCTTAAGACTCTAGGTTAAATTGATATGATTTTTTTTTCCCCAGCACAAAGTAATGTATGGTTCACAGAGGGGGCTGGTATGGCAGTTCACGGAAAAGCATACCTTTAAATTCAATGGAGTGAATACTGAGCTGGGAATATTAAGAGGCCTAATATTAAGAGGCCTCTAGGTCACTTCTAAAGCCTCAATGTCTTCATCTGTAACTTAAAAAGGCTGTGCCCATGCTATAGTTTTCTTGCTAATTTAATTTTAATAATCTTATTTTAAACAATATATTTTACAGAACCATGATAAATAAAATAGATAAGAGTAGAGTTATTCTGGGTGAATTGGAAGTGGGGTCCTGTAACTTTGCACATTAGAATAATACTACATTGAAATTTTTATGCATAAAATTTTGTACCTATATCATACAGATAAAATATATTTTACCAAGTTGCTTTCCAAAAAGTTCTACCCATTCATTCCCACTGCCAATAGATAGCATTCTTTAGGTCACTAAGTGGTGAACAGGTATGCTACATATTTTGTTCATGCCTAGCCTTGGATCATCTTTAAATCTTATTTTTTTGAGCTTGGATTTCACTTTAGAAACCTTTGAGATGATTCGTATTTCCTACGTGTAGGTCAAATACTTCAGAGATAAAAAAGGTCTTGGGATACACCTTCAATCAAAACAAAGTACCTTGGAAATTTTCCTATTCATTCACGCATTTATTGAGAATCAACTATGTGCCAGGCATTTGCACTAGGTTATGGAGATACAAATTTAGGTGCAACTTGGTTCATTGCCGTTAAAAAGTTCATAGTCTAGTGGTAGGATCAAAAAGGTACATTCTATTAAGAACAAGGTGTCTTGGTAGCTCAGACGAGAATCCCTGTAACAGTTCTGCTTAAGGCAGTTTGGAGTAGCCTTCATACAGAAAATAACAATTGGTTTGTGGTTTTAATATTTAACCAGATGGATTCTGGAGAGAGGGATTGGGTATGGTGGGCACAATATTCCATTAGAGGCACTAACATATATGGAAAAGTCAGGAGTCATAAAAGTTCACAGCATGGTTGAAGATAGGTGCCAACCTCATGAGGCTCAGTATGTGGCCGCCTTGTCCTTGTAATGAATTGGGAAGAATGCGTCAAGCCACACATTGTCTGATAGACCTACCGAAAGTTAATGAAAACACATCTTACTTTTCCTTTACGGTCCATTTTCTAGGATTTTCCCTTAAAATCTGAAATTCCTTTTACATCAAAAAGATGAAAAAAGAATGCATAAATCTAATTATTTTTAGTCTTCCTAAACTACACTTTAAAGGCCTTTGAAACACTTTAAGGAAATAGATAATAGTTTACACTCTATTTAGCCCATGTATAGATCACTTTAAGAATCTCTTTAATCAAATTTTTCTGAAAATTCAAAATGTTAACACAAGTTAAATATTTTAAAAGTGTTAAATATTTAGAGACAGACTATTGGAAAAGCCTTCATTTGATTCTTATGGTTCAAATTGATATTTGACTTTAAATAATATGATTGGATATTTAACTTCTATGAATCAAAGACCCTGGAGTATTTGTAGATTTGTAGTGTCAATACCAAATTAGAGATAGACACAAGTAGAGCCCAGGCTCAGAGAGAAGAGAGCTAAAACTTGGGACGTACCTTGGGATCATGTGAATTTTAAAAATCTGTTTCCTTGAAATTTAACCATTCCATAATGAAAATCTATCATAACATGATTAGCCTTTGAGGTTCATTTGAGCCTTCTAATACTATAGAAAGAAAAAATAAATTCTACTATGCTCACAATACACAAATCAAAAATCACAAGTTCCTTCAAATCATGGATTTCCTAACTCCTTGCCTACCTCTTCAAGGCTAGTTATGAATTAACTTTACAGTGAACAAATTCCAGCATGTGAATTTCAGCTACCATATTTCGGAAAGTGGGCTGCAGAAGCAGGAATTAAGCATAAGGTCCTAGCGACTCACCCTCTTGATTTAACAATGGAGGAGTCTGAGCACAGGTTGAGCAAAATGAGCGTTTGGTCCTTCTAAAGTCATTTCTCATTGTTAGATGAAGGAGAGTAATTCCAATCCTTTCTTTGAAGGGAGCACTATAAAAAGCTTAAGAATGTTTGTTTACTAAAAATAAAATCATCAGACTTAAGAGAGGAAAAATATTGTATCCATCACCTATAGTGACTATTCACTTCAAAATTCTATTACCCCCAAAGAGAGAAATTGAAGAGAATTGTAATCTTTCAATTTTCTGTCTTGTCTTGACTTGTTCCCCATGATGTTCTTATTCTGTGTTATTTTTAGTTGGCAGTTAATAATGTAGATTCCCTAGCTAGGAAAATTCCGTTTTTTTTTTTTCCTTAAAAGGACAGGCTTTAAAATAAACAAATTATCTAAATATCTACTTGGTTAAAAAAAAAAAAAAGGTGGAACAGGTTTCCAGACACTTTGGTTCAGAATTTAATTTATATTTTTAAACAAACATGCTGAATTTCTGTAGTGGAAATTTGCCATTTGGTTTCTTAAATCAGTTACAGTTTAAGCCATTGATTCATGAATCATTCAAAAAAGTAAGCCCAAGTTACCAGCATATGACAGCAAGAGCTGGATTCTCAGAGGCATTGGAACCGTGGCTTGTTTATCTTGGAGAGCATTCTTGTCATAATTTTTACTATGCACATATATTTTGTTGTCTATTTTGTCTGTTTTTCCTATTCTCAGGTAGAATAAACCAAGGGCGGGGGCGAAACAGAGAAAAAGACAAAAGCACCGCTAGCTGGTCCTGGTAAAGTTATTAAAGGATTGATGTCCTCTCCAGTGGGGGAGCAGACTCACTTTCTTTCAGTACAAGGGATGGGGAGAGTATATGACGAGTTCCTGGGCAGGAAGGGGAGAAAAGCATTCACCATAATGCTATACCACCACCCACTGAGTGCCCCAAACCAGCAAGTGCTTTTCCAGTTAACTGTGTGAGTGACTGGCCGAGCCTACTTGAATAAAATGCTGAGGAGGGTAACCAAACGAGAAGTGAGAAACTGGACATGGCATGGGTGCCTGAGAACACACACAGGCCCATTTCTCTAGGTTCAGCTCCAAAGATGGAAGCCACTGTAGGGAGAGAGTCAGAGCAAATGACACCTCAACCTATCACTCAAGTGCAAGGGATTAGAGAAAACCCACAAGCTCTAAAACTGATAAAAGATAGCTACAGGGACTTCCCTGGTGGTCTAATGGTAAAGAATCTGCCTTAAATGCAGGGGATATGGGTTTGATCCCTGGTCAGGGAACTAAGATCCCACAACTAAGCCCATGCACCACAACTACAGAGCCCATGCGCCCTGGAGCCTGCGTACCACAACTAAAGAAGAGAAAAAAAAAAAAAAAACAACCCACATACCACAACAAGAAGAGAGAAGCCCGCACACCACAACAAAGAGCCCGTGCACCGCAACGAAAAGATCCTGGATGCCTCGACAAAGATCACGCGTGCCGCAACTAAGACCCAACACAGCCAAAAATAAATAAATAAATAAATAATAAAATAAATCTTTAAAAAAAGAAAAGATAGCTACCCATGGATGCTATAATAAATCTGTAAGTCTGGCTTCCAAGATCATTACAACTAGGACTGTTGATAGAATAGTTCAGGGGGATTGTGGAGAGACCATGGAGAGTCATTTGAATCACTTTGCTTTCATGAAGCTCTGGGCTGCTTCCCACGCTTGAGAGGGAGGATGCTCAAATGAAGGTAGAAATGTCTGTTGTCTCACTTGAAAGATAAGAGTGTGAAACAGATCCCAGGGTGGGAAAAGACAGAGGTAATACATAAAAACTGTAAGGTAGAAAAACATTCTGGCTTAACTGTGTGAGGACCGAGGTTCAGATACCATTTTGGCATAAAGATGGTGATTGAATCTTTCTGAATCTGTAAAATGGCGACATATAACACTGTCTTCATAACAGCATTAGAGGTCTATGAGAGATAATGTGAGTGAATATGCTTTATGAAGAGTTATATGAAATGTCATTGTAAAGTGCACCCCTCAAGTCTGAACACAGGAGTTTGAGTTACTTCTGGAGACACTGGTCTCTTAGTTCTACCATTTAATGTTTAGGCAAATTAGTCAAAGTACTTATAAATTCCTTGGGTTCTTCTTCATCCTTCTCAGGCGTACTTTGTTTATGTTTAATTTGATGTTACCTGTTAATTCCTTTAAACTTTTGGGAAAACTAAAAACTTCAACATTCAACAAACTCCTACTATGTGCAAGACTCTATGCCAGGTGCTGGGAATTTTTAAAAATTATTTTAAACTTGTCCATCTTCTATCCAAATATTTAGTTTTTCGTATTTCTGGGAGAAAACAATACATATTTAAAGGCTGCTACAAGTTTCTTTATCTCTTTTTTTTTTTTTTGGAAACAAACCATTGAAGCATAATTTAGAAAACAAAAACAGAAGACAAAATTCTGTTACAATCTTATTACTTTGACCAAAAATTTTCAAAAACGTTTTTCAAGATTACTGCTGCCAACTGTTTTATATGTCAGGGACCTAATTTATAAATGCTTTATTTACTTTGTTTCTCTACTCACTTATAGAGATAGAATCAATACAGAATTTACTTATTGCAAGCTGTGTAAGGTTCCAACAGACTTAGTTCCTATATGGATTTTTCTTCATCACTAAATGTATTCTCATTTTCAAAAGCTTTATGACGACAAAACAAAGAAGCTATACGATACTTACATGGGGGGATACTAGTTTTTCAATTTTAAAGAAACTGCTCCCATATTTCTTTTATTTCAAGTTTACCTACAGCTAAGTATTTTCCTATTCAGTTGAAATAAGGGGTAGTTGTCACCTCAGTTTAAGACCAGCTGAAATCATCCTCCCACTCCTGAACAGTGTCCACAATCTGAGATCGACAAACCGTCAATCTCAGTTCTACTTGCCAAATATGAATTTTCAACAGATTCTACTAAGAAAACATTGTGACACCATTGCATGTCTGCATTTCATTTCTAGGAAAGATCAGACTTTTTCTGCCCATGTGGAAGATAGGGTGACATTATAATAATTAGAGCGAGTAATCCGAGAGGCAACATAGCAGTGAGTCCAAGTGTGGCTCTAGAGTCAGATTCATGGATGTGAGTTCTAGTTCCAATGGTTCCGACACTCACTAGTCATGGGACTTTGCCAAGTCAACGACTGCCCCCCCCCCCCAAACCGTGTCTTGGTTTCCCTGTCTGTGAAATACAGATAATTATTCTATATGGATGGATATTTAAGGATTACATGAGACAAAGCATGTAAACTCATCGAAGGACGCATAGCTAGTAAACACTCAATGAATATGAGCTATTATCATCATTAATTGAGACTAACCTCTGATATTCCAATTCTATTCGTGATCCTCTCTCTGGTAATTGCATCATACTTTAAAACACAGGTTTGGAAAGCTGGATGTGTTAGTATATCAAGTATGTAACAAATTGCTGCTTTTCTCCTTAAAGTGATTAGAAAACTCCTGAGTTTTGTCATGACCAACAGCAATATGTGTGCATATTACAAAGAAGTAAATGTCAACAAATGTGTCCTACAAACATCTTCTTTAGCTGTGTCTTTTCTGAAGGCAGAAAGAGGAAAAGCAGAGATAAAGGAACAGCTTAGTTACTTGACTGACCCAAACAGAGCTTGTGGAACCAGAGCTAAAGCCCTTTTAAACCTTGAGTGAGGCCTCTTCTCCTAGACAATAACCTCAATGCAGTGGTTCTGCTCCTTGGGCTTTGTACTGAGTAGGCTTAGCCACACCTGCCAAGATTATTGTCCTGGACCATGGTTTCTCAACCTTGGCACTACTAACATTTTGGTCTGAATAATTCTTTGCTGCAGGTGACTGTCCTCTGCACTGTAGAACATTCAGCAGCATCCCTGGCCTCTATGCATGAGATTCCAGTAGCATCTCCCTGTGCCTCTAGGTTGAGAAAACCAAAAATGTCTCCATAAATTGCCAAACGTTCCCTGAAGGGCACAGTCACCCCTAGTTGAAAACCACTGTTCTGGAACACGCGGAGTGGGACTTGTACAGGCTCCACCCACCAGTGCTTCTGCTTAAGAATTCATTAGAAAAATAAGCCATCATTTAGTTCACTTATAAATAAGTCATTTTATTCCCAAATCACTCGCCTATCTGTCCTTTTTTAATTTAGGTATTCATTCATTATTCTTCACTTAAAAAAAAAATATTGAAAGCCTACCCTGCGCCACCATCTTAGTTTGGGCCCTGTAATTCTTGCCTGCACTTCCTGCATCGTTTCCTCACTGATGTCTCTGTCTTTACACAGCCCTTATCCATTCCTCAGACCATGTCTCCATCCAAGGTATCGAATGACTTCCTAAAACCCAAATCTGATCTCACCACCACTCTTCTTAAAGTCCCTGCTTGCTTCAGGATGAAGTCCAAAAATTTAAGCCTAGCACACAAACATTCATGATCTGGTACCTGACAGCATGATGCTCTACTGAACACAAGTTCCCAAATATACATGATCTTTTTTTTTTTTGACATTTCAAATCTTATTTTATTTATTTATTTTTTATACAGCAGGTTCTTATTTGTCAATCCCAATCTCCCAATTCATATGCATGATCTTTTAAATGTTCATGCTTTTGCACGTCTACCAGCAATGCTCTTCACCTTAACCACTTGAATTAATTCTGATTGCTCCTTCAATGGTCCACTCTGTCATCCTTTGCTCTGGAAAGTCTCCTTCACTCTCTGGGTAGCATCAGAGAGTTTCCCCATTCCACTGACCATATTATATTAAAACATGTCACAGTCTATTATAATTGTTTATAATTCTCTTTTTCCACTGGAATGTAAGTTCTGTTATTATCATACAGAACCTGATTCAAAGTTAGTCAATAAAATAAAATTTAATTAAATCCAATTACAAAGAACAATTGGGAAATCCACTAAAATTAGTGTCCTCCTATTGTATTGCCTCATTTTTTTCGTATCACTTACCATTATGGTAAATTACAAACTGTTTTTGTTTATTCACTCATTTATTGTCTATTTCCACCCTCCAGTACCACTAGGATATGTTATACGAGAGTAAGGAATATTTTCTATGTTGTTGACACTGTTTATCAGCACCTACAATGGTGTTGGGAAGATAGTAAAAACTCAAAAAAATTGCTGAATAAATAAATACAAAAGGTGGGCTGAAAAGCAGAAGCTAGTTAATAAAACCAAGAATGACTGGTCACAGATGTAGGAAGGAAAGTGAGAGAATATATTCAAATAAGAAATAAAATATTTTATTAATGTGTCATACTTTATTTGAAAAATAAATACACATATTTTGAGAAAGCATACAACAGCAACAGTAAACTTAAACCTAGATAGAAGAAATAGAAAGGGCTTCCAGTTTTCTCTGCTACCTATAGGAAACAGACTTGGCAGTTGCTGTTACAAATGAAAAGAAAAATTTTCATGCACAGGGTTCATGTTCTCATGACTGATGGACATTTCCTTTTGAAAAGATGCCTATTTATAATCACAAATAAAATTCCTGTTGTCTCATGAACAGTAGACTGTGAGTCTTATGGATTTGCCTCCAAGAGTTAAATAACCTCCTAATTCCACTTGACAGTAAAGATAAAGCTACTGTTCTACTGTGATAGATAATCCTCTGCATGGGGTGGTGGGACTGGGGGAGCAACAAGGAGGCAGGAGAGAGGGCACATCCATCTTGCTAAGCAATTTATGAATTGAACCCTAAATCCTTAATGTACTAGATGGTGAGTCAGTGTGCTAATGCATACTTGATTGAATTTGGTTTAAAATGCTAAGTTAAAGTGTGCAGGTGTCTTGAGCAGGTGCACAGTATTCTGCTAATAAACAGAAGACATTAAACCTGAGGCAAGGCTTATTTTGCTGCATTATAGAAATTTCACAGACCTATAGAAAATACATGAAATATTGCTTTAGGGAGGGCTTTTCATTCAGTATCTCTTCAAACCCTGTAAATCAAGAAAACAATGTGCTAGTTCAAATTTGTTCCATGAGGTTCTTTTCTTAAACATTTAAAATGAAATATAATGATAATTCCCCCTTCTATTAGAGTATCATTGTATTTACACAAGTGGGTCTGAAAAATACTGTACTTGAAAACTCAAATATATATATATATATATATATATATATATATATATATATATATATATATAAAGCATATCATGCTGTATTTTTTCTGAAACACTTATGAGCACAGTTGGAGTCCCAGTGTCATAATGAAAAAATGCTGTTAATTTTCAGCTTATGGATGTGAAGTGCAGGGAACTCAGGCTGCACTGGGAATTAGTTCGTGCAAGCTACAAAGATCCACTATTTAAGGTGTGGCAAGATTTGAAGTAGCCTTCCCATTCCAGAAAGAGGACCAACTGGCAAGGGAGTGTTTTGCTCTGGGAGTGGCAGTTTTCTATGGGAAATGATCCCATATGAGAGACGCATGTGAAAAAATCTGGCATATTTTCCATCTCGCCTCAAACAGGTTTAAATAAGATGTCATTCAATAACTTTTTCACACAAAATGCTTTAGTTTGGACATCTACCCTTATGGTGTTTATTAAAGTATCACTACAGGAGCAACAGCAAGTTTCATTATTTATTGTCCATCATGGAGCTAATTCATTGCCATATGTTAGGCACTAGAATTTAAATAGTGATACTGTTTATTATTATAGACTAATTTATTTGGTTCCTATAGTTCATGTCATAATCTACTGCATGTAGATTAGAACATGTAATAATCTACTGTGTATTCTATGTTAGATATTAATATGTTCCATTTATCTAATACATTTTTTGAATATTGATTATGTGAAGGTGGAAAATTTCCTGTTCACCATATAGAAGTGATTTTCCTATGTGCCACAACTAGATTGGAAAACAATTATTCAGCTGAAACCTAAACAAGGTTCATAAGCAAGTTTTATAATGCCCCCTACATTGTGCTTTCAAGACTGAAACAAAATTTTTCTCTATTCTTTTCTTATCCCCCTGACATAGCCCTAGATGAAAAGACAACCCAAAGTTGGTCTCACACTTCCTAATGAAACACAAAACAAATACCAAGTTCTAAACCTTGGTAAATATCACTGAACATCTCAAATGTTATCATACACTAAAACAGTTTAATCTAAGCATCACCATATTAATCATTAATCATACTCCAGCTTTATTTAGATATTATTAAAATATAATATATATATATACACTTAAGGTATGTAATGTGATGATCTGATTCACATATTGTATATTGCAAAATAACTACCACAATAAAGTTAGCTAATATCTCTATCTTCTCTATCTCTATTTTCTTTTGGGTTGGTAACATTTAAGATCTATTCTCTCAAAAACTTCCAAGTATATAATACAGTATTGTATTGTATTATATTGTATTGGATCTATTCAGGGGGAGGAGGCAAGTTATTTCTTTCATCTAACCTGGTTTCTCACGCTACATCTTAGAGCTATTGATTTCCTTGTTCCTGAGGATGCGAGAGCAGAGAGAGAGCACTCTATATCAAACATCTTGATCTTCACGGACTTGGAACTGTTAAAAATTTTAGAAGGTGCTCAGGGTCAGAATTTTGTGCATGTTTTGCTTTCTTTTTAATTCCTTTGGTGCTTTAAATTCATGTAATACATTTTAGAGATTTAAAGTAGGATTAGCCTAGAGTGATTTTGCACTAAGAGGTACTGTCCTGTCAGAAGCCTACTCATACTATCTATATTTATTTTCTCCAACAGAAAACCATCCAGTAACCTGTAGGGTTTTTTTGTTTGTTTGTTTTGTTTTTTACTTTTTACTCTGTGCTTTTAGTAATTAAACTCACTATAATGTGCATAACTCAAAGGTCTTTGTTCATTAGTTTTTCATGTTTTTACTGATGGTCCTGCAACAAATCATGCAGAGCGTCAGGGCTCAGAATCACTTAAAGATGTTTAAATGCAATACTTGACCAGTTGTTTGTGAGATATGGCACCGTTTTTTTTTCAAACATTAGTTTATAGTGGAGGTCAGTATGCAAAAGCAGAATTAGTAATCTTCACCAAGGAATCAGCAGTCTATAAAATTCTTCAAAATTTTCATCCCATATTTTTCAGATGCACATAATTTGAGATAAAATTTACCTAGCTCAGTTTTATTCTAATGCAGTGATTCTTAAACTTCAACATGCATCAGAATCACTTAGGGGATTTACTAATCCAGATTACAGTGTCCCACCCAAGAGTTTCTATTTCAGTAATTCTGAGATGATGGGTTGATATTTTTAACGGGTTTCCAGGTGATGCTAATGAGGTTCCCAGTCCAGGACTGCACTCTGAGAACCAAAGTTCAGCATTACCCTAATAGAAAGCACTAAAATGATTTGAAGAGTTAATGCAACAATCAAGTGTTTCCTCAGAAAGAATTCCTGGATTATTCCAAGAAAGCATTCAGTCTCCTCTCCCATTAGTTCCAGAGCCAGCACTTACACAGAGCTTTGCAAATTTTTCTCTGCTTGTCTATTTTCTTAACTTGACTTACATTCCTTGAGGACAAGAACTGTGTTTTGTTCATGATAATATTCTCAAGATACACTGAATTCCAACAGAGCATAATGTATAATGAGTTTATTGGTATATATTAAAGGAAAATAAAATGAGGGCAGATTTTTCTCTAACACTTTGCTTAGACAAAATTTTACCATTTGGTATTGTCATTTGAATGTTAAAAATGATCTGAAAAAGTATGATGTGAATCCAGAAAAGTAAAAGAAAAAATGCTAAATCAAATCTGATATCACTTAATATCTTGAAAGAACCCGGGATGGCGGTTGGGAACCCGACTGCAGTATGAAGAAAGTTAGCTAATTTAAGAGTGGGCTGCCAACTTCTTTAAATGAAAAGGAGAATTTAGTGAGGTGTAACTATACTGTGGACCCAAAGCCAGTGACCACTTCATGTGAAGCTCTGCTTTTTCTGATCTTGAGGGTAATGTCCTCGGATGTCTGCATCTCCCACTTTTACACTGGCCACACCCTCTGGTTGGGAAACAAGCCTGACTATCTGAGAAAGCAATTCTAAGAATTTGCCTGGAAAAGAAACTCCAAATTATTTGGAATGGAATAAATGGTTTCTTGAGTGGATTTGTTTAAACTTGGGAAAAATCTAAAATTAAATGGAAATATGATGAACCAAATCAAACTCATAAGTTCAATACTTTGTGATGTAAGAAATGATATATGCATTTTTGAGATCTTAAGAACTTGTAATATTTAAGAGAATTTAGTCTAGTGACTTATCTAACATATTTCAATTTAAACATGTGATTGAGTGATGGATCTTGCTTGCTGTTTTTATTTGAAAGTTATGAGCATCTGATGTATTAAGGAGTACTGTAACACAATATAACTTCAGACTCACCATATCCATAAATTAAATGTATTAGCTCTGCAAATGTTATTTACTCAGGTAAATTTTATTTGTTAATCAGAAAACTGTGAGCTACTTAACAGCGAAACAAAAAATTTTGAATTTATAAAGGCAGCTTGAAATGTTTAAGTAAGGTGAATTATTCAAGTTATGAGAGCCCTCTTAACAGTGATTGTTAAGATGTAATAAGATGATACAGAACTTGAACTTAATAGACCAAGGAAGAACTAGTTTTATGAGCATATACCTTTCATAAATTCCATGCTAATTTAAAAAACTGAAGTAATGAGTAAATAATGTTTTTGTGTATAAAAGTCACGTATTAAGAATATCAAACACCTCATGCTTTTGGGGGGACAGCTACTTATGGCTGTACAGGTGTAGCTGCATAGACTTCACCTATTATTGGAATTGGCTTGGTCTACTGAAAAAAGGCTAGGGACCATTTCTAACTTTTAGCCATTGGATGACTGATGTAAAGGAGAGTCAGAGTCTAATTGTAATGATGTTATACTGCCACAAAACACACAGGCATCAAGTTCATTTTGGTCCTTTTTGACCAGGAGCTGGACTGAGTTATATCTGTTAAAGAGGACTGAGTAACTTTCTCACAGTCCTGCCATTTCTTTAGATCTTTGCTTAAAAAAAATGTTGTACTCACTGAAGGGCAGGCAGGTCACTAAACAACATGTACCCATTCTTTAAAAAAACAGCTACTATTATATTGTAACTCTTTTAAATGCATCCTTATTTCGTACCTCATGAAATACAGAACAAAATGCCTCATTTTCAGGATCTTTCATAATCCATCTCAACCACACTTAATGCCCCTCCACACTCCATCAAATATTGCCAAAGAGACTTGTGTGAACTTTCTCACTTTTCCAAGGGCACGTATTTATTCCCTCATCTGTGTGTGTGCTTCTGTTGCTCTCCTAACCTAGAATACCCTTACCTACTAGATTTGCTTATTTTAATCTCACTGAATTCCCATATCCTCTCTGAAAATTTCCCTGATTCCTGGCTCTCACTGAATTCCTCCTTCTCTGTGACATTCTAGAATATTTATCTCTATGCCACACTGTTTAGCACTGATGTGCATTTTATAAATATTGTACCACCACCATATAAACTGCAGTGGTATAATATTTACCAAAAATGTTTATTAATCCCTCTAATACCTTTGTTTGCCTCCACCCCAAGCACACACACAAATGGACACACACACACACACACACACACACACACACACTCTTACAAACTAGACCTTGGACTCCAGGACCATAGAGAAGTGAGGTGCAGCCAAATGTAAAGGAAAATGAATGAAGTTAAGTTTTACCTTTCTAAGACACAAAGCCCACATTGCTGCATAATGCATAGATTTGGGAAAAAGCCTAACTTAGTTTTCCTATGGCATAGAGGGGAAAAGAAGCAAAAATAAATACTATTCTCACTGGATTTGGAGAGGAGAGAGAATCAAAGTAAAAGAAGAGAAGAAAAGCTTAGAAAGCAGAAGCTGAAAGACAGTCTCTGGGACCTCAGAACCATGACCAAGGGGACAGAGTATGTGTACCAATGAGTGGAGGCTTGCAGAGGGCAGCTCTGTTACCAGAATCCAGGTATGCGGAATGGCTGTACCCAAGGATCTTAGTGGACCCCAACCTATGATCTTCCTGCTCTCGACTCCACAATGCTGGGTAAAAAGTTGCTAAATACTGTAAAGTAAAGCAATCTTAAGTATTGTAAAGTATCATAAAATAAAAAATATCATAAATAACTTCTAACATCTACAGGAGAAGGATTTACATAAGAGGGAAAAATCCTTTAGTAATGTAAAATAATAAGGAAATATGAAATTGACTACATCATTTTCAAGAGGAAGAAAAGACACAAGCTTGATAAAGTTATAGGAAGCACACTGATTACTTATCATTGCACACAGCTGAGACAGTAGATTGAAAATCAACATTCTCTCTCCAATAATATCTTCAATAGCCCAATTTATGAGGGCAAGTCCCCACTAACTTTGTCACCAAGTGTCCACTAGATATTTCTGAGTGTGTCCTAGGGGTCTTCTACTTGTATGCTCGGAGAAGCCTCTCTGCTTCTTCCCTCCTGCTGCCTCACCAGGTAGCTCTCTCTACAACTAATGACCCTCCTGATGAGCATAATTATTCTTTGCTGGTGACAGCAGCTGTGGGGGAGGGGGTGCCATCCTTACAATCCCAGATCCAATTAGGCCTATCTCTAATTCACCCACATCACTGTTGACTTAACAGGACTTTACTGATGTTTAAGGATGGTGGAAAGGAAATAGAATTCACAGCATCACTGGTCGTTGGCTCTGTTTCCTTGTCTTTCTCTGCCCTCTACCCTCCTCCATATGGTACCCACAGTCTCAAAATAGCTTCTCGCATGTCACAGGATGGTTTCTAGTAGATTCCAGAGATATGTGCTTTCTGATTCACATCCAAGGTGAAATAGATACCTTCTTTTTCTCTAAACATCAAACAGGAGTCCTTTGCTTTTCTCTGGTCAGAGCAATTGAGATCATATGTTCTTCTCTGAACCAAACTCTATAACCAGGAGATTATGACTAATTGGTTTAAGCCAGGCTTACAAACCCATTCCTGAATCAATAACTTTGACAAAGGGAGGCCACCCTAAGAGTTTAGGCCAATCAGAACTCACACAGAGAGCTAAGGGAGAATCAAGCTCATTTCACCTGTAAGGTTTGCCTATATGGTATACATGGAGAGAGAATAAAACGGAAGGCCTTCACAATTACTCCCCCACTCATCCTGATGTCTTACAGTGGACTCTGCCCATGCCTGGCTCCCTGCCAGCCCCAGGCCAGCCTCCACATGACCAAAGACAGGCACTTAACACTGTCACAACCGGATCCAAAGCAGTTTATTTACAGAGTTTAGGCTAACCTGTTCTGCTGGCTCCCTGTCTCAGAGAAAAGATTTTCTTAAAAATCCCAATGTAAGGTAAAATTTTCCAAAATTTCATGTGAATTTACATGTGTTTTTGGAGATAACTATTTTCGGAAGACACTTTATACTCTCTGACAGATTGGCCTTTCTGTATAGTGGTGGTCAATTTATTACTCATTATAAGATTTTAAAAGTATGGAGAAGTCACACTATATATTTAGTTGTTTTGTTTGTATCCAACTAGATTTTTAGGCTTCTTAAGAACAAATTCTTCATCTTATGATTTTTGGGGTTTTGTCATGACAGGCAGTTTCATGAAATTCAACCTAATATATTTCTTTGTATTTACAAAGCAATAAACATTTGCAAAATACCATGAGCTCTTTGAGGCTAGAAACTATGTGAAACTCACCTTTGTATATCCAGGGCCCAGGGCAACATCCGGAACGGAATGCACAATCAATCACACAATGCTTGAGTGAATAAATGAATGAATGTCAAAGATAATTATTGATGCCATATTTTAAATCATAATAAATAAATTGATATATTTGCTATATCAAACAGGCTCTGCAAATTATTCTAGGAGTGTGTGAGGTGGCCGCATTCCTGTCACTGAGATATTATGAAATAAACCACTGTTTAGGGAATGCTTCATTAAATCTGCTGTCTGGGAAACTTAAGGTAGCTTTTGGGCAGGTGTTTATGTACATTAGTTATATACATTAGCTCATTCAGCATAAATTTATCTTTGAATATATATTGTTTCTCTATATTCAAAAATCATAAAGTGTTTCTTCTTTGAATGAATCATATACATTTGGATCAATCATTTTATGACTAAGGGTTACAACAATTTGTGTCCCTGACAGACCCAATCATTGTCTTCTCCCTTCCTACTTGTTACACTTAATTATTATTCTGTACTAGATTTACAAGTAAATAAGTGCTATGTTTCAGGGAAAAGTTGTTTTGTTTTGTTTTTTTAAATTAGAAATTAGGACTTGCATTCTGCCAAACTAAATGTGTGCTTGTTGTTATTTTTTTTTAACACACATATCCTCCTCCAACTAAAATTTCATAATGGTGACTAAGTAGCTTAAAAGTTATTTCTTTGTGTACCCCAATTAGTCACATGAAATGAGTATTTTATTCAAAAACTAAAACAAAAATGTCTTATTTTTTATTTATAAAATGTTTTGAAATTTATAAAACTCTTACACATATATTATTTCTTTCAAATATTGGGTTGGCCAAAATGTTCGTTCAGATTTTTCTGTAAGATGTTATGGAAAACCCAAACAAATTTGGCCAATCCAATATTTGAAAGATTTCCTTATAACAAATCTATTAAAGATTTCAAATATTCTAAAGATTTCCTTGCAACAAATCTATTAAGTAAAGTAGATGTTATTATCTAATTTGTCAGAGGATGAAAATCTAATTCCTTATGTCACCTGTTAGTCCTACAAGAACACTTATTTTGCAGTATTCTCAGAATCTAGAACATTGTCTGGCATAGAGTAAGTGGACAACTAATAAGTATTTTCAAAAATGAATTATCAAATGTTACACAGCTAGAATCAGAAGTTATACCCAGGCCTGTAAATCTAATGTATATGCTACTATATCAGACTGACTTTATCACTTTTGCCTTTTTTAACTTTAAGAGGCACATATCCAAAAAAGTTTACTTAAGATTAATCATCATTCTAGCTCATCACTATTTGAACACAGAGCTGAAACATTGACATAGGGTAAAATAAATTCCATTCAATTCCAGTGTTTAGTGTCTACTATATAAAGGTAATATATTAAGGGCTGAAAAGATAAAGATGAGTCAGATGTATCTGTCCTCAAGAAAAATATAGACTAACAGAGGGGAGAGATAATGTAAATGTAATTTAGGTAGTAAGTACTATGATCAAAGTGTATTTAGAGAGCTCAGTTAAAAAGTACGGTAAGTGGAACAATGCTAACAATGTGAAATGAATAACAAAAGTGTAGTAGTCAGGGTGGGCTAGATTATACCTCAATAACAAATAGCACCAAAATCTCAGTGTTTTAAAACAGTAAATTTTATATCTTGCTCATACTACATGATCAACACAGAAATTCTGAACTCTTCACATTGCTTTTACTCCAGGATCCAAACTGATAGATTGTCCACCACCTTGAACATTATTGGTTGACTAGGCAGAGAGAGGGAGTTCTGGAAGCTCTCAAATCAGACATAAATGTCATTTCTGCTCATGAATCTTTGGTCATAAATAGTCACATGGGCACATCTAAGCACAAGAGGGCCAGAAAATGCATTCCTATCTTGTGCATGGAAGGCAGAGAACTCTAACCAACCATGCTAATGGCTACTTCAAAGACTAAAATAGGAATCAGTACATTCTAAGTAGCATTTAATGCAGTGAAGTACGTGTTCAAATCTTGCATATGGCTCAAATATTTAAATTAGATATATTTCCAAAGTATGCTCCTTACTTTTAGCCCCTTAAATTATACCCTCTCACCCATGATATATAAAAAATAAAAGAAATTCACAAGCTCTGAGCGCATATAGATGCCTGTATATGGGAATTGAAGAAACTAGAGATCCCTAATGAGGTAGTTTTCCTGCCAGAACCACTGTGTTTACAATGCCAGCTTCTCATAGCTGAAAGTCCTTTCTACCCACTGCACTAAAGGACTCCAGTTAGTTTTCTGTTCCAAAGCAGAAATAAATAAACAGTGGAGCCCAGTTATTATTTAGAGCTGCCAGTTTTTATAGCCTGAAAGTTATAGTCAGTAATCAGACAATCTCCAAGGAAACAAATAGCCAAAGTTCGGAGAGCAATGAATGAGAAAGGGCTATAATGATGGCACAGCATGGAGGGCATGTGATCTCCTGTGATGCTGTTGGAGGGTAACACTTGATGCATTTTTGCTGATAATTGTCAGAGGGAGAGGAGCCTGTAGAATTTGTATATGACTCAGGCTCTCCAAACTATAGGATCTGTATTCTGAGCAAAAATAAATGTCACATATTTCTTTTGAATGATATTGTAGTCCAGCATACCATAGATCTAATTGTGATTGAATTCTCTTTGTTTTATTTTTCAAAAGCTGATAACTTTCTTGGTCATTAAGAATGTTCTGGACTGCTAAAGAAATAAAATTTGAATCCAAAATCAAAAATGGAAGTTCATACATTATGGATTTATTTATTATAAAGCTGACTGTATGTATATAAATCAAGAAAGATTGTTAATTTTTTTCTTTCACCTAAAAATCTCCTTATCTCGACTGTCAAGGGAAATAACATCCATCTGCTTCTTGCTCTGATAATTTTTCTAGACCTTAAATTTCTCTATTTGTTCCCAACAGAACAAGAAAGACAGGACCACTGGATTCAGCAGGGTACATGGACCCTGATTGTTCATTTTAGTTCAATATAATTCATAAGGGTACAAGACTCTGACAGCTCTAAAATTCTGCAGTTTCCAGCATGTTGATTTTGCTACTCTATATATTTAATTTTCTTTTAAAAACATATCGTATTTCTCTGAGCATTCATTTGCTTTTCAAATTATGGTTGCCTAGCTAAGGCTTGTGTACCAGGTGCCATGTAAACGCATGTTAAAAGTAGATAAAAGCAATTTACCCTGCCCTCTAATTAGAGATGTCTCATCTTTACCACTGACAATAGCAGTATGCAGCTGTGGCAGTAGAGCGATAATAGGAGCTGGAGCAGAGAGAAATTAAAGATATGCTGGCTGGTGCAGAGCGTCACCTCTCCGTTGCTCAGCTTGGGTGGGCTTCAAAATGAATACAAATTTTTCATATTTCCTCTTCCCTGACTCTGTTCATTTATTTCACATTAATAATTAAGCTTTAAAAGCCAGGGGTATGTTGGGGGGAGGGCAGCAAGTTATAGGCTATGTCTTTCTTAATGACTCACCATGTGAAATATATTGTTGCCTAGTTCTATAGCTGACCTATCATTTAACACCTGTTGTATACACATAACTGTACTTGATGTAATAAGGTTTAAAATGTATGGAGAAGACACACTTCTTGTCCCTAAAGTTTGCAATCTAGAAGGATTACCCTTTATAAAGATCATATCCAATATGTTATAATTATTTGCCATGTTAAAGACAGAAGGTGGCCATCTTGGAGTATAATTTTTCAGAATAGGCTGTTTGAAATAAATAAATGTTAAAAAATCTTTAGTGAAGTGGTCAGCCTGAGTGAGGGACATGGAAGGAAGGATCCTCACAGGGAAAATAGCATGATTAGAGGTAGTAAGAAGTGGAAGTGTGTAAGAAATACAGAGACCATTTTTCCTGCTGAGGAAGAAGAACTGTTGACAAAGGACCTGAAAGTGTTTAGAGCAGACCAATATGGCAACATGGCAATGGAAATTTAATACCAGATCACAGAGAGTAATGTGACTAAAACTGCATTTGAGGAGAAACATACAGGTAAGTGTATGCTGGCTAGAGAGGAGTGAGAAGATACCAGAGGTAAACGTATATAAAATCAAATTTAAGTAGCAATTTTTGAATGTAGATTAGTATGAGAAATGATGCTACAAATGAAGAAGATACAAAGACTAAAGTGTGCAGTGATTAGGTATGAGCTTTGTTGAAATGGAGAAGAAGAAAAGTTAACTGAAGCAATGTGGTAGTAGTTAAAGGAACAGTCCATAGACTTGATCAATTAGATAGATACAATAAGGACGTTGGGAATAAATTTATCAGACAAGAATAGTGACAATAAAGAAGTAAATACAAAATATAGATTTGTGTGAGGAAATAACTAGTTCAGTGTTTGATACGTTAAGTGGCATCTATAGGGAGTTGAGATGCAAGATTGAAATGATGATGAGCAGTCATGACTGGGACTGTAAACTTGGGAATTGCTTGCCTAGAGGTGGTGGTTGGACCAAAACACATGATGAGTTCTTTATGAGTAAGAATAGAAGTAGAAGAATGTTAGCGAACAAAATCACAGGAAGTGGGAGGAAAAAACGTGGGATGGTGAAATATTAAGAACTTGAAATCAAGTAAGAGGTAACCAACAACCAGTGCCAAATGCTAGAGAAACTACAGTTTCAAAAAGAAAAGAGTTGTCCTAGAGATGAAAAAGCAAACTCAATTTTCCTAGAAGAATAGAATTGATAAATCCCTTCAGCAATAGAAGCCAAATAAAGAGGGTTAAAGAAGGGCAGAGTGGTGAAGAAAAGTGGCAGTGAAGTGTTCAATCATTAAATGCAAGAAGAAAACAGACTGGTTGTAGTAGTGACTGTGAGCATCACCAAGTTAGTAATTTAAATAAAGCTTAGGGGAATCTGAACACTTTTACATTTTTAGCAGGAATTAAGTATAAAGGGATAAAATGCTAAAGGGTGGAATAAAAAGTGGGATGAAAGTGAAATATATATGTGTATATATTTCATTTATATGCATGTATAACCTTGGGTAATGCACATCTAATCTGAGGAGAAAAGCCTGTTAGTTCAAAGATGGCATCAGAATTATTTTAGAAAAAAAATTATTTTATTCTGTTTCTCAAAACAACATATGGATCTATACTATTTCTGCAATGATATCCCTCAGAACATTGCTAGGATGCAGTAAGAGTTATACAAAAAGAGATAAAGTCTCTATGCACAATAATTTTTCATTTACAAAGGTAGCCAAGAGGATGAGGAGAAGGGGCCCAGAAACGGAGAAGGGCTGGCCTCAGGGGTGTCTCATGAGGTGGAGTTGTTGAGGATGCTGAAGAGTTGGCTAATGGGATATTCCCATTGTGAGAATGACAGGTGGAATGTCTAATATTCACCAGGAAAATGCTCAAAGTGCATACAACACTTAGATGAAAGCTTCAAATTTTCTTTCATATGGATTCACAACTCTCTCTGTGGTGTGTTAAACTAATCAAGGAAAGGGGCTTTGTTTTATAACTGGATTACACAGTGGAGAGAGACCAGAATAGCTGAAAGCTATGAGATGTGAAAGCAATGAAACATTTAGGGGAAATGCAGAACAGTAGTGTCTAGGCAAAATGTCAGTATGATCAACCCCCACACTATGAATCTCAGCAGATATTGGGTGTAGGATTTTGAGAAAAATGTTTACTCAAGTCTCAAAGGGCGAAGCAACTCAAAATATTGAATGCCTTACATCAGCCAGTAGCTAATATTTAGGATATACACAGAAAATAATTTATCAATTAAAATAATGAAATGTACTATGTGTTGAATATTTACTGCTGTATTTATATTACAACCCTAAGAGTTTGACGTTTAGAGTTAACTTCTGATCTTACACATTTAAAATCATTTGCTAGATTGTGTCTTTCCTACATAAATGCATATCTGAAACAAAATACTGATTTTTCCAGGATCTTATAATCATATATATAAAGTCATAAATTATTTATTGAAAGTATACTCCTAAATTCATTAGAGAAATATTTCAACTAGATTAATTTTGCATTAACAGTCAATGAGAGGTTACAACTGTTACTTGCAATGAGACATAAACATGCATCATTCTTTGACAGGAAATAAGTCAAAATCCAAATGATTAAAAGTGTATACATATAAAGTACATGCATGTATTTGCAGATTTAACTTACAGATATATCCAGATCAGGCATTGCAAGGATCAGGTAGAATTAGCAAGAGGAGCTATGTTGAACTTCTTTCAGTTGAAAGTCATTTTTGGCTACTTCTCTCTAAGGATAGGACTAGCTCTGTTTTGGCTTTCATTTAGAATTCTGCTTGCTTTTAGGAACGTGGACCTGTTTGGAAGTGATCAGTTATAACCTCACTGGACTTCCTAGGGCTTGATTGTACCTACTCTAACTAACAAATATAATATAATCACATATTTTATTGTAACTTCTCAAAGTGAGAAAACTTATATTTTGGTTTTCTTTCTCTCATTTTCAAATCTTCATTTGGTCTACTTCATGTGACAAAAGCAGTGCCTTTTCTTCTATCAGTTCACATGGAGCTCATAAATGTTTCTAAGTCCACATCATATCATTCAAGAAACAAGCATTCATTGAATGATTTACTGCAAGACACCTGAGACCACCACAAGACAGACTTTTCTTCCTTGGAGCTTAAGGGAGGAGCAATTTTAAACATAATTTTTCTTAGTTAACAATAATACACAACAGAAGTGAAATTAACAACCCATTGAACTCAACCTGGCCAAACTCTCACCCTTGCATGTTCATAAATGCATTGAATTATGTAATCTCTTCTTTATATTATTGTACCCAAAGTATTATTATATTAACATTGAAAGTAAATTTTAATTTTAACCATCAATGGGCATATATAGGGGTAATCTAAGTCAGTCACATTTGTTTAGTTTTACCAAATATCCCTCCTTGTCCACCAATGAACTATAATCCAGAGGTTATGGCCTATTAAATTGAAAGGGAAAAAAGGAAAAAATGATGACTACCAATTTTACAGATAAAGAAAGCAAATTAATTCACTGTTCCGGGTGACAGGATGACATGAGAGTCAACATCAAAACCAAGAGTCTTGAAATCTAGCTTTGTGTGTGTTCTTCATGATGCCATGAGTAAGAAAGAGAATGATAATAGCTGAGAGAGAGACAGAGAAAGAGAGAGAAATAAACAATTCAATACAAATGTAAGTAGAGGGAAGTGGAGATGATCTCAAAACACTTACTAGATAAAATTAGGGCCACAGGCAATAATTGCAAAAGTCATGGAGCCCTTGTCATCTCCAAAGCATCACATGTGGATGCAGGAATCATATTAACAACATGCATAGTCAAGTAGAAAATTAATAGAATAAAGCCAGACCTGGGGAAACAAGGGGACACACTAGTGGATATCATGCTTAAGAGTAAGCTTAGGAAAAATTCCCTATAATGTTGAGGAATGGACCCTGATCTAAGATTTTATTACAAGATTCAAAAAAGACCTAGTTTCATCATTGGGAAGGTATTGTAAATGAAGTGTACAGGTCTACATAATCCTATCCTTGTTCAAACTGGAGCTTGTATTCCCTGATGGATTCATATACAGAATGGTTTGCAACTAATCCACCTAGCATGGTTCCTGGAATTCCCACCAGTCACTCTGCCTTAAGCAGTGTGCCTCAGAAGGCCTTAGAGGAGTAATACATGAATATTTAAAAACTAATTTTCATGTCAGCATGGATTTTTGAAATTCAAATCAGTTGTCACATTGTTGTAGTGAAAAGAACACAGGTTTTGGAGCTGGACAGAACTGGGTTTGAAACTTCCTTTTCTGCTACTTAACTTCTAGTGTCCTCTTGAGTAAGGTACTCAACGTCTCTGAGACAGTGTAAAATACATATGTAAAATGGCTGGTGAACATCTGGTATATGTAGGTGCCCAAGAGATGCTCATTTTCTTTTGTTTCCTTGAAAGTTCTAAAGAAAATCTTGAAGTAATCTTCAATATGAGTAAAGAAGGTAGGCAGATTCCAGCAAGGCAAAAACACTGCCTTTTATTTAATAAAATATTGAAATACCTGAACAAGGTATTTGTCCTCCCTCTGTCAAGGTTGAATAGATAAATTCTTGAACTGCTATTGTTGTTTTTTTTTTTTTTTTTTCTCTATCTCCTACTGCTCATGTACAAGTGAGCATCTGGATATCCTACTGGCACCTGAAATTCAATATGTCTAAAATGAAACATAATCTTTTCCAACATGATTTTTTTCTCATAAATTCTCCATGACTCTTCATGGCACTAACAATCTTTCAGTTATGTACTACATTCAAATATTACTTAAAATAGACTCACAGTGTTTATTAAGCATAGAATGGTGGATGGGGGGTGTCCCAGTGGTCATAAATAATCCTCTAGGAAAAATTTGAAACTAGATGAGATTTGGATTGTCATAACGACTGGAAGGTGTTCTCAAATTTAGTGGGTGGGGGACAGAGATACAGAAATAACTGCAATGCTGGGAGATTGTGAATCCTTCACATTGAAGAACTGTGGAGCCCAAAATATCAGTGGAGATCCCAATGAGCAGTGCAAGTAGAATCCACCTCTTCAGATGCCTCATGCCCATTTTCTACTGTCCATTCCTACTTCTGTTGTACTAGTCCAGGCTCTGTATTACCTTGAATTGTAGAATGTTAACTGCTGGAAGAAACTTGAAGGTCACGTAGATTAGGGAACTAAGGCCAAAAAGGTTAATTTTCTGGCCCAAGTTACATAACTACTTGGTTACAAAGCAGAAGTTGACCTCAGATCTGATTGTTACCCCATGAGACCTGTTGAGGTTATAATATTATCTAACTGTTTTCCACATTCAAATTCATCCTCCACTGGGCAGAGTTGATCACTAAATCTTCAAGAACCACTACCAGAACCTCACTTTCCAACCCAAAACAGCCCTCAGTGTTTCCCCATTGCCTAGTATGTACATTTCTCAGTCTGGCATCTAGACTACCCATGATCTGGGCCAACCAAGCCACATGGTATTATTTCACCCTACTCTCCTTCTGCTGTTTTCAAGTGACAAACTGTCCCCCTGCTGACTCCCAAGCACATATTGGGTATTTAAATCTCCCCTCAAACTGTTCCCTTTGCCTAAAATATTCTCCATATTCCCTCCCTGTCAAAACTCTACTGACACACAAATGTCTTCTCCCCCATGAAGCTTTATGAAGAAAAACTTTCTTCAGCAAGATATGTTCTTTCCTTATCAATTCTAATACTTGATACCTGTCATTGGAATTACTATGATTTGGTAGGCACTATAGCTATTCGAATTTTTTTCTGTCTGAGGACAGAGACTAACTAATATGAAAAATCTTATCTATATCATATTTTGCACATATAAGGTAGACAGCAAAAGTTTTGGAGATAGATACACAAAAGATCTAGCAGCATATCTAAGGGGAAAAGAATCAAAAGAAAAGAAAAACTTTCCAGTCTTAACTAGTCACCTTAGAAAAGATTTAAGGCACTTCTCACCCCTACTTCAGGACTCCTTTTAACATTATAATTGAAATTCACTGGAAATGTGTTTCAATTTCAAAGAAAACAGAAGGAAATGACATCATCCCTGTTCTTACTGCTGCCCTCAATGAAAATTTCATTTATCTTAGTCATCTAACCGTATGCTGTCAGCAGTAAAGACGGAAGCCTCATTAATAAAAATCAGAGAAGATCTTCTGCCTTGTGGATGAAAACTAAAGTATCCTCAAGACAATTGCACTACATATTACAGCTTAGAGGTTGATAATTCTGAACTGCATCAGCAGTTGATTTAGAACTTGTTTATAACCATAATTGTGGAAGAGCAAATCTTCGTAAAATCTTTTTAACTGTTCATCACTGCATAACCTGAAGCTTAGCTAAAAGTAACCTATAAAGCAGAACTGGGGAGTAGAGTCTAGGTTTCTTGATACTGACCACTCACTTCAAAATTAAACTCTTGGTATATGTAAGTCTACGTGTGTGTGTGTGTGTTTGTGTGTGTGTGTGTAATAAATCTGAACATATCCTCCATATAACTATGTTTTCTTAATGTGTCCTACATGAAAAAAAAATGATCACATGATCAGTTAGGATCAATGGACCAATATAAATGAGCTGAAAATATATGGCTGGAATATTCATGTGTGAGAAGACTAAAAAAACAAAAACAAAATATTTAAAGAGCATATAATCCAATTTAGAGGAACCGAATTTTAACCTTAAATCATGAGCTAATTAGTCCAGAGTTTTATGCTAATCTTTTAATGCTGGAAATCAAGTTACTATGTCATGACTATTTATAAGTTCATCAGTGGTTATTAGAGTCTTTGTACAATGGTGAAACTTTTGATAGTACTGGACATTATCTCATTTTTATGCAGTTGATTAGATTTTAATTTTCACATTAAAGAACTATTTTCTCTAAATTTAGAATATAATAATTTTTTTCTTCAGAGTTGTAAGGATGGGATAAAAGGTAATCATTATGCTATGCTATACTTTAATCTTTTTCTACAAAAGATTATACATCTACCTTTAAAAAGTTATTCCACAAATCTCAAGAGCTGTGTTCTTTCAATACACAATTTATAGTAATTTACCCTCCAAGGTTTTTGCTCTTTGAACTTTAACAATATAAATGATTATGTCATATTCATGCCATTTTATACGTTATGTCATAAGATATTAGATTGCCTTGTATTGCATTATATTTAAATAGAGCTCAATAGTAAATAAGTGATCTGAAAAATTGTTCTGTACTTCACTAATAGCTTATATTATTTCCTGAAAATTCCTTTTCGTAGAAAAGGGCATGCCACTTCTCTGCTGGATGCTCCATCAAGTCTTGTTTACTGTAACCAGGAGATGAAATTTCCAAACAAACCCTGGTGTTTACAGCACTTGGAGAGGCATGTGGCCTGTCATTCCAGTCTCTGTCAAGCATGTGCCCCACCTGCTTTTCGGCGTTGGCTTAAACAAGTTGGTTGGGCCACAACACAAGTGTGAGAACATGAGAATGTGAGATGCCACAGGCCAGGTGACATGCCAGTGCTGAAAAGCTGGTACATGGCAGGGCACCATTGTGTACATAGAAAGGCCACATGCCACAGCAAAATGTGGCAGCCACGTCTCCAAAATTAAATGAATAATTTCCCTTCCATTATGTTCTCACAAATATGTTGTAAAACAATAAGCCTTGAGCTACACTAAGTCCAAAAGTTCAGGGTTTCAAAAGAGTGACAAGTAAATATTCATATCTATTTCAGAGTTGACTGACAGGTAGAACTTTTTTTAAACCATGCTTATGTGTGATTTGAGAAATACTTTTTTTAAGGCAACAGAAATCATTCTCATAGGTATGAGTCTTCTGACACGGCCAAATGCTGCAGATCAGCAAATAACTTTTTTTTTTTTTGTCTAACAAAGGAGGAGAGAATTTACTAGAAGAAATGTTGTAGAATCTCTTACAATTCCTCCTCTTTTTCTCTGAATTTCATACTTCTCTATGCTATCGCCAGGTCCATGCTGCTAATGCAACTGCAGTTGAATTCATTTCAAGTGTTGGCAGGAAAGGATAAGGAAAAAATAATTACACTTTTAAAATTCTGTTGAGTCTAGTGTGGGTTACAGAATTCATAAATGTGCAATGTCAGGTAATCCAAGGTATTTTCTGAGCTGTGGCTCTACTGCTGAATAAGTATGTGAACCTAAAAGATGAATAAAATTTCTATACTTTATCTTAATAATGGAAGACTCAATCCAAGGCCAAAATACTTTTGAAAATATTAGAGTTACTAATGAGGATTTCTTTCTTGATGAGAGGGCATCAGTGGAAATCTTGAAATAATCTAAAGGGCTTTCATCTCTGCTGTCCAAATTTTAAACAAGGAAATAATTGTGGAATTTGGGACTATTAAATTTTTTTTCTAGCATAATGTATTTACAGTTTTTAAAATTTCTTTACTTTTCCATCTGTTTAGCCACAAACCATGAACTTTCAAGGAGCAGAATATGTCTAGTCATATCCTTTCTCATAGATTTCATGTAACATTAGAAGTGAATCAGAGAGGGATTTTAAAATATCAAAAATTATATTAATATGTGGAGAGCTGTACAATTTCAGTCTGTAATTTAGATTTACATCCTATAGTTCTTGGCTTTTACAACTGTTCCCTAACTTTCCTAAAATAATTTATCATCCTTCAGTGTGGGATTGAGAGTATCCTGCAGGACCATAGTCCAATTTTAGATGAACAAACTCACGGTACTATTTGCTGCAGCCAAGTATCATTCACCTTCACCAGGAACAGAGTATCTTAATCGTTTACATAAAGGAAAGGCCATTCATGCTGTGCTATGCTTATAACATTATGTTGCCTAATAAAGGTATTTTGGGGAGTTTATTTATTCCCTTTCTGTTTGCTGAGTAAGTTATTGCTTGTAAAAGATTATGCTTCTCCAGAGAGCATTAGAAATAAAGTCTTGTTTCTTTTTTACTTGAAGTCTGGGCGATTTCTAGCATCTTTTAAGCCCAGACTTTGAATAAGAATGTCATCTCTTTGAAATAGTCTGCTGAAATACAGATTTAAAACTCCAGCACTGCCTCTTGATGAATACACAGGCTGAGAAGATAGTGAGGAGAATCCTGAGACCATGTGGAAACTCATTGTACTATGTATATTTCAGTCATGATTCTACAGAAGGAAGTACCTTATCCTTGCTTGAACATATTGAGCCCACTGACACTATGAGAATTACTTCTCACACTGACTCTGTATGTGAATTCTATAATTTTTAGAATTACAGCTGTAAAATATTTTACTAGTATTATGAAAGTCAAAATTGTAAACCAAACAAAAATACACAGATAAATCAAATATTTTCCTGACGTTTTCTTTCTCCTCTCCTTTCGGTCTTCATTTTCTCTTATTTCCCATTTACTTTTTTTCATATTCTTGCATGTAACAATAATCCCCTTCTCCCACAGATCATACACACTTCCAGTACATTGTAAAGATGCCTTTCCATTGTCTACTGACTTTCCTTTATTTTTTTCTTTAACTTTATTCCTTCTGAGACATAAAGAGATGAGCAAGAGGCAACACTTGGAAGACACTTGTAATTGAAAGGTAAGTGAGATTAAATGATTGTCCTCTGATTCACTGCTACCTAAAGTGAAAGCAGTGTTGATCCCATCCACTTAAATCTGAGCTGATGATTCAGTGCCAAACATGCCATTTAACAAGGGTACCTAAATTAGAATGAGACAACAGAGTAGCCTACCATCATTGTCTATGACACATAGTAGGTCATTAACAATTATTTGATTGAGTTGACCAGGAAAAATGTCATTGTGGAATGTGGAATGTCAGCTTGGAATTATTGGACTATGGTTATGGTAAGAAGAAATAAGCAAAAAGAGAATCAATTCTGCCCTGGGTACTGGAAATTATGATAAAAAAAGAATTTAGGAAAATAAATTGGCAAAAGGAGGATCTAATATTTTGAATTAGCGAGAATATACTGTTCAACATAAAGAACAAAGCTTATGTCTTTACAAATTAATGTTTTCATTTTCTTCAGATAAATACCCAGGAGTAGAATTGCTGGATCATATGGCAGTTCTATTTTAAATTTTTTGAGGTTCCTTCACACTGTTTTCCATAGTGATTGGACCAGTCTACACTCCCATCAACAGTGCATCTTTTCCCCACATCCTCACCAACACTTGTTGTTTCTTGTCTTTTTGACAACAGCCATTCTGACAGGTGTGAGGTGAAATCTCATTGTGGTTTTGATTTGCATTTCCCTGATGATTAGTGATGTTGAGCATCTTTTCATGTGCCTGTTACCATCTGTATGTTTTCTTTGGAAACATGCCTATTTAAATCATTATTTACAATAATCAAGATAAAGAATCAACCCAAGTGTCCATGAGTAGATGAATAATTAAAGAAATGTGGGATATATATATATATATATATATATATATATATATATATATATATATATATAGTCAGCCATTAAAAAAGAATAAATTTTTGCCATTTGCAACAACATGGATGGACCTGGAGGGTATTATGCCAAAGGAAATATGTCAAACAGAGAAAGACGAATACAGTGGAATCTAAAAAAATATGTGGAATCTAAAAAATAAAACAAATGAACAAATACAACAAAACAGAAAGAAACTCATAAATAGGACAAACTATTGATTGCCAGAGGATAGAAAGTTGGGGAGATGGACAAAATACGTGAAGGGGATTAAGAGGTACAAACTACTGGTTATAAAATAAATAAGTCACAGGAATGTAATGTACAACACAGGGAATATAGGCAATAATATTATAATAACTTTTATGCATAATCTATTAAAATATTGAATTGCTATGTTGTATGCCTGAAACTAATATAATATTATAAGTCAACTATACTTTAATTTAAAAAGCAAACAAACAAAATGATCTATCCTTGCAGCATCTAGAGAGAATGACAGTTGAAGCCATTTGAAAATTTGAGAAAAGTTATGTTGATGTTATGACCTTGTAGAATAATCATTTGTTGAACTCTAATTTCCAATCTTTATATTTAAAAATGGAAATGAATGTATAGATGAAAACATAAATTTGTCATTTTGAAGTTTTCTTCACTATAATATTTTCAGGCAGAGGTTTCATGATGAATTTAAAACAAGGTATGGAACCTACAAGAAAATGAAAATCTGTTTAGATTTTCTTAAGCCTACCAAAATTGCAGAGAAACATAGTCACCACCTAGTGCCTTTTTTTTGGGGTTTAGGGAAAAATGTTTTTATAATGCCCTAAGATACTATTTAAAATGTATTGAACCTGACAAAGTGTAGATGAAGATGAATCAGAGGGAAACTTTGTCTGATAAATGAAGTGTGATAATATTTTGCTAAGGAAAAAACAAGAATGATCTATGATTAAAAAGGAAACTGACACCAACATGAAGCACACAAATTTCTGAATTGAATTATTCCATCAAAAAATAGACTTTAGTTTATTGCTTACATTGCTTTAATTTCTGATTCTCACAGTTTAAAATATCTGGTTGTATTATGCTTAACAAACATGTAAGCAACACTTGGGAGGCATTTATAAAGCATCAAATACATCAGTAAATTTCATCAGAAGACTGTTTCAACCCATTTCACTGGACACCAAAATTGGTAAAAAATATTATTTTACATGAATATATTCTTATATTAACTATATAATTTGCCAAACCACACATGGAAATTTAAAAAGAGAAAGATATTTTTCTTTGGCCTGAAAGGAGGACCACACATATACTTCAGTGAATTGAAAACAGCTGTGTACAGTCTTTGGCACAGGCAAATTTTTTGAAAGATTACATCTGTATGGTCAGTTTGGGTTTTGATAAAATCACCATTAATGGATTTATGTATAAATATAAAAATATGTTGAACTGCTTAAAAACATTTTTAAAAGTTGAGACATCCACTCCTTGAATTCAGTATTCTCTTTTTGTCTCTTTTTCTTGCATTCTACTGGGTACACAGTTTGAATAATGCTGTTCAAGTGCAAATATTAAACTTGAAGGAGTGGTAAAACTATTGTAAACATTAAGAAATCTTAATTCTATCCTTGACTGTTGAATTTACTAAATGATACTTTGCAAATACTTAATCCATATATTACTCGGTTTCCTTGTAGAGTAAGATTAATAACTTCTTATTTACTGGAATTTTTAAAGAAGATATAAAAACTAAGAGAAATCTTGAGAAGATTTCTATATTTATATATTGCCTATAATTAGAGTCAATATTTTCTCTTTTGCCAGACAATTTTCATTACATGTTGCATTCTTATTTTTTTTTAATATAATGTAATTTATTTTATTTTGGTAGCATAAACTGGTGTCAGTAGGCACTGAATTGAACAGGTGTAAAAGAGATGAATTTATCATATCAAAGATTTTTGTTATTCTTAATTGTATAATGAATGCCGTGTCAAGTGGCAACTCAAGGCAGCATGTGGTGATTCTGACTGCAATGTAATAGTCATAAAAAATGTATTTATGAGACCCCACATCAGACATCTTCTGTGAATCAAACCCTAAAATGTAAAGCAATAACCTGAGAAGAGTTGTGAATACCTAAAGATGCAGGAGTGACTTTCAATTGATTTCCTGTTCTGCTTTTTCTCTTAGAAAGAACGAAAGACATCAATTCCATATGTGTATTTTTTTTCCCAGGCATCAATGTTCTTGTAAATAAATCTGAGAAGTAAAAAAAATAATTTACTCTACGCATGGATATTTGCTGTAAGAACGTCATGATGTTGGAAAATGAATGGAAAGGTTAAGTAGAAGACGTGCATCATTGCTGTAATTTGTAAACTGGTGTGATAACCTCGTGTTTAATATTTTATGGAGTGGAAGGTGAATGCTAGAGGGAGAAATGCCACTTGGAGATAAGGGAAATCATATGCTAAGAATGTGTATAAATATGCCTGAGAATTAACTTGAGTGTTTCTTTATTAATTGATAGACTGGTGTAACATGACAATGAAATAATGAAGGTATCCTAGCAACCATATTTTCATAACAACTGTGACCTGTAAGACTGTGATGACTGTCAGCCACATTTTGTTAATTCAGGAGGGTGAGCAAGAATAATTTCAATTAATAGAACCTCTCTGCAAACAAAATATAATCTAGATTTGATCACACCTATGACCAGAATTTTTTAATTTATAAAACAATAGTATACCTAGGTGAATAAATTAAGTTGATAATATTCCAGTTCTGGGTGGTAGTTAGACATTCTATCATTTATTTAGTTGGTGTACAATCTGGAAAAAATCTTTCTAAAAATCCACAAAGACATGTCAATATTAGAAAATCTGCTTTTAGTATGAAATAACAAAACATAAAAAGGAGTTTACTTATAAGTTGACATTTCTATTTTTATCAACTTTTTTTATTTGAACAATACCAAAATGAAAACATTATATGTCCTTGTTTTGATATTCTAAAAAATAGTTTATTTCTCTATGAGCGTCTTCTTTCCCACATATTGAATTTATCCAAATACTATTTCTTTAGTCAGTTAAAATTGATTCAAGGAATACATAATATATACCTACTTTTGGCCTAAATGAAAGAGCAACATAATATGAACATAACATGATCATAAAAATACTTCTAAAAATTTTTAGGTCTACTATTTTTTCAATTTACATAATCTCCTCTGATAGAAATAATTTGTCTGTCCAACAGAAGCTTCTCTGTCTACTTGAAGTAAGTAGAAAAGGATTTGATACAGAGCATTAGTGTTTATCAAACTATTGAAAGAGATAAGGAACAGAGATAAGGAACAGCTACCACTAGATCTCAGTACCTCTCTAAGGAGGCAGAAAGGTACAGACACTGCCAAGAACTTATGGCAATGATCACCATTCCCTCCATCAATGAAGCCAATGCTTCAAAAGAAAATACCTGGAGGCTGCTACAAATATGTCACATCTGCCCAAACCCACATATAGTCCCATTGCAGCCAGAATGATGACATGGCTTCTGCTTCCCTTCTGCCTTTCAAGTTTCATCACTGCCTCTCACCTCTCATTAGAACAATCATACCTAGAACTCTTTTGACAGGAAATCTGAGAAATCTAGTTCTCAAGCTTCCAGCCTGTGCAACACAAGGAAGAGCTAAGATGAAGAGAAATGGCGCTGACTTTGCAACAGACAATATGGCACCAGTATTAAGCCAGAGAACTTTCCTCTGGAGACAGTGTGGCAATTCCAAATACAACAGAGGAACTGTAGGAGGGATCTCTAGCTTGAAATGGTCTTTGGTATTTTAGTAACTATAATTAAAGAAATAAATGAAGTATAGGGGCTGATACTTCTCTAATTTTATCAGTGTTACTACAATTTTTTCTGTGTTCTAATAAAGCTTAAAATTTATTTTGTGTTTTCAGTAAGATAACAATATGATTGTTAATCTGAATAGATTTTGGAAATTTGGAATCATTTAACCCTAACCAGATTTAACTAATTGGATTTATTATTGATATATAAGCAGAATAGGCTATGAATGCTGTAGATTTTTTAAAAAGCAATCACAAAAGTGAAGGTAACACTAGTTAACAGACAGAATTAATCTTTAGCAATAACAGCTCTCATAATACATTTTTAGGTTTAGATGTCAGGTGCTCTTACTGTTTTCCATGTTTCCCCTCAGCAACTGTGAAACAATTGGTGAGTTGCATAAATGAAAGAATTACAGCTTTCTGAGATGCCCTTGGTTGTGATGATGCAAATAGATCTCTCCCTAGACAGAGAGGTGTCTGTCATTTTTACCATTTCATGCCAACGCTTAGCATGGTGCCTGGTACATCTAAGAAACCCAGTAAATATCTACTGAATAATAAATGACTATTATTTAATTTGTGACATTTAACTCACATATCATTTTAGAAGTTGTGAGTATTTTTTCCTTGGAGAAACACATTGTCATAGAAGAAGGAACTTCAAAACTTGCCATTTTCAAATCTTTGATAATTGTTGAATCTGGATGGTAGTATAAAGAGTTCATTGTACTTTTCTTTCTATTTTTGATTATGTTTTAATTCTTTCAGCATAAATTTTCTCTTGAAACATTATCCTAGGAGATCTGATGCTAACAATCACAACAACCATTCTACAGTCGATAGATTGCTTCCACAGGTACAGTCTTCAATCAAAGAGTCTAATACAAGGGCTTTCCTGGTGGCACAGTGGTTGAGAGTCTGCCTGCCGATGCAGGGGACATGGGTTCATGTCCCGGTCCGGAAAGATCCTACATGCCACGGAGCGACTGGGCCCGTGAGCCATGGCCACTGAGCCTGCGCATCCGGAGCCTGTGCGCCGCAACAGGAGAGGCCACAACAGTGAGAGGCCCATGTACCACAAGGAGTCCAATACTGGTCTCATATCCAAGCTCTAGTCTATGGCCATAAAAGTGCCTGGGAGGCATATTTCTTCTTCTTCTTTTTTTAAAAAAAAAATCTTGGGCTTCCCTGGTGGCGCAGTGGTTGAGAGTACGCCTGCCGATGCAGGGCACACGGGTTCGTGCCCCGGTCCGGGAAGATCCCACATGCTGCGGAGCGGCTGGGCCCGTGAGCCATGGCCGCTGAGCCTGCGCGTCCAGAGCCTGTGCTCCGCAACGGGAGAGGCCACAACAGTGAGAGGCCCGTGTACAGCAAAAAAAAAAAAAAAAAAAAAAAAAATCTTTATTGGAATATAATTACTTTACAGTGTTGTGTTAGTTTCTGCTCTATAACAAAGTGAATCAGCTATACGCATACGTATATTCCCACAACCCCTCCCTCTTGCATCTCCCTCTCACCCCTCTAGGTGGTCACAAAGCACCAAGTTGATCTATCTGTGCCATGCCGCTGCTTCCCACTAGCTAGCTATCTTACATTTGGTAGTGTATATATGTCAAAGCTACTCTCTCACTTCTCCTCAGCTTACGCTTCCCCCTCCCCGGGATTGCAAATCCATTCTCTACATCTGTGTCTTTATATCTGTCCTGCCCCTAGGTTCTTCAGAACCATATTTTTTCTTAGATTCCATATATTTGTGTTAGCATATGGTATTTGTTTTTGTCTTTCAGACTTATTTCACTCTGTATGAGGGACTTTAGGTCCATCCACCTCACTACAAATAACTCAATTTCATTTCTTTTTATGGCTGAGTAATATACCATTGTATATACGTGCCACATCTTCTTTATCCATTCATCTGTCGATGGACACTTAGGTAGCTTCCATGTCCTGCCTATTGTAAATAGTGCTGCAATGAACATTGTGGTACATGACTCTTTTTGAATTATGGTTTCTCAGGGTATATGACCAGTAGTGCGATTGCTGCATCATATGGTAGTTATAATTTTAGTATTTTAAGGAACCTCCATACTGTTCTCCATAGTGGCTGAATCAATTTACATTCCCATCAACAGTGAAGGAGGGTTCCCTTTTCTCTGCACCCTCTCCAGCATTTATTGTTTGTAGATTTTTTGATGATGACCGGTGTGAGGTGATACCGCATTGTAGTTTTGATTTGCATTTCTCTAATGATTAATGATGTTGAACATCTTTTCATGTGTTTGTTGGCAGTTTGTGTATCTTCTGTGGAGAAATGTCTATTTAGGTCTTCTGCCCATTTTTGGATTGGGTTGTTTGTTTTTTTGATATTCAGCTGCACGAGCTGCTTGTATATTTGGGAGATTAATCCTTTGTTGGTTGCTTCGTTTGCAAATATTTTCTCCCATTTTGAGGGTTGTCTTTTTGTCTTGTTTATGGTTTCCTTTGCTGTGCAAAAGCTTTTAAGTTTCATTAGGTCCCATTTGTTTATTTTTGTTTTTATTTCCATTTCTCTACAAGGTGGTTCAAAAAGGATCTGGCTGTGATTTATGTCATAGAGTGTTCTGCCTATGTTTCCCTCTAAGAGTTGGATAGTTTCTGAACTTACATTTAGGTCTTTAATCCATTTTGAGCTTATTTTTGTGTATGGTGTTAGGGAGTGTTCTAATTTCACTCTTTTACATGTAGCAGTCCAGTTTTCCCAGTACCAATTATTGAAGAGGTTGTCTTTTCTCCATTGTATATTCTTGTCTCCTTTGTCAAAGATAAGGTGACCATAAGTGCATGGATTTATCCCTGGGCTTTGTATCCTGTACCATTGATTTATATTTCTGTTTTTGTGCCAGTACCATACTGTCTTGATTACTGTAGCTCTGTAGTATAGTCTGAAGTCCAGGAGCCTGATTCCTCCAGCTCCATTTTTCTTTCTCAAGATTGTTTTGGCTACTCGGGGTCTTTTGTGTTTCCATACAAATAGTGCAATTTTTTGTTCTAGTTCTGTGAAAAATGCCATTGGTAGCTTGATAGGGATTGCACTGAATCTGTAGATTGCTTTGGGTTGTAGAGTCTTTTTCACAATGTTGATTCTTCCAATCCAAGAACATGGTATATCTCTCCATCTGTTTGTGTCTTCTTTGATTTCTTTCATTAGTGTCTTATAGTTTTCTGCATACAGGTCTTTTGTCTCCTTAGGTAGGTTTATTCCTAGATATTTTATTCTTTTTGTTGCAGTGGTAAATGGGAGTCTTTCCTTAATTTCTCTTTCAGATTTTTCATCATTAGTTTATAGGAATGCAAGAGATTTCTGTGCATTAATTTTGTATCCTGCTACTCTACCAAATTCATTGATTAGCTCTAGTAGTTTTCTGGTAGCATCTTTAGGATTCTCTGTGTATAGTGTCATGTCACCTGCAAACAGTGAGAGGTTTACTTCTTTTCAGATTTAGATTCCTTTAATTTATTTTTCTTCTCTGATGACTGTGGCTAAAACTTTGAAAACTATGTTGAATAATTGTGGTGAGAGTAGGCAATGTTGTCTTGTTCCTGACCTTAGTAGAAATGTTTTCAGTTTTTCACCATTGAGAACGATGTCCATCTTGTTTAATGTGTCATTTAAAGTTTGTGTTTTCTTATTTATTTTCTGTTTGGATGATTTGTTCATTGGTGAAAATGGGGTGTTATAGTCCCCTACTATGATTCTATTACTGTCAATTTCCCCCTTTATGGCTATTAGCACTTGCCTTATGTATTGAGATGCTCCTATGTTGGGTTTATAAATATTTACAATTGTTATATCTTCTTCTTGGATTGATCTTTTGATACTTATGTAGTGTCTCTGTAATAGTCTTTATTTTAAAGTCTATTTTGTCTGATATGAGAATTGCTATTCCAGCTTTATTTTGATTTCCATTTGAATGGAATATCTTTTTCCATCCCCTCACTTTCAGTCTGTATGTGTCCCTAGGTCTGAAGTGGGTCTCTTATAGACAGCATATATATGGGTCTTGTTTTTTATCCATTCAGCCAGTCTATGTGTTTTGGTTGGAGCTTTTAATACATTTACATTAAAGGTAATTATTAATATGTATGTTCCAGTTACCGTTTTCTTAATTGTTTTGGTTTTGTTATTGTAGGTCTTTTCCTTATCTTGTGTTTCCTTCCTAGAGAAGTTCCTTTGACATTTGTTGTAAAGCTGGCTTTGTGGTGCTGAATTCTCTTAACTTTTGCTTATCTGTAAAGGTTTTATTTTCTCCATCGAATCTGAATGAGATCCTTGCTGGGTAGAGTAACCTTGGTTGTAGGTTTTTCCCTTTCATCACTTTCAATATGTCCTGCCACTCCCTTCTGGTTTGCAGAGTTTCTGCAGAAAGATCAGTTGTTAACTTCATGTGGATTCCCTTGTATGTAATTTGTTGCTCTTCCCTTGCTGCTTTTATTATTTTTTCTTTGTATTTAATTTTTGATAGTTTGATTCATATGTGTCTCGGTGTGTTTCTCTTTGGGTTTATCCTGTATGAGACTGTCTGTGCTTCCCGGGCTTGACTGACTATTTCTTTTCCTATGTTAGGGAAGTTTTCAACTATAATCTCTTTAAATATTTTCTCAGACCCTTTCTTTTTCTGTTCTTCCTCTGGGACCCCTATAAGTCAAAAGTTCGTGTATTTAATGTTGTCCCAGAGGTCTCTGAGACTGTCCTCAATTCTTTTCATTCTTTTTTCTTTATTCTGCTCCCTGGCAGTATTTCCACCATTTTATCTTCCTGCTCACTTATCTGTTCTTCTGCCTCAGTTATTCTGTTATTGATTCCTTCTAGAGTATTTTTTAATTTCAGTAATTGTGTTGTTCATCACTGTTTGTTGCTCTTTAGTTCTTCTAGATCCTTTTTATTTTTTTTTATTTTTCTTTTTTATTATTCCATTGTATATATGTGCCACATCTTCTTCTTCTTTTTTTTTTTTAACATCTTTATTGGAGTATAATTGCTTTACAATGGTATGTTAGTTTCAGCTTCACAACAAAATGAATCAGTTATATATATACATATATTCCCATATCTCTTCCCGCTTGCATCTCCCTCCCTCCCACCTTCCCTATCCCACCCCTCCAGGCAGTCACAAAGCACCGAGCTGATCTCCCCGAGCTATGCGGCTGCTTCCCACTAGCTATCTACCTTACGTTTGGTAGTGTATATATGTCCATGCCTCTCTCTCGCTTTGTCACCGTTTACCCTTCCCCCTCCCCATAGCCTCAAGTCCATTCTCTAGTAAGTCTGTGTCTTTATTCCTGTTTCACCCCTAGGTTTTTCATGACCTTTTTTTTTTCTTAAATTCCATATATATGTGTTAGCATACGGTATTTGTCTCTCTCTTTCTGACTTACTTCACTCTGTATGACAGACTCTAGGTCTATCCACCTCATTACAAATAGTTCAATTTCATCTCTTTTTATGGCTGAGTAATATTCCATTGTATATATGTGCCACATCTTCTTTATCCATTCATCCGATGATGGACACTTAGGTTGTTTCCATCTCTGGGCTATTGTAAATAGAGCTGCAATGAACATTTTGGTACATGACTCTTTTTGAATTTTGGTTTTCTCAGGGTATATGCCCAGTAGTGGGATTGCTGGGTCATATGGTAGTTCTATTTGTAGCTTTTTAAGGAACCTCCATACTGTTCTCCACAGTGGCTGTATCAATTTACATTCCCACCAACAGTGTAAGAGGGTTCCCTTTTCTCCACACCCTCTCCAGCATTTATTGTTTCTAGATTTTTTGATGATGGCCATTCTGACTGGTGTGAGATGATATCTCATTGTAGTTTTGATTTGCATTTCTCTAGATCCTTTTTAAATGTTTCTTTTATTTTCTCCATTCTGGTTCTGAAATTTTGGATCATCTTTACTCTCATTACTCTGAATTCTTTTTCAGGTAGGTTGCTTATTTCATCTTCACTTATTTGGACTTGTAGGTTTTTACCTTGCTCCTTCGTCTGTAACATAATTTTGTCATTTCTTTATTTTTTTTTTAGTTATTTTTTTTATTTTTTATGGGTCATGCTGTATTCCTTTCTTACTTCTTGTTTGGCCTGAGGCATCCAGCACTGGAGTTTGTAAGCAGTTGGATAGAGCTGGGTCTTGGTGCTGAGTGAGGACCTCCAGGAGACCTCACTCTGATTGATATTCCCTGGGGTCTTAGGTTCTCTGTTAGTCCAGCAGTTTGGACTCAGAACTCTCACCGCAGGAGCTCGGGCCCAAACTCCAGCCTGGGAACAAAGATTCCACAAGCTTCATGTTGTGGGGAAAAAAAAAAAATGAAGACTGAAAGAAAAAAAGGAACAGTACAATATCAAAGAATAAAAAATAAAATAAAATTAGAAAGGTAAAAAATACATTAGGAAAAATAAAGCTATAATTGAAACAACTGCAACAAGGTAAAATAAAACCACAACACAAAAAAGGAAAAAAAAGGGGAGGGGTGGGAAACAAGCCAAAAGGAGCTATCACTAACAAAGTATAAAGAATAAAATAAAATTGGAAAAATAAAAGATTTATTAGGAAAAATAAAAATTTAAAAGAATCAACAGCAATGAATCAACAAGGTAAAACAGAACCCCAATCTAAAAGAGGAAAAAAGAAAAGAAAAGAATAAAGTCTTCTCTATTGGGGCAGAGTTTAGGCAGTGGTGGGGGTGGTGGGAGATGGAACTTAGGCATGGGCGGGGTTTGGGGGATAGGACCTAGGCGGGTGGGGGTATGACATTTGAGCATGGGGCAGGGCCTCAGCAGGGCAATGTTCAAGCGTGGCTTGGGGCCTGCGCAGAAGGGGAGAGACAGCACGTGGGAAGGAGGGCTGTGGAGTGTGGGGTTCCAGAGTTAGGAGGTAGGGCCCTAAGTGAGGGTGTGTAGGTGGGGTTTAGGCCCAGCTCATTGGAGAGGGTCTCCGAGTGTAGAGGTGTGGCCCTGGTGGGGTGTAGGGAAGGGGCTTGGGCTCTGCATGGCAGGAGGGAGGCTCTGAGGACAGAGGATTAGTTCTGGGATCCCAACAGGCTTCCCGGTGCTTAAGTGGACAGGGAAAGCAGTTGCCCTGTTCCCTTTTATTCTTTCCTGCCCCTCCTCCACTCTCTCTCCCAGGGTCTCACCTGTCGCTGCTGGATCCCTAACCACGGGTGGGTCCCACTGGGTGTAAGAACTCCTTCCCTCCCCCAGCCACCCCTCAGGGGTGCTGGTCCCAGAGGTCTGACCTTTATTTTTGCTCCCCCTTCTCCCCCTCACACTCCCTCAGGACCTGCAGGGCTAGAGGCAGCCTAGGTGGGCAGAGGATCAGGCCTGGGATCTCAGCAGGTTCCTGGTGGTCCAAGTGGGTGGGGGAAACCTGGCTATGCTCCCTTTTGATCCTCTGCCCTCCCAATGGTTCCCCAATTTCCCCCTACTGGCGTGGGATCACTTCCCCTCCCCCAGCCACCCCTAGGGGCACCAGTCCCATCCCGCCTCCACTTCTCCTGCCCCTTCACTCCCTCCATGCCCCACATCCTACCGGGTTGTTGGGGGTTCCTCCCATCTTCTTAGGTGTCCGTGGTCCCTCATCGGTACTTGGTAGGTGCCCTAGTTGTGAGGAGACGCGAATTACGCATCCTCTTAGTACACCATCTTGACTCCGCCCCTGGTTATCTTGCGTATTTCTTCTTAACTCATCTTCACTTTCCTCTCATATATAATATGTCAATAATAACATCACTGAATAGGGCTCTCTTTGTGTGTATTATACAGAATAATACAATAATATGTCAGCTATTATTTATTTATTCTGTGTGACAGGAATCATGCTTTAAATATTTTACTTCATTTAGTACTCACAATAATCTTATCAGGTAGGTTCAAATACTATCCACAATTTACAGGAGGAATTGGAGATGCTGAACCAACTGCTCAACACCACACAGTTTTTATATAACAGAGCTGTGGTTTAAACTCAGGACCAAATCCTTCCAATCAACAATAACAACAGTCTCAGTGAAAAAACTTGGTAAATTACACTACACTAAACCCACAGAAAGCATTGTTAATAAGGAATTGAATGACTATATGGTAGATTCTTTAATACCAGTAAAAGTAGAGATATATATTCAAGCTTTAAAATATATAGATTGGCATAAAACTGTAAGTATTGTGTTGCTATAGTTCTTCGATTCCATGTACATCACTGGAAATATGATACAAGAGGAGCTTTGAACAAAATTTAGAATGTGTGTCTGTGTTTGATAAGAAGATGAGAAAAACATTTCTCCAACCAGATTTTTTTAAAGTTAACTTTTCTTCTTTATTTTTTCTCATTGTTAAAGTACTTTTGATTTGATTTTCAAATCTTGAGTTTCTGATAGTAGAACTTGGGAATATTCTGAATTAGTTTATTTTTTGTTGGCTCTGGCCAGAATCTTTCAAGTTACTGTTTATATTTCTGAAAATGTCTGAAAATTTTTTTTTTTTTTTTTTTTTTTTTGCGGTACGCAGGCCTCTCATTGCTGTGGCCTCTCCCGTTGCGCAGCACAGGCTCCGGACGCGCAGGCTCAGCGACCATGGCTCACGGGCCCAGCTGCTGCGTGGCATGTGGGATCCTCCCAGACCGGGGCATGAACCCGTGTCCCCTGCATCGGCAGGCGGACTCTCAACCACTGCGCCACTAGGGAAGCCCAGTCTGACAAATTTAAGATAATGTATGGCAGTAGTTTAAATGGCAAGTTTGTTTTTTAGAATGTTCATGAGAAATGATTTTAAATTCTAGACTTGCTACTTATTTTTTAGATAAATATCTCCTGACTCAAAACAAGGTCAGTATGTGTAAGCTATATTCATACATAATCTTTATAAATCTTTTTAGGACACAATTCATCTTCCCCTCCCAATATTTCTGAGCGAAAATTAATACCATATGATAACATGGTTTATGTTGTCTTCTTCCACCTATTCAGCATAATTTGGAAATGCTGGTAAGGAGCTCATCTTATACCCACCAATTTATTTGTTAGTTACTGTTTTGTAGCATCGCTCACCTACATAAGGACTTCATTCTCACAGTTATGCCTTCCTGCTTCTGCATCATCAGTTTTCCCCTCAGAAATTGGTCATTCCTAGAAGCATAACAGAATATTTCTCATTCTAAAAAGAGATAAGTGAAATTCTCCCTTGGTCTCTTGAGCTCTTCCAACCACTGTCCCTTCTCTCTGCTCACCTTCACATCAAAAATCCTTGAAAGAGTTTTTATGCTGTGTCTCTATTTTCTCACCTCCATCTTCCCTTCAGCTGACTCAAAGTTATCTTCTATTCCCTTCCTTCCACTGAAAAAAGCACCAGTTTGTGTCCACCACAACCTCCACTCAGTTTGGTCATGCTAGATACTTGAAATAAATTCTAACATAGGTACTGTTGATATGTGTTCTGCAGATAAAGAAACAGGCTTAGAGAGTTTGCCCAAGGTTGCACACATAGTGAATGATAGATCCAGAGCTCCAACCCAGGTAGTCTGACTCCAAGTTCTGCATTCTTAACTAGATAGTACAAATACCTCCTTTAGGGAAAATTCCCCCCTGACATCTTCATCTTCCCCACCCTTCCAACCCCCGCCCTTGCACTAGACTGAGAATCCCTGTTATAGGCTACCATATAACTCAGTATGCCTTTTTCACAGTATCTACATCACAATTTGTAATTATATACTTATTTTTTAATATTTAACATCTGCTTTTCCTACAAATCTGTAAGCTTCTGAAGTAAAAAAAATATATCACCTCTCTTTCGGTTATTGTTATGTCTAGTGTGAAACAGATTTTGAATGAATGAATGAACTAAAATGAACTTAATTGATCTTTTTAGGGCAAATTCTAATGCAAATAATGTATATGCAATATATCCCAATATTACAGTCCAGTTAGAGTTTAGACAAATGTATAAACACCCATGTACTCATCATCCCCCTCAAGGTGAAAATATTTCCTTTACCCTAGTAAGTTCCTTCATGCTCCTCTCCAATCAATACTCCTCACCCTGCAACCAGTGATCTGAAGTGCTTTGCTCTCACTCAATTTTGCCTGTTTAGAAACTCATGCAAATGAAATCATATATCTTTTGTCTCAGACATTTTCTACTTAATATTATATCTGTAAGATTCATGTTTTTAAATATCAATAGTTTGATGCATTTTATTTCTAGGTAGTATAACACTGTATAAATACATGACAATTTGTTTATGTGTTCATCAGCTGATGGATGTTTGGGTTGTTTTCAGTTTGTGCTATTGTGAATAAAACTGATATGAACATACCAATATTTCTGTGCACATACACCTTCATCTCTCTTGGAAAGATCCCTGGTAGTAGAATCGTTGATATATTATCTGTATATTTAACTTTGTAAGATACTGCCAAACTGTTTTCCAGGGATGTAGGAGAGTTACAGTTAGCTCATATTTTTACCAACACTTTTTGTGTTGCCAGTCGTTTTGATTTTAGCCATTCTAATTGGGTGTGGAGCAGCATCTTATTGTGGTTTTTGATTTTCATTTCCTAATGTTATTAAACAGCTTTTCCTCTGCTTACTGGCTTTGTGAAGTAGTTTTTCAGGTCTTTAAAACCCATAAGATTTTATGAAATCATCTATAGATTAAATGAGAACAAAGACGAGGTCCCAGGATGGAGCCTTGCAACACTCCAGCATAAGACTAAAATGTGCATCTATGTGTTCATTTAGAAATTTAAGATGTTTTCATAATCAGAAAAGTCTGTGAAGTTTTTTTATTGTATTTTTTTACTGTTTTACATAAATCCTGTGACCTTAATAAAAGTGACCTCAGATGCTTGCAATATTTTTCCGTGATCATTTATGCTCAGTAGAACATTTATGGCTTTCTATGATTAGCTTGTTATGCCTTGCCTCATTCCTAATAAACTGTGCTTCTCCTCAGATATATTAGCCCATTATTAAATATGGAAAGCAAGATAAATGCATTTCTACAAGTATAACCCCAGGAAAATGTTTAACCAAACATAAAATTTATAACTATAAAGAAAATAATATTTCCTTCTTTCTCCCCTTCACCCAAGTTGATAATATTAAGAAATCAGAAGGATTGATTGCTAACATCACTAATTATTAGAGAAACTATTAGAGAAATACAAATCAAAACTACAATGAGGTATCACCTCACAATGGTTAGAATGGACATCATCAGAAAATCTACAAACAACAAATGCTGAAGAGGATGTGGAGAAAAGGGAACCCTCTTGTACTGTTGGTGGGAATGTGAATTGATACAGCCACTATGGAGAACAGTATGGAGGTTCCTTAAAAAACTAAAATTAGAACTACCATATGACCTAGCAATCCCACTACTGGGCATATACCCAGGGAAAACCATAATTCAAAAGGACACATGCACCCCAATGTTCATTGCAGCACTATTTACAATAGCCAGGTCATGGAAGCAACCTAAATGTCCATCGACAGACAAATGGTTAAAGAAGATGTGGTACATATATACAATGGAATATTACTCAGCCATAGAAAGGAATGAAATTGGGTCATTTGTACAGATGTGGATGAATCTAAAGACTGTCATACAGAGTGAAGTAAGTCAGAAAGAGAAAAACAAATATCATATATTAACATATATATGTGGAACCTAGAAAAATAGTACAGATGAACCAGTTTGCAAGGCAGACATTGAGACACAGATGTAGAGAACAAACGTATGGACACCAAGGGGGGGAAGGCAGCAGGGTGGTTGTGGTGGTGGTGTGATGAATTGGGAGATTGGGATTGACATATATACACTAATATGTATAAAATGGGTAACTAATAAGAACCTGCTGTATAAAAAAAAAATTAAAATTCCAAAAAAAAGAAACTATATGTTAACTTTTGAAGAAATTTAAAAATGAAATAAACTTCTTTTGTACTTACTTGTAAAAATAAAAGAAAAAAGAAAAAGAAATCAGAAGCATTGATTGATAAAATAATACATAAAAATCACACTACTCAAAACTATAGGTCATTAAATTTGTACAATATTAGTGAATTAAAGCTACTACTCTCCAGAGATTAGCTTTCCAGAATTCTCAGCCTCCAGGAACAATTCCCTTTCTACAGTAACAAAATAAAACACAACAAAACAAACAAACAAAAAAACTCTTTGCTGATAAAGAAATAACTAGGATCCATGAACAAAGAGCCAAAAAGGGCCATACCCTTCTTTTATCAGTTCAAATAGTGGTGTAAAAAGAAAGTGCTGCAATGTCTAGCAACGACAAAAGCAGTGCCTCAATTGTTTTCACATGACTCACTTAGGGAATAATACATAAGATATCTGAAGGCCCATTGAGGTACTTAGCACCTAAGTGTCAAGCATTGTCCTAAGGTTGTCTGGAAGTTAACTCACTTGATCCATTTGACCGCCATAGATTTTTATGAACTTTGTTTACAGGGAATAAGGAAAGTTATGTCAATTTTCCAAGATCACAAAAGTAGTTAATGGTGGAGCTGGGCTTCAAAACCATGTTTCTATCACTCCAAAGATCTTGCACTCAACCACTAAGTTGTAACAATTTATTGAGGGAATGATAATTGTTTATTACCTATATCATAGAAGAGAAAGTACTTGGATGGGCTAATAGCAATCTGCCTGAACCACACAGTTGTAGTCTCTTAGAATAGAAAAATGAAATCATTATAATGGGGAGTGAAGCAGGAGAATATGATTAGAAAATACCGCCAGTATTATGCTTATTTTGTCCATGAACATTGGATGGCTAGATTAAAATCCACAATGACTCTGCTGTATAAAGTTGTCTATAACATGGTCCCACATCACAATGAATTTATACAAACTATGAAGCTTTTGAAGATCTACAAATCACTATGGTCTAACAACTTGAGAGATGATTCAAATTACCAATCTAGTGAAGTTATAAAATAAGACAGAAGAAAGGAAAGTATGGAAACCTATGCAATGTCAAATACAAACACAGCACTTCAGAGTACATTCCAGAATTCATTATTAAACAAATAATTTTGTGCCTACTATATGTCAATCACTCTACTAAGCTGTAAACATAATTCTCTCAAATAATAAAGGAAAGGAACCTTGAAATTTGTGATAACCTTAAAAGAAGAAACAGGCATTCACATACAGGAAGACTTCTGTAATACGTTGATGGATCAATGTAACAATGGCTAATTTGCTCTGTATAATACCAGAGTCACTGAGTATTGTTGTCTAATTCTTTGGTAGATGCCAAGTTATACAAAGCTATGGTGTAACACCATATAGTCTGTTTTAGTCTGTTTGAGCTGCTATAACAAAATACCCTATTCTGGGTAGCTTGAAAAAAACATTTCTCACAGTTCAGGAGGCAGTGAAATCCAAGCTCAAGGTGTCACAGATTCAGTCTGGTAAAAGCCTGCTTCCTGGTTCATTTTTCACTGTGTCCTCACATGGCAGAAGGGGTGAAGAATCTCTCTGGGGTCTCTTTTCATAAGGGAACTAATCCCATTCATAAGGGCTCTGCCCTCATGACCTAATCATTTCCCAGAAGCCCGCCCTCCAAATACCATCCCAATGAGGATTAGGTTTCAACACATGAATTTTGAGGAAACATAAAAGTCTGTGGCATAATCCATCCATCCAAATTAGACCATCTAATTCATTTCTGTTATAAGTAGTCTTCATCCAAATGATCAAAGAATTGTCTATCTCTACCACAATGTTTGCCAAAAAGATTAAGAATCTTGGAATAGTAGTTTTAGTCAAAGAAGCAATAGCAACAGTTACTATTACTTCTTGAATTATTTACTCTGTGCAGAGAACTTTACCAAATACTTTGCACCTGTGTACACTTACAGAATAAACTTTGTAAATTTAAACTCATCTTTAAGCATGGTCTATGTTCTGAAAAATTTTAGATGGATAAAACATGGTCTGTTTTGGAGATAAGTGCTACATTCTGGCTGGAATTTAGTGAGTTAACCCCAAGCCATCTGGAATATTCAGTGTTCAGAATAACTCATTTCCAGGGAGTTCTGTATAGCCAAGGACTTACTGTATGAGTTTTAACATAATGTGAATAGAATTGTGACTATCTGTAACATTTAAACACTCACAATCTCCATAAATGAAAGAACGTTCAGTATGATATTTATCATGACTCAGGTTTTTTTTCTCCCTTCTCAGAACGGTACTTGCATATTTTGGGGAGCTTTTGAATAGGTACTGCTGCAAAATGCAGTAGGTGACAGTTAAACATACGCTTCAGCATTTGCAGAGGATGAATCATGCTCTTTCTCAGTCATTTGGCTTTTCAAGATCTCTATTAAAGAAGAGATGCAAAAACTCTCTCATGACTCTTTTATCAGTCATCAAACTTGTGGCTTTTAGAACACATTGGTTTTGAGAAGCTTTTCATGAAGCACCTTGAAACAGCTTGCCATGGAAATGGAAAAAAAGAAGGCAGATGCTTGGAAAAGAAAATTTTTCTTTTAGTTAACATATCACAGAATAGGCCCTGTGCCCAAACTTGAGAATTCAGAATTTTCATTACATCAAAAGGAGTTTTCTTTTTTTTCATAAAGCTGCTGGATTAGTCCTTAGATTTGAATAAAAATTTCACTCTTGTTCCTTCTATTTCTCATTTTCTTTTTGCACCTTTATTTTGTAGGCATTTTTTTGTAAAATCTGATATCTCTTTTCATGGTGAATAATTATGTCTCTCTGGATGTTTCCAGAAAGGTTAGATCTAATGGGTTCCTAAGAAAACACATGCAATGGTACTTTCTTATCATAGGTAAAGTGATAGAAGACAGAGTTAGGACTGTCTTTCATCAAGGTAATATTTATAGCTAAGCAAATCAACATTTCAGCTCTGCAAGTTCTAAATTTGTTGCCAGACGGTATCTGGAGATTGTTTTGTATGTTTTGATTAAATACAGATTCCTTGAACTTTTTTCTAAAAAAACCAGAATCCTGTGTTAGTTCTTGTTCTTTGTTTTTTCTAGTTAAGTCTTGTGATAAATGAGATGTCTAATTAATGACTCACATCACTGAGTCTGAAGAGTCTCTTTCTTCATAACCATAATCACCTAAATTAACTTTTCTGCATTTTGTAATTGGACGCACAGTAATGATATGTGAAAATTTAAATTATTAAAAATTAAAAATGATATTTGAATGCATATAATTTTTATAATGAATTGATAAAATTCATAAAAAATTTTCTTGATAGAAACAAAGGTAGGAAAATAAGCATTATTTTTTTAAGTTAGTAAATTGTTTCCAAAATCATGCTTTTCTATGTGTACACTGGAAAGGATATTCTCTGTACATTGAACTAACATTGAGCTCAACCTATGTTCCAGGCATTATGATAGATGCTGGGAGTACAAGTAGAGAACACAATCTATACACTTTGTGGTGAAATCAAATAAAACGAGTGAAATAATGAAGACTATGAAGTAAGAAGCATACTAAGGAACAGGTTTTCATAGAGTGCACAAAGGGTGAGGCATGAGAGGTGGCTTCCTAGAGGACTTTTTAAAAATGGAGAAAGAACACTGGATAAATTATCTGATAAAATTTCTGAATTAAGTCAGAAAGAGAAAAACAAATATCATATATTAACACATACTGTGGGATCTAAAAAAATGGTACAGATGAACCAGTTTGCAAGGCAGAAATAGAGACATAGATGTAGAGAACAAACGTATGGACACCAGATGGGGAAAGCGGGGGTGGGGGGAATGGTGGTGATGGGTGGGATGCATTGGAAGATTGGGATTGACATATATATACTAATATGCATAAAATAGATAACTAATAAGAACCTGCTGCATAAAAAGTAAATAAATAAAATTCAAAAAAAAAGAAAAATATAGAAGCAAAATAAATAAATAATTTAAAAAATTACAAAAAGAAGAAGAAGAAAGAACATGAATAAATTATCTGATAAAATTACAAGTCAGAATAACAGAACGAGACTTTACAATAGGTCCCCAGGACTAAATAACAAACTACAAGTCTACGGAGGACCACTAAGAAAACAAATTTCACAGTGGCTCTCTGTGGCAGATTGGGAATTATTGGGAAATGGAATTCCTGTTATGGACAAGAGAATTTTCCCATTGTGAAGGATAAAAACAACAGAACTTTTCCATAGGACAGTCTCAGCTGAGAAGAATGTCCATGAACTCATATGAAAGATCTCCATGGATACATGAAAAATAGTGAGGTTTTAGAGGGAATAGAAATTAGCAAGATTGTTAAAACCATTGATTACTGAAAATGTGAGTTCATTCATACTAATAAGCTGTTATGGCCTGAAGGAAGACATAATCTAAAGATTACACACAAAGTGAGAACAAGAGGTAGTGGGGGTTGACAGTTAATTAGAGACAAAATTATAGTTGACTGTATGTGCCATACTGAAAATTCTTAATTTTGTCTATCATTTTGAATAATTTTGCCTGAACAAATTAAAATTTTTAAAAGATAATCATGATAGCAGTGTAGAGAATGAATGGAGAGGAGAAGAGAAGTCAAATTTGAGGGTTAAATTCTGAAGAGATAGAAGACTAGAAGAAATAGCATGTGGGAGAGATGACAAACCTCAAAATAGGGCAGTAGCTGTGGAAATAAAAAGAAAGAATAAAATAAGAACTGTTTAGGAGTATGAAATAAAAGGACATGGATTGGTTGAATGTGCTTAGCAGAAGAGATAGGGGATAAAATATAAAAAGAAATGTACATAGTTTCCAGGTTCTAACTTGGGAATTGGTTGGGTGGCAATACCAGTTACTAAAACAATGATTACAGAGAAAGGAAAACATTTGGATGAAGGGGATGAGATTGGTCAGGACGTGTTGAGTTTTAGAGATACATGGGTTTATAAATATTGGTCTGGATTTCAGGCTGTAAGTTGGAATTCAAAATATAAAATTGTTTTTCCTGTCTTCTTGTGTTTTGCATAGAAATATTCTAATTAAGCTGCAATGTTATTAATTATGCCATATTTGGATCCTTGGCCAAATAGCTTAATATTTATGAGAGAATGTTCATGGGAAGACAAATCATGGAAGACTCTATTTGGATTAGTTATTTTTCTTGATCGTTGTGACTTTAAGTATGTGAAAGATTTAGAAACACATAGTTTAAAGGGAAATTACTTCTAATGTGGTTGTTTGAACCAAAGATATTTGTGTCTTATCTTACTTGACATAACATTACTGCAAGCCAAGACACATTTATTCCAAGAATTCTAGAATTGTTATGCCTGGTACAGTCTGTTACAAAACTTCTCTGGAATTAGACTTTAAGAAGTTAACCATACTTGGCTTTAAAATGAAATGTTAATCAGGAAACTATGATGATTAAGGGCGAGATCTTTGTATCTCAGATCTCGTTCTTAGCTGCCATATAACTTTTGTAAATTTACTGGCACTTCTGGACCGTAATCTCATTATGTGCAAAATTAAGGTGGTAATAGTATCTAACTCACGATGGTGTATAAGAGATGAATTATGAAACAGGCTAAGCACAATATCTCACATATTATTAGGCATCAAAAATGTTATCTATCATTAATATACAACTTCATTAATAGAGTAAAAATAATAAAAAATACTGTAAGAGTAAAGGTTAAAATGGAAACATGCAAAGAACAATTGAAATATGGTTGCCAATGGAGAGTAAACATCTTGAAGTCAGGAACTGTGACTTATTCTTTTTGTTTGTATATTATCTGAGCACATAGTAACTATTCTAAGAAAAGGTAAAAATTATGGCTAAAATATGAGTAAATTCTTAAATAATATAAAAGTATACAACATTATGTTTTCACATTAATAAAACATCACAAAATTCAAGAAGAAATGAAGACAAGTATAAGAAAATAAAGATAAGTAAGCTTAAGAAAAATTGTGATGCTAAAGCTAATAGACTAAGAAAATAAAATTTAAAATATGAGTTAAAAATAAATGAAAGAAGTATTTCAATAAATCATACAAATTTTAAAAATACAAGTAAAGGGCTTTCCTGGTGGTGCAGGGGTTAAGAATCTGCCTGCCAATGCAGGGAACATACGTTCGAGCCCTGGTCTGGGAATATCCCACATGCCACAGAGCAACTAAGACCGTGTGCCACAACTGCTGAGCCTGCACTCTAGAGCCCTTGAGCCACAACTACTGAACCTGTGTGCAACAACTACTGAAACCTGCATGCCTAGAGCCCGTGCTCTGCAACAAGAAAAGCCACTGCAATGGGAAGTCTGCTCATTGCAAACAAGAGTAGCCCCTGCTTGCTGCAACTAGAGGAAGCCTGTTGGCAGCAATGAAGACCCAATGCAGCCAAAAATAAATAATTCTTTTTAAAAATTAGTTGTTATAAAAAAAAGTAAAATAAAAATAATTCTCCAGATTTTCAACAAAATCTAACAAATGTTCATAATAAAAACTTTCAATAAATGAAGAATAAAAATGAGCTTCCTCAATCCAGTAAAGGACATCTACTCAAAACCCATAGCTAGTTTTCTGTTTAATCATAAAAGACTGAATGTTGTCTCTCAAAGATAAGGAATAAGATCATCCACTTTTACCACTTCTATTTAACATAGAAAAATAAATGAAAGGCCCCAAGATTGGAAAAGAAGGAGGAAATTACTTCTATTTGCAGAATAGACATGATTTTATAGAGAGAAAATCCTGAGGAATTCACACACACATGCCTGTGCACACGCATGCGAACAGCCCAAAACTATTAAAGCTAATAAAATAGTTCAGCAAGGTTAAAGGTATATAACCAATATATAAAAATTAATTCAATTTCTATATACTGGCACTGGACAATCTCAAAATAAAATTTTAAAAATAATTAATTTATGATTGCATGAAAAATAATATATTTAACAAACAAGTACAAAACTTGTACAATCTCAATACAGTAAAAAGACCACCCATATGTGGGAGATAATATTTGCAAGTCATGTATCTGACACAAGTATCCAAACTGTGTAAAGAACTCTTGCGATTCAATAATAAAAAGACAAATAACCCAATTAAAAATAGACAAGAGGAGCTTCAAGATGGCGGAAGAATAAGATGCTGAGATCACCTTCCTCCCCACAAATACAACAGAAATACATCTACATGTGGAACAACTCTTACAGAACACCTACTGAACACTGGCAGAAGACCTCAGACCTCCCAAAAGGCAAGAAACTCCCCACGTACCTGGGTAGGGCAAAAGAAAAAAGAAAAAACAGAGACAAAGAATAGGGATGGGACCTGCACCAGTGGGAGGGAGCTGTAAGGGAGTGGGAGTTTTCACACACTTGGGCGCCCCTTTGCAGGCAGAGACTGCTGGTGGTGGAGGCGGGGAACTTCAGAGCTGCAGAGGGGAGCGCAGCAGCAGGGGTGTGGAGGGCAAAGCAGAGAGATTGCCGCATAGAGGATTGGTGCCAAGCAGCATTCACCAGCCCTAGAGGCTTGTTTGCTCACCCGCCAGAATGGATGGGGGCTGAGAGCTGAGGCTCGGGCTTCGGAGGTCAGATCCCAGGGAGAGGACTGGGGCTGGCTGCGTGAACACAGCCTGAAGGGGACTAGTGCGCCACGGCTAGCGGATTCCAGGAAAAAGTCTGAAGGTGCCAAAGAGACAAGAGACTTTCTCTTGCCTCTTTGTTTCCTGGTGTGCGAGGAAAGGTGATTAAGAGCGCCAATTAAAGGAGCTCCAGAGACAGGTGTGAGCTGTGGCTATCAGCTTGGACCCCAGAGATGGGCATGAGATGCTAAGGCTGCTGCTGCAGCCACCAAGAAGCCTGTGTGCAAGCACAGGTCACTATCCATACCTCCCCTCCCGGGAGCCTGTGCAGCCCGCCACTGCCAGGGTCCCGTGATCCAGGGACAACTTCCTTGGGACAACACACGGCACACCTCATGCTGGTGCAACGTCACACTGCCCTCTGCCACCACAGGCTCGCCCTGGATCCGTAACCCTCCCTCTCTCCGGCCTGAGTGAGCCAGAGCCCCCGAATCAGCTGTTCCTTTAACCCCGTCCTCTCTGAGCGAAGAACAGAAGCCCTCAGGTGACATAAAGGCAGTGCCAGGTCCAAATCCAAAGCTGAACCCAGGGAGCTGTGCGAACAAAGAAGAGAAAGGGAAATTTCTTCCAGTAGCCTCAGGAGCAGCAGATTAAATCTCCACAATCAATTTCATGTACCCTGCATCTGTGGAATACCTGAATAGACAATGAATCATCCTAAATTGAGGATGTGGACTTTGGGAGCAAAGATACATATACTTTTTCCCATTTCTCTTTTTGTGAGTGTGTATGTGTATGCTTCTGTGGGTGATTTTGTCTCTATAGCTTTGTTTTACAATTTTTCCTAGGCTTTTGTCTCTCGTTTTTTTTTTTTTAATTAAAAAATTTTTTTCTTAATAATTATTTTTTATTTCAATAAATTTATTTTATTTTACTTTATTTTATATTATTTTATTTTATCTTCTTCTTTGTTTCTTTCTTTTATATTCTCCCTTTTATTCTGAGCCATGTGGAGGACAGGCTCTTGGTGCTCCAGCCAGGCATCAGGGCTATGCCACTGAGATGTGAGAGCCAAGTTCAAGACATTGGTCCACAAGAGACCTCCCAGCTCCACATAATATCAAATGGTGAAAATCTCCCAGAGATCTCCATCTCAATGCCAAGACCCAGCTCCACTCAATGACCAGAAAGCTACAGTGAAGGACACCTTATGCCAAACAACTAGCAAGACAGGAGCACAACCCCACCCATTAACAGAGAGGCTGCCTAAATCATAATAAGGCCACAGACACCCCAAAAAAAACACCAGATGGGGACCTGCCCACCAGAAAGACAAGATCCAGCCTCATCGACCACAACATATGCACTAGTCCCCTCCACCAGGAAGCATACACAACCCACTGAACCAACCTTAGCCACTGGGGACAGACAACAAAGACAATGGGAAGTACGATCCTGCAGCCTGCAAAAAGGAGACCCCAAACATAGTAAGTTAAGCAAAATGAGAAGACAGCAGAACACACACCAGATGAAGGAGCAAGGCAAAAACCCACCACACCTAATAAATGAAGAGGAAATAGGCAGTCTACCTGAAAAAGAATTCAGAATAATGATAGTAAAGATGATGCAAAATCTTGGAAATAGAATGGAGAAAATACAAGAAACATTTAACGAGGACCTAGAAAAACTAAAGAGCAAACAAACAGAGATGAAAAACACAATAAATGAAATTGAAAATTCTCTAGAGGGATCAATAGCAGAATAACTGAGGCAGAAGAACGGACAAGTGACCTGGAAGATAAAATAGTGGAAATAACTACTGCAGAGCAGAATAAAGAAAAAAGAATGAAAAGAACTGAGGACAGTCTCAGAGACCTCTGGGACAACATTAAACACACCAACATTTGAATTATAGGGGTCCCAGAAGAAGAAGGAAAAAGAAAAGGACAGAGGAAATATTTGAAGAGTTTATAGTTGAAAACTTCCCTAATATGGGAAAGGAAATAGTCAATCAAGTCCAGGAAGCACAGAGAGTCCCATACAGGATAAATCCAAGGAGAAACATGCCAAGACACATATTAATCAAACTATCAAAAATTAAATACAAAGAACAAATATTAAAAGCAGCAAGGAAAAAACAAGTAACACATAAGGGAATCCCCACAAGGATAACAGCTGAACATTCAGCAGAAACCCTGCAGGCCAGAAGGGACTAGCAGGACATATTTAAAGTGATGAAGGAGAAAAACCTACAACCAAGATTACTCTACCCAGCAAGAATCTCATTCAGAATTGACAGAGAAATTAAAAGCTTTACACACAAGCAAAAGCTAACAGAATTCAGCACCACCAACCAGATTTACAACAAATGCTAAAGGATCTTCTCTATGCAGGAAACACAAGAGAAGGAAAAGACCTACAATAATAAACCCAAAACAATTAAGATAATGGTAATAGGAACATACATATTGATAATTACCTTAAATGTAAATGGATTAAATGCTCCAACCAAAAGACATAGGCTGGCTGAATGGATACAAAAACAAGATCCGTATATATGCTGTCTACAAGCAACCCACTTCAGAGCTGGTGACACACACACACACACACACACTCCCAAACTCATTCTATGAGGCTACCATCACTCTGATACCAAAACCAGAGAAAGATTTCACAAAGAAAGAAAACTACAGTCCAATATCACTGATGAACGTAGATGTAGAAATCCTCAACATAATATTAGCAAACAGAATCAAACAGCACATTAAAAGGATCATACACCATGATCAAGTGGGGTTTATTCCAGGAATGCAAGGATTCTTCAGTATACACAAATCAATCAACGTGATACACCATATTAAGAAATTGAAGGAGAAAAACCATATGGTCATCTCAATAGATGCAGAGACAACTTTCAACCAAATTCAACACCCATTTATGATAAAAATTCTCCAGACAGTAGGCATAGAGGGAACTTTCCTCAACATAAAATAGTCCATATATGACAAACCCACAGCCAACATCGTCCTCAATGGTAAAAAACTGAAAGCATTTCCACTAAGACAAGGAACAAGACAAGGTTGCCCACTCTCACCACTATTATTCAACATATTTGTGGAAGTTTTAGCCACAGCAGTCAGAGAAGAAAATGAAATAAAAGGAATCCAAATTGGAAAAGAAGAAGTAAAGCTGTCGCTGTTTGCAGATGACATGATACTATACATAGAGAGTCCTAAAGATGCTACCAGAAAACTACTAGAGCTAATTAATGAATTTGGTAAAGTAGCAGGATGGAAAATTAATGCACAGAAATGTCTTGCATTCTTGTACACTAATGATGAAAAATCTGTAAGTGAAATTAAGGAAGACTCCCATTTACCACTGCAACAAAAAGAATAAAATATCTAGGAAAAAAGCTACCTAAGGAGACAAAAGACCTGTATACAGAAAACTATAAGAAATTGATGAAAGAAATTAAAGATGATACAAATAGATGGAAGATATACTATGTTCTTGGATTGGAAGAATCAACATTGTGAAAATGAATCTACTACCCAAAGCAATCTACAGATTCAATGCAATCTCTATCAAACTACCACTGGAATTTTTCACAGAACTAGAACAAAAAATTTCACAATTTGTATGGAAACACAAAAGACTCCTAATAGCCAAAGCAATCTTGAGAAAGAAAAATGGAGCTGGAGAAATCAGACTCCCTGACTTGAGACTATACTACAAAGCTACAGTAATTAAGACAGTATGGTACTGGCACGAGAACAGAAATATAGATCAATGGAACAGCATAGAAAGCCCAGAGATAAACCCACACACATCTGGTCACCTTATCTTTGATAAAGGAGACAAGAATATACAATGGAGAAAAGACAACCTCTTCAGTAAGTGATGCTTATTGAAGAATAAGCTGGAAAACTGGACAGCTACATGTAAAAGAATGAAATTAGAACACTCCCTAACACCATACACAAAAATAAACTCAAAATGGATTAAAGACCTAAATGTAAGGCCAGAAAGTATCAAACTCTTAGAGGAAAACATAGGAAGAACACTCTATGACATAAATCACAGCAAGATCCTTTTTGACCCACCTCCTAGAGAAATGGAAATGAAAACAAAAATAAACAAATGGGACCTATTGGAACTTAAAAGTTTTTTCATAGCAAAGGAAACCATAAATGAGGCAAAAAGATAACCCTCAGAATTGGAGAAAATATTTACAGTTGAAGCAACTGACAAAGGATTAATCTCCAAAACATACAAGCAACTCATGCAGCTCAATATCAAAAACCAACAAACAAACAACCCAATCCAAAAATGGGCAGAAGACCTAAATAGACATTTTTCCAAAGAAGATATACAGATTGCCAACAAACATATGAAAGAATGCTCAACATCATTAATCATTAGAGAAATGCAATTCAAACCTACAATGAGATATCATCTCACACCAGTCAGAATGGCAATCATTAAAAATCTACAAACAATAAATGCTGGAGAGGCTGTGGAGAAAAGGGAACCCTCTTGCACTGTTGGTGCGAATGTAAATTGGTACTGCCACTATAAAGAACAGTAGGGAGGTTCCTTAAAAATCTAAAAATAGAAGTACCATATGACCCAGCAATCCTACTAGTGGGCATATACATGGAGAAAACAATAATTCAAAAAGAGTAATTTACCAAAATATTAATTGCAGCTCTATTTACAAGAGCCAGGACATGGAAGCTATCTAAGTCTCCATCGACAGATGAATGGATAAAGATGTGGCACATATATACAATGGAATATTACTCAGCCTTAAAAAGTACTGAAACTTAGTTATTTGTAATGAGATGGATAGACATAGAGTCTGTCATACAGAGTAAAGTAAGTCAGAAAGAGAAAAAGCAAATACCATATGGTAACATATATTTGGAGTGTAAAAAAAAAAAAAGAAAGAAAATGGTCAGGAGACACTAGGGGCAAGACAGGAATAAAGATGTAGACCTAGTAGATAATGGACTTGAGGATATGGGGAGGGGGAAGGGTAAGCTGGGACAAAGTGAGGGAGTGGCATGGACATAGATACACTACCAGATGTAAAATAGATAGCTAGTGGGAAGCAACCACATAGCACAGGAAGATCAGCTCGGTGCTTTGTGACCACCTAGAGGGGTGGGATAGGGAGGGTGTGAGGGAGGGAGATGCAAGAGGGAAGAGATATGGAGACATATGTATATGTATAACTGATTCACTTTGTTATAAAGCAGAAACTGATACACCATTGTAAAGCAATTATACTCTAATAAAGATGTTAAAAATTAGTTTAAAAGTGAAAGACAAAACAATACAAAAATAGCAATAATTAAAAAAATCAATTCATACAACACTGGGGAAATATTTCTTTCCTGCAACAATTAAAATAGCAAAAATAAATAATTTTTAAAAAGAGAAAAAGAAAAATAGGCACAAGCGTGAATAGAGGTTTTTCCAAAGAAGATACACAAATGGCCAACAAACACATTAAAAGATGTTCAATATCATTAGTCATTAGGGAAATGCATCTCAAGACCACAATGAATTGCCACTCCACAGTTAATAGAATGGCTGTAATCAAAATAACAAAAAACAGGAAGTGTTAGTGAGGATGTAGAGAAATGGGAATCCTCATGCACTGTTCAGGGGAAGGTAAAATGATGCAGCTGGTTAAGAAAATAGGTTGGCAGTTAATTAATAAGTTAAACATAGAGTTATTGTGTGGTCCAGAAATTCTACTCCTAGGAATAAACTCAAGTAAATTGAAAATATATGTCTACGAAAACTTGTATATGAATGCTCATAGCAGCATAATACATCATAGCCAAAGAGTAGAAAACAACAGAAATGTCCATGAACTGAGAAACAAATAAACAAAATGTAGTATATTCATACAGTGAAATATTATTCAGCCATATAAAGGAATGAAATACTGATAATGCAGCAACATGGATGAACTTGGAAAACATTGTGCAAAGTGAAAGAAACCAGATACAGAAGGACACTTATTATATGTTTTCATCCATATGAAATGTGTAGAATCAACAAATACATAGAGGTAGAAAGTAGATTAGTAGTTGTAATGGTTAATTGTTATGTGTCAACTTGAGTGGGCTAAGGGTTGCCCAGATAGATGGTGATCACTATTTCTGAGTGTGTGTGTGAACATGTTTCTGGAAGAGATTAGCATTTGAATCATTAGTGCAAGTGGGCATCATCCAATCTGCTGAGGGCCTGAATAGAACAAAAAGCTGGAGGAAGGGTAAATTTTCTCTCTGCTTGAGTTGAGACATCCATATTCTTCTACCCTCAGACATCAGCACTCCTGGTTCTTAGGTCTTCATATTCAGAGTAGGACTTATACCATCAGCCCTCCAGTCTTCAGCCATCAGATTTGAACTGGAATAACACCACTGGCTTTCGTAGACCTCCACCTTGCAGATGGCAGATTGTGTGACTCCTTGGTTTCCATTATCACTTAAGCCAATCTCTCATAATAAATCTCTTTCTATATATCTATATCTATAGCATCTATATCTATCTATCTATCTATCTATCTATCTATCTATCTATCTATCTATCTATCATCTATCTATCTATCTATATCCTATTGGTTCTGTTCATCTGGAGCACATGACTAATGCTGTGGTTCACAGGAATTGGTGGGAGGGTGAAATAAGTGAGTGCTAACAGGTACAAGGTTTATATTTGGGGTAATGAAAATGTTCTGGAATTCAATAGTGGGGATGAAAAACCTTGTAAAATCCACTGAATTGTGTACTTAAAATGCAGAATTTTATGGTATATGAGTTTATCTCAATAAATTTTTGAAAAATATGTATTAAGTAAAGATCTTAAAGTAGGAGGTGTGGCCAAGATGGTGGAGTAGAAGGACCCTGGGCTCACTTCCTTCCATGGGCACGCCAAAATTACAACCATTTACAGAGCAACTATTTATGAGAATGACCTGAAGACTAGCAGAAAAGATTTTCCACAATTAAAGATATACAGAAGGAACCACAATGTGATGGGTAGGAGGGCAGAGATGTGGTATAGTCAGGACTTGCATCCCCATGTAGGTGATCCACAAACAGGAGGATAATCATAATTGCAGAAGTTCTTCCCAAGGAGTGATGGGTCCAAGCCTCACATCAGTCTTTCCAACCCAGGAGTCCTGCACCAAGGAGACAAACCCCCAAAACATCTGGTCTTGAAGGCCAGCAGAGCTTGCATACAGGAGAGCCACAAGACCATAGGAAACAGACACTCCACTCTTAAATGGTACATGCAAAATCTCACAAGCTCTGAGACCCAGCACAGAGGCAATAATTTGAAAAAAGTCTGCGTCAGACACACTCACTGATCTTGAAGAGTCTTCCAGAGAGGTAGAAGGCAACTGGAACTCCGCCTGTGGACATAGATGCTAGTGACAACACTTTGGGGGAGCTCTTTCTACCATAAGGACAATCGTGTTAGCAAGCACTATTTTGGAGTCTTCCCTCTGGTCCTCCCACCCACCAGCAAGTGAGCACTAGTCCTGGGACACCAAGAGCTGATCAGCCAGCTGCACTAGAACCAGGCCCCACCCACCAGTAGGATAGCACCAGTCCCAGGACCTCCAAGGCTCTGCAGCCAGCCATGCCAGGGCCTGACCCAAAGCACCAACAGACCAACAGCAACCACAGGAAGCAGGATCTGGCAGCCAACTTGTCCAGGGGCCAGTCTTGCATACGAGCACTCCCAACCACAGCCCAACCACAACAGAAGGACCCACTCAGCACACACAAGGGACACCCTTGAGCATATGTCTCTGATGACCAGAAGAAAGTGTGCTTCTGGGACTCATAAGGTGTCTCCTACATGAGGCCATTTCTCCAACACTGGGAAACATAACCTACCTATCTAATGCATAGATATAAACACAGATAATTAGGCAAAATGAGAAGACAGAGGAACATATTCCAAACAAAAGAACAAGACAAAACCCCAGAAAAAGAACTAAGAGAAGTGGAAATAACCAATCTACCTGGTGAAGAACTTAAGGTAATGAACATGAAGATGCTCAACAAACTGGGGAGAAGAATGGATGAACACAGTGAGAAGTTTAACAAAGAGTTAGAAAAAATAAAGAAGAACTAAACACAGTTGAAGAATACAATAACTGAAATAAATACACTATAAGGAATCAAGAGTAGATTAGATGATACAGAGGAAGGGATCAGTGATCTGGAAGACAGAGTAGTGATAATCACCTAAGCTTAACAGAAAAAAAAAAACAAAAACAATTTTTAAAAATGAGAATAGTTTATGAGACCTCTGGGACAACATCAAGTGATGTAATATTCACATTAAAGGGGTCCCAGAAGAAGAGAGAGAGAAAGGGGCAGAAAACTTATTCAAAGAAATAATACCTAAAAACTTCCCTAAGCTGTGAAAACCTAGGTCCAAGAAGTACAAAGAGTCCCAAACAAGATGAACCCAAAGAGAAGACACATTAAAATTAAAATGACAAAAATTAAAGAGAGAATCTTAAAAGAAACAAGAGAAAAGGCAAGTAGTTATGTATAAGGGAACACCAGTAAGAGCATTAACTGACTTTTCATTAGAAACATTGCAAGCCAGAAGGGAGTGACACAATATATTCCAAGTGATGAAAGGAAAAAAAATAACTGCAACCATAAATACTCTACTCAGTATCGGTCTTACATTTAGGTCTTTAATCCAGTTTGAGGTTATTTTTGTGGATGGTGTTAGAGAAAGTTCTAATTTCATTCTTTTACATGTAGCTGTCCAGTTTTCCTGGCACCATTTATTGAAGACACTGTCTTTTCTCCATTGTATAGTCTTGCCTCCTTTGTCATAGACTAATTGACCATAGGTATGTGGGTTTATTTCTGGGCTTTCTATCCTGTTCCATTGATGTATATTTCTGTTTTTGTGCCAATACAATATGGTTTTGAAAACAGTAGCTTTGTAATATAGTCTGGCATCAGGGAGCCTGATTCCTCCAGCTCCGATTTTCTTTCTCAAGATTGCTTTGGTTATTTGGGTTCTTTTGTGTCTCCATGCAAATTAAAAAAAAAAATTTGTTCTAGTTCTGTGAAAAATGCTATTGGTAATTTGTTAGGGATTGCATTGAATCTGTAGATTGCCTTGGGTAGTATAGTCACTTTGACAATATTGATTCTTCCAGTCCAAGAACATGGTATATCTTTCCATCTGTTGTGTCATCTTTGATTTCTTTCATCAGTGTCTTATAGTTTTCAGAGCACAAGTTTTTGCCTCCTTAGGTAGGTTTATTCCTAGGTATTTTATTGTTTTTGATGTGATGGTAAATGGGATTGTTTCTTTAAGTTCTCTTTTTGATCTTTTACTGTTAGTGTATAGAAATGCAACAGATTTCTGTGTATTAATTTTGTATCCTGCAAATTTACCAAATTCATTGATGAGCTCTAGTAGTTTTCTAGTAGCATCTTTAGGATTTTCTATGTATAGTATCATGTCATCTGCAAACAGTGACAGTTTTACTTCTTTTTTCTCCTCTAATTTATAGATCTTTATTTCTGTTTCTTCTCTGATTGCTGTGGCCAGGACTTCCAAAACTAAGTTGAATAAAAGTGGCGAGAGTGGACATCCTTGTCTTGTTCCTAATTGCTTTCAGCTTTTATGGTTGAATATGATGTTGGCTATAGGTTGGTCATACAAGGTCTTTATTATGTTGAGATATGTTCCTTCTATGCCCACTTTCTGGTGAGTTTTCATCATAAATGGGTGTTGAATTTTGTCAAAATATTTTTCTGCATCTGTTGAGATGATCATATGGTTTTTATTCTTCAATTTGTTAATATGGTGTATCACACTGAATGATTTACAGATATTGAAAAATCCTTGCATCCCTAGGATAAATCCCACTAGATCATGGTGTATGATCCTTTGAATGTATAGTTGGATTTGGTTTGCTAGTATTTTGTCAAGGATTTTTGCGTCTATGCTCATCAGTGATATTGGCCTTTAATTTTCTTTTTTGTTGTATCTTTTTCTGCTTTTGGTATCAAGGTGATGGTGGCCTCATAAAATGAGTTTGGGAGTGTCCCTTCCTCTGAAATTTTTTGGAAGAGTTTCAGAAAGATAGGTGTTGCATATACAATGGAATATTACTTAGCCATGAAAAAGAAAGAAATAATGCCATTTGTAGCAACACAGATGGAACTGAAGATTATCATACTAATTGAAGTAAGTCAGAGAAAGATAAATATCGTATGACACCGCTTATATGAGGAATCTAAAAAAAAAAAAGGACACAAATGATCTTATTTACAAAACAGAAACAGACTCACAGACTTAGAAAACAAACTTATGGTTACCAAAGGAGAAAGGTAAGGAGGGAGGGATAAATTGAGAGTTTGGGATTGACATATACACACTACTATATTTAAAATAGATAATGAGCAAGGACCTACTCTATAGCACAGGGAACTCTGTTCAATATGCTGTAATAACATAAATGAGAAAAGAAATTTGAAAGAGAATAGATATATGTATATGTATATGTATAACTCAATCACTTTGCTGTACACCTGAAACTAATACAATATTGTAAATCAACTATAGTCCAATAAAAATAAAAATTAAAAAAATGTCCAAAACAGTTTAGAGTTTAAACAGTTTAGAGTTTAAAAACTCTAAAAACTCTTTCCTATAGTAAATACATTTATTTCCAACCAACAACAAAAAATGCCCTACTAAGCAATGCTATCATTCAGATTTGAAGGTAAGATCAAGAGTTTTAAAGACAAGAAAAAGCTAGAAGAGTTCAGTACCACTATGGGCTTTACCATAAATGTTAAAGGGATTTCTCTAAGTGAAAAATTAAAGGCCACAATCAAATACAGAAATTATAAAAGGAAAAAAAAATCTCATTGGTTTAGGCATATGTACAGTAAAGGTAATAGTTCAACCACTTTTAATGACAGTAGAAAAGTTAAAAGACAAAAATAGTAAAAATCATTTATATCCACAGTAAGTAGCTAAGGGATACACAAAACAAAAAGATGTTAATGTGATGTCAAAAACATTAAATGTTACATTGGAGTAAAAGTGCAGGGTCTTTAGAATGCATTCAAACTTAAGAGGTCATCAATTAAAATAATCACATATTTAATATATTTATATACATTTATGTGGGTCACATTGTAATCACAAACAAAAACCTATGATAGATACACATAAAAAAGAGAAAGGAATTCAAACACAACTCCAAATATAGTCATCAAATCACAAGGAAAGAGAGCAAATGAAGAAGGAACAAAAAAGAAGTGTATAAACAACCCAAAAACAATTTAAAAAATGGCAATAAGTGCATACTTATCAATAATTACTTTAAATGTAAAAGGACTAAATGTTCTAACCAAAAGACATAGATTAGCTAAATGGATACAAAAATAAGACATATATATGCTGCCTACAAGAGACACACAGACTGAAAGTGAGGGTATGGAAAAGGTATTCCATGCAAAAGGAAACAAACAAAAAAAACTGGAGTAGCAATACTTACATAAGACAAAACAGACTTTACAACAAAGACTGTAACAAGACATAAATAAGGATATTACATAATGATAGGAGATGGATCCAGCAAGAAGATATAACAGTTTTATATATGTATTCATCCAAGATAGGAGCACCTAAATATATAAAGTAAATTTAACAAATGTGTAGGGAAAAACTGAAAATAACAGTCATAGTAGCGGACCTTTACATCCCACTTATATCAGTGGACAGAATATTCAGACAGAAAGTCAGTAAGGAAACACTGGCCTTGAAGGACAGATTAGAACATATAAATTCAATAGAACATTCCATCCAAAATCAGCAGAATACACATGCTTTTCAAGTGCACATGAAACATTCTTCAGGATAGATCACATTCTCGGCCACAAAACAAGTCCCAGTAAGTTTAAGAAGATTGAAATTGTACAAAGCATCTTTTCTTACCACAACACTATGAGACTGTAAATCACCTACAATAAAAACTGCAAAAAAGAAAAACATGTGGAGGCTAAAGAACTAATGGGTTACTCACTAAAGAAATCAAAGAGAAAATTAAAAAGAAAAATACTTGCAGACAAATGAAAATGGAAACACAATGATACAAAATCTATGGGATGAAGAAAAAGCAGTTTTAATAGGGAAGATAATAGTAATAAAAACCTACCTCAGGAAAGAAGAAAAATCTCAAATGAACAACCTAACTTATACTCAAAGGAAGCAGAAAAAGAAGAACAAACAAACCCAAATTTAGTAGAAGAAAAGAAATTATAAGATCAGAGCAAAAATAAATGAAATATCAACTAAAAGAAAATGGAAAAAAATCAATGAAACTAAAAGTTGTTTTTTTGAAAAGTTAAAATGATGAAAAACCTTTAGTCAGACTCATCAAGAAAAAAAGAGAGAGGGCTAAATAAATAAAATCAGAAATGAAAGAGGAGAAGTTACAGGTAACACCACAAAAATACAAAGAATCATAAGATATTACTATGAACAATAAAATGAACAAAGTAAAAGAAATGGATAAATTTCTAAAAATGTACTGTCTCCCAAGATTTAATCAGCAGGAAGGAGAAACTATAAACAGACAAATTACCAGTAATAAAATTGGATCAGTAATAAAAAAAAAAAATCCTTCCCCTAAAAAAGTCCAGGACCAGATGGCTTCAGAAGTGAATTCTAGTAAACATTTAAAGAAGAGTTCATACCTATACTTCTCAAACTATTTCAAAAAAAATTGAAGATAAGAGAACTCTTCCAAACTCATTCTATGAGGCCTGCATCACCCTGATACCAAAACCAGGCAAAGAAACCACAGAAAATGAAAATTACAGGCCAATCTCACTGGTCAACATAAGTGCAAAAATTTTTAACAGAATATTAGCAAATCAAGTTAAACAATACATTGAAAGGATCATAGGCCATGATCAAGTAGGATTTATCCCAGGGATGCAAGGATGGTTTAATTTTTGCAAATCAATCCATGTGAAACACCATATTAACAAATTGAAGAATAAAAATAACATGATATCAATAGATGCAGAAGAGGCTTTTGATAAAATCAATATCCATTTATGATTAAAAACTCTCAACAAAGTGGGTATAGAGGGAACATACCAAAACATAATAAAAGACATATATGGCAAACCTACAGCCATCATCATACTCAACTATTAAAAGCTGAAAACATTTTCCTTAAGATCAGGAACAAGATAAGGATGCCCACTCTCACTATTTTTATTAAACATAGTATTTGAAGTCTTAGCCATAGCAATCAGACAAGAAAGAGAAATAAAAGGAAACCAAACTGGAAAGAAAGAAGTAAAACTGTCACTGTTTTCAGATGACTTGATACTATTTAAAGAAAATCCTAAAGATGCCATCAAGAACCTCTTAGAACTTATCAAGTAAAGGTTGCAGATACAAATTAATATCCATAATTCTATACACTAAAAACAAACTATCAGAGAAACTAAGAAAACAATCTCATTTACAATCACATCAAAAAGAATAACATGCCTAGGAATAAATCTAACCAAGGGGGTAAAAGAACTGTTCTCAGAAAACTGTAAGACATTGATGACAGAAACTGAAGATGACACACACTAGTGGAAAAATATACTGTGCTCATAGATTAGAAGAATTAATGTTGTTAAATGACCATACACCCCAAGACAATCTACAGATTCAATGCAATCCCTATCAAAATACCAATGGCACTTTTCACAGAACTACAACAAATAATCCTACAATTTGTATGGGCCTTCAATAGCCAAAGCAATCTAGAGTAAGAAGGACAAAGCTTGAAGTATTATGCTCCCTGATTTCAAACTATACTCTGAAGCTAAAGTAATGAAAGCAGTATAGTACTGGCACAAAAACAGACACATAAATCAATGGAACACAATAAAGAGCCCAGAAACAAACCACACACATATGAACAATAAATCTTCAACAAAGGAGGCAAGAATATAAAATGGGAGAAAGACAGTCTTTTCAATAAATGGTGTTGGGAAAACTAGACAGTTACAGGCAAAGGAATCACACTGGACTACTTCCTCACACCATATACAAAAATAAACTCAAAATGGAGTAAAAACTTAAATATAAGACCTGAAACCATAAATCTCCTAGAAGACAGCAGGAATATTCCCTTTGACATGGGTCTTAGCAATGTTTTTTGGATATTGTCTTTTCAGGCAAGGGAAACAAAAGCAAAAATAAACAAATGGGACTACACCAAACTAAAAAGCTTTTGCACATTCAAGGAAACTATCAATAAGACAAAAAGGCAACCTATTGAAAGGGAGAAAATATTTGCAAATAATCTATGCAACAAGGGGTTAATATCCAAAATATACAAATAACTCATAAAACTCAACATCAATAAACAAGCAACCTGATTGAAAAGTGGGCAGGAGACCCAAATGGACATTTTTTCCAAAGGAGACATACAGATGGCCAAAAAAAACATTGAAAGATGCTCAATATCACTAACAATCAGGGAAATGCAAATCAAAATCACCATGAGATATTACCTCACACCTCTCAGAATGGCTATTATCAAAAAGACAACAAATAAGTGTTGGTGAGGATATGGAGAACAGGGAATGCTCATACACTGTTGGTGGGAATGTAAATTGGTATGGCCACTATGGAAAACGGTATGGAAGTTCCTTAGAAAATTAAAAATAGTACTACCATATGATCCAGTAATTCCACTTCTGAGTATTTTAAGAAAATAAAAACACTAATTTGAAAAGATATATGCACCCCAATATTTATTGCAGCATTATTCATGATAGCCAAGATATGGAAGCAACCTACATGAGTGGATAAAGAATCTGTGTTCCATATATACAATGGAACATTACCCAACCATATAAAGAATGAAATCTTTCCATGTGCAAGAAAATAGATGGACCTAAAAAGTATTATGCTAAGTGAAATACATCAGACAGAGAAAGACAAATACAGTCTGATTTCTGAAATGAATCTGAAAAGCAAAACAAACAAAACAGAAACAGACTCATAGATACAGTGAATGAACTGGTGGTTGCTAGAGGGGAAAAGTCTAGAAGTCTGAGTGAAATAGGTATTGAATTAATACATAGGTATTGAATCAATACATTGTACACCTGAAACTAAAGTAATATTTTAAGCCAATTATACTTCAATTAAAAAAACAACATTAAAATACAATTTGCCTCCAGTTCTGGATTTTGCATCAAAGTAATTAGGCTTCAGGACACCTCACTTGCATGGGCCCATCTCAGGCCTTATAAGGGGATGTCATTCAAGGAGTCATGAGTTTTTGTAAAGTTTACAAAAATAAGATATTTAGCTGCAATTGGTTAAGACCAGTCCCTTTCCACTACAGTTCCCTCTTCAGCTCCTTCTCCTTGTGTTGAGTGGCATTGTCATAGATGTAAGGTTTGGGAGATGAGGTTAAAACAGAGTTTAATTTATAAATATTACTGCTTTATGTGCAGGCTACAACTGGCCTGAGATTTCAGTGAAGAATCTTAATGTCACATAAGTTCTAAGTAAGGTACTTGTTGCTTTCCTGGTGTATGAATGGCTTCCAGGAATACTCCTGTTGTGAATTGCCTAATTTACTCTGTGTCATGACCCAGAGCACAGAGCCAGAGACTGATTGCAAAATGGATGAGTCCTATGTAGCAGGCACTGAGAAAGAGAGGGTAATGGAGAAGGAACAAGACAACTGAGCAGAAAGCTCATCTGTGGAAAATCCTTACAAATCTTATAGCTCACATGTAAAAAAAAAAAAATTGATAGAGGTTTCCCATAGGATTTGCATCATGTTATTATGATGATTTTGACCCTAAAAGAAAATATTCTAAATTATTAGCAATATAAAGACAATAAAAAGAAAATTCAATCAACATTGCTGGAAGAAAAACAGAATTATCTTTCTACTCTCTCTACAGAAAATGATTGCACATTGTCCTATGAAGGAGAACTTTAAAATTTATAATTTGTTGTGATTTATTTTCCTCATGGAAAATAAAAATTAACATTACTTATTAATTTTGTAATCTTTTTAAGGAAATAATCCCCCAATATCGTAGCTTTAGACCCTACAAAACCTGCATCTCCGGCTATTGGCTCTTGGCAAATATTAAGGATTTTACGAGAAGAAGAGAAAAACATGCTCCTTCTAGAAACTACCAAGGATGTTTCAGTTTTTCCTCTCCCTGCCCCTTCCTGTGAGAAAAGTGTCTGTCAGGACAATGAATATCACAGGCTGTGCACACATGGGATGAGTCAGGTCATGGGGGCTGAATGACTGATAACATACACATGCAGCATGTTTACCTCTCAAAACCTGACTTAATTAAGAAAAGAATACCAAACTATCAGCAAACTAGAATATCCCCTTTTTTTCTGAGAGTTGAAGACAAGGTTCCTGTGTCACCTTCACCCAAAACTGGAGGGAAGACAACTGCTTGGGTTATTCTTATTCTTACTTTGCATATATCCTGAACATTTCATCAAGAATTTTGAATTTAGAACCTCTCTCCTAAAGTATATGTTTGGTGTATAAAATAATCTTGTCATCATAAATATTTTCAGCACTATTCAAAATAACCTTTTCAATACATCAGTGTCTTTATTATACTTGTTAAAATTTCTGTGGTTGTCATGTAGTTAATAACCTGAATTAAGAAAGTACAGATGAATGTAGGAGGGAAGCACTCCCAGGTTACCTTGGATATAGATGCCAAAACTGTCAGAGGAAAGGGAAGGGGGATCAACATATGATCCCACATGAACATTTCCATATTATTATAGATGGTTCCCCAAAAAGAGTTTGGCTAGGGAAGTTATATTTACATATGAGAGAACTATTTACATGATATTTGTAAAGGTAGGAAAAGAGGCATTTTTATATTGTTCAGTGCTTTGGATCTTCATGTTAGTGAGAAATCCTTTAGAATATATTCTTCTCAGAGCATGAACTCAAGGCAGATAACAGTCTGTGAGAAGCAAGTCCAAATGTTGAGAATATAAAACATTGAGGCTTTCAAAGGTACAGCTGGTGGTGTTTCATCCAGGAAGTAAGGACTGGATGACAGATCTTCTAAGGCCAACAGTAGTCAAGGATACCTAATATCAGCTCAAGCTGAGAAACTGCAAAGTCAAGAAAGAATCCTCTGAACTTGTTTCCCTGAGTATTCAAGCTTTACATAAAAGCTTCAACTTTCCTAACTAAAAAGTTAGGGTGGGGTGGAGTAGAGAAGGCAGGGAATGGAGGTAAATGTTGTAATGATATTCCTAAAGAGACGATTCTGTCTCTCCTGCTTGCTTGCATTTGTACAAGAGAAGTTCAAAAGGAAGAATGTCAGGAGTTTAGAAGTATAGATGTCTGAGTGACATGTTACACTATTTGCTGGCTTATGGCACAGCATTAAACCTCCAGTATCTACTTCCATGCTTGTGACTTTAGAATGTGAACCTCTTCTGCCTCTACTAGGTGTCATATTCAGAACTGTAATTGAACAGAAAAGGGGAAATTACATATAAAGGTATAGGCAAGGGAACAGCTATTACTCCTAGAGGATGGGGAAACATATCTGCATATGTGTGTGTCAGTTAACAAGAGGACACATGGAGAGAATATTTTCGATACTTCAAGTCTTACTCCTTTGTACTTTCTTTGAATATGAAAAACAAGCACATCTTTTGGCAAATGGATGTCACTCAGTACTTCTTAAACTAAAGCTTTGCAGCAAACTCTAAGGATTTGAGCTATTCTTACACAGACAGGAAAGAAATCTGATGGCTTTATCCTGTGAAACTAAGCCTTTAAAAGTCAGTAATGTTCTTGTTTTCACGTTGTATGAAAAATACACTACTCTTCCTATTGTAAAATATGCAAAGTCCCCTCCCTTTTTGTTACATTAAATACAATGATGTCATTTCACTTCAGAAACAGCTATCGCAAAGGTGGTCAAAATGTATAAACTTCCAGTTATGAGATAAATAAGTACTAGGGATGTAACATACAATATGATGACTGTAGTTAACACCACCATATGGTATATTTGAAAGCTGTTAAAAGAGTAATTTGTAAGAGTTCTCATTGCAAGAAAAAAACATTTTTGTGTATCTATATGAGATGATGGATGCTAACTAAACATTGTGGTAATCATTTCACAATATGTGTAAGTCAAATATTAAGCAGTACACCTTAAACATATACAGTGTTATATGTCAATCATATCAGTAACATTGAAAAAAAATGGCTATCATATGCCATGAGACTCTTAGGAAAGACAGAGATAGAGTTGGAGAAAGTAGGTTCTGTAATACCCTTTGTTAGCTCTCTCTTTTGAATAATCACTGTGACCTCATTTCCCCAATTTAGAAAAGATTGAGCTGTATTTTGACTTGCTCCTATTTTTAATCTACACATCCCATCATTTAAAACATGTTTTCATCAAATCAAGCAAAGATGTCTGGGGTGATTAGCCTGGGATTTTCATTCCTTGAATTCTTTTGTCTATGGATACCCAACTCCTCCTCTTTTACATTCCCCAGATATTGTTGATTTCTCCAGTTATAAGCCTTACATTGTTCATGTTTATTTTAGCTTGTTTGTGTGAAAGTTGACACCATACGGTGATGAGAATCACATTCCCAGTCTAAATGCTTACCATTTAACAGAGATTTTAACTGAGAGACCCAATGATGCCAACTGTAAAATAACCTGTCATTTCTAGATGATCTGCTTTGTTTTATTAAAGGTCAATAAGTCCAAAATTATGTTTTTTAAAAGATGTTTTCCCATAATGTAGTTGTCAAAGAAGATTGATAAAACAGAAAATTTTTTACAATTTTATTTTAGTAGAAAAAGAGAAGTATTTGTTAAATTACTATATAGCTCATATTTGTTGTCATTTATTAAGTTGGAATTCTTTCACTCTAGGTGGACGGGAAGGATGTGAAATCATTATATGACAGTTTATAGACAGACTTGGAAGGGAACATTTCTGATGTAAAACTTAATACCAAAAATGTGAGTTTAGAAAGTTAAGAATTGTATTTTCTTAAGTGAAATTAATGCTTTTCTACCTAAGGTGATTTAGTTAAATCTGCAAGCAAGGTGTAAACATAAAACACAAAACGAATAATCAATGAGTCCAATTCATACTGGAACAAAGAGAGCAAATGTGTAATGTTTGTTTATCAAATAATTTCCTTTGCATAATGATTCTAGAACTATCCAGGCAGCGCAGTTCTTTTTTTTTTTTTTTGCGGTACGCGGGCCTCTCACTGTTGTGGCCTCTCCCCTTGCGGAGCACAGGCTCCGGACGCACAGGCTCAGCGGCCATGGCTCACGGGCCCAGCCGCTCCGCGGCATGTGGGATCTTCCCGGACCGGGGCACGAACCCGTGTCCTCTGCATGGACAGGCGGACTCTCAACCACTGCGCCACCAGGGAAGCCCAGGCAGCACAGTTCTCGAGAAAGAGTTGCACTGGTGGGACTACTGGAGACAAAGAAGCCTTTTTCAGATTCCTCTCTAAAATCTGAGGAAGGTAATAATCTCCTCCCCGTGCACATTTTGCTTGCGTGTCCTATACCCCAGGTACATGTTCCACAGTAACCTCGGAATACAAACCAAGCCTCCTGATGGTCTTCAAGCACACGCTAATTCACATAGAAGCAAACACTACAGCCTACTACTGCTAGGTTTCTTTGCAATGAACAGCATATTTTGCTCACTGGGGGAAAAGGCAGGAGGAAACCTATTGTATTGTCAACTGTTATCTCTGAGTGAATAGAAGGAATTGCTTCCAAATGCAGTAAAAGAATTACTGTAGATTAGTGTAGCATTTGAGCTTGAGTGCTGAGGTAAAATTGTTTTCTCTATTTCATGATCATGATCTTGAAAGTTCTAGTTTTATTACAATAATGGAGATGCTTGATCACATACTGAGTCAGGTAAATCACAAAGCCAGCTCTTGAGCAGTCCTGGGCAGGCCATAAGTAATGTCATAGCTGAGGGCTGCATTAACCACAATTCAGATGAACAAAATCCAACACAAGCTCATTTGATTTGTTTACAGTACGAATAGGGACTTTATTCAGAAATACAATAATACAACAACAACAAATGCTTTTGTTCTGTATTGTAAAAAAAAGAAGCCCAGGTACCTTTCATTGCAGCCTGCAGTCTTTCATTACTAGGGACAGCATGCCCAGCTCGTAAACACTGGTTATCAATGAAAGAAATAGAAACTTGTGAGGCCAGGGGAATGTTTATATACATTTGAAGATGAAAGAGCCGAGGAGAACAGCACTGTAGTATCAATTACGATGACGTACATGTGGCTGCTTACAATTTTAACATGGAACATGAAAAGAGATTGTGACTTGATGCAGTACATGAATAGTGTATAGTTTCAGCTTTGAAGTGAATGACCCACTTTCCCTTCGAGTACCCACTAAAATTAGGTGGCACCTTGCTTGAAATGTGATAAATTTGAGATCAGGTCAAGCATTATATATAAGGTTGAACAGAGACTATAACGTCACCCTTTAAACATGCAGATTAGGAAAGAATGATCACCTTATGGTAGACTTGACTTAGTAAGAACCGGCTCTACCCTCATGAGCTTGTAGAGAAAGGGTCAACAGATGATAGGTTTGAAATATTGCTAAGAAACAACCTCTATAGGCACGAGCAGAAAAAAAAAAAATGAGTATGCAATTTCTTTAAAATTACCAAAAAAATTCCAGGAAGATTAAGAAAAAGTTATTAAATAACATGATTTCATTATTATCAACCTCATGCCAATCGGTATCCCACCTAATCACTACACATTGAAAAGTTCTGCGGTAAGGAGGCTTATGGATTAAACCAATTGAACCTTGCAAGGTAAGTCAGAGAACAGAGGAATTTTTTAGTGTGATAATCTCAGTATGCAAAATATGGTCGCCCTATTCTGCTGTTAGGGATCAGGGTTAGTTTTGATGGCATTACAAGATACTAGAATCATATGACCTAGAATTTCCAACTTCTATTTCTGTCCCCCACCTCTTTTTCCACATGAGACTCCCAAGAAACCATGTACCCAGAGGTGATGACAAATGCTAAATTTAAACATGCCTCAATTCCTGTCGGCTGGCCCCCCGTGTCCTGTCACAAAGCTCTCTGAACAGCTGGGCTGAGGACTTGGCTCAGTCTCAAGGATCAAGAGGAGTCTCTGGACCCATTTGTCTCCATCTTAGCTACAGCTGCCCACCAGGACCAGACCTGGTACTTACAGTGAAGGAGGGATTGGAGGGCATTGCTTGTAGTGTCTTTATCAACAAGGAAGTGGTACATTTGACTCCATCAGTGTTTCTCTCTGACCAACCAAATTAGCTCCACCTTCTCTCTGAACAGAGTTTGGGAGTTGGGGAAGACAAGAAAGGGAGTGAAAGAAAAGAGGCTCCAATGGAGATGGAGTGGTGCTTAGAGCTCCTCTCCTGTCCAGAGACTGGCAGCACCACATAGAAAACATGCTTAATTCAACTCCATAGAATTGGAAAGGGAGAAGGGTAGAAGACACGGTTCTTGTTTGCAAAAGGACTCAGGTCTAGCAAGAAAATAAGCTCTAATCATAATACTATGTAGAAAGTGATTTATGTGTTTTTAAACCAACTTACATAGGAAATCCAAAGAGGGAGTCATTGTTTCTGCTATGAGTGTGAGGGTATTTGGAAATAGCTAAATTAGAGACATTTGAGTAAGATATTGAAGGACAGAAGCAACTGTAGCAAATTAGTGAAATGACAAAACATAATGTCAGTGAAAGAGAATGGGGAAAAGTCAGAGAATGCAGCAAGAGTTAAGGTAAGGAGATATAAAACTACATAGCACGTGTGATGAGTCCTCTGGCTAGAGATCTGGAGGCTAGGAGGGACAGGAGTGAAATATCTGGAAATGATTCAAGAAAATGTTTTGTTTCCAAATTTAGGAAGGACCTTGAGTGTCCTGCTAAGAAATTAAGAGTTTTATCTTTGCGGAAAAGAAATGACATATGATTAGGTCTGTGTTTACCAGAGATTATTCTGGCAACACTGTGAAGAATGAATGGAAGTTATGAAAATAAAGGTAGAAAAACTAGTTAGGAGACTAATGCAGCTGTTGAGGATATAAACTGGGAAAATGGAAGGGATATTGGGTGTAATAATGCTGATTACTCAGTAGATAGTGAGATTGCAAAATAAGAGCAAGAAAAATATTTTTGGAATAATTTAGGTTGGGAAGATTTGAGATTTTACAGGCTGTTGTGAATCAGAAAGGTGCCACTCAGTTTCTTAGTCATTTTTGTTATGAGAAGCATGTGTTTGTAAATTTTCTGGTTATGGTTCATTGTACAGTTTGAGCCCATAGAAAAAAGCTTGACCAATTAACCCAAAAAGGACTCAAATCACACAGTACTAGGAAAGTAGTTATTCAACAAATATTTGTTGAACCAAAATTTGTGAGATGATGATGATGCCTGTCTCGCACACCACTGTCTTCAATTGAGTTTAAGCTGTGAAGTAACCATGGTTTTTCTCTCTTCTAAACTTCAGTTCTCCATTCTAATGAGATTTCCACTGGGATGTTATGAAAATTAGTGGGGAAACAAGTGTATTCTTTATCACCACAACAAGTATTGCAACATGCATGTTATGATTTTTTAGTTTTCTTGTAGAATATGGGGCTTCATTAGCAGAATGGTCAAACACACCTCCAGTTGATTTGATTTTATTTTTAGAATGTATGCAAACATCATTGAATTTGTTCAATTCCATTGATCCAAATGAAATCCTATGTATGCATTTAAAAATAGGAAACATTTCCCGGCTATTGTAAATAGAGCTGCAATGAACATTTTGGTACATGACTTTTTTTTGAATTATGGTTTTCTCAGGGTATATGCCCAGTAGTGGGATTGCTGGGTTGTATGGTAAATTTGTAGTTTTTTAAGGAACCTCCATACTGTTCTCCAGTGAAGTAAGTCAGAAAGAGAAAAACAAATACCATATGCTAACACATATGTATGGAATCTAAGAAAAAAAAAAAAGGTCATGAAGAACCTAAGGGTAAGACGGAAATAAAGACACAGACCTACTAGAGAATGGACCTGAGGATATGGGGAGGGGGAAGGGTAAGCTGTGACAAAGTGAGAGAGTGGCATGGACATATGTACACTACCAAACGTAAAATAGATAGCTAGTGGGAAGCAGCCGCATAACACAGGGAGATCAGCTCGGTGCTTTGTGACCACCTAGAGGGGTGGGATAGGGAGGGTGGGAGGGAGGGAGATGCAAGTGGGAAGAGATATGGGAACATATGTATATGTATAACTGATAAAAAAAAGAAAAAAATAAGAAACATTAATGAGTTATAAAAATAATGGTAATGATACATAAGGTAACGTGTTTTGACAACTTCTATGATAAGCACTTTATATACACTATCTCAGTTTTACTGTGAAGTGGGTATTTTTTTTTAACATCTTTATTGGAGTATAATTGCTTTACAATGGTGTGTTAGTCTCTGCTTTATAACAAAGTGAATCAGTTATACATATACATATGTTCCCATATCTCTTCCCTCTTGTGTCTCCCTCCCTCCCACCCTCCCTATCCCACCCCTCTAGGTGGTCACAAAGCACCGAGCTGATCTTCCTGTGCTATGTGTCTGCTTCCCACTAGCTATCTATTTTATGTCTGGTAGTGTATATATGTCCATGCCACTCTCTCACTTTGTCACAACTTACCCTTCCCCCTCCCCATATCCTCAAGTCCCTTCTCTAGTAGGTCTGTGTCTTTACTTCTGTCTTACCCCTAGGTTCTTCATCACATTATTTTTTTCTTAAATTCCATATATATGTGTTAGCACAAGGTATGTGTCTTTCTCTTTCTGACTTACTTCACTCTGTATTACAGACTCTAGGTCCATCCACCTCATTACAAATAGCTCAATTTCATTTCTTTTTATGGCTGAGTAATATTCCATTGTATATATGTGCCACATCTTCTTTATGCATTCATCTGATGATGGACACTTAGGTTGTTTCCATCTCCTGGCTATTGTAAATAGAGCTGCAATGAATATTTTGGTACATGACTCTTTGAATTATGGTTTTCTCAGGGTATATGCCCAGTAGTGGGATTGCTGGGTCATATGGTAGTTCTATTTGTAGTTTTCTAAGGAACCTCCATACTATTCTCCATAGTGGCTGTACCATTTCACATTCCCACCAGCAGTGCAAGAGTGCTCCCTTTTCTCCACACCCTCTCCAGCATTTATTGTTTCTAGATTTTTTGATGATGGCCATTCTGACTGATGTGAGATGATAGCTTATTTTAGGTTTTTTTTTTTTTTTTTTTTTTTTCCGTACGCGGGCCTCTAACTATTGTGGCCTCTCCCATTGCAGAGCACAGGGTCTGGACACGCAGGCTCAGCGGCCATGGCTCACAGGCCTAGCCGCTCCGCGGCATGTGAGATCTTCCCGGACCGGGGCACAAACCCGTGTGCCCTGCATTGGCAGGCAGACTCTCAACCACTGCAGCACCAGGGGAGCCCTCATTATAGTTTTGATTTGCATTTTCCTAATGATTAATGATGTTGAGCATACTTTCATGTGTTTGTTGGCAATCTGTATATCTTCTTTGGAGAAATGTCTATTTAGGTCTTCTGCCCATTTTTGGATGGTTTTTTTTGTTGTTGTTGTTATTGAGCTGCATGAGCTGCTTGTAAATTTTGGAGATTAATCCTTTGTCAGTTGCTTCATTTGCAAATATTTTCTCCCATTCTGAGGGTTGTCTTTTGGTCTTGTTTATGGTTTCCTTTGCTATGCAAAAGCTTTTAAGTTTCATTAGGTCCCATTTGTTTATTTTTGTTTTTATTTCCATTTCTCTAGGAGGTGGGTCAAAAAGGATCTTGCTGTAATGTCCTAGAGTGTTCTGCCTATGTTTTCCTCTAAGAGTTTGATAGTGTCTGGCCTTACATTTAGGTCTTTTATCCATTTTGAGCTTATTTTTGTGTATGGTGTTAGGGAGTGATCTAATCCCATATTTTTACATGTACCTGTCCAGTTTTCCCAGCACCACTTATTGAAGAGGCTGTCTTTTCTCTACTGTACATTCCTGCCTCCTTTATCAAAGATAAGGTGACCATATGTGCATGGGTTTATCTCTGGGTTTTCTATCCTGTTCCATTGATCTATCTTTCTGTTTTTGTGCCAGTACCCTACTGTCTAGATTACTGAAGCTCTGTAGTGTAGTCTGAAGTCAGGGAGCCTGATTCCTCCAGCTCCATTTTTCGTTCTCAAGATTGCTTTGGCTATTCAGGGTCTTTTTTGTTTCCATACAAATTGTGATTTTTTTATTCTAGTTCTGTGAAAAATGCCAGTGGTAATTTGATAGGGATTGCATTGAATCTGTAGATTGCTTTGGGTAGTAGAGTCACTTTCACAATGTTGATTCTTCCAATCCAAGAACATGGTATATCTCTCCATCTATTTGTATCATCTTTAATTTCTTTCATCAGTGTCTTATAATTTTCTGCAAACAGGTCTTATGTCTCCTTAGGTAGGTTTATTCCTAGGTATTTTATTCTTTTTTTTGCAATGGTAAATGGGAGTGTTTTCTTGATTTCACTTTCAAATTTTTCATCATTAATGTATAGGAATGCAAGAGATTTCTGTGCATTAATTTTGTATCCTGCTACTTTACCAAATTCATTGATTATTCTCTAGTAGTTTTCTGGTAGTATCTTTAGGATACTCTATGTATACTATCATGTCATCTGCAAACAGTGACAGCTTTACTTCTTCTTTTCTGATTTGGATTCCTTTTATTTCCTTTTCTTCTCTGATTGCTGTGGCTAAAACTTCCAAAACTATGTTGAATAAGAGTGGTGAGAGTGGGTAACCTTGTCTTGTTCCTAATCTTAGTGGAAATACTTTCAGTTTTTCACCATTGAGGATGATGTTGGGTGTGGGTTTGTCATATATGACCTTTATTATGTTGAGGAAAGTTCCTTCTATGCCTACTTTCTGCAGGGTTTTTATCCTAAATGAGTGTTGAATTTTGTCAAAAACTTTCTCTGCATCTATTGAGATGATCATATGGTTTTTCTCCTTCAATTTGTTAATATGGTGTATCACATTGATTGATTTGCATATATTGAAGAATCCTTCCATTCCTGGAATAAACCCCACTTGATCATGGTGTATGATCCTTTTAATGTGCTGTTGGATTCTGTTTGCTAGTATTTTTTGCATCTATGTTCATCAGTGATATTGGCCTGTAGTTTTCTTTCTTTGTGACATCCTTGTCTAGTATTGGTATCAGGGTGATGGTGGCCTCGAAGAATGAGTTTGGGAGTGTTCCTCCCTCTGCTATATTTTGGAAGAGTTTGAGAAGAATAGGTGTTCGCTCTTCTCTAAATGTTTGATAGAATTCGCCTGTGAAGCCATCTGGTCCTGGGCTTTTTTTGTTGGAAGATTTTTAATCACAGTTTCAATTCAGTGCTTGTTATTGGTCTATTCATATTTTCTATTTCTTCCTGATTCAGTCCTGGAAGTTGTGCATTTCTAAGAATTTGTCCATTTCTTCTAGGTTGTTCATTTTATTGGCATAGGGTTGCTTGTAGTAATCTCTCATGATCTTTTGTATTTCTGCAGTGTCAGTTGTTACTTCCCCTTTTTCATTTCTAATTCTATTGATTTGAGTCTTCTCCCTTTTTTTCTTGATGAGTCTGGCTAATGGTTTATCAATTTTGTTTATCTTATCAAAGAACCAGCTTTTAGTTTTATTGATATTTGCTATCGTTTCCTTCATTTATTTTTTTTTTTATTTCTGATCTGATCTTTATGATTTCTTTCCTTCTGCTAACTTTGGGTTTTTTTTTTTTTTTGTTCTTCTTTCTCTAATTGCTTTAGGTGCAAGATTAGATTGTTTATTCGAGATGTTTCCTGTTTCTTAAGGTAGGATTGTATAGATATAAACTTCCCTCTTAGAACTGCTTTTGCTGCATACCATAGGTTTTGGGTCATCGTGTGTCCATTGTCATTTGTTTCTAGGTATTTTTTGATTTCCTCTTTGATTTCTTCAGTGATCACTTCGTTATTAAATAGTGTATTGTTTAGCCTCCATGTGTTTATATTTTTTACAGATGTATTCCTGTAGTTGATATCTAGTCTCACAGCGTTGTTGTTGGAAAAGATACTTGACACAATTTCAATTTTCTTAAATTTACCAAGGCTTGATTTGTGACCCAAGATATGATCTATCCTGGAGAATGTTCCATGAGCACTTGAGAAAAATGTGTATTCTGTTGTTTTTGGATGGAATGTCCTATAAGTATCAATTAAGTCCATCTTGTTTAATGTATCATTTAAAGCTTGTGTTTCCTTATTTATTTTCATTTTGGATGATCTGTCTATTGGTGAAAGTGTGGTGTTAAAGTCCCCTACTATGATTGTGTTACTTTCGATTTCCCCTTTTATAGCTGTTAGCATTTGCCTTATGTATTGAGGTGATCCTATGTTGGGTGCATAAATATTTACAATTTTTATATCTTCTTCTTGGATCGATCCCTTGATCATTATGTGGTGTCCATCTTTGTCTCTTGTAAAAGTCTTTATTTTAAAGTCTATTTTGTCTGATATGAGAATTGCTACTCCAGTTTTCTTTTGGCTTCCATTTGCATGGAATATCTTTTTCCTTCCCCTCACTTTCAGTCTGTATGTGTCTCTAGGTCTGAAGTGGGTCTCTTGTAGACAGCATATGTACAGGTCTTGTTTTTGTATCCATTCAGCCAGTCTGTGTCTTTTGGTGGGAGCATTTAATCAATTTACATTTAAGGAAATTATTGATACGTATGTTCCTTTTCCCATTTTCTTAATTTTTTTTGTGTTTGTTATTGTAGATCTTTTCCTTCTCTTGTGTTTCTTGCCTAGAGAAGTTCCTTTAGCATTTGTTTTAAAGATGGTTTGGTGGTGCTGAACTCTCTCAGTTTTTGCTTGTCCTTAAAGGTTTTAATTTCTCCATCAAATCTGAATGAAATCCTTGCTGGGTAAAGTAATCTTGGTTGTAGGTTTTTCTCCTTCATCACTTTAAATATATCCTGCCAGTCCCTTCTGCCTTGCAGAGTTTCTGCTGAAAGATCAGCTGTTAACCTTATGGGGATTCTCTTGTGTGTTATTTGTTCTGTTTCCCTTGCTGCTTTTAATATGTTTTCTTTGTATTTAATTTTTGACAGTTTGATTAATATGTGTCTTGGCATGTTTCTCCTTGGATTCATCCTGTATGGCACTCTCTGTTCTTCCTGGACTTGATTAACTATTTCCTTTCCCATATTAGGGAAGTTTTCAACTATAATCTCTTCAAATATTTTCTCAGTCCCTTTCTTTTTCTCTTCTTCTTCTGGAACCCCTATAATTCGAATGTTGGTGTGTTTAATGTTGTCCCAGAGGTCTCTGAGACTGTCCTCAGTTCTTTTCATTCTTTTTTCTTTATTCTGCTCTGTAGTAGTTATTTCCACTATTTTATCTTCCAGGTCACTTATCCGTTCTTCTGCCTCAGTTTTTCTGCTATTGATCCCATCTAGAGTATTTTTCATTTCATTTATTGTGTTGTTCATCATTGCTTGTTTCATCTTTAGTTCTTCTAGGTCTTTGTTAAATGTTTCTTGCATTTTCTCTATTCTATTTCCAAGATTTTGCATCATCTTTACTCTCATTATTCTGAATTATTTTTCAGGTAGACTGCCTATTTCCTCTTCATTTGTTAGGTCTGGTGGGTTTTTATCTTGCTCCTTCATCTGCTGTGTGTTTTTCTGTCTTCTCATTTTGCTTATCTTACTGTTTTGGGGGTCTCCTTTTTGTAGGCTGCAAGTTCGTAGTTCCCATTGTTTTTGGTGTCTGTCCCCAGTGGCTAAAGTTGGTTCAGTATGTTGTGTAGGCTTCCTGGTGGAGGGGACTAGTGCCTACGTTCTGGTGGATGAGCCTGGATCTTGTCCTTCTGGTGGGCAGGTCCCCGTCTGATGGTGTGTGTTGGGGTGTCTGTGGACTTATTATGATTTTAGGCAGCCTTTCTGCTAATGGTTGGGTTTGTGTTCCTGCCTTGCTAGTTGTTTGGCATAGGGTGTCCAGCACTGTAGCTTGCTGGTCGTTGAGTGAAGCTGGGTGCTGGTGTTGAGATGGAGATCTCTAGGAGATTTTCGTCATTTGATATTATGTGGAGCTGGGAGGTCGCTTGTGGACCAGTATCCTGAAGTTGGCTCTCCCACCTCAGAGGCACAGCACTGACTCCTGGCTGCAGCACCAAGAGCCTTTCATCCACACGGCTCAGAATAAAAGGGAGAAAAAGAAGAAAGATAGAAAGAAAGAAGGAAGATAAAATAAAATAATTAAAATAAAAAATAATTATTAAGAAATAAATATTTTTTAAAGAAAAAAAAATAAACGGACAGATAGAACCCTAAGACAAATGGTGAAAGCAAAGCTATACAGAGAAAATCTCACACAGAAGCATACACATACACACTCACAAAAAGAGGAAAAGGGGAAAAATAATAAATCTTGCTCTCAAAGTCCACCTCCTCAATTTGGGATGATTCCTTGTCTATTCAGGTATTCCACAGATGCAGGGTACATCAAGTTGATTGTGGAGTTTTAATCCACTGCTTCTGAGGCTGCTGGGAGAGATTTCCCTTTCTCTTCTTTGTTCACACAGCTCTCGGGGCTCAGCTTTGGATTTGGCCCTGCCTCTGCGTGTAGGTCGCAGGAGGGCGTCTGTTCTTCGCTCAGACAGGACAGGGTTAAAGGAGCAGCTGCTTCAGGGACTCTGGCTCACTCAGGCCGGAGGGAGGGAGGGGTGCGGATGCGGGGCTAGCCTGCTGCAGCAGAGGCCTGTGGGACATTGCACCAGCCTGAGGCGCACCGTGCTTTTTACCGGGGAAGTTGTCCCTGGATCCCGGGACCCTGGCAGTGGCGGGCTGCACAGGCTCCCCGGAAGGGAGGTGTGGATAGTGACCTGTGCTCGCACACAGGCTTCTTGGTGGCAGCAGCAGCAGCCTTAGAGTCTCTTGCCCGTCTCTGAGGTCCGCGCTGTTAGCCACGCCTCGCGCCCGTCTCTGGAGCTCCTTTAAGCAATGCTCTTAATCCCCTCTCTTCGTGCACCAGGAAGCAAAGAGGGAAGAAAAAGTCTCTTGCCTCTTCGGCAGGTCCAGACTTTTCCCCGGACTCCCTCTCGGCTAGTCGTGGTGCACTAACCCTCTGCAGGCTGTGTTCCTGAAGTGGGTATTTTTATTAGACTTAATATGTAAAACTAAGGCACAGAGAAGTTAAATAGCCTGCCCAGTGTCATACAGCAGGTCATAGGAGAAGCTGATATTTGAACCAGCCAATGGGATTCCCAATCCCATGCTTTTAATTCATGAAAATGCAGTACACAATTTCATGCTTTATTTGCCATAAGGTAGAACTTTTTTTCTATCTTATCAGATCAAATTAAATGAAAGTCCAACAAAATTTGGATTTTTCCCATAAAGAAAAGCTTCATGTCTTTTTTGAACTCTATAGTGTCAAACTATTCCAAAAATATTTTTGGTGCCCCTACTTTGCAGTCTCACTATCTACTGAGCAATCAGCATTGCTGGACCCAGCATCCCTCTCACTTCCCCAGTTCATATCCTTGACAGCTGCATTAGCCCCCTAACTGGTTTTTGTATCTTTATCACTTCCAATCCAACTTTCAGTGTTGCTAGAATAATGTCTTGTAAACAGAGACCTGATATATTATTTCTCTTCAAATCTTTCTATGGTTACCATTATCATCAATGCTTCTTCTCCTTTCCCTTAGCCACAAAGGAATTCTCAGAAAATAACCTGCTTGTAGTTCTTCCATCAATTGAAATGGAAACCATAAAACCAGAAAATCACATAAATAAATAAAACCTATCCTTTTTAAATTACAAGAAGATGTCTTAAGATTTCAGCCTTATTTTTGAAATTAAGAGTTTTACCTGTCACAGCACCCACATTTGACCATGCAAGAGAAAGGCATTGTTTCTGCCAAAGAATAGACCACTGAGAATGACTGTTTGGAAAGCGTTTTGTTAATATATTAGTAGTAAAACGTTTATAGCTTTATCAGAGTTAATGTATATGCTATAAAGGAAAACAATAAAAAGATCTCTTAGAAACTGAGACTCTCATAATTGAAAAAAAAAAACATTTTAAGCACTTCTATATTATTAAAACAGACAACAAAAAGAAGGAAACAAATTTGATACCATATTCTCTGTTTACAATACAATTAAATTTTAAATAATGAAGAGATAATTTTAAAAGACTCACACATTTGGGGAGTCTAAAACTTCTAAATAACTCATAGATCAAAAAGAAATTATGATGGAACTTAGAAAATATGTAGAACTAATGGTAAAGAAAATATTGCATATCAAACTTTGCAAGACGAAATCAAACTGGTTCTTAGAAGGAAATTGTAAGCATATTTTTGCAATTACTTAAGACAAATTTGAAAAACACCTAACAAATTAAACACTTCAAGAAATTATAAAAATAAAGTAGGCCAAAAGAAAATAGAAGCAGAGATATAATAAAGCATTAAAATTAATATATAGAAAGTAAAGGAACAAAATAAAGATAATGAAATAGGAAAAAATAGGTGATAGGACAGACAAAATGATAATCTGTGTTTATTTTTTATTGATTAATAAAATTCACAAACCTCTGACAAGGCTAATCAAGTAAAAACAGAGATAACATTAATTAACAGTATTAGAAAAAAATAAGAAAACTACAAATATGGCAATATTTTAAAAAATCTTAAATTAATTCCATATACAATTTTATGCCAATAAATTTGAACATTTCAATGAGGGACAATTTTCTTGAAGAATAAACCCTAAAATTAACACAGAAAGAAATGATTATCTGAGTAAACCCATCTTTTCTTTAAAATAATTAGATAGATAAATATTTCTGCAAAAAGAAATTTGCACAAGCTTTAGAAGTGCATTCTCACACATATTTGAAGGACAGATCATTCCAATCTTATGCTGACTGTTCCTTGTGGAAAAGCCTAATTATCCCCAATATCTATCATCCCCCTCAAATTTTAGCTGACTATGGACACCCAACAATAGATCACATTTTCCAGTGACCTTTGCAGTTTGTGTGGCTCTATGACCAAATTATGGCTAATGAGATCTGAATGGAAGTGATGTGTGAGATTTCCAGGTCACATCCTTTCAGGATGATATAAGCTGCCATCAATTTACTCTTTTACCCCATCCCCATGAGCTGAAATGTCCAGGCCTGGTGTGGATAGATCAGCTTTCATCTTTCAGACGGTGGCAAAAGCTTAGGAGATGGGAGAGCCACAAAATAGAAGAAAGAACCTTGGTCCTTGGGTAATTACCTTGGGTAATCTTGTGAAGCCGAGAAGCCTGCTTACTGCTGCTCTTTTGTTTGTGCCACTGTGATTTTTACTTTATTTTCAGAACATCTTGTTCTGCATGCTCATTAGTATACTTAGTAACTTATTTTATGAAGCTAGAATAACCTTGATTCTAAAATCAGATTAGAAGAGTAAAAGAAAGAAAGATTCTAGACTTTTCTGACTTACTATAGACTCAGAAGTCTGAGATAAAATGTACACTATCTGAGCCCAGCAATATTTTTAAAAATATTGATCCATTCATTAATAACAACTATGTGAGGTCTGCTTCAAGAACACAGGGATAATTCAATAGTAGAAAATTTATTAAAGCAGTTCACATAGATTAAAGGGAAAAATGTGCAAAATCATCTCAATGGATATAGAAATATTTGCATTTGATAATATTCAGCATCACCTTGTTAAGAAAACTATAATCAAACTGGAATAAATGAGAAAGTTTTTAACCTGATAAAGGATATGGATCAAAATTGTACAGAAAATGACAAAATTTCATGTAAAATATTAGAAGCCGTTTCCTCTAAAGTAAGAAACAAGATAAAGGTTCCCATTGTCTTTTCATACTGAACAGTGAATAAATACATCGTCAAGGAAAAGAAACACATGTTATAAGAAACAGAAATAAATTCAGAACTATTAGTATTTACATTTAATATGAATACTTATTACATAAATAAATGTTGATGTATTAAAAATGGAACAATATACTACAGTTAAAAGGAAGATATCAGCATTCTTTGTATTCAACATAGATTAATTTTAAAAATCCATTCATTATTTGATCAAAAAAGTTTACATATTCTATTGCATGATTTAGGTGCTGAGAAAAGGGCAATGCAGAATGATATTTGAAAATTTGAAAAGCAATACTACATTTTGCTTATGAATACACCCATGAATAGTAAATATATAAAGAAATTCCTGAGAATTACAAACACCAAACAAATGAGGTGGAGGTTACTATCCTGAGGTGAGTGGGAATGTGGGTGGATACTTCACTGAGATGAAGCATATACAAATATCTACATCTATATGATCTAAATCATAAATATACATATGTAAAACTGTTAAGATTTAACATGGCTGAGGGCAAGTACATTGATTATCAATATTTTTATTTTTTTAAAGTTTATGAAAGTTAAAATATATCATTATAAATGTATAGAAAAAAAAATCAAAGACTGATGGCATGATTGTGCATCTCAGGATGTTCAAGATGGTAATGCTACCCTAGGACACCCATCACCACCTAGCCAAACAGCCAGATATCAGCTGCCTCCTGCCTTGTTCTTGAACTGTTTTTGAGACTTAAGGTATGGGGCTTCCGTAATGAACCCTGAAATTTTCCTCTACTACTGAAACATTGGAGTGTATTTAAATAGTAACTCTGTCAGTTCCTAGCTACGTAATTCATTTGAAACTGCATTAAATTAATTAACTCTCCGGGCTTCAGCTTTTTTCTCTGAAAATGTGGGTAAAAGTAATACCTGTGCCACAGCGTTTTTACATTTATTGAGTGCTTTCTTTTTCTTTTCTTTTTTTTTTTTTTTGTGGTACGCGGGCCTCTCACTGTTGTGGCCTCTCCCGTTGTGGAGCACAGGCTCCGGACGCGCAGGCTCAGCGGCCATGGCTCACGGGCCTAGCTGCTCTGCGGCATGTGGGATCATTCCTGGACCCGGGCAAGAACCCGGGTCCCCTGAATCGGCAGGCGGACTCTCAACCACTGCGCCACTAGGGAAGCCCTATTGAGTGCTTTCTTTATGCTTGTTACTACATAATACATTTTGTTTTCTTTTTTTTTTTATTGGAGTATAATTGCTTTACAATGGTGTGTTAGTTTCTGCTTTATAACAAAGTGTATCAGTTATACATATACATATGTTCCCATATCTCTTCCCTCTTGCGTCTCCCTCCCTCCCACCCTCCATATTCCACCCCTCCAGACGGTCACAAAGGACCGAGCTGACATCCCTGTGCTATGCGGCTGCTTCCCACTAGCTATCTACCTTACGTTTGATAGTGTATATATGTCCATGCCTCTCTCTCATTTTGTCACATCTTACCCTTCCACCTCCCCATATCTTCAAGTCCATTCTCTAGTAGGTCTGTGTCTTTATTCCTGTCTTACCCCTAGGTTCTTCATGACATTTTTTTCCTTAAATTCCATATATATGTGCTAGTATATGGTATTTGTCTTTCTCTTTCTGACTTACTTCACTCTGTATGACAGACTCTAGGTCTATCCACCTCATTACAAATAGCTCAATTTCATTTCTTTTTATGGCGGAGTGATATTCCATTGTATATATGTGCCACATCTTCTTTATCCATTCATCTGATGATGGACTCTCAGGTTGTTTCCGTCTCCGGGCTATTGTAAATAGAGCTGCAATGAATATTTTGGTACATGACTGTTTTTGAATTATGGTTTTCTCAGGGTATATGCCCAGTAGTGGGATTGCTGGGTCATATGGTAGTTCTATTTGTAGTTTTTTAAGGAACCTCCATACTGTTCTCCACAGTGGCTGTATCAATTTACATTCCCACCAACAGTGCAAGAGGGTTCCCTTTTCTCCACACCCTCTCCAGCATTTATTGTTTCTACACTTTTTGATGATGGCCATTCTGACTGGTGTGAGATGATATCTCATTGCAGTTTTGATTTACATTTCTCTAATGATTAATGATGTTGAGCATTCTTTCATGTGTTTGTTGGCAGTCTGTATATCTTCTTTGGAGAAATATCTATTTAGGTCTTCTGCCCATTTTTGGATTGGGTTGTTTGTTTTTTTGTTATTGAGCTGCATAATACATTTTTATTATTAATACAGATTAGAACTCTGCCTGGTACATAACAACTGCTCTGTGATGGTTGACTATGAGTTTTAAAACAGAGAATAGTGTAGCAGTTAAGTGGAAAGCCTATGACAATTAGGTTGCTAGGTTGAGATCTTGGCTCTGTCTCTCCCTAACTCTGTGAACTGGGGCAAATTACTTACCTCTCTGGGTTCCTCATCTATAATAGGGAGATAGTAACGGCTTCCTTAATATTGTTCTTTGACTAAATGCACTAGTATATGTAAAGATATACAGTGAGGCTATATAGGGTTACTTTCATTTATTATTATTTTAACACACACTCATGTGTCCATACATATTCATGTATACACACACATACACATACACACATATTTTCTGAGATTCCCTTATTAACAACTTAACAGGGAGCTAGAAGTTCACTTCACCCTGGTCTGTGTCCTCTACCAGAGTACTCATTATATCCTTTCTGAGTTAATTTATTCCTAAGGCTAATGTTCTTGTCTTCCACTCTGCAGCCCCCCTGGTTATATTGAATAGTATTCTAGCCCTTGTCCAGGATTGGGCACATTTAATATCCAGCATTGAACTGCCTGTCATGGACTGACACATCACTTTGTGACCACAGATTTCTGTCATGTGACAAGATTTCTAGGACCTGAGAGTGACTTGCTTGTCAAAATCCCATGAAGCTATCTGAGTAATTGGATAGGTTTGTGTTTAGTACAGGCTCCATCATTCATGATGTCTGCGGCATTACCTGGGTCCAATCTTGCCTCTGCCATTATGACCGCGGACCTTGGACAAGTCTCTGGCCCTCTTGGTACCTCAGTTTTTTCATTGATAAATGGTGAAATATTGGCACATTTGTGTGTTGTGAAGATTAACAAGTTGATGTGTGTAATGTGCTAGAATCTAGCATAAAGAAGGTAGTGATTAATACTATGTCTCCTCTCTCTACTACTATTAATGTATTCGTGTAATAAATGTATTCATCATGTCCTTGGCACTAGGTTAGTTACCGAGAATGCAACATTAATAAGACACATCCATGTTCTCATGGAGCCAAATTGTAGCTGTATGCAGTGGGGAAGAAGAGGTGCAACATTGGAATAAACAGCACTCTTTAGCAACTCACAGCCAGAGGGAGCAGTTTACTTCCCTTCTCCCTGGGAGAGAAGAAGAGGGACCAATGAAGACTTCACAGAGAGGGTGACCTTTGAGCTAGTATTTGAAGTATAGACCTTCAAGAAGAGAATCTAAGCATAGACTTGAAAGTGGAGAATGGAGTTGCCTCCCAAGCTTCCAAGATGCTACCTAAGATTTTCAGCCTGGCCCACCCTAGGACCTTCCAAACACCCCAGATTTTCCCACGATCCAGCAACTAAAGTGTTGGGTCTTCATGACTAACACCTGTGCCTCTTCTGATTGGTCAGTATTATCCTATGGACTATTGAATAGTTGAATATCATCCTTGAGTATAGGTTGTTGGAATGTGCTATTTTACTTTCTTACTTCTAATATTTGACATGTAAACTGACATCAGATGTAAACCTGGGTTTATCCCTATACAGTAAAAGTCCCCTACATACAAACCTTCAAGTCGTGAACTTTCAAAGATGCGAACGTGCATTCGTATGTCCAATCATTTAAGTAACTTCACATGTCTGGCGTACATTGTCACATACATGCATCCTTTACAAATGATTGTGCTTTCGTGTACTTTACTGTACAGTACTGTATAGAGTACAATAGTACAGTATCTTTATTTCAAGCTCAGGATGTCTGAAAGCAAGAGTAAAAGCAGCAGTGATGTAGCTGGTACTGCTAAGAAGCACCAAGCAATAACAGTGGAAACAAAAGTGAAAATAACTGAGAGAGTGGAGCAAGGTGAAAAGATGGTAGATGCTGCTCATTCTTATAACATGAATAGTTCAACCATCAGCATGATTCTAAAGAACAAGGACAAGATCATGGAACATGTGAAGTCTGCTGTGCCGATGATGTCAACAATAATATGGAAGAAGCGTGGAAAAGTGATGGAGGAGATGGAGAAACTTCTCAGTGTGCAGATGCAGGATCAACATCAGTGCTGAGTCCTGCTCAGCTTGATGCTGATTCAAGAGAAAACTAAAAGCCTTTATGAAGACTTGAAGAAGAAACACGGTGAAAAATCAGAAGGAGCATCTTTTAATGTCAGCCATGGCTGGTTTCATCAGTTCAAAGCTAGAACCAACATTCACAACGTAAAAGTAAGTGGCGAGGCAGCAAGTGCAGATACGATAGCTGCCCGGAAATTTCCTGAAACACTTTGAGAAATTCTTGATGAAGGCATGTATTTACCCAAGCAGCTTTTTAATGTGGATGAGACAGGGCTGTACTGGAAGAGGATTCCAGACTGAGGTTACACCATTAAGGAGGAAATGTTGATGCCAGGCTATAAAGCAGCGAAGATAGGCTAACTCTGTTGTTTGGTGGCGATATGAAGCTGAAGCCTCTCTTAGTTTATCATTCAGAGAACCAAAGAGCCCTAAAAACATAGTCAAGGGCTCTCTTCCTGTTGTGTGGAAGAGTAACCCCAAAGCCTGGGTTACACTGGCCATTTTCCAGGACTGGTTTTTCCCACCACTTTATCCCAAAGGTAGAGAAATATAGCTTGGAGAAGGATGTCGCATTCAACATTCTTTTGCTGCTTGACAATGCTCCAGGCCACACCCCATTCACGGACAACTTTCATCCCAATGTCAAAGTGGTGCATCTGCCACCAAATACTATGTCACTTATTCAACCTATGGACCAGGGAGTTATAGTGACTTTCAAGAAATATTATTTATGTCACACTTTCACCAGGCAGTAAAGGCAAGTGATGAATCAGGAACAACCTTGCGACAATTTTAGGAGGACTATAACATCTACAAGGCCATAAAAAACATTGACTTTGCTTGGTATGAGGTTACAGCTGTCACCATGAATTGTGTTTGGAAGAACCTTTGCCCACAGTTTGTTCACAATTTTCGTGAATTTAAGAAGGTGGATGAGGAGTCCAAAGAGGTCTTCTACAACTTAGTGACCCTCAGCGAGAAGCTGGAGCTAAATCTGCAAGAGGATGACTTCACTGAACTCTTTTCTGTGCAACACAAGGAGCTTACTAATGAAGATCTAATGGAATAGGAGACCCAGAGAAAAGACAAAGGGGACAAGAGGAAGAAGAAGTAACTGAAGAACTGAAGACATTCATGACACAGGAAATGACAGGGGATTTTCTTTATTTGAGGAGGCACTGTTAGATTTTGAAGCATAGGACCCGAATGTAGAACGATACACGAAGGTTGCAGCAGCCATTCAGAATGCAATCCAGTGCTACCACGTCATCTATGATGAGAAAAAAAAGGGCTACTACCCAGACATCACTGGATCATATTTTCAAGAGGGTAGATAGAATTGAATCCAGCAAGGAACCAGAACCTCTGCCATCAACATCAGGCATGAGTGAAATTGCAGCTTGCCCTCCATCTCCTATTGCCAATGATCTTCAGCTCTACCATCTCCCACCTCCTCTCCCTCCTCCAGTCAGTAACTCTTCTTGCCTGTTCACTCGATGTCAGCCCCTGTATGCCAGCTGTTGTACTGTACTACTGTACTTTTCAAGGTGCTGCACTGTAAGATTAAAAATGTTTTCTTCAGTTTTTCTGTTTGTTTTTTATGCATTATTTGTGTGAAAAGTATTATAAACCTATTACAGTATATAGCCGATTGTGTTAGTTGGGTGTCTAGGCTAACTTTGTTGGACTTATGAACAAATTGGACTTACGAACTTGCTCTTGGAATGGAACTCGTTCATATGTAGGAGTCTTACAGCAACCCTTCATTTGAATGACTACTTTTTTTCAATTGAAGTATAGTTGATTTACAATGTTGTGTTAGCTTCTGGTGTACAGCAAAGTGATTAAGTTATATATGTATATACATAGATATATTATTTTTCATATTCTTTTCCATTATGGTTTATTACAGGATATTGAATATGGTTCTCTGTGCTATGCAGTAGAATGTTGTTGTTTATCTCTTTTATATATAGTAATTTATATCTGTTAATCCCAAACTCCTAATTTATCCCTTTCCCTAACTTAAGTAACCTTAAGTTTGATTTCTGCATCTGTGAGTCTGCTTCTGTTTTGTAAATAAATTTATTTGTATCATAGTTTAGATTCCATATAAGTGACATCATATGATATTTGTCTTTCTCTTTCTGACTTTCACTTCACTAAGTATGATAATCTCTAGGTCCATCCATGTTGCTGCAAATGGCATTATTTCATTCTTTTTATGGCTGAGTAATATTCCATTGTATATATGTACCACATTTTCTTTTTTTTTTTAAATCTTTATTTGAGTATAATTGCTTTACAGTGGTGTGTTAGTTTCTGCTTTATAACAAACTGAATCAGTTATACATATACATATGTTCCCATATCTCTTCCATCTTGCATCTCCCTCCCTCTCACCCTCCCTATCCCACCACTCTAGGTGGTCACAGACCACCGAGCTGATCTCCCTGTGCTATGCAGCTGCTTCCCACTAACTATCTATTTTACGTTTGGTAGTGTATATATGTCCATGCCACTCTCACTTTGTCAAAGCTTACCCGTCCCCCTATCCATATCCTCAAGTCCATTCTCTAGTAGGTCTGTGTCTTTATTCTGTCTTACCCCTAGGTTCTTCATGACCTTTTTTTTTTCTTAGATTCCATATATATGTGTTAGCATACATTATTTGTTTTTCTCTTTCTGACTTACTTCACTCTGTATGACAGACCCTAGGTCCATCCACCTCACTACAAATAACTCAATTTAGTTTCTTTTTATGGCTGAGTAATATTCCATTGTATATATGCACCACATTTTCTTTATCCGTTCAACTGTTGATGGACATTTAGTTTTCTTCTATGTCTTGGCTGTTGTGAGTAGTGCTGCTGTGAACATTGAGGTGCATGTATCTTTTCAAATTAAAGTTTTCTCCAAATATATGCCCAGGAGTGGAATTGCAGGATCATACAGCAACTCTACTTTTAGGTTTTTAAGGAACTTCTGTACTGTTCTCTATAGTGGTTGTACCAATTTACATTCCCACCAACAATGTAGTAGGGTTCCCTTTTCTCCACACCCTCTCCAGCACTTATTGTTTGTAGACATTTTAATGATGGCCTTTCTGACCAGTGTGAGGTGTTAGTTCATTGTAGTTTCTGTTTGCATTTTTCTAATAATTAGCGAAGCTGAGCATCTTTTCATGTACCTGTTGGCCATCTATATGTCTTCCTCAACTACTTTTTAACCTAGACAAAAAGGTGATTCTTTTATTTTGCTTTTAATATTAATTTCTAGAAGTTCAAATGCAAGGAGAAGCCACAGCATAACTTGGAAAACACAAGAGTGACTTTATTGTTTTCAGTCAATAAATATATGATCATTGTAAAAATGCTATAAAATACTTAAAATAATCCCTGAATTAACCACTGTTAACATTTTCTTAGGAATCCTTCCAGGTAATTTTAATATCACTAGTGGTATAATGTGTGAGTGTATGTGTGTGTATACACATATAGTTACATGATCTGTATTTATTGTTCACATTAATTGCTTTCCTACTAAATATTCTGCTCCATAATTCTGCAATTTTTCCACTTAACAATGTATCTGGGACATTTTTCTACATCAATACATATAAATATACTCCATCAAAAAAAATCATTTAGGATTCTACCTAGAATGTGTATCATAATTTATGATGGATATTTAAGTAATTTCCAGACTTTCACTATTGTTAACAGTGTTGCAGTTAATATCCCTGAATACATATCTTCACACCATTATAAAGGTTTTTCTGTGAAACTGATTTTTTGAACATACAAGTAACTCATGCTAATTGTTTTCAAATATAAATTGTCATTAATGTGCAAAAAAATACAACTTTAATTATCTGAACCCTTAATAACCTTTTCTGAAAGCTTTATATATCTCTCAAGCAGAAGATATAAGCAGATGATATAATTGTCCCCTGTCTAGACTGAGGCAACGATGGTGACACTTGTTCTAAATTATTAATTAAACACACATGAAACCCTTTAGATGAACAGGTGATATGGTTATTATTAGATGTGTTGCTTATTTACAACAAGGACATATTTAGAGCCTGAGATCAAAGTTCTAAAGCTGATTTCAAAACAGTAGCATTAATCATGCTAAGGCCTGGGACTCCTGAAGCAATTGGGAGAGAATGAAAGATATCTTAATTACAACAAAGTCACATAACTCCATCATTACTCTAAATCCACTACTTCAGACCATTATATTTGTCTTGGTGGGAGTCCAAAAAAACAAAAACAAAATAACAAAAAATCCTATGCTGTCATATGCATGTGAAAGGGTTAAACATCATTTATCCATTAATTCTTCTACTTAAAAAACAACTTATTCACCACCCACTGTATGCCAAGCTCAGTGCTAAGCAATGAGCACACAGTGTTGAACAAAACAAACATTATTCCTGAACTCACAGTGCTCTTCTTGAACCTGCCATTTAGCCATCATAGGAATTTTTTTGGAATGATTTGGCATATATTCCTTCCCCACTATTTCCACTACCATTATTCTAGCCCCAAATTATTATCATTTCATTAATTTTTTTGAATTTTATTTTCTTTACTTTTTATACAGCAGTTTCTTCTTAGTTATCCATTTTATACATATTAGTGTATATATGTCAATACCAATCTCCCAATTCATCACACCACTAACCACCCTGCCAATTTCCCCCATTGGTGTCCCCACGTTTGTTCTCTACATCTGTGTCTCTATTTCTGCTCTTCAAACCAGTTCATCTGTACCATTTTTCTAGGTTCCACATATATGTGTTTGTATACGATATTTGTTTTTCTCTTTCTGACTTACTTCACTCTGTATGACAGTCTCTAGATCCATCCACGTCTCTACAAATGACCCAAATTCATTCCTTTTTATGGCTGAGTAATATTCCATTGTATATATATACCACATCTTCTTTATCCATTCGTCTGTCGATGAGCATTTAGGTTGCTTCCATGACCTGGCTATTGTAAATAGTGTTGCAATGAACATTGGCATGCATGTGTCTTTTTGAATTATGGGTATATGCCCAGTAGTGGGATTGCTGAGTCCTATGGTAATTCTATTTCTAGTTTTATAAGGAACCTCCAAACTGTCCGCCATAGTGGCTGTGTCAATTTACATTCCCACCAACAGTGCAAGAGGGTTCCCTTTTCTCCACACCCTCTACAGCATTTGTTGTTTGTAGATTTTCTGATGATGCCCATTCTAACCGGTGTGAGGTGATACCTCATTGTAGTTTTGATTTGCATTTCTCTAATAGTTAGTGATGTTGAGCAGCTTTACATATACTTCTTGGCCATCTGTATCTCTTCTTTAGAGAAATGTCTATTTAGGTCTTCTGCTCATTTTTTGATTGGGTTGTTTGTTTTTTAAATATTGAGCTGCATGAGCTGTTTATATATTTTGGAGATTAATCCTTTGTCCGTTGATTCATTTGCAAATATTTTCTCCCATTCTGACGGTTGTCTTTTCATCTTGTTTATGGTTTCCTTTGCTGTGCTAAAGCTTTTTTTTAAGTATCATTACGTCCCACTTGTTTATTTTTGTTTTTATTTCCATTACTCTAGGAGGTGGATCAAAACAGAATTTTCTGTGATTTATGTCAAAGAGTGTTCTTCCTATGTTTTCCTCTAAGAATTTTACAGTGTCCAGTCTTACATTTAGGTCTTGAATCCATTTTGAGTTTTTGTGTATGGTGTTACAGTGTGTTCTAATTTCGTTCTGTTACATGTAGTTATCCAGTTTTCCCAGAACCACTTATTGAAGAGACTGTCATTTCTCCATGGTATATCCTTGCCTCCTTTGTCATAGATTAGTTGACCATACATGTGTGAGTTTATCTCTGGGATTTTTATCCTGTTCTATATTTCTGTTTTTGTGCCACTACCATATTGTCTTGATTATTATAGCTTTGTGGTATAGTCTGAAGTCAGGGAGTCTGATCCCTATAGCTCTGGTTTTTTTCCCTCAAGATTGCTTTGGCTATTTGGGGTCCTTTTTGTCTCCATACACATTTAAAAATTTTTTTCGTTCTAGTTCTGTAAAAAATGCCATTGGCAATTTGATAGGGATTACACTGAATCTGTAGATTGTTTCTGGTAGTACAGTCATTTTCACAATATTGATTCTTCCAATCCAAAAACATGGTATATCTCTCCATCTGTTGGTATCATCTTTAATTTCTTTCATCAGTGTCTTATAGTTTTCTGCATACAGGTCTTGTTTCTCCCTAGGTAGGTTTATTGCTAGGTGTTTTATTCTTTTTGTTACAATGGTATATGGGAGTGTTTCTTTAATTTCTCTTTCAGATTTTTCATCTTCTGTGTATAGGAATGCAAGAGATTTCTGTGCCTTAATTTTTTATCCTTCAATTTTACCAAATTCATTGGTTAGCTCTAGTAGTTTTCTGGTGGAATCTTTAGGATTCTCTATGTATAGTATCATGTCATCTGCAGACAGTGACAGTTTTACTTCTTCTTTTACAACTTGTATTTTTTTTTCTTCTCTGATTGCTGTGGCTAGGATATCCATAACTACGTTGCCTAATAGTGGCGATAGTGGACATCCTTGTCTTGTTCCTGATCTCAGAGGAAATGCTTTCAGTTTTTCACCATTGAGAATGATGTTTGCTGTGGATTTGTCATATAAGGCCTTTATTATGTTGAGGTAGGTTCCCTCTATGCCCACTTTCTGGAGAGTTTTTGTCATACAGGGGTGTTGAATTTTGTCAAAAGCTTTTTCTGCATCTATTGAGATGATCATATGGATTAATTTTTCAATTTGTTAGTATGGTGTATCACATTAATTGATTTGCAAATACTGAAGAATCCTTGCATCCCTGGGATAAATCCCACTTGATCATAGTGTATGATCCTTTTAATGTATTGCTGGATTCTGTTTGCTAGTATTTTGTTGAGGAGTTTTGCATCTATATTCATCAGTGATATTGGTCTGTAATTTTCCTTTTTCTGTGATATTTTTGTCTGTTTTTGGTATGAGGGTGTTGGTGGCCTCATAGAATGAGTTTGGGAGTGTTCCTTCCTGTGCAATGTTTTGCAAGAGTTTGAGAAGCATGGGTGTTAGCTCTTCTCTAAATGTTTGATATAATTCACCTGTGAAGCCATCTGGTCCTGGACTTTTGTTTGTTGGAAGATTTTTAATCACAGTTTCAATTTCATTACTTGTGATTGGTCTGTTCATATTTTCTATTTCTTCATGGTTCAGTCTTGGAAGGTTATACCTTTCTATAAATTTGTCCATTTCTTCCAGGCTGTCCATTTTATTGGTATAGAGTTGCTTGTAGTAGTCGCTTAAGATGGTTTGTATTTCTACAGTGTCTGCTGTAACTTCTCCTTTTTCATTTCTGATTTTATTGATTTGAGTCCTCCTCCTCTTTTACTTGATGAGTCTGGCTAATGGCTTATCAATTTTGTTTAGCTTCTCAAAGAACCAGCTTTTAGTTTTATTGATCTTTGCTATTGTTTTCTTTGTTTCTATTTAATTTATTTCTGCTCTATCTTTATGATTTGTTTCCTTCTGCTAACTTTGGGTTTTGTTTGTTCTTCTTTCTCTAGTTCCTTTATGTTAGGTTAGGTTAGGTTAGATTGTTTATTTGAGATTTTTCTTGTTTTGAGGTAGGCTTGTACAGCTATAAACTTCACTCTTAGAACTGCTTTTGCTGCATCCCATGGGTTTTGGATCATCATGTTTCCATTGTCATTTGTCTCTAGGTATTTTTTGATTTCCTCTTTGATTTTTTCAGTGATTGCTTGGTTATTTAGTAATGCATTGTTTAGCCTCCATGTGTTTATGTTTCTTTCCCTGAATTGATTTCTAGCTTCATAGTACTGTGATCAGAAAAGATTCTTGATATGATTTCAATTTTCTTAAATTTACTGAGGTTTGATTTGTGACCCAAGATGTGATCTATCCATGTGCACTTGAGAAGAAAGTGTAATCTGCCGTTTTTGGATGGAATGTCCTATCAATATCAATTAAATCTAGCTGGTCTATTGTGTCATTTAAAGCTTGTGTTTCCTTATTAATTTTCTGTTTGGGTTATATGTCCATTGGTGTAAGTGAGGTGGTAAAGTCCCCCACTATTACTGTGTTACTGTCAATTTCCTCTAGCAGTTGCCTCATCCGATTGGGTGAGTGTATATTTATAATTGTTATATCTTCTTTTTGGATTGATCCCTTGATCATTATGTAGTGTCCTTCCTTGTCTCTTGTAACATTCTTTATTTAAAAGTCTATTTTTTTTCTGATATGAATATTGTTACTCCAGCGTTTTTTTGATTTCCATTTGCATGGAATATCTTTTTCCATTCCCTCACTTTCCATCTGTATGTATCCCTAGGTCTGAAGTGGGTCTCTTGGAGATAGCATATGTATGTGTCTTGTTTTTGTATCCATTTAGTGAGCCTGTGTCTTTTGTTTGGAGCATTTAATGCATTCATGTTTAAGGTAAATATCAATGTACATTCCTATTACCATTTTCTTAATTGTTAAGGGTTTGTTTTTGTAGGTCCTTTTCTTCTCTTTTTTTTTTTCCCACTTAGAGAAGTTCCTTTAGCATTTTTTGTAGTGTTGGCTTGGTGGTGCTGAATTCTCTTAATTTTTTCTTGTCTGTTATACTTTTGATTTTTCCGTTGAATCTGAATGAGATCCTTGCCAGGTAGAGTAATCTTGGTTGTAGGTTCTTCCTTTTCATCACTTTAAGTGTATCATGCCACTCCCTTCTGGCTCTAGAGTTTCTGCTGAGAAATTAGCTGTTAACCTTATGGGAGTTCCCTTGTATGTTATTTGTCATTTCTCCCTGTTGCTTTCAATAATTTTTCTTTGTCTTTAATTTTTTCAATTTGATTATTATGTGTCTCAGCATCCTTCTCCTTGGGTTTATTCTGCATGGGACTCCCTGCACTTCCTGGGCTTGGGTGGCTATTTCCTTTCCCATGTTAGGGAAGTTTTCCACTATAACCTCTTCAAATATTTTCTTGAGTCCTTTCTTTCTTCTCCTTCTTGGACTGCTATAATGCAAATGTTGTTGCATTTAATGTTGTCCCAGAGGTCTCTTAGGCTGTCTTCACTTCTTTTCATTCTTTTTTCTTTATTCTGTTCCGTGGCAGTGAATTCCACCATTCTGTCTTCCAGGTCACTTATCCGTTCTTCTGCTTCAGTTATTCTGCCTTGATTCCTTCTAACATAGTTTTCATTTCAGTTATTGTATTGTTCATCTCTGTTTGTTTGTTCTTTAATTCTTCTATGTCTTTGTTAAATATTTCTTGCATCTTCTCAAAGTTTGCCTTCATTCTTTTTCCGAGGTCCTGGGTCATCTTCACTATCATTATTCTGAATTCTTTTTCTGGAAGGTTGCCTATCTCCACTTCATTTAGTTGTTTTTCTGGGGTTTTATCTTGTTCCTTCATCTGGTACATAGCTCTCTGCCCTTTCCTCTTGTCTATCTTTCTGTGAATGTGGTTTTTGTTCCACGGGCTGCAGGATTGTAGTTCTTCTTGCTTCTGCTTTCTGCCCTCTGGTGGATTAGATTATCTAAGAGGCTTGTGCGAGTTTCCTGATGGGAGGGACTGGTGGTGGGTAGAGCTGGGTGTTGCTCTGGTAGGCAGAGCACAGTAAAACTTTAATCCTCTTGCCTGCTGATGGGTGGGGCTGGGTTCCCTCCCTGTTGGTTGTTTGGCCTGATGCAAGCCAACACTGGAGCCTACCTGGCTCTTTGGTGGGGCTAATGATGGACTCTGGGTGGGCTCATGCCAACACATACTTCCCAGAACTTCTGCTGCCTGTGTCCTTGTCCTCACAGTGAGCCACAACCACCACCCGCCTCTGCAGGAGACCCTCCAACACTAGCAGGTAGGTCTGGTTCAGTCTCCCATGGGGTCACTGCTCCTTCTCCTGGGTTCCAATGTGCACACTACTTTCTGTGTGCCCTCCAAGAGTGGAGTCTCTGTTTCCCCCAGTCCTGTCACAGTCCTGCAATCAAATCCCGCTAGCCTTCAAAGTCTGATTCTCTAGGAATTCCTCCTCCTGTTGCCGGACCCCCAGGTTGGGAAACCTGACTTGGGGCTCAGAACTTTCACTCCAGTGGGTGGACTTCTGTGGTATAAGTGTTCTCCAGTCTGTGAGTCACCCATCCAGCAGTTATGGGCTTTGATTTTTATTGTGATTGTGCCCCTCTTACTGTCTCATTGTGGCTTCTCCTTTGTCTTTGGATGTGGGGTATTTTTTTGGTGAATTCTAGTGTCTTCCTGTCGATGATTGTTCAGCAGTTACTTGTGATTCTGGTGTTCTTGCAAGAGGGAGTGAGTGCACATCCTTCTACTCTGCCATCTTGAACCAATCCTATCACTTCATTCTTGAAGTATTATATTTTTATAATTGTTCACCCTGCTTCTAGCCCTAATTAGCACACTACTGCTGAAAGTATCTTCCTAACACACCATTCTCATCAATTGTTCCATCATTTATAAAACAATCTCTGTGTTGTTTACAATGTCCAAAATGTATTCACTCCAGTACTTTCATATTTTATGCAATCCAGCCAGCCAGCCTATTAACAGATGCCTTCCCAGCCCTGACTCTGATATCACACACACACACACACACACACACACACACACACACACACACACACACACAGGAGCTTCCCACTCCAGGAAATACAGGGACCTTTTTGTGTCTAAATCTTTATTCAAAGTCTTATTTCCATTGGAATCCTTCCTTTCTTACATTATTCAAATACAGCTCATAATTTAAGACTCAAGTTAAGCCCCAACCTAACAAAATTAGTTGTTTTCTGCCTGTTGTGTGAAAAATAGTGAATTAAGTGGTGGAGATAAAAAATAAATACACAGGGCTTCCCTGGTGGTGCAGTGGTTGAGATTCCGCCTGCTGATGCAGGGGACGCGGGTTCATGCCCTGGTCCAGGAGGATCCATCATGCCACAGAGCGGCTGGGCCCATGAGCCATGGTCACTGGGCCTGCGCGTCCGGAGCCTGTGCTCCGCAGCGGGAGAAGCCGCAGTGGTGAGAGGCCCACGAACCACAAAAATAAATAAATAAATAAATAAATAAATAAATAAATACACAAAGTATAGTGCTTTCACTCATTGAGAGACATAACCAGATAATTACAACATAAAATGACAAATCTAGTGAAGACACATGAAAACTACTGTGGAAGTAGAGAGAAAGTTACCCAATCCAACAAGAAGTTTGAGTAGAGCTCAAGGAAGGCTTCTGGAAAGAGGTTATACTCTAGAAGAGTCTTAAGGGATTAGGAAGAGTTAACCATGTGAAGGGAATAGGGACATTCTAAATGGAGGGGTCAACCTGAGCAAAGACACCGGCAGGATAGACAGTATAGCATATGATTGAAATTACAAAAAACTCAGTATTGTGGGAGAGCAAAGCTTGAGGTAGGTGGTCATGTAAGATTACAACAAAGAAATAAAGCAAACAATATGAAACCATTGGCAAGTTTTTTTTAGGGAAGTGATGTGGTCAGAATTGAATTTGAATGCATTCTTCTGTCCACTGTGTGAGGCTGAGTTTGAGCACATAGCCCTAGATGCTGGGAAACCATTGCAATAATCTAGGACTTGCTAAATAAGTATACAAGTAGTTATGGGGATGAAGAAACTGATTCAAGGTTATTTAAGAGGTGAAATGTACAGCTTTTGGTGATTATTCGGATATAAGAGACTAGGGAAAATAAAGATTCAAGGATGAGCCCTCAAGTCCCAATTTCTATTTGCTGTGATTGGGTGAATGGTGTGTTCCTGACTCAGTCAAGAATTAATTATAGGAAGAAGGAGAAAGTTTGAGGGGGGGGGAAATAATGAATTAGACAATGGGCACATCTCTTTAAGATATTTGTTGATATCCTGACTTGTTCCAAAGAATTTAGGGCAGTGCATGAAATGAGAAGTTCCTATAGGACAACCAGGTGGAGGTGACCAGCAGGTTCTGGGACCCTTTCAGAGCTGGAGAGAGAGATTAGAGTATTGCTAACATAATACCATCAGGACTACCAGAGTGTGCTACCACTTTTGCTAGCAATCAACAGTCTGAAAGTGGATTTGCTCAAGAAATTGTAGGAAGTGGAAGAAATGTGATTTGATGGCAGAACTTTGAGGAATATCAATGTTTAAGAAGTAAAGAATGACAGCAAAATTCATGGAAACAGCTAAGAAAGAGTGCTCAGAGATGCATAAACTGATTAAAGACAGAGGGGCAGAGTGGTGTAATGGAAACCTATAGTCGAAAGTTTCAAGACAAAGGGAGTAATGGACCATGTCAGACGAAACAGAGACATCTGTCCAATAATGTCCACTGAACATTACAATTAGGATTGTTCTTCAAGAGTGTTTCAGTGGGGTGTTGGCAGTAAAAGCCAGACTTAAGTCCATGAAGAAATGCATAAGTCTATGTAGCAATAACGCAATCCCAAGAAATAAGAATTACAAGGAAGAGGAGAGAAGGGCTGATATAAGAACGGTGTGTGGTCAAGGTAGGATTTTTATTTAAGATGCAGGATATTTATTTATTTATGTTTCTAAGCTATTATGTTACTCTAATAGAAAAATGAGGCTGAAGGCCCAGGACAGAGAAGATAATTGATGGAGGAAATCATAAAAACAGGTAAAAGAGAATTGATTCAATGTAGCCATTGGAAGGGACAGGACCATTTTACTCTGTAAGACTAACAAGAAGAGGAGAGATTAATTCTGTACATGTAAATAAGTTGGTAGATAAAGAGGACAATGTTGAGAGAGAGCATACATATGAGCTCATCTCTCTCTTCAAAGTAGGAAACTTTCTCTAAAAATAGTCCCAAGAGCTCTCTTTATCACCATTTGTACTCCTATGGAACTATTTTTCAATGATTTCTTAAAAATGCTCTAGATTGCCTTTTATTTCTACACAAAACACACACATAATTTTTAATCAAACTATTTACTTCCTTGAAAATTTAACTTGAGTACACATTGTCCAGCACATACACATAAAGTGGGCTCACTCTATGGCTGAAGAATAAATATAGATTCAGTAGTAAATTCAAGCACTCTAGAACATCACATAGCAATATACATGATTAGAAAATTACAAGAAAAGTTAAATTAAAAGAATAAATAATAGAAAGAAATGAAGAATCATTGACTGTTTTCAGCTCATCAGGAAAAGACATGAGCAATTGTATAGGCTTTTAATTCTTTGAGATTTTCCTGTATTAACTAAAAAGAAAAAGGAAGAGAAGAAGAGAGAGAAGAGAGAAAAGAAAGATACAAATGTTGAAAAATAAATATTATTTTGCTACCTTTTGAATCCTCCATGACACCCAACATGGTACTTGGTATATGACAGGCATCAGTAAATATATATCAATGGGTTGATAAAGGAGTCATATATGTGATACACAGAAAAAATACGTAACTCCTTCACAATAGCATCACTGCTAATAGTGAAGAACCCCTAAGAATTAGAAATAATTAAAATAAGAACTGGAGCAGCACTCTAGGGACATTGTGAACCCATGTGAAAGGCCACATGATAGCTCTTTCCTGCCCCAAGGCCTCTAGGTGTTTTGACAGGCTTTACAATTGTGTCGCCAAGTGCTTTGCTGTGGATGATGGGCCTCTGCCTACTCTCAGAGCCTGCTCAATGGTGTAGGGGCCCATGGGAAATACAGCCAGCCCTGTTTGGCTTTGGCTCAATTTCCACTTCTATAGATAGCCATAAAACTCAAAGACAATCTAAGGAAGTGAGATATTTTGTAAACAGGAAAACAGGATTGCCATTTGTCCTGGTTTCACCCCAATGGTGGGAGCAAATATAGTGATCACCTTGCAACAAAACAAAAATTTCCCCTAAAAGCTCCACTCCTCCTCTTCAGGGATCTGCCTGGAGCCTGGCTGAGAATGTGCAGTTTGGCCAGAGCAGTCTTTGCTTTCTCCTCCCTTTCCTTCACCATCCTGTTTAAGGGACTGACAAATATTAACTTACAAGCTCTGGCAAAGATCTTGTTCCTGATTCAGTCCTGCTTCACTAAAGCTGCAATAAGGTACAATTGCTAAGAGACTAGATCTTAAATGTTCTCACCACAGAAAAAGAAATAATTATGTGACATGATAGAGATGTTAGCTGACACTATGATGATGATCACATTGCATTTCGAAATGTATCAAATCAACACATTGTACACCTTAAACTTACATAATGCTACATGTCAATTATATCTCAATAAAATAAACAAACAAGCAAAAAAGAAAAAGATTTTCTAGCAGTGCAGTTACATGAAGTCAGTTCTAAGAGTTTCAGACACCTCTCAGTCCATCAAACTATGGTGGTTTTCCTGGTTAAGTCCTTTTCTGTAGTTTCCAAATCCACAGGCATGGCTTTTGTCCAGATGTCTGATTTGCTCTCCATTTCTCCTCTGGGCTGTTCTTTGTGTTCTGATTACTGACTTACTATCAGCTTCCTTGGTCCTTCCCAACCCCTCCTCTCCACAGTTCCACCCCTGCCAGTACTTTTTCAAACACTGTTTTAGGGGAAAGGACTGGAATGTTGAAGACATATCCACTTAAGGCACCTTCATCTGAGGAAGAAGGAATATTTGCAAATTTATTTAACTAACAATTATTTAGCACCTGCTAAAATTTTAAGAAATTTTCTGAAGGTAGAAAAGTAACAGAAATTCTGTTTATAAAAGAACAGTTCTCCCTTTGTGTATATAACAGAATTAGTTTAATTAATGTGTGAAGAAAGTGGTCAAGGGAAAAAATATAAGATGGTGAAGCACTGCATCACAGTGGTCCTCATCAGAAAAACTCAAAAGAAAATACAATTTTAGGAACTTCCACTTCTAGATATTGTCTACTGGAATAAAAATATAATAATATAAGGATATTTATCAAAGCAGAATTTGTCACAGCAAACCACTGGAAATGACCTTTGTACCCACCAGTGGAAAATGGTTGAATAAAATACATATTCACACCATGGAATATTACATAAATATTTGCAAGGTCTAGAAAGCTATTTAAGATATGATGTTAATTTTTTTAGAAAGGAGTTGAATAGTACCAGCTATAATTTAATCCTATTTCTCCTTAAAAAAGTGTGACCTTTGTCTGTATTTCTATCAGTGTGTCTATGATGTTTTATGCATTGGATAAAGTATAGAAGAACAGATACCAAATTGTTCACATTGGTTATGTCATGTAAGAGATTAGGAGGTTAACACATCTGTATTGTTGACGTTTTTAAACTTGAATTACATTTGTAATTTTAAAATTAAAACACCTAAAAATTTCAAAATACCTCAGCTCATCCAGAATTTCGACATCCCAATGGATTATATGAGAAGGCTTAAGAATAAATAAAATATATGATTTTGTGGCAGGAAATAGTTGTAAACTCATTTAACCTCTTCAAATTCTTGGAAATAGGACATGTAATTTTGTTCCATTTACAAAGGTATTTGTTCTACTACTCTATCTCTCTTACCACATTAGGAGACCTTAGCAGTGTTGATCCATTTTGAAGATCCACACAAATTTTAAATAAAGAAGTAGTATGCCTACTTACTTCCCTTCTGATCACTGTCCCTTGTTAACTTTTTTTTTTTTTTTTTTTTTTTTTTGCAGTACGCGGGCCTCTCACTGTTGTGGCCTCTCCCGTGGCGGAGCACAGGTCCCGGACGCGCAGGCTCAGCGGCCATGGCTCACGGGCCCAGCCGCTCTGCGGCATGTGGGATCTTCCCGGACCAGGGCACGAACCCGTGTCCCCTGCATCGGCAGGCGGACTATCAACCACTGCACCACCAGGGAAGCCCCTTGTTAACTTTTAAATCAAATTTATTTTTTCTAGAAGGAACTGCAGTCCCATTTTTAAGGGGGGGTGAACACAGATCCTTTATAGGAATGGTCTTGTCTGCTGGCCACTGGACATGTGTTAAATTCAAGCATGCTACCCTGACATGCAGAAAAATAAGGCCATTCTTCTATGCATTAATAATTTGTGAACTCTGAATCTTTTCTGTGTATCAAGTATTTCATTTCAAAAATTTTAATTGGGACAAAAACCTAAAAACATTGAAAATGATAGACCGCTTTTAGGCAGTAAAACAGTTCTTCATGATTTTCTCCTCTGTCATTTTCACGGTTGACTTGTCATTCTCATGAAATGGCAGGACTGCTCATAGATTGACTGCCATGGTTAGCATCTCACTGGAAGGTATGATTTAAAAGAGTTTCATATAAACTAAGAGATGTTTACTAAGATACTGGGATCTAGAGCTGTAGAGGTTGAGAATTTTTAAAAATCTTAATTTCTATATATACAATTCAGTACTGCTTCCAAGGCAGTTTCCTTACACACACACGCGCGCACACACACACACACACACACACACACACACACCATGTATTTTATTGTAGCTAAATATTGTGAACTGGAAGCTTACTATCATCTTAGTCCTCATTTTCTAAAATTATATTCTAGTTGTTAAACACCTCAGTTCAGGAACCTACTTTGTGCTCCAGTATGTTAATTCTTTACCACAATATTGGGTACATAGAAAGTGTTCAATAAATATTTGTTGAACGGATAACAGAATTTAGTTATACAATTCTATAAAACTTGTTATGACTTAGGCATGGTATTTTTCTACTCAACTCAGTACAGTTGCAATACTAATGAATGATAGAACAAAGTTCTGAAAATAGGTAAATGATTTTGATGCTAAAAATCTGATGTGCGTGTGCCCATACGCACACACACACACACACACACACACACACCACCTGTATAAAGCTTTGTACATAAAACAAAACCTATATAAAATATTAAATAATGCAATACCTTTTCTTTTAGATTAGCACTTCTTGCTTCCAAAATAGGCTAAGTAATGCAAAAACTTTAGAGAGAATCAAAGTCAAATTAAAAAAGATGAAAAAAGGGGTGTTTTAAAAGTTTCTATAAATCAGTATTTTGAGGAAAGGATGAAACTAGAACAAGTAATGTTGATTGTTTCATTTAAAAATTAGTTTATTACAAGTGGTTATAGTATAGGTTAAGTTTCTCTTTTCTAAAATTATCAAGGGTCAGAGGGCAAACTCAGTGAGTGATTAGGTATTTGGGGGTCTGTGCAGCCATGAGGTCTAAAGCTAACAGTCCTCTAGGACAGCTGTCCCCAATTTTTTTGGCACAAGGGACCAGTTTCATGGAAGACAATTTTTCCATGCAAGCGGTCGGGGGGAATGGTTCAGGCAATAACGCCAGTGTTGGGGATCCATGGGGAGCCATGGGGAATGGTACATGAAGCACCCCTTGCTCGCCCGCCACTCACCTTCTGCTGTGCGTCTCGGTTCCTAACAGGCCACGGACCAGTACCGGTCCGCAGTCCAGGGGTTGGAGACCCCTGCTCTAAGAGCAAAAAGGAAATCATATACAATTTAACATTTTCAGGAATATCCATTTTTCTCCTCCCTGTTTTTCTCTTTTACCCACTCATCTTTTTTCTCTCTTCACTGTGTATCTAATCATAAATAATCCTTTTCTTGGCTGCTAGAAACATCTCTTTTTAGCTCTTCTTTCTGCCCCTGATGTGAAGAGCTGCCTTTTTTCTCAGAACCAGAGACCAGGGCACAGACTGGTGAGTAAATCCAAGTTCTGCAAGCACCTACTCATGTCTGTGATTCTGAATTCATAACGTCTTTCATCCATAGCAGTAAAACTGGGGGAAAATAGTTTCTCTCTTTTTGAGTCAGGTTGCATTGCTTACATGAATCCAGAACCTCTTTCAATTCTCTTGATTTGACACTTGCTTGCCTCTCTGGCAGAATAGAGCTTTCCTACTTTTTTCAAGAAATTTGTCAGTCTCTGAAAGTGTCCCTAAATACCTCCCCCCACCAAAAAATGACAACAAAAAAACAGCCTGATCAGTTAATGGTAAATGAATCAGAAACATGCGGATTAAATTCCCCTTAAAAACACAAGGGTTTAAAAATTAAGCAGAAAATTACTGAGTGGAATATTTTTTTGCCAAATCCCAAATGTTTGAAAAATAGTTCAAGATGTTCGTTGAACCTGAAATGGGCTCTAGTTACCCCTCCATATTTAATTCAGGCAAAATTAATTCTTACCAGCTGAATGCTCTACTTAGTAGACTTGGTAAGAAAAAAACAAAACAAAACAATAACAATATAGAAGAAACTTCTATTATAATTTTTTTAATTTAAAATTTGTCCAGCTTTATTGAGGTATAATTGACCTATAATATTGTGTAAATTTAAGGTGTACAATGTTGATTTCATACACTTATGTATTACAAACTGATTATCACCATAGCATTAGCTGACACTGTATCCTGTCACAAAATTGCCATTTCTTTTGTTTGGTGAGACCATTTAAGACCTATAATTTTTAGTATATAATCATTCAAATGGAAAACAAATTACTTTTGCTAAAGACTTTCTAGGAAGATGCGATGACTCCATTACAGCCTTTCCAGGCCACCTAAGTCACACCCCAAACTATATTTTGAAAGGCTATTCATAAAGCCTACTATCTATCTCCTGTATCTTCTGATTTCAGTTTAGGTATTTTCTTTGGTAATATGGCCAACAAATATTGTGGGATGATGGGAATAAGGAATAGCTGTGTCGAGAATGTGTTACTGAAAGAGAAATCTCTTCCCGGGATAACTTTGGCCTTTAGTGATAATAAGGATTTCTATTTAGTTACTTCATTACCTGGCCTTGTAAGTATTGGTCTCCTCAATTTTTTTTTTTTTTTTTTTTTTTTTTTGTGGTACGCGGGCCTCTCACTGTTGTGGCCTGTCCCAATGCGGAGCACAGGCTCTGGACGCGCAGGCTCAGCGGCCATGGCTCACCGGCCCAGCCACTCCGCGGCATGTGGGATCTTCCCGGATCGAGGCACGAACCCGTGTCCCCTGCATCGGCAGGCAGACTCTCAACTACTGCACCACCAGGGAAGCCCGGTCTCCTCAATCTTGATGAGAGATTCATCCTATCCTAACAGATAGGTCCAAGACTAGGTAACCAATAAATATGTTTACTGAAAATTTAAAGTTGATAATAAAGAATCGACATAAATGATATACTTTTCCCCAAATAAATACCTTTTCTAGGTATAGAAGTCTGATAAAGTCAAATGGATAAGGAGAATGAAAAAGAGAAATTGTTGGAGAGGGAAATAAAAGAAAGAGGGGATCTTTGGCCACCCTTTGTCAAATCAAACACCTTATGATTTGGGGCCAGTTTAGTTGTAACAGCATACATTTTAATGGGAAGAAACTTGAATTTCTAGGCTAGAGCAGATTCCTCATTTTTCAACTTGCAGGTATTTCACTCAATAGCTTTAGTTTAGAAAATTTTATGATAATAAGTGCAGTTTATTAATTTTCTATTACTGCCATACCAAATTACCACAGTCCTAGTGGCTTAAAGCAATACATATTTATTATTTTACAGTTAGGCAGGTAAGAAGTTAAGCATGGGTCTCGATGTGCTAAAATCAAGGTGTCAGCATGTCTCCGTTCCCTTTGGAGGCTCCAGGGGACACGCCTTTTCCATGTTTTTTCTAGTTTCTAAAGGCTGCTCACATTCTTGGGCTTATGGCCTTATTCCTCCATCTTCAAAGCCAGCAATGCTGCATCTCTTTGACCTTATGTTATATCTCTTTTTTTCTTCCCCCTCCCTCTTTTGTTTATAAGGATTCTTGTGATTAATTGAGCCCACCCAGATAATCCAAGATAATCTCTCTATTATAAGGTTATCTTATTAGCAACTTGAATTCCATCTGTAATCTTAATCTCCCTTTGCCATGTAACATGACATATTCACAGCTTCCAGGGATTAGGGCATAGACATCTTGGGGGATGGAGCATGGGCATTATTTTGCCTACTACACATTACAATCTCATTTCTAGATGGAAGTTCTATGGGAGAGAGGGATTGGACTACTGCCTTTATGGCAAACTTTTTTTCTCCATGTTTCTATGGGAGTGGAATGATATAATAATAATCTGCCACCTTTAGTAATTTTGCCCAGTGATTTCCAAAATAGAAATGTGTCTTATCTACTGCTTAGAGTCCAAACATTGATTTACTATGGTCAGGCCAATGCATGAACTAAAAGAACCAATAAATCTTAAATTACTGAGTGACTAATGTGTGCTTAGAAGTGGACTCCTGACTAACATTTGTACAGTGTTTGGGAGATTTGGAAACCAAGACCCTAAAACCGACAAAAGTGGATCTACATTATAATTGAGTTGGAGACATTATCTCCTAGTGGTTCACAGTGTTTCCTGAACATAAGTTTAAAACATTTTGGCAATGAGAATAAAGAAATACAGTAGAAAATAAACTTTTAAATAAGAATGGGAAAAGTATTGACCTTTATGTGAATGTTATAAAAACTAAGCATTGTAGTAAATCCTAATCTCCTGAATTCAGAAATATAAAGTTAGGAAGGAAAACAAAATATTCAATGAGCTTTTAGAGGCACAAATAGTACTAAAAAAATGAAATATGGCAGAATTTTCCCACTATATTCAATACAACTGGAATGATACAAGTTTCAATTCATTTTCAGACATTAACCACATCAAGTGTACATTTGACTTTCTCATATGTATTAATATCATCTAATTTTCTTTCTGTCGTCTCACCTTCTGTATTGTTTCTCTATATTATGAAGTGCTTAGCAAAATGAGCACCAGCTCATAGGTCACTCATTCTTTCTTTACAGGAAGAATAAATAATAAATAAAAATTAAATGTATTTATAACTTATGAATATTAACATACTACATATAATATACAAAAATAAATGAAAAGGAATTAATCAGTAAATGAACAAATTTGTAAGAAAATATTAAAAATAGCTTTGAGTAAATATTTACCTCAATGTTCAGATTCTCAGTAAAACAATACTTTAAAAGTACTAAAAGAGAATGCCAATCTGAATCAGTATCTAGCTACCCAGAGATTTTATAAAATCCTGTTTGGCCATACATGGCTATACATTGTGATTTCCAGTTTTCTCTAAGTCCTGAGTGGGAACATCTAGCTGTCAGAGGGAGACAATGTATTAACATAAGTTTTCATAGTGGGAAGTATGGCCCAGTCTCTCACCTATTTTACAACTCTTTGCAAGTTATAAAGGTATTTACATGCTGGGCAGTCAAAATAAATGCCACTGAATTATGAAGGAGGTCTTATAGTGAAAGTTGTTTATTATTATTAGCTATAGGAATGTCTATTAATTTACTGAGAAAAAAATGACCGGCTGCTTTTTTAAGCCCATTATATACATCGTTTAATTTATCTCTTAAAAGTACAAGGATATAGGTGTCATTATGTGAACTTCACAGTTGAGGTTCAAAGAAATGGGTAACTAGCCTGCCATAGGCTCTTACAGTTGATTCCAAACAACATGCCCTTCTGTTAGTCTCTAACTCTAACCCTAACTATGTTAAAACCAACAAGACATCTCTTTTTAAAAATACTAGACTAATAAAATCCCTTTGATGGGCTTCAACAAAGCCCAAGGGAGTGTTACACCTTCCTCTGTTCTGTTATAAAAATGGACAAGAAGTCTTTACACACTAAATGAGTGCAGTTCAACTGGTTCATTTTTCCCCTTTACCTGATGCACAATCCTACTGAAATCCTGATTTCAGTACTGAACACCAACTTTAAAATTATTTATGGGGAAAGTGGAAAAGATGACATTTGGGTCACTTACTGTAGAAAAGACAAGATGGAGTTAAAACTGAATACTGAGGTGCATAAGCAAAGAAAATGATCTTAAACCACTACCTTCTCCTTTGATATAACATAAAGTCCAGTAATTAGTTTCAAAAATCACTGGGCTTAGTTTCCAAAATATTGTGAGCTTTTTTCCCCTCTCCAGTTCTTTAAATCCAATAGTGTTCTAAAATTATTAAGGACCAATTCCACCTGAGGAATGCCCTGGAAATTTTAACCTTAAAGAGTGTTTTTCTAATTATTTTGATTTGTTCTTGAGGGCACATATACAAAAACACAAGGAAGAAGTGAAACCTGACACCTTTGAAAAATTGAAATCATTATTCAAATATAAGGTATTATTTTTATCATCAACTTTTTTCCCAATAATTTCATCAGGATAGATTTTCAATGGAATTATATAATTATCTTAGCAATATTGTTTTGTTCTTCCTAATATCTATCTATCTCACAAGCACAAAAGTATTTTCGTAAGTGTTTATGTTAATAAGGTTACAACTTTGTAGTTTTTTGTTTGTTTGTTTCTGTTTCTTGTGGTACACGGGCCTCTCACTGTTGTGGCCTCTCCCGTTGCGGAGCACAGGCTCCGGACGCACAGGCTCAGCGGCCATGGGTCATGGGCCCATGCGGGGCACGAACCCGTGTCCCCTGCATCGGCAGGCGGACTCTCAACCACTGCGCCACCAGGGAAGCCCTGTAGTTTTTTTAATGTATATAATTTAAGGATTTGAGTCCAAATTCAAAAATAATCATATCGTACTTCTCTTCTATACTCTTTTTCTATATATTCTTTCATTTGATCTTCAAGGAATCAGGAAGCCCACAATATAGGCGGGACCTGCTGCTCCTTTCATGCCACAAGCTCTCCCCAAGTGCTATTATTAACAATCAAAATTCCAACAGCCTAATGCCCTTCTCTTATATGCTGCTTGCTGATGATCTCTTAATCACTCTCTTCAGCCCAGAAACCTCCCCTGAGTTTTTGACTGAAGCATCTGGTTTTCTGCTGGCATCTCTACCTGGATATCCCATAGGAACCTAAAACTCAACACACCTGAACACTTGTCACCTTTCCCATAACACCAACTTTGCTTCTACCATTCTTGGGTCAGATTTACTGAGTCCTCGACCTTGTATCCTTGACTCATCTCTATTTTTGCAGATTTTACTTCCCAAGTATTTCTTGGCTGTTCTCAAACTTTTCTCCGAGCTCACCAGCAAGAGACTTTTAATAGTCTCCTTTAAATCTACCCTTCACAGAGTCATTCAAGTGAATTATTTCAAACCTAAATATGACCATAGCACCTTCCACAAAGTTCTCCATTGTCTCCAGAATTAAGTTCAGTTCCTTAATGAGTGATATAGACTCTCTATGAATCATCCTTTACCCTTCCAGCATTTTGTTTCCCTACTCAAGTTAGCCGGAGTCGAAGTTGATCAGTGTTGTTTTGTCTCATCGCTTGTCACATTTTGTACTCTGGCAACATCGCATAGCTTGAGCCCTTAAAAGAGCCCTGTTTCCTAATGTTCTTTTTCCCCTTGAACTGCCTCAATCCCACTGTAAGAAGATTCTAAGGCCTAGTTAATATGTCACCTTTCCCCGGAAGCTTTCCCAAAGCCCCTTCCTGTATCCACATCCACATACAATGAATTCTTTGTTCCCACAAACTTATATGCCTTTCATTACAAATGGGCACAGGGTCATGTTGAGCCTGAGCATTTCTTAAGGAGAATACCTGGAAATATCTGGGGTCTTTCTATTTCAGTGTCTTTGCACTGTTTAGTCCATGTGTAAATATTTGCAGTTTGAATGAATAGATAGAAGATACTGGAACACAGGTATTTAAACCTTTTCCTTCTTTTTTTTTTTGGTTATACCATGCCTTCTCTAACACTGATTCTAGCTACTTCAAAACCCAAATAAATACTGCAATTTTGGTAAAACAGAAATCACTGGTATGAAATGTTACATTTTCATAGTTTGATACCATATACAATAAGTAGAATTTTAAATGAAAATTGATTGATCTGGTAAAGTGTTCATATTCTGCCCACTATTTTCACAGTTCTGGGTCCAAAATCATTATAATAAAGTTTCTACTTTAGCATTCATCAAAACTGTAAAAGAAATGTTGCCATTCATGGATATATTAGTGCAACAGGGCCCAATGCTGCTTTCAAAGACTATTTTCTTATACAGAGACATTTTATAGTCAGGCAATCATCTTGTTAAAGATTTCCTATAAAATTAAAAAAATCATTACCTGGGAGTCTATCAATTTGGCACTAATCACACCTCTACAATTAAGCTTATTTCAACCCTTTCACTGTAATCCTTTTTCTTTAATCAGGGGTTTATTTGGACTGTTAATGTGAAAGTTGAAATAAAAAATCGCAGCCCAGGAATGAATTCTAATAGCAGTTATAGAAAAGCTGAGAAATTCTAATATTTTTCTATGAGATTTATATTAGTATGTGGGTTTAATTCCCTGCCTCTCTGCCCCCAATATATTTTTTTTTTCTCTTGAATGATTTGCCTTACTTAAGGGAGACTGAAGTTTTTCCTCATGCCTTTAAGGATATCCTTTATCTACTGCATCTAGATTTTCCCTGGTATGAATACAAAAGCACAATTAATTTATTAAGCTGGAGGGAGCAAATACAGTGGCCTAGGGATGTTTTCTGTCTTTTCTACATCACTAAATAGAAGTGCAGTTTTGACTTCTGTAAAGAAAGATCAGAATGTAAGTTTAACATGCCAAATGAATCAACCAGCTTTTATATCTCCCAAGAGTTTCACTAATGGAGAGGAGTTTTAAGTTCAAGGACAACATGTATCTTAATAAGTTAGTAAAATTCTGACTTTAAAATGAGTCAATTTGTTATAAAACTTTATAGTTTCACAGTGAATTCACACATATGATTGCATTAGCAACACAAAACTCCTATGAATAATCCAGGCCGTCCTAAACCTCCTGACTACATCCTGAATCCCTCTTCTCCCTGCCCCCGTCACCTCAGTTCAGAGCTCAACCCTCTCTCACCTTGATCAATATCTTTCTAACATCACTTCAGATCATATCTTGTCCCCTTCAATCAATTTTCCCCCTGACAGCTGAGAGGCATGTTTTAAAATGATGATGCATTTTTAAATTAGAACATTTACTGGCTTCCCTCATTTTGTTTTTTAAGATAAAGAATAAAACCATTTACATGAGTGGCAGGCATAATTGTTTGTACCCCTACATCAGTCCCCATCTCAATTCTCCCTGACCCATCCCCTCCAGAAAGCTGGAAAAGCTAAATACTCACTTCTCCAGACTTCCTTGCACTTACAGTTAGAGGCAGTCATGTGACAGATTTCTAACCAGTGAGGTATAACTGGAAATCTGCTGGGGACTGAGAAGACTTGCTTTTGCTTTTTCAGAAAGATGTAGCTGGTGCTGCCACCTTTTCTTCACTTCCTCCTGCTTTGAATATGGTTGTGATACCTGGGGCCTCAGCAGCCGTCTTATGACCATGAGATGGCAAGTGTGAGGATGAAGGACAACACACTAATTGTGGATGGAGGAAAAACAATAACTCTGGGTCTTCAGTGACATCAGTGGAAGGGTAAACCAATGCTGGTAATTGCCTACCTTTAAAATTTTTGTTATTGAACCCACATTTTTTCAACCCCTGTTAGTAGGATCTTCTATTACTTGAAATTGAGTATCCCTAATAGAAGTACATGGCTTACAATGTTTTCCATAATTCTCCCACCTTCCAGAGACACTGGTATTCTCTGAGTTCCTAAAATGTTCCTCCCTGACTTGGTGATTTTCCTATTACATAATGCGATTGCCCACCCTGCACATTTCACCTAATTAAATCCTACTCAGCCTTCAAATCTCAATTAAAATGTGTCTTTCTCCAAGATAGTTTCTCTGATCCCTAAATTAGGTCATCTCCTCCAGTTATATACTGTTATAGCTTCCAGTGATTGTCTTTCTTGGCACATATTATATTGTGACTGCATATATATATTCATATGAGCATTTAATAATGTTATGTTTTTCACAAGACTATAAGATCTGTTAGAGTAGAAAGCATTAAATTACTTCAAAGAAGGAAGGAAGGAAGGAAGCTGATGAGAACTGAATCTCAAATTTGAAGTTAAACTTGGACTCTCCTTTGATTTCATAACTTTCTATTTCATACGTAAAAAAGAAGCAGCTTAAAGTGAGTGGTCCATGTTTTTTGAAACCCAATCTAAAAGCATCATACTGCACTTGTTGCAAAAAGTCTTAAGAGAAACATATTTATTTATTTATTTTTAAAGTTCAACCTGATTTTTGTATTGCAGTATAATTGACATATACAATTATATTAGTTTCAGGTGTAAAACATAATGGTTTGACATTCGTATACATTGCCAAAATAATCAGCACAATAAGTCTAGTTACCATCTGTCACCACACAGTTATAATTTTTTTGTGTATGTGATGAGAACTTTTAAGATTTACCCTCTTAGCAGTTTTCAAATATGCAGTACAATATTATTGACTGTAGCCACCATCCTGTACATTAATTACATCCTCGTGACTTATTTATTATATATCTGGAAATTTATACCTCTTTTTTTTTTCTTTGTGGTACGCACGCGGGCCTCTCACTGTTGTGGTCTCTCGCTCCGGACACGCAGGCCCAGCGGCCATGGCTCATTGGCCCAGCCTCTCCGCGGCATGTGGGATCTTCCCGGACCAGGGTACGAACCTGTGTCCCTTGCATTGGCAAGCGGACTCTCAACCACTGCACCACCAGGGAAGCCCCTAGAAATTCATACCTCTTGATTCCCTTCACCCATTTCGCCTAGTCCCAACACCTATTAAAAACATATTTATTATTTCTTCTATTTTGGTTTTCTTTTTTTATATATATACATTTATTTATTTATTTTTGGCTACGTTGGGTCTTTGTTGCTGCACGCAGGCTTCCTCTAGTTGTGGTGAGTGGGGGCTGGTCTTCGTTGTGGTCCAGGGGCTCTAGGCACTCGGGCTTCAGTAGCTGTGGCTCACAGGCTCTAGAGCACAGGCTCAGTAGTTGTGGTGCACAGGCTTAGTTGCTCCGCGGCACGTAGGATCTTCCCAGACCAGGACTCGAAACCGTGTCCCCTGCATTAGCAGGCGGATTCTTAACCACTGTGCCACCAGGGAAGTCCCTATTTTGGTTTTCTTTTAGCTCATTTAATTTTGTCTTTATTTTTAAAAAAAATTGAGTTTATGATTCTGTTATAGATTGGTGTTTGGTTTTCAACACAGCATTTTCAACAGCAAGGAATGGGAAGAGAGATCAGTCTTGACATTGGATTTCACAACTTACTTAGGGTCCAATAGATTCCCAGAAATTCATTCATGGTCTGTAAGGGGCCATGAATTTCTCTGAAATTTTATACCAAATTTTGTATGTACATGTATTTTTCTAGAGAGGGAGTCAAGAGCTTTAATCGAATTTTCAGTCGGGTTTCAGTTCTAAAGTAGGTTAAGAAGCATTGGGTTAGGTTACTAAATACAGTGATGATATTAGAAATCAGAGGTCATATCTTCTTAAAAAAGATTAACTTATAGGTGTTTACTAGATGTAAGTTTTGGAGAGGTACACTTGCAGTATAAATAAATCTATGTCATGATCAGCTGTGTTTTATGTGGTTTCTAAAAATCATTTGGCTAATTAATGTTTGTTAACCTGCCTCTTTGTGATGGGCTAAAAGAGTAACACTTTATATATGCCAGACACTGTGCTAAACTTGTTAAATGCACTATCTCATTTAATTTTTCTAGAAAATCTACAAGGCTCTTATTATTATTGCCCTTTTCCAGATGAGGAAACTTTGTCTCTAAGATTTCCAATAACATATTCACTGTCAAAGCTGAATTCACGTTCAGGAAGAAAGTAAAGAAAAACATATTTTCAACCTTCAAGAAAACCAAGACTTGTGTAAATGAGAAAAATAACGATCATTTGAAAGTAATGTGTGATAATGGCCAAAGATATAGTAAATATATAGTAAATAATAATAAGCATATTAGGATTAAAAAAGATCCTTTGGGATTCTGTTTGGATCATGATCACTTGTTAAACGCTGAGTGGAAGAGAAAGAAAAAAATTTAATCAGCAGGAGTTATATGAGCAATGTTAGGATCAAGGTGAGTTCAAGGGGCTAAGGACTATGGCTGGACTAGAGGATATATTCGATTGAGAAGGATGTCTGGGTAGAGTTCGATGGTCTTATGTGCTAAACTAAAATGTTTGACCTTTACCCTTAGATAATGGGAACCACTTGAAGAGTGTTTTAAACTGAGAGGTGACATCATGCGAACTGTTTTTAGTTAGATTGATTTGGCACCAGTGCACTGAATGGACTGGGAATAGGGAAGATCAGAAAAAGGTGGTCTAGCCAGGGAAGCATAGAGAACTGAGGGAAAAGGTGATGTGGATAGAGTTAGAAACTTTCAGTCAAGAAGGGAAGGATTTAAAAAGTCATTCCCATGGAGTTACTATGTTTAGTGTAACTTTGCCTCTTTAAAAACAAACTCTCCATGTAAAGGAGAGGGTGCTGAGGAGGCCCTACATTTGTGGGTTTCATCTCTGAAGGAAACTTAAGCTGTGTATACCTCATGTTCAACCTGTTCACTTCTATTTCTTGTGTTTGTGCTCTGACTTAATATCTCTTTTTTCTTTCCATTTTTCATTCCTTCATTTATTCAACAAACTTATTCCTGTTAAAGACCAGTCACAGATCTAACGCTGTTTGAAATACAGCAGTAAATGAGAGAGACAAGGCCTCAGCCATAATGGGGCTCATATCCTTGTGTTGATAGACAGTGACCAAATAAATGAACACATCTACAAGAAAAAGGGCAGATAATCACAATAAGGTGATGTGACAGATAATGACTGGGGGAAATTTAGGCAGAGTGTTAAAGTGGCCCTTCTGAGGAAGTGACATTTAAACAGAGATTTAAATGACAGGAAGCAGACAGCCATACAAAATATTGGCAAAATATATTTTTTTAGTGTTCTGCATATAGGACATAACTAGTGCAATGGCCCCAGGATAGAAATGAACTTGGCTTGTTCCAGGAACAAGAAAGAGCCAGTTAGGCTTGAATGTGGTAAGCCACAGTAGAAGAAAGGTAAGTAGAGACCTATGAGATAAGGTTATTTAGGTCACTGTAATAAGTTAGGGTGTCGCCACTGCTATGAATTAGGGTGCATATTTGGGAAAGGAAACAATTGGAAAGTTTTTAAGATGAATGTGAGATGAGACCTAATTTCCATTTTGAAAAGATCACTCTGTCTACTCTCTTGACAATTAATCATAAGGGCAAGAAGAGAGGCAGGAAGATCATGGAGGAGTTTATTGCTATAGTTCAGGTAAGAGATTATGATGGGGGGACTTGGCTAAGAGTTCAACAGTGAGTAGTAAGAAATATTGAGAATTGGGATGTGTTTTGAGGGCAAAGTTGGTAGCATTTACTGATGGATTGGATGTGGATAAGGAAAGAGCAGAATCTAGAATAATCTCTAGATTTTTGACTTCAGGATGAATGATGGAACTAGGGATAGCTAAACTGCTTAAACTAAAGTGGGGAAGAATGAAAGGATCCTCTTGGATCTATTGGTTCATCTATTCTGCTCCATTTCTTAGGTTTTAGGCACACTTGCTCCTCTTTGCATAGAAAGCTGATGACTTAATAACACCGCCACCCCTTTGACATATTTCCCCCAGATGGCCAGCTGGTCTTTATTAGACTTTGGGAAGCCTTGTCTGTGTGGGCTGACTTTGGAGATAGCACTTGGTGACTGGAGGGGACTAGTGAGGCAAGGCAGCATGGGGGTTAGTGACATTAACAAGAACTCCAAGATGTTAAAATTGGGGTATGCTAAGGTTTAGGTTTGGAGAATGAAGTTGTAATTGACAGACATTTAGACATTGAGAAAAGTAGCTCTTTTTGACAAAAAAAGAAAAAGATCAAGGCAGAAAATTTTCCTGATAATACTCTGCATGAGTTTGGGACATATCAATGTGTGGAGTCCTTTATTCCTAGATTTACAAATAAGCATATTACGGAGAGTTAGTCTGGCTGCTAGAGTCACTGATAAAGAAATCCACATAAGAATTTGAACTTTAAAAATAAATAACTTTTAGAAGTTTATTTGTGCCAATTTAATTCCTCGATGTTAGCTCCATTTATCAATAAGAAACTTTGTTTACAAAAGTATTCACCAGCAGGCTTTAAATAGGAAGCAATTAAATGGTGAGCCCACTTAGAAAAACACAGTGTTAATGTGACTTTTGAGGATCCCATCATCATAAATATCTAGGGAGTTGTATTGTTTTCTGAGGAATTTTGGACAAATGTTTCCAGATTTGTTTAGAAATTTGTAAAGGGGGAATGGTAGGTCACCCTCTGCATTCTCATGGGTAGATATTTTTTGTATCTTGATTCTTGCATGTATTTTGTGTATTTTCTATTTCGTTTTTGTCAGGAAAATATATTTTTTTTAATGTCCTTTTTAAAATTCAAAATTGCTTTCTTCATCTCGGAAAGGAAGCATCGAGGAGTTGAGAAAACTTACCATAGTTGAAATTTACTTCATTTTTTTAACAGATTATTTTGAATCTGCTTTAAGAAATGCATGTGTCCTCTCTAAATATATTGTGGAAATGGTTCATTGAGTGCTGAGAAAAGAAAGTTTAGTCTCATTTTCTAGGCAGACTTTTTAACCTGACAATGCTAAGTGGGGAGAATTCTTTAGGATTATGTGTGTTTTGATAAAGATCCTGAAACAGCTGGTTATTTTCAGTCATTTCCTCACTGAGGGAAGATACTGCTGCCGTATGAAGTAAGGGAAATAGAACCTTGTGATCCATGCAAAAATTAGGGGGGAAAAGGCACCGAAAATTTCAGGAGAAGGATTCCGTTTTATTTTTTAAACACACACATTTTACTATTCTGTTCACAAAATGTGTATTTCAAAACGTGTGTTCATGTTACTAAAATAATCAATCTACTAGCAGTGGCAGATCCTGAAGATCGAGAGAAAATCACTTTAAAGTCTCTGAATAGGTAGTTTGTGGCTTTCCTAGTCATTTTCATGACAGAGATTCTGGATATTTAAAAGATCTTGAACCTGCCTTTTCTTAACAAATACGGCCCTGGACTCCTTGATGACTCTGATTTAAAACTCTCATCATTTCACGGTGAGGTTCCTGTGAATTCACTGTGTGGTTTGCTCTGAGGCCATGAGGATAACATCCATCAGGTACCGTCTGATTGCACCCAGGTAGATGGCTGATAGACTGTTAGCCCTCACTGCTGGTTTACATTTGAGGAATTACTCTGCAAGAACAAGGCAGGTTCTATTTTTGACATTTCAGCAATGAGACCACTTGTACATTATGGCCTGATTTGATTTACTGTAAGAAAATGAGTGCTGTAATTTGTAAAAGACATTTATTACATGAGTCCAAAAATTAGAAAAAAACATGCTTAGTGTCTCTGTCCATCCCATCTGGTTTTATTTTAATCTCACTCTAGTCACATATGAAATTTTGCTTAGCTGTCTTCATTTTCTTAGTCAATCTTGATTAATGGTCTTCAAAGTAAAAATAATTGGCCTGCATCAGGGTTGTTTTATAACTCTTGTTCACAAAGAATGTGAAAGGCTGGAAAATGAGCCTAAACAGAAGGAATGCATTACGCTTGTCTTTGAGAAAGAGCAGTCCTTCACTTGTGTTTCACTGTGTATTTTTATAACAGGCGCCTCCTTGACCGTCCGCGATATTGCAGAGACATGGTGCCAAAAGCTTATGTATACTTCGTCAGACTGACCATGGCAGCTCGACATCTCCACGCAGCCGACACATGTGAAGGCAGGGCTTGGCCGGGCCAGCAAAACAGGCCTGAGAATTTCAAAAGTAAATTATCAGGAGAGCCGAGGCTATGAAACCCAGAGGTTAAAAATGGGCAGGGGGCTAATTGTCTCTGAAGTTTAAATGGCTTGTTTATAAAAGGCTTCTCCAGCATTTGTATTTTTTTCCCCTTTCTTGAAAACTGTGTTCAACTTGAAAGGAGTTAGGGGAAATGCAGGCGCCGGGTGACCATTGTGGATTTGGAATTGAGCTCTGCTTCCCTTCAAGGCCCCCACTTCTGGGAGAGCTCGTCAGTGAAAGGGGGTCAGAAATACATCTCAGTTCACAAAAAAAGAAAAAAACCCTCTGAGAAGATAATTTCTTTCTTAACGTAGAATTTTTGTAAATGGATATGTCTCCTAAAAAGCTAGTCATTTTATGATTGTACTGATTAGGAAATTAACAGCAAGAACTTTCCAGCTTTTCAGTAATCTCATTACTATGCTCAATTAGCCAGTGGTTTTTTAGGAATTTCAGATGTTTTTATATTTGCTATTTTAAAAACAGTTAAAATTCCCTCTAACTTTCAATTCATGTTGGATATAACTGCAGACACCAATAGACCAATGTCCCACACCAAGCTAATATCCCTTGTGGCAACTATCATTTTCTCTTTCACGCAACCCCAGGAGGTGGGATGCTACCTCACAGAGGTAATCCAAAAGGTGGAAGGGGTACAGGACAGTTTCCTGATGTGAAGAAAAACTCCTGGAGAGATTAGTGTAACTATAGTAGAGCCTTGGTTGAAGACCTACTGTGTCCCAAGTGTTTTCATAGAAGGAAAATGAGTTCTTTTTCAATTGGAAAGATTAGATCCTTCTGACATCAAGGTTGTAGCCATAGATAAAATTGGTTTGAGAATTCCAACCCAGCCTCCTCCCATACTCCCACATGTATAATTTTTCCCAGTACTTTCTGGGACTCTCACTTTCACTCTGATTCCTCAAGCCCTGTCCCTTTCTTATTTATTTATTTTTTTAAAATTTTTTCTGTCCCTTTCTTTTTGTGTCCCCTGAGTCTTCTAGTGCTCTCACAGTGCTGCTTCCTTGTCCCCAGGGCTCACTGATCTCTCAAGAGATATGACTGAGATTTGGCTGGTGAATCGAGTTCCCTTTTTTCACTTATCATCCGACAGTTTCATTTTCAGAACAATGGGGCAATCACAGATAATTTCCCATTCTAACACACCTACCCATCCACCAACCCCAACACACACCCCCAATAATCTAGTCAATGCTATCTGTTTGCAACTGCTTGTTTACTTATTTAGAAATGTATCACAATAGTTCTGACATTTCTTTGTTGCTTTCTGAGTGTATGTCACCGCACCAAGCACTTTAGAGTTTGTCCACCACCTGGTTTATGCTAAACTAAAAATAAATATTTGAATATATTATCTCAGTTAATCCTTAGAACTAAGAAATGCATATTTTTATCTTTATTTTACAGGTGAGTGAACTTAACTTTGGTTAGGAAAACTATTCATGTAACTATTTTAATACAGAGCCCCTTTTTATTAACCTCTACATCAGGGTTTCTAAACTTGGAACTATTGACATCTGGGGCCAGATAAGCCTTTATTGTGGGCACCTGTCCTGTGCACTGTAGAATGTTTAGCAGTATCCCTGACCTCTACCTACTAGATATCAGTGTCACTCTCCCTGTCCCTTTCCCAAAATGAGTATCAACTAAAGAATTCTCCAGACATTGCCGAATGCCCCCTAGAGGAGAAAACCACTGCTCTGCCTGTTTTCACTGACAGAGATCTTCTCAGCTATCTATGTAATTTAATTGATTGAGACAAAGCTCTATTAGGTCACCAAGGCTTGTTGGACACTGATACAATCTCAATCATGATCTGGGGAAGAGACAGCAATGGCTCCTCAGAGAGGCCCTGTGGAGAAGCCCATAAACATGAATGATTACCACCCTCCCCAGGAAGCTTGCAAAATCCTGAAAGGATTCCTGAAAATGAAACTAATGGTGATGGCTACATAATTACACATTCAAGTTTATGAACCCAAGGAAAAGGTAAAACAACATGTGACTGACTTTTTGAATCTTGAATAAACTGTGGATAAGACACTGTCTTCAATCTGCTCCCAGTCAGAGGCACATTAACCCTTAAGAATGCTAAGTCTTCCTCCATCAAGCCAATCAGGCTATAAGCATCAGATGCCAAGCTAACATTTTTGTCAACATTTGAAACCCCATTTTTGTGGATTATCATTCCCTAATTTTAAGTCTTCCAATCCTCAGTTTTTACTTTCACAAATGCAAAAAGTGGGTCCACTTTCAAAGAGGGGTTCTCTCATCTGTTCCTCACACCCTGGTCAGGGACCTTGATCCACACGATTCTGACTCGTGGAGCATCTTTTCCATGACACTCTCAAAGACACATATCATAGCTCCTTAACTGTCCAATTGTCATAGGGTAGAAGGAACATCAGGCTGGCTACTGTGACACGCAAAATAGTACTGGACCTCTGGCTTAATTTGAAACTGCCACTTGACCCTGAGTTTAAAGCTGGGGAGATCTCTGGGAGGAAAGCTGATCTTAGCTGTGACCTGAATGATGACTAGTGCTATGGACTGAATTGTGTCCCTTCCAAATTTGTGTGTTGAAGCCCTAACCCTCAATGTGACTGTATTTGTACATAGGGTCTTCAGGGAGGGCTGGGGTTAAAATGGTCCTAAGGTAAAGCCCTGATCTGATAGGACTGGTGTTCTAGTAAGAAGGGGAAGCGACACTAGAGAGATCTCTTTCTCCACATGTGCACAGAGGAAAGCCAGCAAGGAGGTTGTCGTCTATAACCCAGGAAGAGAGGCCTCAACAGAAACTAACCCTGATGGCACCTTGATCTTAGACTTCCAGCCTCCAGAACTGTGAGAAAATAAATTTCTGTTGTTTAAGCTCCCCAGTGTGTGGTATTTTGTTATGGCAGCCCTGGAGGACTAACACAACTTGAAATGAGCCAGATAAAGTGGGAGAGGGAAGATTTAGGGTGGAGGGGGGAAGGAAGGGGAGAGAACAAGCACAAAGGCCTGGAGTGAGGAAGGAGACTTGTCCTCTCCCAATGAAGACAGCAAACACTGTCTGGCACATCATGTTAGTGCCTATGCCATATCTGCTCCTGGGCCCCACTCCTCAAATCCTACCCACCTTTTAACCTTATGATAGAATAGAAAGGGTCTTTTCTTGGATCAAAGCAGAAAGTCTGATGCATGTGGTGAATATTTGAAACTCTTCAAATCCATCCAAGTGTTGTCTCCAGCCCTAATGGTATACTGTGCATGATAAATAAGATTGGGTGACGCATTTAAAAAGGAAAAAGGCTTTACACAGAACAAGTGTTTAGTACAGGGTGAGGTGAGCAAATGAAAAACATCACCTAATTTATTTATTCTGAAGCCCTGTAAATCAGATTCTAATGCTAATGAGTTTTAAATTTACAGAAATCAAATCTTCAAGCTGTTTGAGCTCTTATCATTTTAACTCTGTGTCAAATGGCATATTCCTTTAGGAGACTTTAAAAAAAGAAAAAAAGCTTTAACAACATTATATTAAACAAAGAATAACTATTATAATTGTCTTCTGTTTCAGAGTTAACAGCTTACTTGCTCCAGAAAAGAGAAAATAATGGAAGCAAAGGAAGATCATCTTCCTTGTTTTAATTATTTGCACTGCTGTATCTTCATAGGTAAAATAAAATAAATGGTTGATAGGTCCAATAATGTTGACAGCTACGGAATGTGAAGACAAATAATGGGACTAAAAATCTACTTCTTCAGCTGAGTTTTGCTTGTCCTTAGGGGCTTAAGTAAATTAGATATGTACTAAGCCCTTCCTTTTCTTATGCCCATTCTCTCTATGCTCCTTTCCAAACACCAATGAAGAAATCTGCCTTGATCTTTTCATATAATATGCAGCTATATGCACTTTCTTACATAAACATTTGCAATTCACCAAGGAGAATGTGAGACGCATGTTGCATGCTTATCGAGCGCCAGAAGAACTTTACAGATTACTGCCTGCCTCAGGATTCCAGTTCCCTGGTGCTTATGCATAAACAATGGATTTATGCAAACATTGTAACATTTTCAAACAGACTGTGACACGAGTCGTTCCTAGTTCATATAAGGTTCAGATATGCAGACTATTTTCTGCTAGTACTAGATCATTCATCTCATTGAGTTTAAAATATATCATCTCAGCTTATAATGTTGTCAGTATAAAATGTCATAATGTGGTACTCAATTTGAACAGCAAGATGGATATTAATCTCAAAGGTTCTGTGCACTGCTGGGTGGAATTGCACGAGGTGCAGCTGCATGTCTGTTTGTTTAGTAGTCTTTGTATCACACATAATATGCATAGGTGGTAAACGTTTTGTTATATTATATACACTTTACAAATTCTCCTTGATAGCCCCAGTGGTATAATATGCATTATAACTTAAACTGGATGATATATTTAGAAAGAAAAAAAGCCTTTACAAAGAACAGCCTCACTGAAGTATAATGATAACATGCCTATTTACATAATGATAATGCACATATTTACTGCCAAGCATGTTTGTTTTGCATTAGTGTTTGTGGCAAGGCATTGGGAATTAAAGAATTACGAAAGGGAGGTTTTCTAGTCTCCATTACTCTAGTAGGGTGGTTACTGGCAATGAGCAAAGAAATGGAAACACTCATATTTGAAGTAGTGAAAAAAAATGAACAATGCTAGTCGTTAAGTTCACATTGTTTATGGGTACAAGTTAACATGTGCCCAAACCCTTCACTTTTTTCCCAATTGTGAAACATGGGGTCTTCTAAAACAAGTAAAAACTCTAGCATGGATATTTTTTTGGCAGCAAGCATCAAAAATTAAATACATAAAAAAATCTCTGTTGATCGTATGCGTTCTTAACAAACATGTGTTTAAGGAAAACCACCACTGGAATCATCTACTCCAAGATGTGAAAATCAGCATTTTTGCTTTTGCATCCAAAGCTGTGAATTTATTTATATGTCGATGAAAGCCCGGAACCTTGCACTTAAAAAAAAAAAAAAAAAAGTTAAGAGATGTTGTTTTGTGATCTGTCATATGTTTTTCTGAACTTTTTATAATAGAAAGGAGTCTCCGAAGAGCCTCACTCCTTTAACAAAGGCATGTCCCAGTTTATTAAAAAATCATACACAACAGGACTGCTTGCCAGGTTTTATAGTCCTAATGGAAATTTGGTCCAGAGCACAAAAATTATTTGGAAAAATGCCTGAAATTTCCCTGTCGCAGATGTTTCAACAGAAGGTGCTTGCATGCCATTCGTTAATACGGCGCCATACGGGACTCAGTGTGACCACTGCAATATAACCAGTAAGTAACACACGCAGCGTGCGCCGGGCGCGCCAAATTCTCCGTCTGTTGTGTGGGACTCGTATCCCATGGATTGAGACGTACCTTGATGAAACTGCATTGTCATGGAATGATAATATTTGTGGATCACCATGCACAGAAAACATCCTATTGAGAATGTGGGAGGTCCGTTGAAAGATTCAGAGCGTTTCCTGGCATTGTGGTTGGTTAGAATGGATGTGAATATTAGTGTTTAAAGAGTCCTTGTTCCCGTCATGTGCCAATTTACAGGGGTAACTCCATGGAGAGAAAATTGCTTTTTCAAAGAATATTAGTTTGGGGTAACATAATTAAAAGCCCATGTGGAAGTTGTTTCATCTGTATATATATGGAAGGCAAATGTACAGGCTGCCTTTGTTTATTCTTTGCTTTAAAACATGTATGAGGGAAGTGACTCAATGCACACTCTCTGAAATAAAAGAAATGTATTCATCCTTGCAGAGGCTGATAAAAATAGAGGCACGTCTAGGATGCTACTCACATATACTGAATTTTTCTACTGAACCCAGATCGTTCTTGCTGGATAAGACTGTCTGCAGCAACACTGTTATCCATTCTAAGGAGCAGATTTGCAGCTGCCCAGTACATATTCCATACTCAAAAACAGCTGCTACCTCGTGAAAATAATGTGCTTAATTCCGGGTTACTACAGGATAGGGAGACAGTTGGAAAGAGGGCAGAAAAATAATTTATGCTGTAGCTCTTGGTCATCGAGGGTGCTGAAGAGATGTAAACACATAGTCATTGTATTTTTTGTGGTTCTTAAAAGTATTACTTGGCTATTACATAAAGAGCTAAAATATACTACAATTTCTGTAACCCTGTTATGACACCCATATTCTCTTAATATATCTGGAACCCTCAAATCATCAGAGTGACCCAAGCTGCTCTCAAACTGAGAATCTCTATGCTTAAGTTGCATTGTTATTTTCGGAACAATTATTAATGTATTTGACTATGCTACTTCATTCACACCTTAGGATGCTTTTGAGGGAAAGATGTTTACATGTTTTACTACAATATTTTCTTTTCTCTTTTTTGGGGAAAAAGAAAATAAATTTTACGTATTTTACTATCTTAATTTAATATCTCCATAAAGAAAATAATGTTTATAGTCAGCAAAAAATTCTCAAAATTTTCCTTAGATTTTTTCTTCTCTTTGCAAAGATGTTGACATTAATACTAAGCATTTTTGCAATGGAGTAGGAGGTGGAGATATTCTTTTTACCACTTTCCTTAAATAAAATAAGTTATTACTTATTGTTAACAATTAAAATAGTTATTTTCTCAGTGTGTTATATACATACTTTTAATATATGTTTTTTTTTTGATCTTTGCATTAACCTATTAAATATTCCCAGTTATTGATAAGAAAACTGAGACTCAGTACTGTTAAGAGGCTTGCTCAGAACCATACATCCTATTATTGGTGTTTCCAGGTCTTGGACATGGAGCTTCTAACTCCAGACTCTGGGCTTTTTTCACTGGATTATAAAATCATTCAACATAATTCATACTTCAAACCCTGATATCAATTACTATCAAAGCACAGCCAATGCACAACTCAGCCACAAAACCAAGGATTTCTGCAGGTCCATTCAGAATGGCATTGTTATAATTTAAAGCCGTTGTCTATATGGAAAACTTAGGGTGTAATTGTCTAAATTTCTATTTCTGACATTTTATTTATAAGTCCATTGATGACACATTGAGGCACACTATTCTTCAAAATTACTTCACTATTTAAGTGTATATATTTGTATATTTTTAAGTATACAAATATTTGTATATTCTAGTATTTACTGAAATTTTTTTGAGAGAACATGATAAATGTGACCTACAAATCTTTTGACTTCATGGAAGATGCCCACAATCCAGGGGAGTCTGAGGGCCACTTGGCCAAACAAAAGTCAGTGAAAACCCAAGACGTTAATTTGTAGCTATGAAATTCTGCCTCAATATGAGCTCATATCACCCATTTGTCTTTTCTATAAGGAAGAAAAACAATGTTTTTTAAATCCCATAAATTTACTTTTATTTGGAAAGCTCTTATCTTCTCCAGATCACTCTGAAAATTCAAGTACTGGTGTCCTGCGCTCCAATACAGAAAAGAACAAAGTTTCTCTGTGTGATCATCCTTCAGTTAGAAATACTTTGTATTGTACCCCAGGAAAACATTCCTCTTCCTGGGGTACAATAATACATAGCATGTTATAACATTGCTGGAAACTACTGGTTAGGAATAGCAAATTGTATGCTGGTGATCCTTATTAAGACCAACTTGAAAATTCTTCTTTCTGCAGTAGCTCTTCACAGGGAGGAAGGGAGATATTTCTCTGTTTGCAAGTGAAACTGAACCAAATGATAACATGCTGTTAGATAATATTCCCTTCCAGACACTGATCAAGTTAACTTTTTCCTCAATTCAAAATGGTGTATTCTTTGAAGCTATGCTGCTATCACTCGATATTAATTTTAATGTATAATTTACTAATCTCCACAATTCAGCTCAGTCTCTGTCGGTTTTCTTTACGTTCAGGTAGATTAAAATATTACTAAATGCTGCCTCCTTGGAAGATTTCTGAAATATTCTAAGCCTTCCCAGAAGCTATTGGTCAATGTTAAACAATCAACAGAATTCTAAACTAATTCCACATAGTGATGCCCACTGGCTAAGCCCTGAAGTGAGAGATGCTACCAGCTGTGTTTCTGATGGATGAGAGCTGTTTCATGTTTTTACTCCTAAGTGGATTTTTAAAATATTTTAACATTTTTATGGTAACATATTTTATTTCATTTTCTTTCTTCAATCTGCTGCTTTGTTCTTTCCTTCACCCCCTCTCCTCTCCTCCCTCTAGCTGTCAGTCATCATGGTCAGCCTCTGTGCGTTCCATTTGGGTTGGTTTGCCTGTTAAGTCAACTTCAGAATGTTAGCTGGCTCTCAAAACATTTCCTTTGCTACCAGAGAGTGGTTCAATCATCATCCTCTCAATTTGAAACTAGGTAAGATTTAAGTCCTTGGTGTTGATAACAGCATATCAGTGCCCACTAGAAAAGAGAAATTGAGTAAAAAATCCAAAGTTAACCTAGAAAAGGAAACATGACTCAAACTGTTGGCCCAAACCAAAGTTTAAAATAGTTACTGAGCCTCTTCATACATTTGACTCTGGTAATATGGCATGTCCTGCTTTTAGCAGAATTAACTGTACCCTGTCTGTTTCTTCACCTTTTTACTGCTTGTCCTTTTCCTGCTTCAGAAAGCCTAGACCTTCATTCTTATTCCATTGCCAAAAACACTGAGGCACAAGAAAAGAGAATGGACTCGCTTATGGTACCACACCTATACGTGGCTGTCATATACAATATTCTGACTTGAAACGCATCTGGTACTACACAATAAGGACCCCTCTCTCTTGTACAAAGGACATGTCATGTTCAAATGTCTTTAGGTGCTGAATCTCATGCCAGTATCCCCCTTCCTCAGGGCTACGAACTGCTTTTAAAAGGCTGTTCGAATGTTCTGTGGCCTCTCCAGCACATACCAGAGAGTGAGAAAAAAAAATGTATATGCTTGCTGAAGATTCTAGAGCATTTTGAGCAGATTAGGGGGTGTGGACTAGACGCAGTGAAAACAGAGGAAGCTGGAGGATTTTAAAAGGAAAAAAACGGTATGAGGTCATAAAATGTTGATTAGGGTGGTAAATGGATATCCAAGAGGATGGAAAGAGAGGCCCTTGGAAGAACAGTTGACAGGACAGAGAATGGATAAGGCTGCTCCTTGAAGGGAACCGGGTGCAGGAGAAAGAGGTGAGGGTTGAATTCTGACCACCTGGGATCCTGTTATAAGGTGAGAATTTCTTGATTGACACGAATGTCCTCTTGGTGATGACCTCATCCCTACTGTGGCAATTGAATGGCTTTCCTTTCTTGCTTATATTTTGTTGACTGTGTAAATGATATTTTGTTTCAGGTACAGGGGCATAGGGAAAAGCATTCGTTAGCGACTCTATTGATAATAAGCCTCAGTAGGTATAATGTGAACATGCAGATCTCCCATTTCTTCTTTACTTTTTATTTCTCTAAATAACATTTAAAGAAGTATATTAATGAGGCATTCCTCTAAGTATGTCCAATGTTTTTACAAATGCCGCCCCCAACACAGAAGGACTGATCAGAAGATTCAGGCTGTGATTGACATGAACACTCCTGAGCTGAAAGATTTTTTTTTTTCACTTGGAATCTCATGTGTTTCTTTTCACGGTTGAGCACTGCATGTTGTATTTCCCCATTAGGCTACAAAGTATATGATTATAATTATGAAAAGTAGTTCATAAAATATTTTAGTATTTCAAAACAAAAGATATTGAGAAATTCCCATGTTAACAAGTGGGGAAATGAATACCTTATATTTGAAATCTTCAGAAACAGGTGGGCAGACAAAATTTTTGACTTTTATAATTGATTTAAAGTTACATTTTGAAGATTACAGAAATTGCTAGTCCTTTGGTAACACAGTTTCCCTTTAGGAAAGTTTAAATCTAATTGCTCTGCAGATGTTTAAGAATGACTCTCCATTGATAAATTGCTATCTTTGGTGAAAAAATAATGTAGGATTAAAATGTAGTGTGATGGCCCTGGATTGGCTTTCTTAATACTGATTTTTAATTTGACTTCGACAACTCTGTTTCTTTGTTTCCTTCACACTCTTCTGAAAGAACATAGCTCATTAGAATTAACCACATGTGGTCTTTGCAGAGATTATTTTAGCAAGGGCGATTTAGTTCATTAACCCTTTGATTCTGATCACATCAGCAATAAGAGGGACTAGTTACATAAATGTTAATGAATGCATATTCGTGGCAGAGAACTAAGGAATTGCTAATGGCACTTAGATATAAGAATTAGCTTTCAGTTATCAGATTGATGCAAAATAAGACCATTTTTAGGGACTAAAGAAATGACAAAAGGTTTGGCCATTTTGTTTTCACAAGTCAGGATGGTGAGGCCCTTAGGCATTTTCTTCTGACTGTATATGTGTTTAAGGGAATGCATTTCAGTCATGCAGACTTCGGCACAAACCCCAGCTCTGCCATCCACTAACTTAGATATGCTACTAGAACTCTATGTGCCTCAGTTTCCTCATCTATAACAAAGAAATAAGATGCTATCCCACACAGATGTTGTACGTATTAAACAATATAAAATGAGGTATACAGTTAGGGACAGAAGGAACATTATTTCCTACTATCGCTTACTTTGCAATCTTATATATCCTTCTACCTCTTGGTGAGGGAGTAGCTTATCGGGTTGAAAGGATGTGGAAAAGTGCCAGGGACAGGACATCAGCCTGGAACATCTAGAGCAGTGTCACCCAGCACTCACTAAAATTTGGTGAATAGGGCTTCCCTGGTGGCGCAGTGGTTGAGAGTCCCCATGTCGATGCAGGGGACGCGGGTTCGTGCCCCGGTCCGGGAGGATCCCACATGCCGCGGAGCGGCTGGGCCTGTGAGCCATGGCCGCTGAGCCGGCGCGTCCGGAACCTGTGCTCCGCAGCGGGAGAGGCCACAGCAGTGAGAGGCCCGCGTACCGCAAAAAAAAAAAAAAATTTTGGTGAATAAAAGAGTTGACAAACAAGCAGACAGAAAACTCTTATTCTCCTTACCTGTATAGTTTATCATTAATAATAAAACTTCATTTATAGGTAGTTGTTATATGGTATGTACTTTATTCTTTTTGTTACATTAATTCCTTCAAAACAACCTGATAGCATTTGTTTCCCATTTTACAGATGGGAAAACTGAGGGTAAGAGAGGCAAGCTTTCCCAGGACACAGAGTTATAAGGAACAGAACTAATAATTATTTCAGCTGTGCTTGCTTCAGGGCACAAGCTCATAAACACTACACTACTCTGCATTTGCTTCTTGATTAAATAGCTGCTTTCAAGTCAGCTATTCTGGCCACATGACCCCCTTGGGATGCTTCCCTAATCCTCTGCAGGGAATCTGACCACCAGTTTAAGATACAATGCCAGAGGGGTTCCAATTTAAATGTCACAAATGTCAGAGCCTTCCACACTTGCCCACAGGTGACAGCATTTTGGAGGTGTTTTAAAGATAATCAAAAGATCTGTACTACTCAAAACTTTGTCTGTTATCTAATTTCCTCACCTTTACCATTTCTAGTGTAACCAACAGAACATGCTTTCCCTTCTTAAAAGCTTGTATGATTCACCTAAGACCTTCCATCCACAGAAACGCCTTAGTTTTCTTCTTACAGGTGGCTGATCACAAATCCTGCTTTAGCCAAACAAAACATTAGATGACTGTTATTCTTGGAAAACCATGTTAAAGTCCAGAACCGTAATTGCCTTCCAGGTAACATGGCATAGTAAAAATAACATAACAGTGTGCTTGCCTTGTTAAAGCATCCCTTGTAGACTCGATCCGAATCCACTGGTCTTGTTGCTGGCAAAGTATATAGCAGCAATAAAATGCTATCAATACCAATTATTGTGAAATGGACTCAGAAGGCTGAACACCAAGAGAACTTTCTAACAGGCTATTAATGATGTGATAATGAGTGCCAGCCCAATATATTAGACATGTGAATGTGTCCTTTCTTCTTTTTTTTTTTTTTTTTTTTTGGCTTAAACATTTTCCATTCTATTTGAGCAGCAAAGGTCTTAATTATATTTATAGCTTTTCCCTCCCTGGGTTTCACATCATTCCCTAAAATTGAATTCACTGGGTGTTTCATCTTTAAAAGTATAAACCTAAGAGATACTTGATGTCTTGTCAAGAATGGACTAATACAGCTCAAATCTGAGTCGATTTATGGACTCTCTTAAAAGAACATATATTTGTGTGTTGCTTTTTCTATTAAGTAATTTTATAGAACACATTGAAAGCCATTTCAAACATAAACTCAATGTAGACAAATAAGTTGTTCATGTGTAAACAAAGAGAATGAATGCATACAAAATATGCATTAGCTTAGCGGGGGTATAGAATTTAGAAGACTTGAGGCCAAGTAATGCCTTTGAACTAGGGTTTTCAGGTAAAATACAGGATTCTGTAATTTATCTGGTAAACAGAAAATATTTTTAGAGCAAGTATGACCCAAATATTGCACAGGACATACTTATCCTACAAAATTATTCATTGTTTATCTGGTACTCACATTTAACCGGGCATCCCGTATTTTTATTTGCTAAACCTGGCAACCGTACTCTGAGCTTTAGTGTATTTTCACTGGTAAAATAAGATAATAATACGTAGATATCTCATCTGGCTGTTAAGATAATCAAGATAATTAAATGGGGTACAGTGGAAGCATATCATGAACCTTTTTTGACTTAAAACATATTCAGCTCTATGCCTATCCCCTGATATCTCCAAAAAAGAAAGAGAGAGGGAATCAAAGTCAGAGAAAGAGAGAGATAAACAGAGACTGCAACATGGAGAGGGAGATGTGAAATAGCATGGACCATCCACCCAGCCCTCCAGTGCCTGAGCACATGCCAGGGGCGAGAGTGACATGGGAGGCTGTTTCTGCTCGGTCCTCTGTCTCCCTGAGGCTGTTCCTCATAATGTGAGCACCTGATGGTGCAAGAGTGTGATTCTAGTGTTTAAAGATACTTATTTTTTATGCAACATGGTCCCTAAATGCAAGCCAACTGCTTCATCTGGAGCTCAACCAAAGAAACAGCGATCTGTTCCAATGGCAGAAGAAAAAGAAATCTTTGGACTTATTGGGAAATGGTATGTTGATATAGAATGTGGCACTTCCTAAGAGATTTTTAAAGGTAATTGCACAGTAGACAATCTTCATCTTACATATTGGTTTGAAAACCCAATCTCCATGTAAGATGAAATTCCACTGTAATTGATGTAAAAAGTGTTTTGTACATGATAAGGTAGTAAACTGATATAAGGCATCACTATTTTTATATTCCTCTTCTTTTACTTCCTATTATTTTTATGTTTTTATTATCACCAAATAAAGTGATATTTAAGTTTTGAGAGTTTGCCACAGAACTTTAAATAAATGGGAGGCAATTTGAAGACAAAAAAAGATTCTAAGATAACTATGATTTGACTACTTAGGACTAATGTCTTAGAATAATAAAGGAGTAAATGCACGTGGTTTAACATCTTAAAGGAAAAAACAACTTAGAAGCAATGAGATGACTAACTATAAGTACTAGACACAATTACTGCACAATGAGAATACTTCTTTATAATGAAATTATGGGATATAAGGGTTTGTTGAAATGATTGGAGAAAGAGTAAATCTTAGAAAAAGAAATTTCCTGGAACTTCTTGTACAACTTGTACATTGTAGAGCAGTCCTTCATGGGATGTGATAAGAGCCAAAGAAGTTCAGTCATTTAAAAATAAGCTAATTAAACACTTAAAACTATGCTATAGAGAATTACCCTGCCCTAGCAAGATGAAAGGTCAGCCAATCTAAATGACCTTGTTTTGTCTAATTATTATAAGAGTTTTTACTACGTATCTGCTAATGTATATGAACTGAATAATTCATTCAGATTAGAACGGTGCTGGGCAGGATAGTAAGTACTTGTGAGGATGATGGTGATGATGATCATCATCACTTTCACAACTTATTACAGTTATTTGAATATTATTGCATATTCAATATATACAATTAACTATAAGCTCCTGATTGAGGGATCGTTCAGCTCTTTATTCTCCCCAGTAGCCAGCTGAATGTTTTCATCCTCACTCTTATGGGGCAGTATTATTTTTATCTTTATTTTTAGAGGTGGGGAAATTGAGGCATTAAGAGGTTAAGTCAGTCTTCGGGGTCTCATAGCTGGGATGTGATATAGACAATCTAGCTCCAGATACTAAGTGGTCCACCCCTTGGGCTACACCTTTTCCATAGTCATATAATGAATGTGCTCAGAGTTCTTGGACAGGGGGACAATAAATGCACATCAAGGAGGATTGGGTAAGACTTCCTAAGAAGATGACCTAAGACTGGAAATATGAGCCACACTGTAGAGGTAGAATTCCACAGACAGGGTAGGAAGGTATTTAGAGAAGAAGAAATACTTTAGGTAAAGAAGAATAAGCCTGCTTGAGAAAGACAAATGGGCTCACAGAGCTGTAAGTTGTGAGGACAGCGTGGTGTTAGAGGAAAGGATCCGGGATGACTTTCTGTGACTATTTGATCATGAGTTGTGGGAGCATCGCTGCTCAAGATGAGCTGAAGAGATAAGAGGATCCAGATGGTGAACATGGGAGGAAGAACTACTGGGATGGTTGGGGCGGGGGGTGGGTGGGGTTGAAGAGGTCACAGGAGGAACAGTAGAGGGTAGGGTGGACTTTAAGGCTCTAAAAGCACCCTTTCTTCTTCTACCAGCACTTCAGTCTGGAACATGTCAAGTTGAATTTGCTGAGAGGTCTTCTTATGCATGTGTGTGTATATGTATATATATGTTGGAATGCAGGTCTCAAATCCAGAGAAATAGTCATACCTGTGGAAGCAGATTTTTCAAGTCATACAAGAGCAAAAGGCTCAGGAGAACATACATAGAGTTGCCTCAGAAGAGAAGGAGAGTGAGAGAGAAAGAGAGCGGAGAGTAGGACATTGGATTAAGCCTACATTTGAAGTGTGGGAATAGTAAAGACAGGGAGTGGTCAGGAAAGTGGCAAGTTTCTAGAAAGTCCAAGAAAGCCCCTTTTATTTGACATAAATAAAAATGATGGGTTAGGAAATGATCACTTTGTTTTTTAAATAAAACAGTGTTCACTTCCCTTCCATTCTTCTACCTAAAGACATGGATACACACACACACACACACACACACACACACACACATACACACACACCACCTTTGCTAAAAGCATTCTGTTCTTCATTCTATTTAGGAAATAAATACTTCCAAGAGCTGTATAGAAAGACTGTTAGTAATGAAAAACCAAAATGGATTTCAAGAGCACATTTGGTCCATCTCCTTGCCAGTAGGGACATTTCCTAAATCATCCAAAGAAGAAAATTCTCAATTCTATTTTTAAAATATCTCCACAGATGGCAATTCCATAAGCTTTCCTGCTAATTTGCTCCAGTGTTTAATCAGCCTAGCACACAAAGTTCTTCTTTACATCTAACTCAATGCTTTCTTGCTATAATGTAGAATCTATTTCCTCCTCAGAGGTGGAATTGTAAAAGAATCTAATAACCCAGAAAATCCACAAGTCAAATGTTCTAAATCTTAATGGCTAGTAAGATGCATGTGATAATTTGTGTCTGTCAATAGCATGTAGTTTAGTCCCAATGAAAAACGAAGGCATCTACTTTTAAATTTACTACTAGTAGACAATGATTAAATAAATATTTAAATGTCCTTTTGCTCTGAATAGAAATAATATGTGGAGAAAACCTCTTTAGAGTTACTGAATCAAAGTGTTTCCTAAGAAAAAGTCTCCATCTGAGAATTTTAATGAGTCTTTTAGGGGAACCTCTGTAAGGCTTTTATCTATGGTATGTGTGATAAAGTACAAAATCTTCAAATGCCCATAGGTTTTTTTCTATAACATTATGAACATTATTTTTCAATTATTCTCCTTCCTACATAATGTCATTGGACAAGTTGCTTATTCTTCAAGCCAGAAACCTACATAAGAGTGAATTTGAACTTTCTAGAATAATACCCTCAGGCAGTGAGGAAAGAGATCTAATGAAAAAGCTGAAAAAGAGCAACAAGAGAAAACTTTATTTTTTAAATTTTATTTCTGACATTGGTTTGGGGCCAACCATGTGTGTTCAATACTATGTAATACTACATTAACCGCAGAGATATGTCTAAGAAAGGAACAAACATCCTCATTAAGGATGTAGTTGCAATAAAGTTACAAAGCAAAGTTTTTAAAGCCTTCCCAGTCCTTTCCATTGCTCCAATAAACACCCCCAGTGATTTCCTGGGAGTTGCACTATGCTGGGCCCCCAGGATCACAGGGGCCAAAGGGGAGATGGCCACATCAAAGTCAGAGACACATGGTCAAGGAATAGTGCCAAGACCTTCTCTCATAGATGGAAACCAATCAAAGAGAATAAATACAAGGAAGCAAAACATTAGCTCAAATGTATTTGGAGATCAACTCCCAATATTTTTTTAAAAGAGCCATGAAGAGAACTACTTCAATGAATATTGAGAAGTATTCTCAGTTCTCACAAAGCTGCAAAGAAAAATCTGTCCTCTCACTTTCATGAAGGATGCACAGCTATGCTATGCTAGTCTTCACGCACAGGTCTAATCTCTAGAAAACATGCTCTTGCATCTGCCTGGAATTTTCTTCCCATTCTCAGTTTTCTCTTCCCTTGCTTAACACTTTAGTTTTTTAAGACCCATCTTAGAAGACATATACTCAGAGGAAGTTGTTCTTGACCTTCTTAACAGAGTGAGATGATCCTGCTCTTTACTCCCCAGCTACTGCCCATATTTAACCCATCCTGAGATGAATTACATTATATTTTAATTGTTCTATCCCTTGTTCATCTCTCCTACCTGATGTTAAGGGCAGGAGAGAGCCTTCCTCTTAATCAAGCCTGCATATCCAGTGGCTAGCACATTGTATTCATAAATGATGTCAAATATGTGAAAATCAAATAAATGTATTTATGGTTGCCAGTGTCTTCCCTGCTACTCTATTTATTGATGTCTTTCAACTAGGTCAGTGCTATGAATTGAAGTATTCCCCCCCACCAAAATTCATATATTGAAGCCTCAACCCCCCAGTACCTCAGAATGTGACTGTATTTGAAGTCAGGGTCTTTAAAGAAGTGACTAAGTTACAATGAGGCCATTAGGGTGGGTACTAATCCTATCTGTCTGAAATCCTTATGAGAGATACCAGGGCACACGTACTGAGACACAGCCACGTGAAGACATAGAAAGAAAGCAACCATCTGCAAGCCAAGGAGAGAGGCCTCAGAACCAACACCCGGTCTTGAAGTTCTAGCCTCCAGAATTGGGATCAAATAAATTTCTGTCATTTAGGCCACCCAGTCTGTGTTATTTTGCTGTGGCAACCCTGCGAACTCATAAGCAATCAGCATATCCTCCTGTCTGGTCCATAGTAGCCCACACTTCCCCTTTTGTTCCGCTAATCACATTTATAATATCTTGATCAAAACTCTCTTCTCGGGGATCCCTGGTGGCGCAGTGGTTGAGAGTCCGCCTGCCGATGCAGGGGATACGGGTTCGTGCCCCAGTCCGGGAAGATCCCACATGCCGCGGAGAGGCTGGGCCCATGAGCCATGGCCACTGAGCCTGTGCGTCTGGAGCCTGTGCTCCGCAACGGGAGAGGCCACAACAGTGAGAGGCCCGCATACCGCAAAAAAAAAAAAGAGAGGGAATTTTATACAAAGATTTGGTCACACAGATTATGAAAAAGCGAAGTTAAATAGGAGGTGGTGAAGCAACCCAGAATAAGAGGCCACTCCCACTCAAGAGATGGAGAGACACAGGAGGAGGTGGTTTTACCAGAGCCCAGAAACAAGGAGTGTGTGTCAGGGCTTAGGATCATGAATAGCAGAAGTTGGAGTCCATAGGAAAGGTAGCTATCGCCTGAGACCAAGAGAAAGAGAAAGAAGCAGGACTGCCGGCTGCCTCCTTCAAAATTTAGCCAGTGCCTGCTCTTCGAAGAACCAGGCAGAAGTCTTCTGACAAGTTTACCTAGGAGGTACAAGCTGAAGGGACTACCCCCCTTTGCCCTCCCACCTCCTGAGGAGCAAAGAAAGGGTAAGGAATGAATGTGACAGCAAAGAATTAAATGATAGCCACAGTCCACCAGAAAATAAGTAACATGAGTGCTGGAAGTAGGTCTGTCTGGTTCCTGCTTCATCCCCAGCCCACCACCTGACAACACTGTACAACATATATCAGGTATTTAACAAGGACTTTTGAAATCAGTTTTACCTGAGTGAACTTCCCATTTCTTCTTTACCAAATTCTTTAGCATAACTAATATAGATATTAATATATCTATAAATCCCTACTAGAGTTTAAAATTCCAGAGGCAGAGATTGTATTTTCTGTTTTGTACACTGATGAAGCGCTGGCACTTAGAACACTCCTGGACAGTAGTAGGCACTCTGTACATATTAGTTGGACCAATGAATAGAAGTTTTGCCTAGTGGAAAGCCCAGTTTATCATCTTCTTGATTAGAGTGTGATTCGTCAGATCATGGACCAGATGCCTCTCAATGGACCTGGTTGCCATCCAGGTAGGTTAGAGACTTTCCTGCTCTGCCATGATCCTAACAAAGAGTGATGGCTGCCTGCGGCCCAAGGAAAGAAGCAACAGCATAAAACCCAAAGTCTTGCAAAGCTTCTTAATAAATTTGCATAAGGGATGGAATGCATGGGTGTAGCTGCTAATGTATAAAACCATATCTGAGGGGTGAGGTTCCAATTTGAGATGTAGGGGTTTATCTTAATAGACCAGAAACTTCACACTTAATAATAGTTATAAAGAATTATAAAGAATGCAGGTTAGATAGATGATTCTCCTAAAAAATATACATACCAATGTGATATAGCGTATACACTATATAAGATATACAAGCTGACCTATATTTAAACCTAAAACAATACACATTAGATGTTTTGCACAATTGGGGGGGGGGAATCTTATTAGTGAGAAGGAAACCCAGAGAAGAGATATCAGAATGAAGTCATAGGAGGTGAAAGGCTTAGAGACAAAAAGATTGTTTAGCCAACAGAGAAGACTGAGAAGAGAAAGGGAGAAAGTGCCCCTATGAAAAAAATGTTTAAAAGTATGAATATCCAATGAGAAGATGCTGTAAATCCCTGCTCTATCATTCATTAACCATATGACCTCAGATTTATTCTTTGGACCTCAGTTTTCTCATCCGGAAATGAGGGCAATAATGGCCTCCACCCCACAGGCCATTTATGAGGATCATGTTAGAGGTCTAGGACCACATTGCACGCAGTAAGCAACACTCAGGGAGGTTAGCAGTGTGCGCAGGCGGTGTCTCCGATGAAGCTGGCAGGGAGAGAAATAAATGCATCATGAAAGTGTTAGGTCAGGTGTCAGAATCCCTCAAGGCCAGGTTTGAAGAAAAAATTTATGTAAAGATTTACATAAAGAACGTGTGAAATATCCTTGTAAGGTGGGGTTGTTCCAGTGTAGTTAGACTTGAAGGCAAGAAGGTAGACTAATTCTCCCCATTTCCCCCCAAATGACCTTTCAAGTTCTCCTTCAGCCTTTACTTCCATAAAACATATAATTGCCCTTTCTGGCAGTTCCTAGAAAAGTGCTTTTCCCAACCCTTCTGGGCTGCCCTGGATGGAAAATACACTGGGTTCTCAGAGACTTAACACCCAGCCTTGTGAACATGAGCAAGATTATTCTCTCCCAGCAGCTCTTTTCACGTGTGATAAGCTTGGCAAGTTGCCCTGGTAAGTGTCAAGCCCTGAATGTTTTTGTTTTTGCCCTGGTGGTCCTGAGGAGTTACTGGAATCCTTCTGGGGATCTGTTTTGTATCAAACTGTTGGCCGATAGTGACATTGAGAAGAAACAGGTAGAGACAGAGAGGGAGCTCTGGACTGCATCGCATTTAATTCTGATAGCAGACTCCCTGTCTGCCCTGGCTGCCTCCAAGCTGCCTTTGGTCTCTCTTTGGTTCCTTCAGTTTGCGCTTCTCAGTATTACAGGGCAATCGTTTGTGTGCATGTTTCCCCCTTTCGCTCCTCAGAGAGGCTTGTCAGAACTCCTTATCTGCTGATGAATGAAAGGAATTTCTCCTGCGCGGGCGGGATCTGGCTAATGCAGCTCTGGCCAGCACGACGGGTCACCAAGTTAAGGGAGCACCAAAAGGCAAAGTGCACTGAAAATATCAGAATGGCCGTCGTGCCAGGAAGTGCCATCAGCAGGCATTTTCCTGCAAAGCAGAGGGAGGGACGAGAAGAAGAGGTGAGGCTGAAAGAATCAGTCTTGGGTGAGTTTACTCTGGTGGGGAGATGCCGCACCAGCTAACATTGACTTTGGCTTTTGCAGCATTCATTCCACATGGATCTTTGAAAGCATGTGTTTAGGGAGCTTGGCTATATTTTAGAGCCAAATGAGAATCAGAGCTGCTTCTTCATACAGGACTTTTTCATTATTTAAACTGAGATTCATTTTCTTAATTTCCTCCAAACCTCAACCATCTGAAACCTTTTCCAATTACAAAAAGCAAAGGCGATTAAACTGTTATATCCATTAACATAAACATTCTGTGATGCCCGGTTATGAACCTCTCACAAGGGCCTGCAAGGGGTGATTGCTCATTTAATACACAGGGAGAAACTGAATCAAGGAATCAATGAATGGATCCTCCTTCTTCGGGGAGCTCTGGTATAAATGGCACCGTTGTCAACACAAATCCTGAAAAGCAAACTACAAAAGAAGGAAAGAGAGAGAGAGAAGGAGGGAGAAAGGAAGGAAAAAGAGTCACGTAATGTTTATGCTGAATGCGAAGCAGGGGTTGGAGAGGGGAGATGCAAGCACTGGAGGACAGGGATGGGTGGTCATCTGGTGATTCTGCTGAGATGTCCATTATGTCTGTTACATTCTCATGACTACTTTACTAAGCACATGCAAGTTAAGGATGTGCAAGAATATGCCCTTCTAAATACATTGCAGTCTAGGTGAAAGCTGCTAGGAGTGTAGTATTAGGGCATAGGGCTTAAAGTCAAAAGAGCTAGGTTTAAGTCCCAGCTCAATTTCTTGCTCTGTGACCAGCTTCAATTCACTTAATCATTCTGAACCTTCATATCCTCATCTGCAAAATGTAACTAGGAATAATGGCTACTTTACTTTGTATAGAGGGGCTATATAATTTTTTTTAACTTTAAAGCTGTTCAATCCAATCACTCATTTTCCAGGACTTTAGCGTGCATATTCTTGATTCAAAAAAGGTTTATTAATTTATTTGAAAAATGAAAAAGGCTGTTCAATAAATCAAACTTCTGGAAGGTATAATCCTTACCAATTTTCATTTCAGGAAATAGAAAATTCTTTTCAAAAATTTGTTTAGAAAGAGTTGCTCTTCTAAAGCTAATCATTTTGAATCTCTTGATGTGTTGTCAACCAAACAGAATGGAGGAAATATACTTGTATTTCTTCTATTACCTAAATAGCATAATAGTCTCATCATGTGATTAGGAATATAATAAGTGAGAGGCAGTCTAACAGGTATCTTATCCTAAAATAAAGTCCATCTATTTCTGCTCATTACATTCAGAATTCTGCCCTTTTGGGGGAGAGGTGGCAAAAAGACTGAAGACTCTGGGCTTGTGCTCCCTTCCATGCCCCACACCTTTAAATCTGACTCTGCATCCATTAGCAGACTTTGCAGTTACCTGTGTTTTTGTCTCACTGACCCTATACTCACAATCTGAGGGTATGTCTTATTAAAGAAAGAAAGCATCTTTCTGATGACCAAGCTGTAAATTTCTTTTTGCTCTTTTCTGTCAACTCTCTCCCTGAAGCCCTGATGCTGGCCCTGGCTCCTTTTGTTATTGTCTTCTGGGATGTCATAAAGATATTTCAACTTGCATCTTTGCCTGTGACTATCTATTTCAGTTCAGCTTTTAGCAGCTTTGAGTACTTTTGCTGCTTCTTAGTCTCCCAGCCAGGCCTGCTTCACTGAGACAAATACAGCTGTGATGCTAGAACTGGCCAGCTCTTCTTTTTCATGATCCACCTTTACAATTAATGTGCTGATAGCCAAAGTGCTCCAGACAAAAAGGTAGCCTATTCTATGGTAAATAATCCATAGTCAATTGAGGGGTACCAAAGAAGACAGATTTTCTTAGATGCATAGAGTCACATAATGTTTATGCTGAAACAGATCTTACAGATCTCTTCCAACCATCTCATTTTACAGACAAGGAAACTGAACTCTAAAGAGAGGAAGAGTCTGGCAGAGGTTGTAGATAAGAGTTATTTATGCTCTTTAGAAGTAAATTTGGTACTTAAACCACTAATTTGAGATAAAACAGATTTTTTTTTTACAGGGAAATGAACAGAGGGGAATAAAAAAATTTGGAACCCATATGGCTGAGGAGGAAGTGGAAAATCTTTGTGTGTGTGGTGGGAGGGAAGCATAGGAGGGTAGAAGCAAGGAATGCTCAGAAAGGAAGTTCATTAGAAAACAGTTAAGAAGGTAAGAATGAAAGCTAAAGGGTTTCATAGATTAACCAGGGCAGGAACTGAAAGGAAAACTTTTAGAAATTGTGTTGGCGGAACACCTTGAAAAGCCAATGATGAAAAGGATATTTCTAGGGATAAGGAAAAGAAAGATGTAGAGAAAAGCTCAGGGTGTTAAGGATGGCTTAAAAGAATAATTTGGGTGAAATCTTGGAAATGGCTGCTCTTTGCTTAAGGGAATTAGAGGTATCAGAGACACAGCTTAACTTCCTAAAGAAATAGTGTGGGAATAAGCTGTAATCAGACTTCTTTAAACAAGGCAGAGATAACTATGCATGATTTGCTGACCCGTGACAATGTGGAATCCAAACTTCCACACTCACAGATTAAGGTAAATCTTACAGCCTAAATGACTGCTGAGTGTGAGATTTTGATGACCACACTCTTTTGTGTAGACTGTGTTTTTCACTCTATTGAGTTGTTGGAGTTTATAGTCAATAGCAAATTTGACGACAATAAAGAATCATTCAAGTGTTTCCTGTAAGTGAAAACAACATCAACAATTGGTGGTCTCAATCAGCTTTTAAATAATGTCAGAAACAAGGAACTATGGCAACTTCAAGGTCATGTTGACAATGCTGTTGCCTAGCCTGCTTCATAGGATATGTATGCTTTGGGGAAAGAATGTACGGAAATCAGCTATGCTTCTTATTGACTGTGGGGTTCCTAGATCTTATAAAACCTTCTCAAGAGTAGGTGTGTGAAGAAACATATCTTTATTATCAGGCAAATGTCCAATAACTATTTCTGGAATCTCTACATTGTATAGGGGACCACAGAGTATCTAAATATAATTAAGTAAACTTGGATGAGTTTACTGCTGCCTTATAGATTTTAGCTATATGTACCAAATAGCAGCTTAGAGTGCAGAGCTGCCTTCTACCTCAACATGGCAACTCTGGGGATTTTTGGATAAAGCAGGATCACCATGTAGGTGAGGTTGCTAATTTAGTCCTCAGATATCATTTCTAAAAAACAAAACAAAACAAAGAAAAAACAGAAATAATCTAATAGGTAAGATCATATCATCACAAATTATAGCCATAAGAAGCAATTTTTAGAAAGAAGAATTTCATCCATAATGATATGTTAAAATCTCTACAAAACAAGGGAAAAGATAGGCTAGAGATATGAAGATGAATTATTCAGATTTACCAAGTGTCACTCAAGCTGTTCTGTTTTGAAGATTCACTCATTAATTTATTAATTTAGTTAATCTTATTAAATATCTGCAAGGTGTTTGACAGGACAATGTGTTTGGCCTCAAGAAAGCTAAAAATCTGGCAGCAAAAACTCTTTTCACATAAATATCTATGGTGCAATACATGCTGCAACGAGGTTGTAATCAACACAGAGAAGAGGAAGTAAGGTGAGAGCCATCCCATAAGCAGGTAACATTTAAAGTGGGACTTAGAGAGAAGAATATTTGCAAGTCAAGAGAGGAAGGACATTCCAAACAGGTAATAGCTCCTACAAACTCATAAAGGTATAATAGCATATTTCCAACTTACATATACATGAAAACTTAAGATGACAGAGATTCCACTAAAAATTGATGGGGATAATGTGACTATTCAATAAATGCTGCTAAGAAATGAAATATCCCTGTGGAAAAAAATAAAATTTTACCCCTACACACACTATACACAAAAAAGTAAATCTCTGATGGATAAAAAGCATGAAAAGTTTAGAAGAAAGTATTTAAAAATATATTTATAACTTGAGATAGAGTAAAATACTAATGCACACACTATTGAAGAACATATAACACTGACTATATTCAAATTTAAACCAGTGTTACACAAAAGACACCATAAACACTGTGTCTCCACAGATACTCTACAGTGGGAGAAAGCTTTGGCAAAGTATATAACAAAACAAGTTACTATCCAAAAATGTTAAAGATGCTTACAAATGAGAAAACCACACATGCACACACACACACACACACACACACACACACACACACACTCCTCAACAGAAAACTAAGTAAAGGGTATAAATAGGTAATTCACAGAAAAGGGAAAAAATTGTCCTAGAAACATATGAAAGTTTGCCTAGCCTCCCTCATAATCTGGGAAAACCACAATTAGATATAATTTCAGACACAGTTTGGCAAAACATAAAACGTTTGATAGCAGATGTGAGAAAGAATACAGAACAGTGGAACTCTCATACATTGTGATGAAAATAAAAATCATTTGGTGAGCAACCTGGCAATATCTAGAAAAACTGAAGATATATATCTTCTTTATCTCATTGACTTCACCCCTCAACATGTAATACAGCAAGCTCTAGTGGCTACACACAAGAAGATGTGTAAAGAATGCCGACTGAAGCATTTCTGGTTAAAATGAAAAGCTAAGACAAACAAACAAAACATAAAACATAAGTGTCCATTGACAACGGAAAGTGTATGCCATTAAAAATTAATAAGCCAGACCTATGATTATCAATCAATAAATCTTAAAAATATGCTAGTGACCAAAAATTAAGTTTCAGGTTGATGATGACATATATGAAGTGTAGAAAGATGCAACACAATATTTTTTCTTTATGGAACAAAAGTGTAAAAAGCATGCATGGCTGAAAATAATAAATAAATGTCAAATTAATGATCATGGTATATCTGTGATGTTTTCTTTCTTCAAGAAAAATATTGGAATCAAGTCAGTACTTACATTTGTTAGATGATCCTCTATGATTTTGTATGTGTTCTGTATGCTATATAATGTGGAATCAATGTCCTCAATTATTCATATGAAGCTCAGGAATCATACAAATGGAAATTTTTCCAAAGACTGTGGTATTTGCAACAGTCCTGTGATCAGTAGAGAACATTACTCTGTCTACCACAGTGACTGGGTCCCAAGGATGAGCCCCGTGAGAGAGCCAGGTAGGTGCTGTAGTACCTCTTAAAATGTAGCCTCAAAACACATGCAGCATCACTTCCCCCACACTGCTACTTATCAGGGCAATCAAAATGCCCACATAGCTTCAAGGCGAGGGAAAATAGACTCCATATCTTGATGAGGGAGTGCAAGATTCTGGAATCGGATTTGGGAACAGAAATATTGCTCTGAACATTTTTGTAAAATACAACCTTCCACAAACAGTGTCATGGATGAAAACACCAACTCTAATGTCCAAATGCCTGTGGTAAAATCCTGGCTCTTCTACTCAGTAGGAATAGCAGTGTGTCCTTGAGAAAAGCAGCTTTACCAATGTCAAGTTTTTTCATCTGTAAAATGAGGGTAACAATTGTATAATCCCAGAGGATAGTTTTGGGGATTAAACAACCTATGATAGATAAACTATGTAGAATACTTAGCACGATGCCTGGCTCATAGTAAGACCTCAAAACATGTTACTGCCAACCAGCTGTATGAATTTAGGCAAGTTACTCAATCACTTAGAAACTCAGTTTTTTGATACGTAAAATGGTGATGAGAGTACTTCTCAGGGCTGTTTTGAAGATTAAATAAGCTTTAGTATGGTTAAGAGGTCGTAAGCATTAAAGAGCTACTACACATATATCTTCATAATTATATATATTTATACTTAGAATTATATATATAACTGTATAAATAATTATAATAATTAAATATGATGGATTATAACTGATCACTCTCCCAAGAAAGCAATATCACACTACCAAAAAAAAAAAAAAGAATTAAAACAAATAGACTGTATGTGTAGAGCAATGGAGAAATTCAAAATTATTAGTTAAATTTAAGTTTTTAATTAGGTTTTTCCAATATGTACCACAATGGAAAGTATCAACTACAATAGTATTGTGAACATAGCAGTATAAACTTGTGCACTGATTCCTCAGAAGGGACACGTGGCTGCTGGATGTGGTCTGAGTAGCAATACTGATAATGGAGCCACAAAGAAAAGAAGAAAAATGGTCACACTGAGGGTTTGATGATTATTAATCCAGTCCAGGCTGTAAAGGACTCAGAGAACCATGTTTGTCTAAGCTCACTGAACCTAGCCAAGACTGCTTGGAACAATGCCTTAACTACATTCTGATTAGAATGACACTGCCTAGGAGCAGACTCTAAATTAAATCATTTTTGTTCTTCAGCAAGGCCTTTTAATACTGCTGTATATGATGTATATAAGCACATAAAATAAAAGATACACTGTCTTTAAAATTTCTAAAATGTCTTGTCTTTCTTTTCTAACTCAGGTAGAAAGTTCTTTTTCAAAAACAAGATTGTATATGTTGGATGAAAGCCAGAGTGGGTGGAGGTACACAGCTGCTTTAAGACTCTCCAGGGTCAGGGCACTGTGATGTCACCAGCAAATCCACTTCCCGTCAGGTCAGCTTCATGGGCATGTGACCATGGTCCTGGGCTCAGAAGGACCTGGGCTTCAGGATCCATGTTCAACAGTCACTGTCTTGGAATTATTAAAAATTTTATCTTTGAATTTGTGTTTTGTAAGTGGAGTCTGATGGGACAATGGAGCATGGGGTGGGCGGTGGGGGGCTTGGAGCCTCAGCTAACACGTGGTGCAGCCTACCTGCTGCCTTCCCACCTCCCTAGCAGGTGTTCTTGGAAGCCCACTCCCCACCCTCTGGGCCTTGAGTCCACCATACTTTACCCTCCTGCCCTGCTACCATTGCCACCCTCAACCAGCGGCAGGGTTGGTAAATGGGGGAAGGCCCATATTCCACCAGCGCCCTTCACCCCTGGCAGGGGCCTGGGCATGAACATGGGGAGGTTTGGGATTAGGTGTGCCTGCACCTCACAGAGCCTCAGGGCAGGGTATGGAAGTGGCTGTCCTCGTCCAGGCTTATCAGCACCACGGGGCATTTGACAAGTGACTTGTTGCAGACGAGGGTGTCTCATCCACTCCTGGTCAACGTACCCAGCATGTCCTGCCATGAAGGTTGGAGTCTCTTAGGGTCACCTGTCCCTCGTAGCTGGCGGGCTGGCATGGAAAAGGGAGATTGACAAATTGGTCTGGTGACTCAGGCTGAGGCCTCAGCTGCCTGTCAGTCAGCTGCACTGACCCTGTTTTGCATTCAACTGCCTGAGGGAGTTTAACTTAACATTAAAAAGTTAATGAAAACACCATAAGAGGTTGAGAGAGAAACCTTGGTGGAAAAGAAAAATTTTAGTACTTTTAGCAGCACTGAATTTTGAACAAGAAACCCCAAACTTCTGTTTTGCACTGGGCCCTGCAAACTATTTAGCCAGCCCTACTTCCCATAGATGATAGAATTTTCTGAGCAGTGGTGGAAGCGAATAACACAGCACAGGGAGCTTGTTCTCCCTACCTTAGAAGAGGAGGTTTCACTGGTCTGAATGGTAATAATTCCTGAGTTAAATCAAATATGGCTTCAATACTGATCTCTACCAGCTTTCTCAAGAGTCCTTTCGATGGCTGCTGGCCAACAGTCTTCAATTAAATTTCCATTCTGATTCATTTCTGTGGTTGGCTCTTGGCACTTTTTAACTGAAAGCAGACCTGTAATTGGTTATAACTGTATTATGATTTTATGGATTTTTAAGAGTGCTGCTTACTTTTGACTGTTTCTCTTTTTTTTTTTTCCTTTTTAGTAGCTTGTGTTTATCTTATTGCAGCAGTGATAATGATATAGTCTCTCTCATATGTAGGAGAAGGAGTTAAATTTGAAGAATTCCACAAAGTAATCCAGCATCTCCCCCCAAATATTCTACTATTCCTCCATTAAGGGCCTGGATCTTTGATTACAGAGTGTTCGGTCCCTGGTTATCATGAATGGTCTCCTCCTTTAGACTTCAAAGGATAGAGTGTCACATGAGTTGACTTTCTACAGGGTTTTCACCTCAAAACCTATGACCCAGCTGAGTAATAGTGAAATTCCCCTAAAAGGAATTTTCTCCCAGATGTATTATTTTTTGCTCTGCTTGGATTTCCACAAATAAATAAATATCATGGGATATTAAATACCATTCCTTCCACTTGTATTTTAGGTTCTTAAAAGATCTTAGCAAGGTTTGCTTATTAAACCACATGTATTCTTTTTCTTCTTCATTTCTTCACCATATTAGCCATAGGCTTTAATGACAGAGTTGCAAAGGAGTCATACACTTGAACTAAACAGGCTGGCAAACTTTATTATTAAAACTGCAAATTTTATTTTCAATAACCAATCAGTGGTTGCAGTGGAAATGTTAGCAAGCTGCTGGAATAGAAGAAGGAGATCAAGCTGACAGGATTTGCTGGTAGATTAGACATGAGGGATAAGAGAAACAAATGGACATAAGGAAGACTCATAAGTGTTAGGACTGAGGAGCTGAGCTGATGACGATACCATTCACTCAGGTGGAGAAAACTGGTAGGAGCTGGTTTGGTATAGGGCTCTGCTTTAGACTCGATGAGCTTGAGATGTCTCTTAATACTAAGTGGAGAAGTCAAGGACGCAATTAGGACGCAAAAGTCTGAATCAAAATGGAAATCACACTTGAATACATAAATCTGTAGCTAATAGCATATAGGTTTTATGTAAAGTCCTGAGAGCTGATGAGATCACCTGGGGCCAGATTGCTCTAGAAAAGAACAGTGAGTCTGCACCTGTGCTCTGAGACATCCTAACAACAAGGAGACTGTCAGGTGGTCCAAACCAAAAGAAGAGGGTATTCTAAAGAGGATATGCTCAATTGTGTCAAATCTGAATAGGAGCCAAGAAAGCAGAGGGAAGACAAGGGAACATGGGATGAACTGTATGGCTGTCAGTGCTGACCCTAATGAAAGAAATAGTGGAATGGTGGAAAAGGACCTTAACTGGAAAGTTTGGGAGGAAAATATACAGAACTCTTTAAAAAAGTTTTTCTGTTAAGGGGACAAAAATGTTAATGTTAACTGACATTGAATTCAAATTGCTTTATCTCATTATACACACTACAAATAAAGGTAGATTTTATGGACTGAGCTGTGTTCCCCAAATTCATATGTTGAAGTCCTAAACTCCAATATGAGTGTATTTGGAAATGGGGTCTTTTAAAGAGTAATTAAGGTTAAATGAGGTCGCAAGAGTGAGGCTCTTATCCTATAGGAATGGTGTCCTCGTCTTCATAAGAGGAAGAAGAGATTCGAGAGTTTTCTCTCCCTCTGTGCACACATGAAGGATAGGCCACGAGGACACAGTGAGAAGGTGAGAATTCTGTAAGCCAGGAAGAGAGGGCTCACCAGAACTCAACAATGATGGCACCTTGGTCTTGGACTTCTAGCTTCCAGACTGTAAGAAAATAAATGCTGTTTATGCCACCCAGTCTGTAGCCCAAACTGACTAATATATTAGCTCACACAGTATACTTACAAAGCCTTGTTCAAAATTATTTTTAATGGTTTAATATTGCTAAAATATTTTTCTGTTGATCAGTTTCAACCAACTCATCCTCTAGATACCCTCTATTTCTGCAAATGTACCAATATTTAGCCATTTATTCAGGTCAACATTTTCAGAGCCATCCTTGGTTACTCTTTTTCTCTTATAAACCACATCAAATCCATTTTAAAAAATCACACTGGCTCTACCTTCAAAATCTGTTCCAAATCTAACCACTTCTTTTCTCCATCACTTCCATTTCTTTAGTTTTAGCTCCTATTATCTGTCAGCTGTGAAACCCTTTTAACTAGTCTCCCATATTCCACTTAAGCACCTCTGCAGTCTGTTCTCCTCCAGGAACCCAAGTGTATCACCTAAAATATGAACCAAGTCTTGCCTTACTTCTGCTCTCAACATTTAAATGGTTTTTCCTTCTTTAAATGGTTTTTCCTTTCCTTCAGAATAAAATCCAAAGTTCCTATCATAGACACGAGGCTGCCATAATCTGCCCCTTGGCTATTTCTCTATATCACATAACTATTTTTATATAACAAACAACCTGAAAACTCAGGGATTAAAACAACACTTATTATTACTTATGTGTCTGTGGCTTGGCCAAGAGTTGACCCATCCAGGCTGGACTCAACTGGAATTGCTTGACTGGGTGGCTCTTCCCTTCTAGGGACTGGAAGGCCATCCCAAAGCTGGTCTTCTCATAGCACTAGCAGATGTGCAAGAGGAAAAAACAGGCAAAGACTCTGAAGGCTTGAATTCAGAACTGGCATATTGTCACTTCTACTTTGTTCTATTGATATGGCTAAATGCATAGTCAAAGGTACTCCCCTTTAGAGGAAGAAATTACAATACCACACAGCACAGGACGTGCATACAGGGAGGAGTAGAGTATCATGACCAAAAATGCCATCTACCACACACTCTGATTCAAATTTCCTGGATTTTTTCTTTTGCTCACTTGACTTCAAGGCTCGCAACTGCCAATCATGCTACTGTCTCAAGGCCTCTGAACTTGTGCTTTCTTCTGCTTGGGATACTCTGTCTCTAGATTATCATATGACTTTTGTTCATTTAATTCAGGTCTCTGCTAAAATATCATATTCTCAGTTTCCCATGACTAAGGGTCAGCAAACTATGACCCACAGGCCAATTCTTGCCCACTGTCTATTTTTATAATTAAGTTTTATTGAAACACAGCCTGCCCATTCATTGATGTATTATCAGTGACTGCTTACACATCATAATGACAGAGGTGAGTAGTTAGTTGTGTCAGAAATTATGTCAGAAAGCTTAAAATACTTACTATCTGGCTCTTTCCAGAAAAAGTTTGCCAAATCCCTGCTCCATCCCATTAGCTTGCTTTATTTTTTTTCTTGATGATTATCACATGACATTAATTTATATTTATTAACCTGTTTATGATTGAGCTCCTTCGCTAGCCTATAAGCTTCTCTAGGGAAGAAATTTTTCAGATTTACTGCTGTATCACTAGTTCTAGAAGTGTACCAGGTACTCAAGACTCGTATTCTCATCTCCTTTAAGTCTTTGTGTGAATGCACTTCCCAACGAGGTCTCTCCTGACAACCATGTCACTCCTAGACCCTCTTCCCCTGCCCTATATATTGTCTTTATTTCATAGAACTTATTGCCTTCCTATATATTGCCTATCTTTCTTAATAACTTTATTGTTAATGTCTGACACCCCTCAGGAAAATGTAAACATTTTAGGGGAAGAAAGCTGTATCTGAAATATTTCCTTGGTTCAGGGCCAGGCATACAAGAACTGCTCAACAAATATCTGTTGAATAACTGAGCAAATGAAGATAACTTATTAGGAATCAAGTTAAATTTTTTTAATTTTAGAGAATAAAATAAATGATATCAGGTAATTTTATTCAGAGTTTAGGGGGGAATCCTTGAGACTCAAGTCCTCCAGCATTCCCGTGTAATAAAGCTTCTTTGTCGTAGAACAGATGAGCCTAACAGCATGTGGACCTGGCATGTCTAAGTTGTTAGGACCTTTTTGGAAAGGCATGCTGCCCATCAGCAACAAAGGAGAATGGAAAACAAGCAAATACCCCGTTTAAAGCCCTTCTATTCAGATATCCTTCTTACTAGCTCTCCTCAGTTGGCATATTTCAATAAAGAAGAAGAGACTTCCTTTTGTACTCCAAGGTAAAGGAAAATTCTAATTGAATTTCACCCAAGATTTATGTCTCCCGGGGAATAATAAGAAAAAATGAGGGAGGTCAGAACACTGTCCTGCCCTTGCTAGAATGTAGATAATTATGAGAGTAACTTTTCTGCATCCTCTGTGGTCTCATTCCTCATTCTCAGAGTGAGGAAAGCCAGCTGTGGAGTGAGGACCATTCAGAAAATGAAGATTATTACCTTCAGGAGGCTGGAAGCAGTTCAGGTAATACCCATATATGCGCAGATGAGTTGGAATGAAAAGAGGGTTGTCATTCATTGGCAGAGGCTGCAGGGGGGCAATTTCCAGGAGTAGCTGCTTGGCGTCTGGATGCCCAATGGATTCTGCCCATTTCCCAAAGGTGAGAAGAAGAGGAGGATATACAAAGTCTTGGGTCACACAGTCTAGTGGAATAAATAGCCATTAGGTGGGGAAATTATTGACAGCATTTTTATCATTGCTGCTATAGCAGTTGCTTCCCATGCCCTGCCACATCCACTTGCCCTTAATGCTTGGAGGTGCAACAACCCAACTTCCAACTGCCAGCACCTGTTCTTCTTTGCCTGAGGGGTTTCTCTAGCTGCAGGAGTCTGCTCGGCCACTGGCACAGACTAGAAGTACATGGGAATTAACAATCCCCAGGAGCAACCCTTAACCAATGGTTGACAGGAGCTGGTGCATAAATATCCCAGCTCCTCACCCCACCCCCCACCTCAGTGGGTTAACACTGGGCTGTGTGTTTGACAAGGACCTCCAGAGTTTTCCCAGTGAGATCAAGAAACAGTCACCCTCGTTGGTGACATTTATTGGCTGTCTTTACTTCCCTGTCTTACTTCCTCTGCACCCACCGACTCACCTCCCAGATAAACTACTTGCTCTCAAGTTTTGTGTCAAGGTCTGCTTCTGGGGAAATCCAAATTCAGAAACATGCCTACCCAATTCATACTTACCTTTAATTCCCTAGCCTAACTTAAATGTGTGTGATGATATTTTGTTTCAGATATTGGGGGAACATGTTCACCTTGAAAAACCACGTCCTCTCCTTTAGTAGATAAACCTTTGGGAAAATTTAGTATTAACCTTTTAGTAACTTTCTTATTCTTGGTTACAAGTGGACATGTTATTGCAACCTGAAAGAACTAACAAAATATTCATAGGTACGTTAACATTTAGATTTTTATATAATAAAATATTTTGAGATCTGATACTCCTTTCATAAAACCCAAGCCCTTTATTTCATACATGGAAACACCTTAGATGGTATAAAGTTTGGGAAGTGACGTATCCAAGGTTTCACTGCTATTTGGCTTTACAGCTGAAACCACAGGTTAAATTCAGATATTACTTTAAAATTAATTACTTAATGCCTAGGCAAGTGCCCTGTGTTCCTCCTTTCTTCTAGGCTTTCCCAGTTGCACCTGTTTTGACTGTCTTGTAAAGTGTGTATTCCTGCATGGTTTGGGAGAGGGAAGTCTGTCTTGATTTCTGTGGTCTCCATTCTCCTCCTTACAAACAGGAGGGTACTAGCCCCTTACCATGGAACAGGCTTCTTTTTGTAATTTCTATGTTTACCTGAATACCCAGAGTTATTCCGTTCAGGGAAGAGGAGATGTTCTTACTTTCTCTCTCTGCCAATTTCTGCAGCCATCAGCTATGGAAACGGCCACCCTCATTTTGTAGCATAGCTAATAATCGGCCTCCTGGGACTCTTGAGACACCCCTCTTGCCACCCTAGATGAGTGCATATGGCTGGTGTACTTGTGTAGTTTTGCTCTATCCCTGTATCAGACCCAGTTTTTACACCTCTCCAGAGAAAATCAAGCCCACCTGTCCTGTGGGCCTTGACCCTGTGGCAGCTCTCACCATAAGTGTGGGTGTGGGTGTGCCCTTTGCTGCAACCAGAAAGCCTGTGCATCTGCTGTGGCCTCATCTTGTAACACCCCAGGCTGCCTCAGCCTCCTGCAGGGGCCAGGGCTGGGCTTCATCCAGCAAGACCCGACCACCATCACGTCTGCCTCAATGGGAGACTCAGAAACTTCCGCATAACAGTCTGACCTCCTGAGCTCACAGGGTTTCTGGCTTCCCAGAGGGCTGGTTAACACAATCCAAAGTACCACTCCTATGAGTTTTGAATAAAAAGAGGTTTTTTGTTGGCAATCCTGTGAATGAGGGATCTAGCCCCAGCATTTTGCTCATTCTAGAGTCTGAGCATCAAAACAGAGAAAGCTTAATGACTTTCCTAGAATTAATTATTTTGCCATGAGTAAATTTGAAAAATATAAAAGCTAACCTCTTTATTTCATTTTACCTTGACTTTTTTTACTCCCATGTCCCTTTCTGTTTGCTTTTTGCCCAAGTTTATCTGTAGGGAGATGTATAATGGTTAATTTCTTCCTGAAGAATAATTCATTTAGGACAGTAGATGCTGCATACATCTGTGAAGATTTTAAGTATCTCATGCATTATGTGGCCCAAATGGCTACATTAGAAAAAAATCCCAATTAGTGAAATTTAAATATGGAATTTCTTTGAATTGCATTTCTCCTTTCATATGTTAGAACATTCTGATCAATGGCACCAAAAAGCAAGAGGTTTCTCTTATTGCTATATATTTTTATTTTCCTCCAAATATCAGTGCCACATCAACTGTTAATCTGAAAAACCTCATTTAATGTCAGCTTGCTCACAGTTATAAAAATTCAGGTAATGTATTCCTGTTACTAATTGTATTTGAGAAAGTGTTATTAATTTCATATATCAAGTTCGTAGTGGCCATCTGTTCCCTCCGAACTGCTGCATCTCCCTCCATCTGCCCTGTTTTTCTTCTGCTAATCGGGTGGCAAGGGCTCAGATGATCGGGAAGTTTCTCTCTGACTTTTGATTTGTCACTCATCATCAAGCCAGCTGTGCATTTGTAACAGACTCCTCCGATGGGTGGTGGTGAATTTAAATCTGTCTGGTTTTCTTTTTTTTTTTTAATAAAACTTTTTTGTCAAAAAATGTTTAAAGGAAGCCAGATTGTATTTTCTACACTGTAAAATGTGCTTTGCTGCCACTAATTTGGCTGCATCTGCACTCTCATGAATATAGATGAAGGTACATGGCCAGGATATTATTAGGGACTGCAGCTAGCAGGGAAGAATTTTAAATGCGGCAAGATACCATAGTTTAGATTTCTGAGAACATTAGGACAAACTAACAAGAAACTGCTGACATTTGCTAGCTTTAAGTTCAAGATGAGTTTTTGAATCGTAACCACAAAGATTCTTCTTTGAATATTTTTGCTTGTGTGCAGCTGGGCCAGGGAAAGAGGTTACGAGAAGGATTCTAGGAGAATACTATTAAATTAGAAAAGTTTTCATTTCGAATTTCTTCACTTCTGTCTTATAAATCATAGACTAGAGTCAGTATGCAAGTGACTTGTTTGAGTTAATATCTCATAACTGAGCAAGCTGGGTGGGACATTAGCTAACACCGTGGCTTTCAAGTAACTTGGACACCCTGGGGGTAAGATATTAAGCTTCCAGACTTGGGGACTTAAAGATGAACTTGAAATACCAATTACTTATTGTTTGTGATTATTTATTGTATATTTTAGTGCTAATAACAGGTTATACATAATAAATGTTTATGAAAATCTCATTCAACTCTCCTGATAAGCATTTTTCCCAAAGTCCAATAGATAATAGCAGCAGTCAGATGTTAATGATGATTAAGCAAGTGCTATTTTGCCTTCAAAATAATTCAGTATAAATTGATATAAGAAATATTCAACCCATACTCAATAAACATGTACCAAGGGTGCATTGTTAGGAACAGAGAGGAAATCAAACTAATGGGACAGTATCTGTCCTCAAGAAACCTACAATCTATTAACTATACAGTGTATAAAGCACTCTATTACATTTCCAGACATAGCTAGCAGTAAAGGAACAACTGCCAAATAAAAACACAAACAAATCTTAAGAATAAATATTTTAAATTGCATTGGCTCTAAAACAAAGGCTTCTAATATCTATTACATGTCTAATTCGTTAATATATTTTACATTAAAAATGAAACTTCTTCAACTGTTTTCCTCTTCATAGCACTTCAGTATCAAAAAGGACTGTCACCCTTGCTTTATTAAAAACAAAACAAAGGGCTTCCCTGGTGGCGCAGTGATTGAGAGTTCGCCTGCCGATGCAGGAGATGCGGGTTCGTGCCCCGGTCAGGGAGGATCCCACGTGCTGCAGAGCAGCTGGGCCCGTGAGCCATGGCCGCTGAGCCTGCGCGTCGGGAGCCTGTGCTCTGCAAGGGGAGAGGTCACAACAGTGAGAGGCACAAAAAAAAAAAAAAAAAAAACCACTAGGAATTTACATTGTAAAGTGCAAAGAGTCTATGCTATAATACTTGTTATGGGAATATTATCCCCCCAAAAGATATGTTGAAGTCCTAATCTCCATACCTGTGACTGTGGTCTTATTTAGAAATAGGGTCTTTGCAGATGTAATCAAGTTAAAGTGAGGTCATACTGAATTAGGGTGGGCCCTAATCCAGTGTAACTGGTGTCTTTGTAAGAAGAGAAGAGACACATGGAGAAAACACTGTGACAGTGGAGTCAGAGACTGGATGGTGCATCTAAAGCCAAGGAACACCCAGGATTGCCAGCAGCCACCGGAAGCTAGGAAGAGGAGAAGGATTCTTCTCTAGACTCTTGCAGACTTCTAGCTCGCAAAACTGTGAGAGAGTTCATTTCTGTTGTTGTAAGCCACTAAGTTTATGGTAATTTGTTACCACAGTCCCAGAAAACTAATGCAACATCATAATGCAATTCAAACAAAAAAAACAAGAATGACCAGTTTCCTTTTTTTTAATTTCCAGAATTCATGTTTAATTTTAACGTAGGGAGTCAAAGTTTTCATGTTTCTCAGCATCGTGAAGGAGAGCACCTACAGATATTTTAAGTTTTTCAAAATTTTTTCTCTCTTAAAACGATTATTGTTATAAGAATAACATAATTGTATAACTGTCAAGTATTTTCAAGCTCCCATAGTTAGTGGCATGAGATGTAAATTATTTCAAGGAGCAATGCAAAACTAATTTTTTGCATTACCATAACTTCTTAAATCATCTTCTGTTGGATAAATTATTTTCTCATTTTTCCCCCAGGTATTTTACTAGGAATGCTGCTACCAAGCCAGAATCTAATTCCAATTCTGTTTTTTTACATATCTTTTGATATCCTTTATGAAAAACCACTTTGCACCTCTGTTCTCTACTTTAAAAAAATGAGATGCCAATATATACCTCCTCAAAAGAATTTTGAGGGTTTCCAGACCTGCCCAGATCTGTAAGAATAAAAAAATGAAAACTTAACCTAAGCACCCTCCTTGCCTCTTGTTATGCCTGTTCCCCAGATCTTTCTCTTTATGCCCATCAAAGAGTCCCCAGAGATCCTGTGATAGCCCCTTCCCTTTACCATCATCTAGGTCTAGATGTTTTCCAACTCAATCAGATCAGTTTTTTTAAGACCATTTTTTTTTAAATTGAAGTATAGTTAATTTACAGTGTTGTGTTAGTTTCAGGTGTATGGCAAAGTGATTCAGTTATATATGTATCATATATATATTCTTTTTTCGGATTCTTTTCTAACATAGGTTATTACAAGATATTGAATATAGTTCACTGCGCTATAAAGTAGGTCCTTGTTGTTTATCTATTTTATATACAGTAGTATATATCCATTCATCCCAAACTCCTAATTGATATCAGTCCTTAGGAGCTCAGCCAGTGGATGACCTGCATTCGTCAACATTTGCTAAATGTTGCTCTTTCTCTACAACCTTACTGATCAAAGTGTGGTCCTAGGACCGGCAGCAGTAGCATCACATGGAAGCTTGTTAATAATGACTAACATGCCAGACCCTCAGGCCCCAGAATCAGCAACAGCATTTCTAATAGGTTCTCCATGTGATTCCAACGTACCTTAAAGTTTGAGAAGTAGTGCTACACAACACGTTATTGTTTTCCCTGTAAATCTCCAAAGTGGTATCTTACACAACCTCTTCCTAGTTTGATAACAGTATTCTTCCCCTTTATTTATGTAAATCAAAATCTTGTAACGTTTACAGAATTTGTGTGTGAGCAAAAGCGTGGAAAAAGACTCCAAACCGTAGGTATGTGCTACAGTGTTACCATCTATGTTTTCCTAACCTACCGTGTTCATCCATACCAAGACCTTGGACTATCCTCAATGATAATAATAGAATATATATTTACACGGAAGGGAAGACAGACCCATTTAAGTGATAGCTCTGTTTCCTTTCCTTAGGTAGATAACGAAGTAGATTCCCTTTTCCCATGACACTAGGCTGCCTGATATTTTGCTGTGTTACATGACGTGCTTCAGCATGACTAATACAGCCCAGCTGGTCTCAACAGCAGGAAAATGTGTCATGGGGGGCGGAGTGGGGGTGGCGGTGACATGGTTAGGAAGCTACGCATGCGCAGGCAGAGGAAGTGCTGTTGTGTCTGTGATTAGAATTGGGGGTGGGGTGGGAAGAAAGGATGAATGAAAAGGGTGAAAATGAGGCAATCCCAGGAGTTTCTGGAGCCTTGGAATTCTTCAAGCAGTCATTTACCTTTGCAAAGTTGTGGTGGGTGACTGTTTACAGGCTGTGGATCTGTAAACAGCACATGTGCAAACCGTTAGCTATTGTTTTGAAAATGACAGTATGGCCAATAATTTCAATTTCAGTGTTTGAGTGTGAACCAGATGATGCTATGTTTTATTTAAAACTAGGCCTGTACATGGAGGGTGGAAACATGTACCTCTTAAACACTTTTAAATTGTGTAGTGTGCCGTATGTTGCCTGCTGTCAGGTTTTTAAAGTGATGCCTACTGCCTAAAGGTAGTTTGTCTCAGGATTATAATCCGCATCTTGCTTGAGGGCAGAAATGAACCCATTAATTTAACAGTACACTAAATGGGATTGGTATAAAGGTGTTAATTCTGTTCAATATTCCTTAAGGATTAGGTTGAATGATAGTTTGGTAAGAGAGAAAGGGGTAGAGAATCAACGTGAAAAGTTTGAGGCCATACAAAATATGTGATCAATATATTTTCAAGTGGTCTCCTTCCCACAAAAAAAAAAAAAAAATAGCCAGTCTTGATAGCTAGATGAAGTCATTTCTAACTTAAAATTCTTTTTAAAATCATAAATTACGGAATAAACCTTCCTTATTTTACAACTTTGGATGGAAACACGATTCTTGTTCCCTATTGATTTTCAGCAAAGACAAGTATACATGCTAACATTTACTCTGAGTTATCCAGGGTATATATTCAAGAAAGTAGCTGGATGCATATTCCAGCTGAGTATTTAACTTTTGATGAGATTTGGGTTGGCCATAAAAGATCCTGGCCATCTCAGAATGCTTTTAGGAATACTTACCCGATCAAGAAGGGCACCTAACTCTGAAATGACATCCACTGGCTGAAGGTTATTCAATTGTCATGGTCCTTGACCCTTTTGGAATGTGAGGCCATGTTCTGTGTATTGAAGATCTGGACAGGGGGACAGAAGCACGAGTAGGTGAAGCCCACCTCATGATCGGATAAAGGTCATACAAATTCCTGGTTTTACTTAGAGAATTGTTTCTCTAATCTTCAAGACTCCAAGACCTAAACTCCTACATAATTGTTGATCCTGGGCTTGTTTCCCAAGCATTTTACTCCTGACATCCAGTTCTATCTCCCTCAGAGGAGGCAGACCCTTAGCCCCCTTGCAATATCTCCACCTCACTAAGTAGTCATCCAAATACTATTACCACTTAATTGGCTTAATGTTAGTATCCATGTTAAACCAATATCTTCCTTTTTCAAAAAAATTGGCAGTTTATAACAGGATTTCTTATCAGGTAATAACTATCTAGGTTTATTTGAAAAGGCCTTTCTTGTTAGCAAAGAAACCCAGCAATGACAGAAGATTAGGTTTCCCCCAGGCGGAGTTCAGACAGTTTCTTCTTTGTGTTTGCCTCTCTTCTTTTGTAAGACGTGAACAGCAGCCTGTCTTGGGAGGCCTGTGGGGGAAGAGATTAAGTTCTCCTCCGATGGCCGTCCGAGGGTGTGGCTCTTTAACATTTTGGCTAACAGATGGTGACAAACCAACAGGTGCACCCAGATCCCTGCACCAAGCTTTTTACATCTGCCGGGTGCACAAACAGTGTGCTCACTGCAACGCCCCCAAGCCAGCTGGGGCCTTGGCTGCTACCAAGCCTGGGCCAGACAAGGTGCAGAGAGATGGAGGCCCGTGACCTTCAGCTATTAACCTACTGATATGATGTGCTTTAGAGGATAAGCGGGGCAAGAATGCTTTGATCTGAATGGTATGCAGTGAAAAGAGAAACAAAGGGTGTGGACCCTGAGGTGAAGTGAAGAAGTGACAAGCAGTTTTGCTAACAAAATCCTCTTTTCAGGATTTGACAGCTTCTCTCATCAGGGCCAGAGATCTCACTTGTAGCAAGGACATTGGCCTGTGTTTATTGCCACTCTGGGAAAATGTGGTTGGAGGACAATAACTGTTGAATGGAAACAACCCAGAGAATCACTGTGACAATTAATTCTCTTTGCGACAGCAACAACTAACCTTTCGTGCACTCTCTGTGCGCAGTGTTCTGACTGCATTATTTCATCGCACCCTTATCACAACTCTGCAAGGTGGGCACTGTTTCGAGTCCCATTTTACAGTGGGGAAACCAAGGCACAGAGAGGCTAAGTGATTTACAATTGGAGAAGAGCAGAGTCAGGGCTTATGGAGTCAACATTATTTAAACACATATTTATTGAGTTTACTGAGTGCCAGGCATAGGCCTATGAGCAGCTCTCCAAACCAAGCTGGCCTGACCCCAAGCCCCTGCATTTAACAGCTGTGTGGAGCAGTCAAGGATCAACTGGCTTTAGAGCTCTATCTACTTGAAGGTGGATAAGAAGGAAAAACGTACTTGGGGTAAATACAAGTCACCACTTCACATGTTAAATCCATCTTGAAAGGATTAGTTTTTGTTTTATTTTGTTTTGGTTTGGGTCTGATTATCAAGGTCCTTACTTCAAATAAAAGAAAGCCATGTCCCCATGCTGTTTTACTAATCCTCATGATTAACTTATTTAAAGCCTAGGGTTTTGAGAGTTAGAATTCTCTCACCTCACCTTTTTTTTTTTTTTTTTTTTTTAACAGAAGAGGAAAATTACCGAGCTATCTCCTGGGTCATGTGATTCTTTACTACAAAACAGGGACTGGGACTCCAATTTCTTGACTTCTACCCTTGATTCAAAACTATTTTTCCACACTGGATTGTCTCATTTCCATACATTTCATGCTCATTTCTCTAAAGGATTTGGGGAAGTGGTTGTAACAGGCTGGCTGCCACCTCAAGCCTCAGCTGTCAGTGCAAACTTGTGCCTGCTGAGTAAGGAGAAAACACAGTAGGGCCACATTTAATCATCCTGGTTTCCACCCTTCATCATGTGATGAAACACGCAAAGAGCAGATTGCTTGATTTAAAAGTAGGGAAGAGCAGATGAACTGAAGAACACCGTCTTTCACACAAGGCTCCACGAGGGTCCCCAGCGCTCCTCTGGACGTGTGATACATGGCCTTACAAGAACTAGAAAAGGAAAATTTGTCCCATATCTTTATTCTCAATTAGTGTTCACATGCAGAATGCTATAGTGACTGTTCGTTGAAAACTTACAGGTAGTTTTCACTACCTATATGTCAGGCACTGTGTTGTGTCTTATATGCATTTTATCCTTTCATTTCCCTACAAAACACTATAATGTTGACAGTGTTATTGACACATTTTATAGATGAGGAAATTGAACCTTAGTATGCTTGAGTAACTGGTACAAGATCTCACAGCTGGTAATTATATATTTGTATGGTGTGGTTATTGAACAATCATCCCTTTGGACTGTAACTTGTATAAGGACAGAATTGTATCTGTTGATGCCTCTGTCCACCCCAGAGTGCTTAAACTATTTAACAGGGTCTTCATACATATATGTTTAATAAATATTTGTTCAACCATTGACTAAAAGAATAAACGAATGAAGTTGGAGAAGTGGAATTCAAACCCATTCCTGTCTGCATCCAGAGTCTGTCTTTTTAACCACTGTGCACATGACCCCATATCGCTCAGCCTGTCTAGAGTCTGCTTATTTGTTAGGTACTGTTATAGACTGAATTGTATCTCCCCAAAATTCAAATGCTGCAGTGCTAACCCGCAATTTGACTGTATTTGGAGATAGGGTCTTAAAAGAAGTAATTAAGATTAAATGAGATCATACGGTTCGGGTCCTAATCCAATAGCGCTGTTGTCCTTATAAAAAGAGGAAAACACACCAGAGCTCTCTCTTTGTACTTATTTCGAGGAAAGGCCATGTGAGGAAACAGCAAGAAGGTAGCCATCTGCAAGCCAGGAAGAGAGGCCTCACTAGAAACCAATGCTGACGGAATTTTGATCTTGGACTCCTAGCCTCCAGAACTGTGAGAAAATACATTTCTGTCATTTAACTCACCCAGTCTGATATTTTGTCATAGCAGCCTGAGCAAAAACTAATACAGCCACCACGACTTTCATCTGCTTTCATTCCTTGTTCCTCTCATTCCCCCTTCAGCCAAGGTATCATTTATTGGGTAGCTTCTAGTTGTTTCTGTTTCTTGGTCTTCACAAACTAGCCAGACAGAATTGCCTTCTTCCTCTATACACACTCTTTTTTCTTATACTTTTCAGCAAAGAAAATTTTTTCAACATTAGTAAATTTTTTCTGCCTATGTGGTCATCCTTTTCCTTAGGAGGAATGAAATACTGTGACAACTTAAAGCCTGCTTGAAGAATATAAAGGAGATGGGTTCCCTGTACTTAGAATTAACTTTCTGTCGTGAACCTTCCCAGCTCCAGAAAAACTTTCTCCCACCCCATCTCCCACCAGGTCTGGATGGCAGGTATAGATTATTATGGTCAGCGTAGACCAGCACCAATCAAGAAGGAAGAGAAGGGAGTTGAAAGCTAACAATCAGACCAAAGCTTAGGACAAAACTCTGGGCTGGGGAGTCTGTTCCGCTTTTTTTTTTTGCGGTACGCAGGCCTCTCACTGTTGTGGCCTCTCCCGTTGTGGAGCACAGCCTCCGGACGCACAGGCTCAGCGGCCATGGCTCACGGGCCCAGCCGCTCCGCGGCATGTGCGACCCTCCCGGACCGAGGCACGAACCTGTGTCCGCTGCATCGGCAGGCAGACTCTCAACCACTGCGCCACCAGGGAAGCCCCCTGTTCCAGCTTTTGAGTCTGACTTTTAGTGGTCAAGTTCAAAAGTCTAGAACAATTGAAGTCATAATTCACTTTATAGTTCATACCAGGGTTTGAAATCAGGAGGCTCTTAATCAGCAGATGGTCCAGTTGGTGGTCAGCTGGTAAGAATCTATGCCTCAAAAGGGATGGAGTTACTAACCTGAGCAACCTAGCAGATCTGAACTAAAGAGGAATGTCAAATGATACAACAGTTTGGGTTGACATGACAAGAGGAAGAGTGACTTGAAGGGGGTAATCCAGGAACCTAGGAGTTATTTGTAAAAATGTCTATACTCTGGGTCTCACTGACAACAATAAGCCAGAAAGGACCAGGGTCAAAGCCTATGAAAATAAAAGAAGTACCACAAGCTCCTAAAATAACTCCACCCATGGCAAGAAGAATACTGAGAAAAACGATGTACTCCTGCCTCAGTCATCATCATATACTCCTGACATAATCATAACGGCTGAGGAATTGGGGAAGGTGTGAGTCAGTGAAGCGGGATGTGAGCTATGATGCTCTGAGGACTTGGGGAGCAGGAAGCCAGGGAAAGCTGAGGCCAGTAGCAGCAGTGGTCACAGTCCCTCCATAGTCATACCCTGGAGCAAACAACTTCAAGATGTTAATTGGAAGCCTGAGGTTGGGGTCCTTGTCTATTGTGTTCCCTACTTATTCCCATAGGACCGTCAGAGTTCTCAGCACAAAATGGAGGCTCAATATAGATGTTAAATTAATAAATGAATGATATAATGCAGCAAGAAATGCAGAACTTTCAACTCCAAACATTTAAGTCCTATAGCGTTTTCAACAGTGACCGTAGTTGCAAGCTGATTAAAGTTTACAGCATCAATATCTGCTGCTCAGGAATCATCGGAAGTGTGGCTCTTAGTATTCAAGAAACCAATGCTAGTAAAAATCATGGGTCCTTCAGTAAGAAAATGTTTCCTGAGTAAAATCTGGTCTCTTTTTTTGCTGCTTTCATTTGAGAGGATTAAGGAGTTGTAAATAATCATTCAAATGTTTTATAAAATGAAGTTTGAGGCTAAGAAAGAAAAGTTAGTTTGAACCTCACATGTTGAATTTCTTGATTATTCCTTTATCACAGCCCAGATATTAGTAAAAACACACTTGCAATTTCTTTTTAATTTTTAATACAATTTAAAGGTTCATTTCTATTTACAGTTATTACAAAATACTGGCTATGTTCCCGGTGGTGTACAATACACCCTTGATCCGATCTTACACCCAGTAGTTTGTATCTCTCACTCCCCCATCGGTATATTGCCCCGCCCCCACTGATAACCCCTAGTTAACACACTTGTGATTGTAATTTCCCTTTCTATGAACAAACATACACACACACAATGCCAAAAGTGATTGATCCCATCAGAGACCACACTGGTATTTGGTATTTCCGCCCTTTATTCCTGGGCTCCCTGGGCTGAGATGCCCGCCCTGGGCACACAGACGTCCCCGCAGCTCGGCGATGCCGCGGGGTTGGCGCTCGCTCATGAATGCTGCTCTAACAGCCTGGTGGGTTTTTCACGTGTAGCGGATGGAAAGCTCAGTTACTCTTGAAGCACACTAAATAGTTATCTATCAAACTGTGAGTCCCTTTCCGCTCTGTGGGCGGATTTAAAATTAGGAAGAGCAGAGCAGCCTGTCTCTCGGTGAACGCAGCCACTCTCCTCGGGCTACACGGAGCAGCCGGGCGCGCTGCCAGCTCTGGCGACGGCGGCTCCGGGGCGCAGCCTCCGGGAGCCTCATTCTGAGTGTTAGATGGATCTCTGAGCAGCGCACGTCTGCAGAAACTTCAGAAAGATCCCTACAACAGTGTAAACCCTACGGCTAAGATTAGCTCAGACTGTTTTTCGATCTCCACAGTCATAAGCTGCTCCTCAGGTGAAAGCTGAGCACCGAGTGCCAGGGCACTGTGAGAACAAGTGTACCAACCTCCACCTGGGACTTGGGGAAGGGAAGCAATGAGCTAAGAATGGCCGAATCAGAAGTTCCTAGGTAAGCGAGCTCTTAAACGAGTGCGCCTGAACTTATGGAGCTTGAAAATGCCCTCTCTGGCACGCCGCCTACGATGCAGCTTCACATAAAGAAGCGCTTCATAAAGTGTGTTTCATGGAACACAGTCCTGCAAGATGCTCGATGCAGAAGTTGCATCCCTTATCCCACACCAGCAAGTGAGCCTGCGAAAGGCTCGGAAACATACTGTAGTAAAACACCCCGTTTAGCACAAAGCTCTCACTTATTTGACCGTAACGCTATTTTTATGCAGTTACCAATTATCATCTTTCGAAATAGTTTTCAGTTGTACACACTTTGCAAAACACTGATCTAAAAGACCATTCAAATATGGTTGGTATCTGTCAGGAACCAAAGGTGGCATTTCTGAGACTTCCAAAAGTATACTTAAACAGAGGTTCTGGCCTCCCGGAAGGCAGTGGAATTTGATATTCCTCCTTCCCGTTCCACTATCCTTCAAATCTGAGGCATCGCTTTTGTTGATATTAGCTTGGATCCTATATGTACATACATCAACTGAGGTTTTTACCCATTTCACTGAGATCACTGCAATAAAAATACCTTTGTTGAAGCACTTGAATTTCTACTTCCCTAACATTAAGGGAAGGCAGGGATCTATCCAGTAAACTGCTATAGCCTACTTGTGTAAGAACTGAGAGTAAGGCATTAAAGATTCTTCCTGCTTGAGAAAGTATTACTGGATCCAACTTCTCAGAAAGGTGCTGACCTGGGCAGGAGATGTTCTCTACCAAGGTCCTTTTGATTGCTACTCTACAACCCAGGTGTTCCACTTCACGTGGCCCAGCTGTGGCACCAGCTTCATGGATGTGCCACCTGACGGGGCCCTAAGGGCCCTACACTTAGAAAATCCCTGTGCTTTGTTTTAATGTTCTGCTGTTACCCTACTGAAATTCTTAATACTTTTAAAAAAGGGTCCTACATTAAGTTTGCAAATTAAATAGCTGATCCTGCCCACCTGGGGAAGATGAGTCTGTCTTTTGGGCCCATTCTTCAGAAGGACTACTCGCTTGGCCTGCCCCAGTGTATGAACTACAGTTATCACTTCCATTGATCATTCAGATACTTTTTGTAGTAAAATCTGAAGCTACTTGATGTCATCATGTAGCAGTGAAAATGCAGAATTTGGATTCAGAGAAAAGTGTGTTCAAACCATAGCATCCACATTTACTAAGGTTTGGACCTGAGCATGGTTACCTCAATTCTTTGGGCTTCAGCTTTGGGGACATTTGTGGGCAGCTGTGCAGCTCCTGCTCTGCACAGGTCCAAATGTAGATGCAGCCAAGGGACAAAGTGGGGCTGCTCTTGCTAAGCCATCTGGCACACCCACGTAATTTGCACAAAGGTGCTACATAGGCTACTGATACCCTGCCCAGCTTTCTCATTTTTGAAAACGGGAACAATGCTTGCTGGCCACGAAGACTGAGATAACCCATGAAGTACCTGGTATAGGAGTTGCTCGATACCCGTTTAATCCCCTTCCTAAAAAGAAATGTTTACACTCAGAACTTTGAAAAGCTCATACTTAACATCATACTATGTTCTAATATGAATCAACTAGTTAAGCATACATGTGTCTGTTTATACTTATTTACTCAGGAACAACACACACACATCATGAATAATAATGTAGCTGAAGTGCTTTCTGGTGCTAAATTGCCATTTCTCTTGACTAACAAACTTGTGAAAACCCCGTGGTCGTTACATTTTGCGTTGTTCTTGTTCTGCACTAAAGGCTCCTCTATAAGTCTCGCTGGGACCGGCATGCATCAGAACGATCATTTCTTTTGTAGAGTTTCTGTGATAATTTCACTTAATACTCAATTCTCTTATCTGTATTCATCTAAAGTCCAGGTTTTAAGTAGTTTTTATTCAATGTAGTATTTCGGCCAAAGTTTGCACTCCTAAGAGCCAGGTTTGAGTTTCTGCTTTTATTAGTTTCCCAGAGCTGCCATAACAAATTGCTACAAACCAGGTGGCTTAAAACAACAGAAACTTGTTCTCTCACAGTTCTGTAGGCCAGAGTGTCAGCAGGGTTGGTTCCTTCTGGAAACTCTGAGGAAAAGTTCATTCCACGCCTTTCTCCTAGCTTCTGGCGGCTGCCAGCAAAGCTTGGCGCTCCTTGGCTTGTACTAGCTGTATTGCTCCAATTTCTGCCTCCATCTTCCCATCGCCTTCTCCTCTGTGTCTGTAACTCAGATGGCCCTCTGCCTTTCTGTTATAAAGATACCTGCCATTGGATTTAGAAATCCTAAATCCAGGATGATCTCATCTTCAGATGTTCAACCTAATTACATCTGCAAAAAACCTTTTTCCAAATAAGGTCATGCTCACAGGTTTTGGGGGTTAGGACATGGACATATCTTTGTGGGGACACCATTCAACCCACTACTACCCATGTAGGCTTGAGTAGTCACATAACATTGATCAACCTCAGTTTGTTTTCACCATCTGTAGAAAGGAGATTAAAGTGCCTATTGTTGAACTGCTACGAGGATTAGAATACCTTAGGTAAAATGCACAATGCCTACCACGTAATAGATCCTAAATGAATGGTAGCTGTTATTATTATTATGCAGAATTTTTGTTCTTTTTTCTTTTAGTGTCTACTACACAGATTCATACTTATATTAATGAAATAACTAAATGTGGGTCTTTTCTGATGTGTGCGCTACACTGTTGGCAACTTCAGCTAAGGAGGGTATCATCCCTTCCCAGATGAAGGGGGCAGAGTTTTATAGACCACTTTGGCTCCAGAAAGGAAAAGAACAATTTTGAGTCTGAGAGCTACCTCAAAATGTGTGTCCCCAATACTATGAAATCACTATCGATGGCTACTTCCCGTGTGCTCCTTTCACACTATCAAGGAACCGTTTAACAACATGCAGCAAGTATTAATTCAACAACCCTTTCTGTGCCTGTTTGATGAAAGAAAAGACTGTAAAAGCATGAGTTTTGGGAGAGCAAAAAAGTAATCACAGTAAGGATGTCTATCAGTTTGGGATTCATAGCATGTAAGAGAAAACTTAATTCTTTATCAGGCTAAACAATAAAGGGTATTTATTGCCTAATGTAACCAGAAGATATGGAGGTAAGTAAGGTGAACCTCAGCACTGAATGATTCAGCAGCTCGAAAATATATGGGATCTGAGTTCATTCATTCTCTATCTATTCAATTTTCCATGGTGCTAGCTTCATGCAGATGTAGTATTGCTCTTTTGATGGCAGGAAAGTGGCTAAAGCAATCTAGACTTTATACCTGCAATTTATAGCAAGATGGAGAGGGAGAAGGTGAGAGTGAGGTCCTAGTTGCTCTGTGAAATGAGTGAGAAACCACATGAAATCTCTCCTTATGTCTAATCCACTTTCATTGGATTTCAGGCCCATCCCTGAACCAGCCCCATTAGGCTATGTTCATACTGTTTGACTTTGGCCTGAGTTACCTAAACTGGTCCACCATGGCGAGAAAAGGATGGAACCTCTGCAGCTAGTGTGAGTCGGCACTGGTGAATACTAGTTTGATTTTTTTTTTCCTGAAGTTAAAGTCAGTCTAGTGGTATGTTAGTCTCCAGTAACGTTCAGAAACCCTGTTAGGTACTTGGGTTTAACCAAGGTTGGAACTTGGCCTGATGGAAAACGGAGAGAGAATAAAAGGAGTTAGCAGTGTTTGCAAGGAGATGAGTATAAAGACAGACCATGGACTCTTAGCTGAGTAAGGAGGAAAGTGATAATATGATAGACTGAGGATGGTGATGAGACAGTCATTTTTATGAATTGAAAGTCTCAGAGAAGCCAAAGGAATGATATCTCAAAGACTAGGATGCATGCAGTTGAGATTTCAGTTTTGGTGTGGCTGTTCATGATGACCAGGTCCAGTGGCCATGATGAGGTGCAGGACAAATCCCTGGATGCAAGCGGGTCACGTGGTGGGTGGCCTGGATTCCACTGCTCAGCTCCATGTGGCTCTCAGGACTGCAGCGTGAGGCGGGGGGGGCAGTCCCACCTGAAGCACAAGAAGTTGAGATGGTCTCCTCTCTCCCTTCTTTCCCAGCCGTGAGGTATGCAGGAGCAGAAAACCTTGAAATTGGCTATTTATGTCCACTTCCCCAGGGATGTGACCAACAAAAACTGGTGGCTTTTCCCGAGTTCGAGCCAAGTGTGCTCAATCAGAACATGGCATAACTTAAATAGTTAGGTCATGATGTTTCAAAAGTTCCAGAGTGCATTTTTTTTTCCTGGATGCTGAAGGCTGGTGCATGACTGATTAGAGAGTGAAAAATAAAGAGCTAATATGATTAACAACTCATAAATACCAGGGATTGTTGGAAGCACTGAAATTTCCTTGGTGGATTCTGCATATTTTATTTCTGGTGGAGAAAGGAGTGGGGCAGAGAAGGTGAGGAGAGAGACAGAGACAGAGACAGAGGGGGAGGGAGACGCTCAGAGAAAATGAAGACAACATTTCCATCTGGGGTTTGTGCTTTTCTGAGTGCCGACTCATTTTGACAGATTATTAGAAAACTCATATTTGCTCATAAATGTGAAAAAAGTAGCAAATGTAAAATTTGCAAATTTATTCCTAAATGTAGTTAAATTCATAAATATTTAGACATTTTCTGTAAAGCTTCTAATTTATAACCTTTACATGAATCTATAATTTGGTATAAAAGCTTCTAAATGCAGTAGTAATGTCACAAACGTCTATAAATATTCACATCTCATTTACAAGTGTTCTACAAACCATGAGATGAAGAAATTGTGAATGCAAACCATTTTTCAGGTGGATTTCTGCCTAGGTAAGTCAGGACAATGCACAACGAAAACCTTCAAGAGATCATTTCATGACCATGATTTTAGTCTATTGCTTGTGTAATCTAAAAATTCTTCGTTAAGAATAATTAGAAAAAGTTATAGATGCAGCTAAGAATGAACGAACAGATTCAATTATAAAAATTGAAAATCAAGATCTGAGAAGTTGGAATAAAACTTCTAGAGATCAGACAGTGCCGGGTAGAATAGTGAGTCCTTGAATGAACCTTTCTAAGGCAGTTTTTTCATCTGTAAAATGGTAATACTACATTCTTTATAAAGTTTTTTTTAATAGTCAGGACTATGCAAGTAACAGACATTCAACTCAAAAGTGCTTAAGAAAGCTGAAACAAAAATTCAGAGGCTGACATTCCAGTAAACTTCAAGCTTATCTAGATGCAGGGCTGAAATCAGGGCTCAGCCTTTTCTTTGTCTATCTCACTGTTTGTCTCTCTTTTTCACACACACACACACACACACACACACACACACACACACACACACACACGAAGCTCTCAATTTTGCTCTCCTTCTCACTGTCATTCTTCCTCTTCCAGCCTCCAGCTCTGTTTTTCTAGGCTCATATCACCCCTAACATACTGACCTCAATAGAATGAGAGCCTTTCTTTCCCAATTATTTTACCAAACCTCCCCTGACAAATTATCATGAGATTGACCTGGAACATTTGCCTGTCTCTGAGCCTGTCACCAGGCTCAGAAGAATGGGATTCTACCTAGCTGTGTCTGGGACTCATTCTCACCTGGGAAGCCAGGGGGACTTGGGGTCCTGTAAATAGAGTGGAAAACCTTGGGTCTGATATGGGTGCTGTCACCAGAAGAAGAGGCAGCTGGATGCTGAACAGACAAAAGCTAGAAAGGCTCTTTACATGTGGACAGTGGATGAAAAGAAGCAATGTATGAAAAGCCTTAGCCTAGTGTTCAGCACATAATAGACAGTCAGTTATTTCCTCCATTAGCCATTACTTACCGCTGTTACTGTAGAGAGAAGAAGAGAGGGATTAAAGTACGAAATAGAGAAGTCTAGGACAAGTGTTCCTGATCAAAACCATGTTCAGAGTCTCAGGAAACCAGATTCTCGTGCTAATATCATCCACCGTGATTACTCAAGACCTCTCCCATCAACACAAATCCCTATCACGTCCATGGTGCCAGGGAGTCAGGGAGAAATCATCCTCAGCTTGGTGAACACTGTCAGTATTATCAGTACACAGCCATAGAGCAAAGTCTTTGTCTCTGTAGTTTGTTTCTGTCATAAATCCCCTTTGTGGAATCAAGTTCCATATTTCTTGGGTTTGGAGATGCTGTCACAGCTATGTGGCAGGAAATTTTGATACTTCGTGAGGTTAACTGCAGAAAATTAAGGAAATATTCTTATAACTTCTTTAAAATGTGCTCAGCTGGATGCTAGATCATTCTGCCAAACCCTTTTGGACTCATTTGTTTTTTCTTTGATGCTCTCTAATGATAAGCACTTTATGCTTATTTATTGGATATATTAGCACCGTAAGTGCTTCCACCTTTTTTCTAAACGTACTTTTTTTTCAAATTTCAAGGAGGTCCTTCTACAGCCAATACTACAGAATTTGGTAAAGAATTCTTTACCCACCGAATCCACATTCTCCATTTTATCGTTTTTTTAAAAATCCCTGCTTTGCCTTTAGCTCTCCACACTGAAAGTCTATAATCTCTTTAGTCTATTTCCTGAGAAAGCATCTAGTCCTTTAATCATTTTAGCTGCCTTTCCCTGACTTCTCTGCTCCTGGTCCATTTTTATTAAGTGTGGTGAGCAGACTACATGCATGTACTTGTATTGCTTTTATCACTGGAATTATTCACCCACAGTCATGCTGTAGGTTTACCTGCTCACTCCCAAACCAAAATTGTCTTCAATATCCTAAGCTCAATTGCTATTTCTAATATATATTCTTGCTTTCACTTTTTGTTCTCAGCGTTCCCAGTATTTCTTCGGAAAATAAGGTTATGGTTGGCACCTACCATGCAGGGTCGTGTGGAAAAATTCTTGCACAGCATGTAGAGAAGGTTGAATGGTTTCTTAGCACCTAGAAAATTCTCAGTAAATATTCACTAATGTTATAATTTTGACTATTACTATCATAATAGCTCAGTTGAAGTTTGAGAACCCTCTAATGAAATCATTGTCTGAGTTGGACACTGGCCCTCTACTTGAGTGATTGTCTCTTAGATTATAACCTTAAAAAATGGAGAATTTTGATGTGTGAAGCATCTGCATATAAAAGTAATAAGGAGTTTTTAGCAGACGTTAATTTGGCTAAAAAAGTGGCACATAATAAGAGTACAGAGTTGAATTTTACTGATCTCAAAGGAGTAAGTAATTCAAAGAAAATAAATATGGAAGCAACTAGTTCAAGGTCAGTTGAGAAGTTGGCACAGACTACAAAACATGGGTCTTGCCTTCAGGTTTTCAGTTTCTTTCATAATATAAAAGTTGTCCTTAGTCACGGTGTAGTCTTTCTTGGAATCCTTATTTTAATTCTGTAACATTTATATTCCAGGAGCAACAGCAAATCTGCTGATTACTTATGAAAGCAAAGGGGAAAAAAAAATTTGCAATTACAGTCAAAATTAAAGTTATTTTCTAATCTTCTCATCCTTTTTAAGGAATGAGAAACTTTAAATATGGTCAACGTAGCACATTTTAAGCACAAACTTACTGAATTTTTCTATGCCAATTGAATAATAATCTTCTGTAAAAACAGTGAGCATTCTATGGAATTTTTATCATTTGACCTGTTTAATATAAGTTGAAAAATTCCCCTTGTGTAAGTACCATTGCATAATGCTGTATGCTGAGCTATTAAGATATATTTAGTAATTCCATTAGAACTGCACCATCGAGCAGGGCAGAGCATATGGAAAGAAGTTGGTGAAAAACTGATTAAACATTTATATCAAGTACATTTTGATTTAACTCACATAAATAATTCATTTTTATGTTTTCTTTCTTTCAAAATAAACCTTTTTGACACCTGCTGTGCTAAAAATAATGCTAGCATGGCTGTAATAAAGAAACTCTTAAAGCTCACAGCAATGACATCATCTGGCACTCATGCAGATACTAAACTGTCAGCACATAAGTGTAGTAAAGTAAGAGTTGGCATTATTTATTAGTTATTTAGTGCCTCAAAAATTTACCGTGCTTAGTGGCAAGTAAAACACTTGGAAGAATTTGAAAATAGAATTTGTCTCAAGAAAATCTAAAAATTAAAGGGCTTACGGAGACACACAAGAAAATGTATGAGAAAGCCATAAAGATACTGAATCCCATTCCTTCTCTTGAGCATGAGAACAAAACTGAGATAAGAGTGAGTGAGCTAAAGCAAAGACCCTGAGAGATGTTAGGTAAGATGATAGTTAGTGACTACATATGGTCACAGCAGCATCCTTCTAGAATAGTAATTCCTAAAGTAGGAGACAAATACCATTGAAAGCACAAAGGATGTTGTTGGGTGGTCCACAGGCATGGTATTGAATAGCATTGAATCATAACATCAAAAGATTATTCCCCTTTAACTCTCTTTCAATATTTCAGGGTAAGTTTAGGAAAAAGTCTTAGAGCTATTCTACCCCTAACGTTCCTGTAACACTATCCAATCTCCCTTTTTTACAAAGTGACAAGGACTAATGACCCGAGCCTATCTGGGCAGTGGTGTAGTGGATGACATCACCTAACCAAACTTTGGTGAGGTGCCTTTATTCTAATTTTACCTACACCCGGCAATTGATATGTTTTCCATACATGACATGATATTAAAATATCTTTAAAAACATTTTGGCAAAACACATATATGTTTAACAAAAATTGTTATGTAAACAAGAGTGAATCACAGAGGCAGTCCAGAAAGGGGATATTTTTAGGCAGAATTATAACAATAGTTGCAAATCCAGCCCAAAAAGCTGGCTGATACTGGGAGGTTCTACCAAAAGGAGAGCTTTAGAGTGAGCATAAGAGGCACTCCTCTGCCTTTGCCTCAGTGTGGATTAAGAGTGTAAGATGAAGCAATGGATAGCCTAGCAGACTCCCTTTAAGGCAATCCTTCTCACACATGCCAAAAAGGCATAACTGATTGCTTATTGGTAAGACCCTATTAAAGAAAATTTATTTATTCTGGGAGAAAACACATCAAAGCACCACAATTGATATTGGAAAAGAACACTACCTATTTGACACTTGCAAACTCAGATAGCACCTGTTAACCAAACATTTGTAGGAGCTAATTTTGTTGTAAGAGTTTCACTTGGAGAATGATTTTTCTTTATAATGTACTCTTTCAAAATTTCAAAAATAAAATTCTGTATAATCATTACTGTGACTCTTATAACATGGTATTGGCATGCATTTCCCTGGACTACATTAATTCATCTGAAAAGGAGAGTCTTAGGATTAGGGCCACAGAAACATTGCAAATATTTTCCTTTTTGTTCCTAAGAGCACTTGGCAGGAATGACCATCAGGGAAAGAGTGGGAATATCATATTTGAAGTAGTGCTAGACTTTGAAAATAAAAGAATTATTACACTTATTATTTAAAATAATTTTTTCCATGATTACAAAGTTAATATATTTTTGTTTTCAAAAATTTGCAAACTTGGGCTTCCCTAGTGGTGCAGTGGTTGAGAGTCCGCCTGCCAATGCAGGGGACACGGGTTCTGCCCCGGTCCGGGAAGATCCCGCATGCCGCGGAGCGGCTGGGCCTGTGAGCCATGGCCGCTGAGCCTGCGCGTCCGGAGCCTGTGCTCCGCAACGGGAGAGGCCACAGCAGTGAAAGGCCTGCGTACCGAAAAAAAAAAAAAAAAAGAAAAGAAAAGAAAAAATTGCAAACTATAAAAGAGCAGAAAAAGTAAATGAACTAAAATCCCATTGTTCAGAAATAAACACTGATAATATTTTGTTATATATTTTAAGATGAGATTGTCTTCCCATATTTCCTGTAGGATTTTATAACAGACTATTTGTTTTTTTTTTTTTAAATTTCACATCAATTATTCTTCCTAAGCAGTAGTTTTTGAACTGTGAGCTGTGTTTAGGCAGTGGAAGTCGGTGACATTGAGTTCCCTGGGCCATTGTAATCAGTTTAACTTCCATATTCTTTCAATATCAGGATTTCACATAAAATTTCATTTGGTTTAAAACATGAGAAAATGTTTTCCTTGATCATGGTTTTCATGACTTCATAATTTCCATAATTTAATAAATTTTCTATTTTTCAAGTTGTGGTTGTCCCCAATTTTTTATGGTTATAGATAAAAACTTTGATAAACATTTGGTCTACAAATATTTAGGAATATAAATACTACATTAAAATGAAATTTCTTGGTTAAAGAGTATGAACATATTAAGATTAATTTCCTTAGAAATGAAATATCAATTTTCTTTTCTACCAGTGTTATTTGAGTGTGTGTTTACTACAACTTTATCTTCATTAAGTATTATTTCTCTGTTAAATTTTTCAGGTACATTTTAAATAAGAAACATTCTGTTTATTTAAAATGTTCACATGTGAATAAGAATATTCAGAAAATAACTTTAAAGGAGCTTAATATTATTCACTAATTAATTATATTTGAATGGGATCTAGAGAGCAAAATTACAATGATGCAGAAATTGTGCTTTCCTAATTATTACTTCTATTTCATTATATATGGTTGTTTATATGATGCATTCTTCTTCTGGAATATAAAGTAGAAGTTCAGGTTGATATTCCATTCTCTGATGTATATACCAAATGTAAAACCTAGGTATTCTGCATCAGTCATCAGTAAGTTAGTGGATTACACACTGTCCATGGACCTCTACTCAGGCTAATGAGCGTTTATAAATAGAATCATTCTGTCTTCATTAGTGACTAGAATTAATCACCCACTCCACAAATAATACTTCCTTAGTTACTTGTATCTCCACTGTGATATCGATGACATTCTGCTTTACAATACAGTTATTTTTGTACATCTTATCTCTCCTTCTAAATTCCGTCTGTGAATCCCTCACCGTGGTTAGCAAAAAACTTGATTTATATTTCAATAATTATTTATTTATTCAATAAATATTTACTGAGCACATACTATGTACCAGAATTATGATAGTCATATTATAGTCACAGCATCAAGTAAGAGGAATGTCATTCCTGCCATGTGGGCTTTCAGTTCTGTGGAGTAAGCAAAGATTAATTACCTATATAAATATTTTTGGAATTCCAATGGACTTTAGTGCCATAAAGTTACTGAGTGCAAGGAGAACGTAGAGGAGGGCAGGTGTGGCAACAGTGATTGTGGTCGGGGAGAGACAGAGAGAGGAAAGAGCATGTGTAGAGGCTGTGTTGAATTAAAATGAACACAGTGATATTAATACAAAAAAAGTAATCAATTATGCTACAGTGTTTCTAATAAGAGCAATCACATAAATATTTCCATTAAAACAGAGTTATCAGTAAGATAGTGTTACCTGATTTGCTTTTCATCAATAGCATTTTACTAGCATATAGATTTTACTTGTGTAGTATTTGTTATGTATCAGTTACTTTGGCACATACACACACACACATACAGGTACACAACTGTTACTCTTCAAAGCCCTACTCAACTAGGAGGGTGGCTCTGTTTTGACAGGAATGAGAAACTCATCTTCATAAGTTTTCTCTGGATTCAGACGTTTCACCACATTCTGATCTGCATTCTCCTGGTGAAAGGATGAAAGTGATGGCTGATCAAATGTCCATTTTGTTGGGATTCCTCAAAACCATTCTCAAGAAGATCAAAATATTTGAGTGGGGAGGAGACTGGAAGCTGTGCACCGTCCCCAGAATTCTTCCTGGGCTTCATTCTTACTCCTTGGTAGCTTCTAATGAAGGAGAACTCTAAACTGTGCTGGAATAGACTGGTATCTCCCCAACTCCTTCCCACTCAGTTGATGCAATGACAACCATGGACTAGAAAGCAACAGAAATTCATTTTCAAGAATTTTATCATACTGTTCTGTTTCTAAACAATTTCTCCCTTAATGCTCCACGAGTGCCTTTTGAATGTCTCAGCATCGTTCTGTGATACGTGCTCTGTTTTGGCCTTAGACATAAACCTTTTCTTGATTTTAACTCATGGAAGAAAATGATGACAATTTGAGACAGCGTCATAATTCTGATATTTCAGTCAGATGATCTTTCTTCACATTTTTCTGTGTTACACTCTTAAGCTATCATCACTAGGTGCTTTTTTCCTTTACAAAGTGAAACATGTTTTTGTTAAAATCATATACAGAATATACCTTTGTCATGAGTCCTTATGCATGTTTATTTATTGCACAATATGTTTTCATAGTGAAACACACAGGGGAGAACTGCTAAATTGGGATATTAGATTTTATAAAGTTCATTAAATGAGAATGAGTAGAAAATCAGGAAACAGAAAATTTATCAGACTTCATACTATAGTGGCTAAAATTGATCTCTAGCTCTACAGAGAGAGTCTTGCTAGTAGTTAATTTTATCTTGAGCAATATATTAGTCACTGACTGAACAATCTTATTTTTCCCTCATTATTAATACATGTAAAAGTATATTTACACATCAATGCATCAGTACATATTTTGTAGAGGAAAATTCTATCCGGTCTTTTTATATAACCACAGATAAAAATTTGATGCTAGCAGACATTTATAGGTTAGTCTTTACTCTCTGTCCAAGAATTCTATGCATATTGATATATCACACCAAATCAAAGAATTAACTGCCCAAATCTCAACCTTTTGTGAAAGATGTTTCAGTTCAAGCTCGTTTTCTTTTCTTTTTTTGCATGTACAGTAAATCGATAAAAATTAGTTTTAGTAAAAGAAAAATTCAAGACATCAGTGCCTTAAATAGTATTGACATTTATTTTTCTGTTTCAGTGACTTTAAATTACAATTCAACATTATTTGGATTACTTTCATATTCATTATTTTCTTGATTTCTACAACAATTCTGGGATGGAAGCAAAGTAGACATTAGAAAGTGCATAAGCTGAAGCTCAGAGGACTTCAGCATTGTCTCCACTGTGTAAAACTTCACCAGCCCCAAAGAAGAGTCTAGACCTAAATGAAGGCATTGGGAACATGGTGTCCTTCTGTCTGCCGGCCTACTGAACCATTAGGAGACATCTGAGCCATCAACATGTAGATCTTGCAAGACCTTGATATGACCCACACAGAGGAGGAGGTAGAATGAATATGAGCTCACAATCCCTCAAAGTTGTCCGTAAATAAAGATATTTTCAGTGAGTATTTAATTAAATATCGTGCTGCCAGCCTTGACCAACAGTGATTTCCAAAGAAGATTTGGAAGATTATTGGAGATTATTGATACTGATATGGGCATGTATGAAAGAGTTTATAACTGCTGAGTTCCTTACTATTAGTCCAGTCTCTAGAGGGAGTGACATAGAAAGAGGAAAAGAGTATAGAATGGATGCTAACAGAATTAAGTCTGGACTATGACTTACTTGCTGTGTGACCTTGGACAAATTACTTAACCATTCTGGCCTTTGGCTCACAGGATCGGTATGCTTATCTGATGAGATAACGTCTGTGAATGCGTGTAGGACAGTGCCTGGCAGTGTGAAGGCACTCTCTAAATGGTAATTATTATTATTTAAAGGAGGTTAAGGAAGAGTCTAACCACTGTGTCTCTTTTGCTGAACTCAAATCTAGAAACAGACAAAAAGGGGTCAAAGCAGTTAAGGGATTCCAGATGTAGTCAAAGCCACAGGGTGGTTGAAGTTTGTCTGAGAGCTTAGATGCCAGAAGGAAAGTGGGAACCAGAAAAAGAAAAACTACCACCTCCCTGCCCTGCTGCTACTTGGTCCTCTTTGTCAATCTTTGAACTACTTAATAAACACTAATTAACCCTGTGCCCTGTGAGACAGACTTGCCTAAAGCAACATGCTTTTAAGAACTATACACATCTCTTGTAATTGACTTGATTATCCTTATTGCCTGGGACATCAGAAAAGATTTCTTCCATTGGTATTTTATTACCATAGAGAAAAACTTGCATGAGTGTACCTATTTCTGACTTCTTGAAATTAAAGGTTTAGTCCAAGTGCAGCAGGGAAAAGATACTATCTTTCTGGAACAAAATGTTCCTGACTTAAATAAATAGAAGATGGTTCAAGCCAAAATTATTCATTGTGTTATTATAAAATTTTTAAACAAGTAAAAACTATCAATTAAAAAAATCATAACCACGGTACATTCATAAGTGTAATAGATATGTTTGATCATACATACATACATAGGTATCCCAGGCTCAAAAGAGCATATTATTGTAAAAGTATCTTTTCTCCCCCTGTGGGCAAAGCAACAGTAAAGAATCTTTTCAAGCTCAAACTGTATAGTGATAAAATTTTACTTTCAGTGGTAAGTCCCTTCTGCTAAGCACCTGCAATTCCCAGAGTCTTCTTGTATATGTCTGATTTATAAGGATCCCTGTTTATTTTTGTCTACTTATGCACCTCAGTAGATTGCCTTCTCCTTGAAGGCAGGAGCCTGGTGGTCCATGATGTGGTTCCTCCTAATTGCTTGTCCTGGGGAAGGTGCACAGGGCCTCTGAATCCTGACTGGCTCCCGTCCTCTTTGGCACACACCTTCTCCATCTATCTGGTCATTCTCTTGGCTTTCTCTGTCCTGTTTGTGGCTTCTGCTCTCACTCTCTCCATAACTTTGACTCCTCTTTCTCATCCATTTCTACTGCCCAACAATACCTGAAGGCCCAATTCTAACATCAACTCCTTTGTCACCTGTGGCCTGAGGTGTCTGTCCTCTGAATCATTCCTTTTCCTGGATTCTGACTCTGCTGCCCAGCATAACATTCAATTATCCCCAGTTGCTCCATGGTTTCTGGGTTTATCTCTACAACTAAGTGCCTTAAGTAGAAAGGCTCCTGTCTGAAATTTCTTTCATTGATCGATTCAGCAAACATATTCTTTTGTTTTCTATCCCCAGTTGCCTAACCTGTACATGATAGAAATATAGTAGACACTCAGTAAGGACTGGTTATTTGTTCAGACCAGCTACGATGTTCAACATGGGTCTAATCTCTAGCAAAAGCCTTCTCTTGGATTTTACTAGGAAAGTGATTCTAACTTTAGGTTGCACTTGCTTTATATATCTGTCCAAAAATTTTACCATCTATTTCTTATTAAAATAGAAGAGACATTTTTTTTTTTGACCACTAAACAAGGGAGAGGGTGTATATTCCGCCATTGTTGTTTTTATAGTTGTTGCTGTTGTACGTTTTGTGTTTCTGTCCCGTTGTTTAATATTCCTTCTCTGATCTACCCACTGCCTATCTCTGCAGCCCCTTCCCCCACCACTTCGGCCCTTGCCCACTATTTTCCAGTCATTCTGACTTCTTTAAATTCTTATAACTTGCCATGCCCTCTCTGATTTTTACATCTTTTTACATAAGCTATAGAATATATAAGAATTATCTCCTAACTCCAGCCCTCCCCGTCTCCTTTCTCTTCTCTAGCTCTGACTGATCTTTCAGGATTCAGTTTTAATGTCATTTTTTCTGGAATGCCTTCCTGGTGCTGCAGCATAAGGAGACATAAACTCCCAGAACATGCCATACTTCTTGAGTGGTAAGATGTCACCCATTGTCAATGCCTGGATTCTAAGCTTGAGGAGTCAAGGACTATGTCTGTTTTGTCCACCCTTAATATCATCAGTGCTCACCCTAGCACCAGACACAGATGAGGTGCTCATCACCTTGTAGTAAATGAATGCAATCCTCCTGTAGGGGATCTTTAGGAGGGGGTATGAAACTTCACCTCCCCCGACTGGCCCAAATATCAGGTTCCTGTTCATTTTTTTGTTCCCTAAATTATCCATACACTCCAATTTACTTACTTTAATTTCATTTTTTGAAAGTTTTGAAACTTCCCAGTATATAAAAATTAGATTAATCATATTCTTTGTTTCATTTTGAATTGCTTAATTGAAGAAATTCTGGCTAACTTTTTCCTAGACCAACATAGTTTTTGTAGGATGACAAGTTCTCTCTGAACATTTTCCAAGTGTGTGCCCATTTAAATATTTACTTGGAAGTTTCTTTTGTTTTCAAGACACTTATTTGGAAATTCTGAGTGCAAATTATGACTATGTAATCCATATGGACAAAAGCAAGCTGGTTGCTAGGTTACCATTTTAAATGCGCTCATAAAATACTGCTTGGTAATATCACTTTAATCCAGTGTTTACTGTACCTGGCAACTGTTCTCGTGGTATACTTCAAAAGTATTCAGATAGGATGTAGTTTCTAATGATCAAGGGACTACCACTGCTCGGTAAATAGGATTAGAGGCAAAACTGAGATATTTTGCTACTCATCACATGCATTTAAGTATATGAGAGTTAAATTTGACAAACTGAATAAAGTTTCTTTTTTATAAATGAGTGCTTTTCTTTCCTGAAATATTTTATTTATCAGAATCATAGAAGGGCTATTTAACACTTTAGGAAATGCTGTCATATTTGGTTCTGCTTCTTTTAACTCTCAGCTAAGAGGACCAGAAACACAGTGAAAAGCTGGGCCAAACACTGGTGGGTTTGCAGGTGGGTGGACAGCCTGCGTGCTCCTGCAGCTGCGTCTCCCTGGCAGGGTTCTAGGGCTCCTCAGCTGTGCTTAGAACCCCAAAATAGATGCTTTTCCCTTCACTTCTTTCCCTGACTCACCTCAAATAGAACTAGACTTTCCACTTACAAAAAGCACAGCTTTCTTTATTTTTATGCTCACAAAATCACCTGATAACATTAGAATGCAAATGACTAAATGCAGACAGTGTGATTCCTTCTCCACTGGGCTCTGCAAGCATGGCCTGTGTGCTTATTCTGTGCCACATTCTTATAGGCTCAACATTCTCTGAGTGTTCTTCTTAAAGAAATAGCTGCCTTTTCTGAGTCCTTTTTAAAAGGTGAAGAGTATCTATTCAAAAGTTCTTGCAAATCGTTTTGTGGGGTAAAGAAGAACCATTCCCTGTTTCTGCTTACAGCAGCATCTACCGTGGTAATCACCAACTCCGCCTTTTCCTTCTGGGCACACAGCTAGTCCACATGCCCCAGCCTCTCTTGGGGTTAGGAGTGGCGCTGGTGTTGAATTTGGCTAATGACATGCCGGCAGAAGCGACATGCACATCTCCAGGCCAGGCAAAAATCTCTCCTGCTTAACCCTTCCCACTCTACCTGCTGCCTGCAGGAACGGTGTTTAGGATCTCCAAGGCTTTGTATAGAAGGAGCCAGAGCAGAGTGTCCTGCTCACCATCAATGCACTGTGACATGAGCAAGAAATCAACTCGTATTATGTAAAACCATTGAGGTTTGGGGTGGTTGCTGGAGCAGTTAACCCAACCCGCCGACAACTGCAACGCTCTTTAACTCCTGTGACCTTCACATACTCATAAAAACACATGAAGGGGCTTCCCTGGTGGCGCAGTGGTTGGGAGTCCGCCTGCCAATGCAGGGGACGCGGGTTCGAGCCCTGGTCCAGGAAGCTCCCACATGCCGCAGAGCAACTGGGCCCGTGAGCCGCAACTGCTGAGCCCACGCACCATGGCTACTGAGGCCCGCGTGCCTGGAGCCCGTGCTCCTCAGGGGAGAGGTCACCACAGTGAGAAGCCCGGGCACCCCAGCCAGGAGTGGTCCCCGCTCACCACAGCTGGAGAGGGCCCGCGAGTAGCAGCGAAGACCCAACGCAGCCAAAGTTAAAATAAATAAATTAAATAAATAAATTTATTTTTTTTAAAAAAGAAAACACATGAAAATGGCCACCATGAAAGAAAAGCAGCATCAACAGTGAAGCTAGTGAAGCTAACAGGCAGCCTGAATGGAGAGGGTGGTGCTTAGCTAGTTGCTCCTGCCCCTCCCTCACCAGACTCTGTCCCTTTGAAATGGCTGTGGTAGCACACGAAGTCCATGTCACTTTCTTGACGCTTTATTTTGCCAATACAGCTCCTACAAACTGTTGTGCCCTTCAAAATCCACATGCGCATTTATACTTTTGACTTATGCCACAGAGGCAGTTTTACTCCTGTCCTTTTCTTCCTCTCTTCCATACAAGAATATTTTCTTTAATGCTGAGTATAGATATATTTGACCTTGGGACCTCAGGATCATCACAAGCTTTTGGAGTCACAAATGTGCTTGCAAAAATTGTATATCCTGAGTTGTATTCATTGGACATGCTTATAATAATTCTGTGCTTAAGTTTAAAAATATGTCCAAGAAACAAAAGAAGTCAAGTGTAGATTTGGCAATGATTCTGTTAATCTGATCACCATAGGCAGAGAAACCCAGGTAATTCAAGCTGAAAAAGAAAACTCACTTAGATAAGGTATTTTCAGTTAGGGCCACACAGGAACATCTGCCAGCTTGTAGGCTGTCAAGTTTTTAAAGAAGTGTTTTATTTTCTTGGGAAGTACAAGTGTAGAAGAAATACTCAAGTACTTGAAAAAGCCTTTTCTCTCCCTGGGTAGCCTTGGGCGACCAGATCCCTGAAAGGAAGCAGGCATTTCCCCTCTGAAAAGGGATGGCTTTAACGTCTAGCAGATAAGCTTTCTCTCAGGAAGGGGAAAATCCTTATATATATATATATTTTTCCCAGCTATACTACAGCCCTAAAAATATCTCAGCCACAGTAGAGTTGGTTATCTTTTAGCACCTGCATTGGTGAATCTCTCAAGGCCTCTAAATTCAATTTTTAAAAATTGACTCTAAAATTTTCAAAGGGCTATGCGATGGGGAAAATTGGAGATTAGAATCCAAAACGGCCTGTGGAGGAAACAGTGGAAATTTAAACTGCCTTCTGTGTGCACAGCTGCCCTGTTAATAATGCTTTCGCCGAGGAACATCTGCCTGGGGCCTCACCACACACCCAGGGTGCAGGCTGAGGGTTCAGTAATGTATATCCTGATGGGGGATTATCCTTGTGAGCGTTCTCTCTTGCAACTGTGGCTGGTTCCAAATGGAACTGTTGGTGATCCAGAAACAAAGTGGACTCCCTTCCAGGAAGCTGAAATAAGGAGATTAAGAAACTAGGGAGTCCTACGAACGTTTTCCATGTTACTTAGAACTTGACCAGACTTAGCTTTAATCAAAGTTAATCAACCCATCTGAGGCAGATCAGAGAGAAAATCCAAATGGGGATGAATGCTAATGTAGCAGGGCACCAAGGGCCTTACTGGTAATAGGCAAGAAAGCCTCTTTCTCCAAATGAGAGAGATGCTCAACTGTGCAGGGCCATATGTCTGCTGCAATCTGTGGCCTTATGGATGAAGAACTCTCTTGACCCCAAGGCACTATGTTGAACAAGGAACAATCTTGACAGCGCCAAAGGGTGAAAGGAATTCGCTGTGTTTCAAACACAATTGAAATATTTTAGTAACAAAAGTGTTCGTAAAAACATATGTCACTGGTGTTGATTGTTTTCTACATTATTTGATTAAAGGAGAAAGAAGAGAGAATCTTTGAAATTTTCTAAAATTAACAACTATAATATTAAGGGTTCCATTTTCTTTTTAAACAGAAGAATACTGATATATCCAAATATTTGACATTCTTTACAAAGTTGACATTTGGGGAGACTATACACACACCTCAATAAAATTGCCATTTTGCAAATAACATTTGGAACTTTTCCTCAGCAGTGCCTTTAGAAACTGTGGCATGTTTTATTAAATGCTCAGGAGTGGCCACTCTGTATATACTGTGAATTTCATATTTTTCTAAATAGTTAAAAGTTATAAAGCTTATCTGTAATGATTAAGATTTGTGATCAGAGTGTTACATTTAGGTGAAAGGAGCCTTTTTAACTTTAAAAGTAACAAAATTAAACTTTGTAAGTAAAAAGTAATCAAAGGTAATTTTTGGCTAATTTACAAAGTGACTCTAAAAACAGTGACCTAAGAGGAATTTTTGAAATGGCTTTGCACAATGGCAAAATTCTACAATACATGGCTAGCTCCCAAGGGTGATTTGACAGGCAAGTATTTATTTGGGTGTTTACATCCTGGCACAATTGTTTAAAAGGTCAGTGTGGCAGAGTTTAAAGGCAGTTTTTTGACATCCACTTTCAGTGATGAAGGACTAGGTAATCTGGACAACCTCCTGCTGAGGACAACTAAGAAAGCACAGAAATATTTTTTTAATGGCACAAAGGCATTGGAAAGTCAATAAGGCATGGGAGGACTATAGGGTCAAGATTTTGAAGAAGGTAAACATTCAAAGAGAAGAATGTTGCATTGCAGGGCCACTCTCCCCCTGGCAGCATCTGCCCAGTCCAGAATAGTCGGCTAGGCAGCCAAGAAGCCGCAGTGCTCACAGAGAGTCTTGTGGAATTAAGAGGACAAAAGCTGGAATAGATGTATTCCTGGTAGTGCTGGTAAAACACCAATATTTTGTGTTAAAATACAAAGATCTCTAGGAGTAAGGATTCTAAAAGTAAGGGTGAACCAGAAGTAGACATCTCAAAGGAATTGAAGTCCAGATTTAAATTTCTAAAGTCCTTGAGAACAGATCAATGTGTGCCTGTGTTGCTAGTGTACATAGCTGCCTGCAAAAAATCACCATAAATCATCTCTAGTTGAGGGTAACATCAGTATAGGGCTTATCTCTATAATTTTTATATGCAATATTCAGCAAGTAATCAAAAATAATCAGGCATGTGAAGAATAAAACATAAGGGAAAAAACAGATTAAAGAGACAAACATTCTAAACTACAGATAAAGACTTTAGAATAGCTATGTTTGCTGTATTTTAGGAGATAACAGATATTATTGAAAAGTTAACCAGGTATATGGAAACTATTTTAAAAATTATATAGAAATTAAGAGCTCACTAGGAGTAACAGCATATTAGAAACAATTAAAGAATCAATAGATAGATTAGAAGAAAATGTCCAAAGTGAATAATGGAGACTAAAAAGAATCTAAAGTTAAAAGAGAGGGTAAGAAACATAGAGGATAGTGTGAGGATGTGCAGTGGACAACGGTCCTAGGCAAAAAGATGAGAAAAAATGGGGCATTAGTGATCAATGCTAAAATGACAATAGCTGAGGATTTTCCCAAAATGAAGAAAACATCAAGTCACATATTCAAGAAGCATCATAAACTCCAAGAAGGATTTTTTTAAAAATCACATCTAGATGCATCATAGTAAAACTGAAAAAAATCCAACTGGGAAACATTTTTAAAAGAACATCCTAAAAACAAAAAGGATAGGAAGAAAACATAAAAAGAAGAAATAATTAGCCTGACAACTATCTTTTGAAAAAAAAAAAAGTATGGAAACCAGGTAAAAATACAGTAACAACTTTCAAAGAAATAAAGCAAATAACTGCCAACCTAGCATTCTATACCCAGAGAAAATATCCTTCAAAAATAAAGGTAAAATAGACTTAAAAATTTTTTTTTAATTGCAAAAATTCATCACTGACTGACTTGAACTAAAATACTAAAGGATGTTTTTCAGGTAGAAGGATAATGATCCCAGATAGAAAGTTGTAGATTTAAGATGAATTAAATAACAAAAACACCACCCACAACAACATAAAGCAAATATATGGGCAAATCTAAATTGATGTTAACTGTAATAAACAATATTAATAATGTCATTTAAATACACAAAATCAATGGTCAATGGTGTCCAAGTGTTCAAAAGTCCTCACATTGTCAGAGGTAAAATTAATAATTTATACAACAGCTTGGATTAAATCTAGGGTGACCATGGCAATCTCTAGGATAAAGAGTGAAAGAATAGGAAAAGCTAATAGAGGTAAAGACCTCATATAAGTTGAATCATGCAGTATTTGTCTTTAGTTTTCTGGCTTATCTCACTTAGCTTAACGGCCTCAAGGTTCATTTATGTTGTTGCATATTGCCAATTTTTCTCCTTTCTTAAAGCTAAATAGTATTTCATTGTGTGTGTATGTGTGTGTGTGTGTATACACACAAAGAATATACTAGTTATAGATAATATACAAGATATATTCTTTGTTCATTCATCTGTTGATAGACCTCTGACTTATTTCCATGTCTTCATTATTGTGAGTAATGCTGTAATGATCATGAGAGTATAGATATCTCTTTAAGAGAGTGATTTAACTTCCTTGGATGCATACCCAGAAGTATGGGTGAGATGATAGTTCTAATTTTAATTTTTTGAGGAATTTCCATACTGTTTTTCAAGGGCCTATACCACTTTGTATTCCCACCAACTAAAATAGTGAAATTCATAGAATCAAAGAGTGGAATGGCAGTTGCCAGGGCATAGGGAGGCAGAGAAGGAAATCTAATCAACAGGTACGAAGTTTCAATCAAATGAGATTAATACGCTCTAGAGATCTATTGAACAACGTTGTACCTATAGGCAACATTAATGTATTGTACACTGAAAAATTTATTAATAGGGTAGATTTCATTTTAAGTGTTCTTACCACAATAAAATAAAATAAAATATAAAATGGTAGAAATGGAATAATTTTTAAATATAGAAAATAATTCCAAAAGAAAGCAGAGGAGGAAAGGTAAGATACAGAGAGCAGACAGGACAAATAAAAAGAAAATATTTAGATGATTGATTTAAACCAAAATATATTAGTAATTAGATTAATGTAAATAAGATAAACAATATTGAACAGGAGAGCCTAGCTAGTTAAGTATGAGTAGAAAATGAATAGTATAAGGTTTGGAAAGGAAGAAATAAAGCTATTATTACCATCAATATATAATATAATAATATATATGTCAAAAATCCAAAGAATCTTCAGATAAATTATGGTAATAATAGATGAATTTGGCAAGATTGCTGAATACAAAAATAATTTTTAAATCAGTTTGTTTGATTTTTTTCCTTTTGGATGCCACTTTTCAAACAAAAAGACTGGCTTTTACCTTGGGAATTCTTTCCTAGGCACTTGGTCTCTACCTGTCTCTTATTTTCTCTTTGGTTGCCCACTTCTAAGGGAATCAGAAGCCATGTCATGAGGCAGCCCTGTGGACAGGTTCATGTAACAAAAGTCTGCCAACATGAGTCAACTTAGAAGTGGAATTTTATTTTTATACATTAACAAAAATAATTTAACATACAAATTGTTTTTAAAAAACTAGATAAAATGTCATTAGAAAAATCTATTAGCTAGAAATAAATCAAATAAAAAATGTGTAGGACCCAAACTCCAAACAACGCAACTACTTATAAACAGTTAGAATTGAAATTCATGAATACATATATACACATATATATGTATATATACACACACACACACAAACACACATATGTATGTATATGTATATTCATATACAATGGAATTCTATACAACAATGAAAAGGAATGAATCACAACCACACATAAAAAAATGGATTAATGGGCTTCCCTGGTGGCTCAGTGGTTGAGAGTCCGCCTGCCGATGCAGGGGACGCGGGTTCGTGCCCCGGTCCGGGAAGATCCCCATGCCATGGAGCTGCTGGGCCCGTGAGCCATGGCCGCTGAGCCTGAGCGTCTGGAGCCTGTGCTCCGCAATGGGAGAGGCCACAACAGTGAGAGGCCCGCGTAATGCAAAACAAACAAACAAACAAAAAAAAACGATTAATGTAACATTGAAAGAAACAAGACTCAAAGTTTACATTTATATAAATTCTATAAACAGACAATACTAAGCTATAATATTGGAATTCAGGAGAGTGGTTACTTTTTGAGGTATAGGGTAGCACTTGTGAAGGTACATAAAGGAACTTCTGAGATACTGGCAAAGTTTTATTTCTTCAGTTGGTTTGAAGTACCTGGTCAGAAAGTGAGCAGGCTTGGAGGTTGCATCCATCTTGGCTGGCATGGATCCTGGGTCTTCAGGGACAGAATAGTCACAAGAGACCAATGGCATGGGCCTGGTATCTGTGTCTGTGGCAGATGACCTGGTATTGGGGCAGGCCAGGAATCTGGGTTCATAAGAACCTCCTGGCGATGGTGTGGGTCTGGTTCTGGGGTCCATGGTAAGGTTGGGCCCTCACTTCAATCTTCTTCTCACATGCGAAGGGAGTCTCTCTCCATGCTGGACTTCGTAGGCTTGAGAGAGGGGTGATGGGGGTAATGTGAAACTGTCTTTACTACCCTCTTCAATGCATCTTTTCTTACTTCTGTGCTCCACCCAGGTGCTGTAACCTCTATCCTGGAATGCTTAGCTCTTGTGAAGGTATTTTTGTGTGGAGGTTGTTGTTCAAACTGATGTTTCTGAGAGGCCATGAGCACTAGGAATTTCTATCCCACCATCTTGCTGATGTCACTTCCATAACTCACTACATGATGAAAGTGATTTGAATGACTATCAATTTTTGAGTAAAAATTCTAGAAACTTTAACCTGTAAGCATAGAGTTTTAAAAATAATTTATTAACATCTTTTCAAATAAATTGCACAACTAATTATATTAAAAAAACAAGATACATTAAAATAACTAAAAATCTTTCTGCCCCAGGGATCAACATTATGACCAGCTATTACCCTATAAACTTTGTCGTCAGTCAGTCAGTCAGTCTTCAGGTAGGCAAATTTTAATTTATTCATTCAACAATCAATATTTAGCAAATATTGCTCTCTCTTAGAGGCTGCACGTTGAACACAAAGATAATAAGACTGGGCAATTCACATTCAAGGTAAGAAAAATAGTCAAGAAATTCATAAAGTTCTCCACTTGAAATTTATTGAGCACTACTAGATGATGGATAGCCAAAGATAAATGGTGTTTATGGCCTCTTCTCTTGAAGAGCACTCTAGAGAGCATGATAAATTCCAACAACATGTTCTAAGATTTATGATAAAGGACAGAGGAGGAAATAGCTATATCCCCCTGGGCAAAGCAGTGGTCAAGAGGAAGTGACAGTTGAGCTGTATCCTGAAGGATGAGTAGAAACAAGATCATGGACAAAGAGGTACATCAGCTGGTTTGGAGAATTGGAAAGAGTTCACAGACACTAGAACCTAAGTGGATGGAGACAATGAAGGAAGAAGAGGCTGAAAAGTAAAGAGGGGGCCAGACAGCAAATGACCTTTTACCATCATAATAAACATGTTGGATTTTTGGCAAGGTATGATTATTAAACGGTTTTAAGTATCAATAGAATTGTGACATGTTCATACTGCATTTTAGAAATATAACTCCAATGGCAGTATGGAGAATATTCACAAAAACGAGACAGCTTAGAGACCATGAACATGACAGAAGGGATGGTGGTGTGTGTAGGAGACTTCAGATGTGGAGCTAAAGACATTGCTGACTGCTTGGGTGTGGTGAGGAAAAGCGATGGATGTTTAGTGGTGCCCTTCCAGCTATGGGACAGGCAACAGGACTGGGGGAAGACCTTAAGTTCAGTTTCCACTTGCTGAGTTTTAAGTGCCTAAGGAATAAACAATAAGGATGACCTTGAGGGCAAGGATCACATTTAAATCTCTATAGACCTTTGGTATAAATCCATAACCTTTTTTTTCTATATGATAAATGACAATAAGAATGTCTTTAGAGTTATAAACTAAATGTGTTTATGTTAATAATTACACTTTTCTAGTGGAAGCATGATAAACCCTTTAGAGCAGGAACAAATTCCTTGGCCTCTCTGGGTAGTGTATCATTAGTCGTCTACACATAGCTCTGTATCAAAAGCTCCTTTCTCCTCCCGGAAAGTCATAATTTTTCGCCTCCTCTAAGCACCCCACTCTTAACACTGACCTCAAAACAATTCTCCAAAGAAGATTTTGGGTTGTATCTGTAAATAAAATGAGCCTATAATTTTGATAAAATGAGTCTATAATTTTGGTCCACTGGTAAAGAATCTGCCTTCCAATGCAGGGAAAGAGGGTTCAATCCCTGGTGGGGAAACTAAGATCCCACATGCCAGGAGGCAACTAAGCCCGCATGCCACAACTACTGAGCTCACGTGCCTCAAGGAGAGAGCCTGTGCACCACAACTAGAGAAGAGAGAACCCGCGTGCTGCAACTAGAGAAAAGCCCACACGCTGCGACGAAAGATCTCACATGCCTCAACGAAGATCCCGTGTGCCACAACTAAGACCCAACACAGCCAAAAAAATAAAATAAATAAAATAAATAAATAAATATTTCTTTAAAAATTTTGATATTTTAATGAGCCTTGAGAGCTGAATCAATCTCCTCCCAGTGTGCCATCCTTAGTAAAAGATAGTCTTGTTTAAATTTTAAGTTTGTGACCTTATTTTCCAAAACAAATGCACTCATTATCATTATTTTTTTCTTGAGTAGTCACTTAATTTTTCCTCCTATGTATACATTATTTCCCTAATTATATCAACTCACTGAGGGTATGTCTTAAGTGTCTTTGGATCTTCTGATGTCCTCCTCATAGCACCAGGCACATAGTCTGTGCTCAGGAAGATTTGCTGATGGTTATTTGGTATGTTATTTGAATTAATCAAATGATGTCATTAACTATTTTTAATAAGTCAAAGTTTAAACTTAAGTTGCAAGTCTTGGAGTGGATGAATACAATTCTGGACTTTCAAAATGTTGCTTACTTTCTTGGAAACTGTGTCATGCCCTTACACAATCAACTTTCCTAATTCCTTGTTGACACATTCTCTGAATCATAAAAGGAAAATAAGTTTGATTCATAAAAAGAGTTAACTCATGTTTTGATACTCAGAGTGGTATTTTTCCCCTGCTACTGAACTTGATGATTTGCTAAGAAAAAAACAAAAGCTACAAATCCCACAGTGACCTCATTCATGTCCTGTTAACCAAACACTTGTCATAGTAATCACGTGGACAGCTAGAACATTTATAAAGGCCACAGGGCCTTTGCAAAGAGTTGGAAACTGCTCTGTTTTAGTGAATCTTGGAACAGATATGCTCCTGCATGCACATTGCTATTGTCAAAGGACTTTCCACAATCTCCTTGTGTTTTATGAATTATAATTGAAGTGTGCCACCAAGTTAAGGAGGGACAAAGGAAATTTTTGGAATCAACCAGGTCTCTTCCCTGAATATTGACTCTTGTGAAATCTACTGCAGTTACTGTATGCATGAAACCTTTTGCTTCTGTAGAGGAGGCTGGACTTTCTCCCCCAAGAGCTAATCTCCTTGTCAATGACCAGTGGCTCATGAACAGCCTACTCATCAAACAATGATGGTGCCTTACATTGAGACATTTATGGCCTGGAAGGTGTCTACCCATTGAACATGAACTGCAAAGGTGGTAAAACCGATAGGATTTTAAGGTAGCTCTCTAGGCAAAATAACACAAGAGCAGCACTAACTTCATTCAAACTGAGTATTAAAATAGAACCATTTCTCACTCAGAGAGCTCCCTCAACAGTAACTGAATATGGGTTAGTGCAGAAAATGCTATGAATCACCGAGCCTCAGAGGTCTGTCTGTCTTTATGTAGACAGATGGATTGATTCTTTCATTGTATGTTGGCTAGAGTAACATTTGAAGTCCTAGAATAGTCAGGACAGTTAATTAAATGTTTCATACTTTATTTACTCCATGTTTAAAAGATTTTTTAAAGTACCAGTCATCCATTAAATCCATAAAACTGATGTGTCAATTGGTCCAATTCTTTGGTTGCTGTTAAGTGTTTATTGAATAAAACACAATGTATCAAACATAAGTATAGACAAGCCCATTCTAATCTTACAAGCTAAATTAGCTTAAGCATTACTCATAAAAAAAAAAAAAACCCACAAATCCTAAACAAGCATGTATTGATCAAATTTTAAGGGTAGTTTGTGAACAATGGACCAGTGAATACCGTGGGGGAAACAGTTGCTAAAAAGGAATTTTCAAGAACTGAGTCTTATTTGACTTAGCTTTTCTGAGAAGATTTTGCATGTAGGATGTAATTTGATGAAGAGTCAAATGTTGGATGTCAGTGAGCTTCGCAGGTCCAAGTTAGGGAAAAAATCCAAAACAAATTATCTCAAACCTAAATCTGAAGCAGATTTTTCAATTAAAATAGAAAACAAATTTCAAAATTGGGCAAGATTGGCAATTATCTGGTCACTTTGATCAGTATTAATGATGTGAGCAAATCTGGAATTGAGCCAAGACAGTGTTTTCTTCCTCTTTTGCTTGCTTACATGCTGGGTAATTGAATTAAGCATATACTGGCACTCACGCTTCTGAAGGAGTGGCTATCAGTTCAACCAAGTCTCAACCTCCAAACCTCACACAAACAGTGTGATGCCCAATTCTTTCTGCTTTGAGGACCTGGAAGCAAATTTATAAGGTTTGGTTTCAGGGAAAGAGAAGGTGATGCACGATGTGATTTATTCCTCTTGAATAAATGTGGAACTTTCTACAAATCGCAGACTCAGGGGTTCTACTATCGCTTCCTGGAACTCATCAGTGTATACCACCTCTTTTCTGAAACAGAACAAAAAAATCAAATCATTAGTTATGGCTCAGAAGAAGCTGCTTGTTTTACTATGCTTAAAAAGCTTATTTTAGAAATAATGATATTACTGCATAGTCATTATATCTACATTGGCTAATGTTATAGCCAAGATCCTGTTCCTAAGGTCTTTGACTGTTTACAAAACCCTTTTTTATTTATTATCTCATTAGACCCTCCTATTTACCTTTTCAGGTGACTCTTACTGTCTGTATTTAACGGATGGAGAAAACAAAGCTCAGGAGATTGACTATCCCAACCTCATAAGTTCATACAGAGGCAGAACTTAAATCCAAGAGTCCTGACATCTAGTGTTTTTTGTTTGTTTGTTTGTTTGTTTAAATTATATTAGGATATCTGTTAGAAGCCGGAGAATAATTATGCTATGGAATATTTCCAGAACCTCAGAGATCAATCCATTAAATTCTAAACAGCAATCTTAAGAATAGGCTTAAGAGAGATGGTTCTAATGGGCTTTGTAACGAAAGGGATTTATCGTGGGATTCAGGAAGGTTCTGTTCTTTTTCTCATTCATTCATTCCTCCTCTCTAACTTCTTTGGATATTGGCCATGAAGTTGATGAAGCAGACAGAGCACTGCAGGGAAAACTGTAGTCTGACCTTTGGTCAGTACTGAGCCCAGAATTTTTCTCAGTGGAAATAGTGGAAAAATAAAAGAAATATAACCTACAGGGGAAAAATTAAATTTTTCCATTGTAATGACAGTAGTTTATCAAGATGAAAGCCAGAGTGGGTCAGAGTCATCTTTATTCCAAAAGGCCATGCCAGTGGCTGAACTGATAATTCAAATCCTTCTCAGCTTAGTGCCATTTGGCTGAAATATTCCAGTTTTTTTGAACTGTGAATGGTAAAGTACGATCACTGTGTAGAATTGGGGTGAGGGAGAGGGAACAAGAGAAATTTGTTTACACAAATTTACTCCTGGATGTCCTAAATTATGCCTCAGAAATAATCGTTTAATCTGTTGCACACAAAGAATTTGTAAACAAACACATTTTCAGTATTGCTCCTTAAATGGGAGAGTTAGTTAGGGGGGAAGAAGACAGACATTACATCTTAAGCACTGAATAGTGGCTTTACAGCTCTGCTCTCAAAGTATCAGATACTTTTACAAAGAGAAGCTTCACACAAAGGAGGATGGACCAATGATTTACTAATGTAGTCCAGCCTCAGATTCTGTGCACCCTTACAACTTGATCTTCATTATTTGCAGATTCCATACTTGCAAATTGGCCTACTTGCTAAAATTTATCTGTGACTCCAAAATCAATACTTATGGTGCTTTTGAGATCATTCACAGGTAAGTGCAGAGGAGGGAAGAGTTTGAATCAGCCATTGTGCACATTCCCAGCTGAGGCGGAACTCGGCCTTCTTGTTTCAGCTCCATACTGTACACAAGTGTCCTTTTCTTGGTCTATTTAGTGTCACATTTTTCCCATTTTTGTAGTTTTTCTTGGTAATTTTGCTGTTTAAAATGTGCCCCAGGCATAATGCTGAAGTGTTCTCTATTGTACCTAAGCCCAGGAAGGTTGTGTCATGCTTTATGAAGAAAATATGCATTTAGATAAGCTTTGCTCAGGCATGAGTTAAATCAACAATATATAGTAAGTAAGGTGTCTTTATACAGAAACACACATAAAACAGGTTATGTATTAATCACCTGATGACAATGTTGTGACCAGAGGCTTGTAGGAACCTCCCCCTGTATTTCCCCTAGTAGCAATGAGTCAATATTTGCTAATGCACTGTTTGCAGTGACCTTTTAGATCATATAACTACAGCAAATAATGAGATTCCACTATAGTGCTTGTTTCTAGTACCCAGAATTATCAATCAGATAAAAGGTAACAAAAAAGAATTTGTACTACTGCTTAGAATTACAGAAATTATAGACTATAAATCCAAAATTTTAAATGTAGTTGTTGGTTTTTAAAAAAATGCATATTTCAAATGTATGTAACCTTGAGTGAATATATGCATATCTATTTTCAGGCATACTTTGCTCCTCTTAAGAGATATACAACAGTTTGGAAAGTAATTCAAGTGGCGCACAGGCTCTGGACGCGCAGCCTCAGCGGCCATGGCTCACGGGCCTAGCCGCTCCGCGGCATGTGGGATCTTCCCGGACCGGGGCACGAACTCGTGCCCCCTGCATTGGCAGGCGGACTCTCAACTACTGCACCACCAGGGAAGCCCAAGCCATGTCTTTTGAAAGGAATCTGTATCAGAAGCAGAGTTGGTGTTATTGAAATATAAACCTCACATGAGTATGTTTTAGGTACATTGATTTTTTATTGTTGAATAATAATACTACTTTGTATTTGTACAGCTTGCTCTGGTCTTAACCCTGCTCATGTGCATTCGATCATTTTGATTCTTTAGGAAGGTAAAGACATTCAGGTACTACCACCACAAATTAGCTGATGGGAACTGTGAGTCTACCAGTTAAGTGACTTGCCCATAGTAACAAGTCACTTACATGTCATTTTTGGGATTAAAATTCAGAAGACTTCAGATAGTGTCCTATATTTTACCCTGTGTTGCCATGCTAAGGCTCATTTTTAGCCTTGAGAAATTTTTAGCACACTTTATCAGTAAATCCAAATTTTAGCACACTTTATCAGTAAATCCAAATCCAAAGACCAGTTGAAAGTGTTCTAAATGTAAGGTTGTTACATGTTTTCCATTTATAATTCCACGTACCTATATTTGAAGCACTGCTTTTTAAATAACATATTTTATTTTACACTTTCTTCTGATTCATGACTGTGATATAAGAAGTATTTACTGAGAGACAAGCTGAATTTGTAACCTGTGTCGTATGACTCCAAGCTAAAAGTACATTCTTTACTTACATAGTAAATCCTGGATTGGACAGTGAATGTTTAAGTTTGGGAAACATGTAAGTCTGGTTTATATCTCATACCAAAGAACACTCAGTATTATGTTGAACAGAAAAGAAGCTTCAAGATAAGGCAAATGTAGCTACCAAAAGTAATGATCTTTTTGAAAAATTGCTATCATGTCACCCTTGAACTGATAAAACATTTGCAACTGTTGTTTTTTTGGTAGCCATAATGTTGCAAAAATTGGGAGAGAGGCATTTCTTTTTGCAGGGGTGTGTGGTGGCACATATTTACTTGCACTTGGCAGATTATCTTATTTTAAATGGATTCAACAGTCTGTGAGGGGGCAGATGTTCATGACAACAAAAGGAGGACAAATTAGACTGAGTTAAAAAGGGAGCATACGGGAATAAATACAATGAATGGTTATTAGCCTACAGAAGTGCTATAAGAAATAAAAACTTGACATGAATGGGAAAGCAGGGTGATGGTATATAGCAGGGAAATAGAGAAGGAAGACCAAGTGGCAAGATTTTGTCAAGTTAAAAAATTATCTGTCAAAATTTCAACATCTCATAAAATATGTTTTAGAATTCCATTCTCACCCACCATCCTCACCCCGCCCCATATAAAAGAAGCCTTGAGACTGTAAAAATTCAAAAGCTCAGTGTTCAGACTTTAAAATTTTAACATTTTCAAGGGACAACACAAATTTAGCTCAGCCGGTAAAGCTTATTTTTGCTACACCGATGTTGACATCCTTATTACAGACCTTTCTATCAGAATGTTGAAGAGATAGAGGGATGCCTAACTTGCTGTGAGTTTGCTGGGACACGAAAGAACTTCGCTTCAGGAGTATTTTTAATGGTACAGTCAGGGCTAGAGATGGCCCTGCTCAAAAATTCAGTGTGGTGCCAAAAGGGTAACCAAATGAAGTATGCAATTAGGATGCTTTTAGAGGCACTCTGCGATATTGCTGTGCTGTAATAGTCATTGTGTTGTAATTACTGCTGATTTGTTGTGTTGTTTTGAGCCTTTAAATCCCTTGAAGTATCCTGCCAAAAATTAAAGTATTAAAAGGGTGACTCAAACACACTTAAGATTATAAACAGCTTAGATCAGATCTATTGTACATGAAACTGATATTGTTAAGGAACATTGAGTCATTTGAACCAAAAAGAGAACATAAAAGAAAGAAAGGACTGTCTCCAGCCTTTGAAAGAAAAGTAGAAGTGAAACATTCTCAGTAACACAATGATTTAGTTTTTCTGGATTAAGATGAAACAGGCTTCATCAGTGAGGCAGGTAAGATTTTGCTCCAAACACTCTATTGACAATTAATGGTCAGTCTCCTGATCTCCAGATGAGATACCTCATCTGTGAATGTATATTTACCTCATGGATTAAAAAGAGTATAGGGCTCATTTGGGAAACATAGCTTTTTCCCCCAACTCCTCCAGGGCACTAGAGGATATTCTTCATTTTAGAAGTATGTAGCTTTACCTAGTAGACACATTCCTGAAGAGTTATTTGGAAAAAAAAGTTTTTTTATTAATAAAAGCATTTTTGTAAGCATTAAAAGAGACTGTGCTGAATGTAAAACTACAGTAAATTCTAATTTCCTTTTTGATAGAGCCAGATTTTCAGATACTGCATTTACATGAAGTGGAGTGGGCCTCTGCAGAACTCTTAGTAAAAGAGTTAATCCTGTTTTCTCAAGTGCCTAATTTATCACAGAGTTACCTTAGGCACTGGGAGCATCTGGCTCAACACGTACATATTTTTCAAGTACAAATTAAGGACTGAGAATGAGGCCAGGAACGCGCTTTTATGTGAGGCAATAGGATGGACTCACTGAGAGGGAGAGGCATAAATATTGCTTCAGATTTTAATAAGGATGAAACTCCATATATCATTAACTATTCTTCCTTCAATATCTTGAAAGCCCTCAGTCATTACACTAGATCCCTGCTTAATATTCTGCATGTGTGAACCAATTTGGGTTGAAGTTGCATTAAGCAGGTGGGGCATTAAAAATGAATCCTCTTTTATTGTTAAGATATTTTTAAAGAAAGCCTGCTTTGTGTGACTTATCCTGCAATTTGTGCCGAGATATGTATCTGCATACCACTTCTATCTACCCCGTATGATCTTAGATGGACGACTAAATGGTCATTTTGCATACTATTACCTAATCATAATGATTGTCTGTCTCTCTTCATTTCTCTTTATTTTTTAAAAATCAGGCTTAGATATGGCCAATTTGGGGAAAAAACTGAACACATCTTTTTTAATTGCTTTATTTCTTCATGGATTCTCAAAAGTGTCATGGATAGGGTGAGGGTGTAGTATTACACTTGAAACTTTTTTAAATTTTTTAATGTCTTTATTGGAGTATAATTGCTTTACAATGGTGTGTTAGTTTCTGCTTTATAATAAAGTGAATCAGCTATACACATACATATATCCCCATATCTCTTCCCTCTTGCATCTCCCTCCCTCCCACCCTCCCTATCGCACCCCTTCAGGTGGTCACAAAGCACCGATCTGATCTTCCTGTACACTTGAAACTTTGATGGGCAAGAAAACAATGACACTGCTTATAGAATCCAGTTTTCCTGATGTCACATTATCTATATGGGTGATACATGTTTCCTTAAATTGGAAATAATCTGTTCAGTGGACTGAAAGTCTCAGTCTGCTCTAAGCAGAGTTTCCAGGCACATGCTCAGTTGTCTTGGGAGTGTGGGAGATACCTGTGCATCGATGACTGGATGCAGAGCACGTTAAAGTGCATAAAACTTGGATGGAAAGGGTCCATATGGAGAATGACAATGCCATGACCCTGCAGTAGCTACTGTTGAAATTTGAGATGAAATCAGAGCCAAACCTCTGTTGAAACCCTGACATGAAGGGAATCTCACTTTGGGAAAAGAAACCCCAATATCTCATTAAACATATTTGTCCTTGCTCTGAAATCATAAAATAAGGACCTCATGGAGAAACCCAAGACAAACTGTTTTTCAGGGGAGAGAAAGAAAGGAAAGACAACCCTGCCCCTTCCTCTGCATCACAAAAGTATCCAGCCTCCAAGGTGACCAGTTTGACCTTTCTCTTAAGCACTGTTTAATTTTTTTTAAAGCCTTTCAAAATGCCAACATGCAAATTGTACATAAAATATTTAAAACATGAGTCCTCACTTTGAAAAGGTGAATTAATGAATTCATCAATCAAAACCGTGAAGTTCTGAAAACCTCTAATTTACTCTTGTTGTAATTTAGTGGAAGAAAGGTAGCCTTCCGCTAGATAGTTCCACAGAAATGTAATTAACCTTTGCTTTCGACGGAACAGTGGGACAATTGGTAAAGAAAGAGAATAAATAAGATACACACACACACACACGCTTCGGAGCACAACCTTACAGGTCTCTTCCTCCACGAGTTACTGTGAGGATCAATATTGGAAACAGCCTGTGAACTATAAATTACTCCATAAATATGAGGAGTTGCAATAGTTGTTTTTAGACAGATGATAGATAGATAGATAGATAGATAATAGAGGCAGACAGACATCAAAATGTTAACACAATATTGTATAATTATTTCTATTATAGAAATGAGGTACAGTCTAATTATTACTTACTGCATTTTCTAATGATTTTTTCAATTAACATGTATTACTATGAAATAAACCAAAATGAAATACCAATGTTACAGTATTTTATTAGCAGTCATGACTACTGGTCCACACATATCATGGCAATGGTGGCGTATATTCAAACATAAAAATTGTAGCATACGGTCCAACAAATTAAAGTGCTTTCATAGGTACAATGGATCAGAATACTTGGAACTGAGACTGCCCATAAAATAGGTTTGATTCAGTTCAAGTAAGCAGGGACGGTAATCTTCTTGTAAGACTGAAGTATGCAGATTAAAACAGGACACTACCAGCTCCTCCCTGCCTCCCAACTCTCATCTTCTTCTGATTCAGGACAGAGTGAACCTATTTCTTTCAATATTTCTCACTAAACCTCCAATTCTTTCTCTCCTTTGCTTAATTAACTCAGAGTTCATTTAAATCTGATTCTAGCCTATGTTAAGGCTTGACAAGAGTTTAAGAGAAGGGCAGATGTATTTTGTATCACATGGAACCTGTGATCTATTTACAGAGAAGAAAGACTAACTCGTCCAATTTTTACAGGTGTTTGCTCATTTAATTAATTTTACTTCCACAGGTGAAAATGGATGGACCATTTCTGGGAAAAGAAAAGAGCCCAATTAAAATTGGGGTATGTCATTACCCTGAGAAGAAATGAATATGCCTTTTTAATATAAAGAACCCCTATATTCCTGTGACTCTGATTTATTCTTTGGCTTCTTGTCTCACACATTAAGGAATTTTCTAGGTCACCACTGTTTGTGTACGTATATGTGTGTGCATGCACATATGTGTCCCAGAATAAAAATATGAAGCATTTAATATCCTTTTTTCAGTACTAATATAGTTTATATTTTAATATAAACTATTAAATATAGTTTATATTTTAGTTTATATAGTTTACCTACCTAATGTGACTAGGTAGCCAGGATTCATGCATTATCTAAATTCTTTTGCTTTAGTAGGAATAATTAAATTCAGGTTGGAGTTTTAACATGTTCCTCTTTCTATGAATATTTCTCCAAACGATTATGTGCTTAGTAAAAATATATGTGTACTGGGGGACATGGATATATTTTAATAAATGACAGAATCAAAAGTTTAAAAAAATCCAGAAGAAGCCCAAGAAATGTCTGTTCTTTGAGGGATCTGACTGTATTAAAAAAGAAAATAAAAAGACTATATAAATATGTACGTATATAGAAAGACTTAAAAGATTATATATATACATATATATGTGTGTATGTAATATACGCATATAAACATAATCAGGGATAGTTGTGTGTGCATGTGTGTGTGTGTGTGAATATGTGTGAGTGTATAACTGTATGACAGATTACACATCAGAAAGGTCCTAGAACCATTCTCGTTTCTCTCCCATCCACATATATTTTATTCTCTAATTTTTTGTTTTGGGATCAAGTATTTCATGGGAGACCTTGTCATTTCTGCCTTGTGTTGATTAAAACTTTTATTTTTTTTGTTTTTAATTGATTCCTACACATAAACTATGAGACTCAAAAAGTGATCCAACTTTTTCTCGAAGCAGTGAGACTGTGTATGTTACCTTGCATGGTTTCCTTCTTACAAAAATAAACCAAAACGTAAATTTTTAGTTTTTATACCTTCTAATAGCTCAAACAAAAATGGTCTGAGTGCCATGAGTGGTAGGTTTGGCTAGTAAGACAGTTTCATCCAGCAATGAAATTTCCCACTGCAGGAGGGCTATGAACTGCTAATTAGCATCTATGACCTAATATTCTCTAGCAACCAAGAGTAATAGCAGTAATTTCCAGTTTTATGCAGAGTACGAGTCTCCAATATTACCAGCACTTCTGTTTCATTTGTAATTAACTGTAAGCAATAATTACAATCAAGAAAGTATATCCTAATCCTCCTAGGTAATAAAATAAAAAGAAATTATGTTTGTAAAACTTATATACATGTCATGCTGACTGACTGGAGTTCTTTAAAAGGCTTGAGGTTATATATGTATCAATTAAATTTTTCATTTTGTCTACACTGGTATCACTCTTAATTTTAATTTGTAACTTTTAGTTCACTACTTAATTATTTGTTCTTTGCTTGAAAATGAATATTTATTAGAGTTGGTTTTGAGTTCATGGATAAAAGGAAACATTTAAAAGCTAGTAACTAGGGGGAGATATGATACTACATGACAATATATTTTAAGAGACTGGTAATGCATAATTCTTTCATTTTTCTTGACCATCACTCCAAATAAACTTTTAATTTTTTAAATATTAAACTTTTAAAATAAGCTTTTAATCACAAGGTAATACACACAATGTAATACACATTGATTAATTTTCATAAAGTGAATGCACCCATGTAACCATATCCAGATCAAGAAATATACTATAAGAACACAAGGTTGGTTTAATACTCAGAATTCAAATTAACAGAAAAAAGAGAGAAAAACCATATCATCTCAATAGATTTTGTCAAATACAAGCATTTAAGAAATTTACTCAGTCATGAATTTATTAAATGTTTATACCAAACTGTCAGTACAACAGAACTTCCTTAACCAGCTACAGAGAAGATTGCCTCATGTTATTCCCCTATCAAAACCCTTCTTCCTAAAGTAACAACCCTCCTGTCTTCTAACAAAATAAATCACTTTCTCCTGTTTTTAAATTTTGTATAACTGGAATGATATAAAATGTATACTCTTCTTTTTTTTTGTCTAACATCTTTATTAGAGTATAATTGCTTAACAATGGCATCAGTTTCTGCTTTATAACAAAGTGAATCAGTTATACATATGCATATGTCCCCAAATCTCTTCCCTCTTGCATCTCCCTCCCTCCCACCCTCCCTATCCCACAATTCTAGGTGGTCACAAAGCACAGAGCTGATCTCCCTGTGCTATGGGACTGCTTCCCATAGCTATTTATTTTACGTTTGGTAGTGTATATATGTCCATGCCACTCTCTCACTTTGTCCCAGCTTACCTTCCCCCTCCCCATATCCTTAAGTGCACTCTCTAGTAGGTCTGCAGCATTATTCCTGTCTTGCCCCTATGTTCTTCTGACCTTTTTTTCATTTTTAGATTTCATATATATGTGTTAGCATACAGTATTTGTTTTTCTCTTTCTGACATACTTCACTCTGTAAGAGAGTCTCAAGGTCCTTCCACCTCACTACAAATAACTCAGTTTCGTTCCTTCTTATGGCTGAGTAATATTCCATTGTATATATGTGCCACATCTTCTTTATCCATTCATCTGTCGATGGACCCTTAGGTTGCTTCCATGTTTTGGCTATTGTAAATAGAGCTGCAATGAACATTGTGGTACATGTCTCTTTTTGAATTATGGTTTTCTCAAGGTGTATGCCCAATAGTGGGATTGCTGGGTCATATGGTAGTTCTATTTTTAGTTTTTTAAGGAACCTCCATACTGCTCTCAAATAGTGGCTGTATCAAACTACATTCCCACCAACAGAGCAGGAGGGTTCCCTTTTCTCCACACCCCCTCTAGCATTTATTGTTTGTAAATTTTCTGATGACGGCCATTGTGACCGCTGTGAGATGATATCTCATTGTAGTATTCATTTGCATTTCTCTAATGATTAATGATGTTGAGCATTCTTTCATGAGTTTGTTGGCAATCTGTATATCTTCTTTGAGAAATGTCTATTTAGGTCTTCTGCCCATATTTTGATTGGGTTGTTTGTTTTTTAGATATTGAGCTGCATGATATGCTTGTATGTTTTGGAGACTAATCCATTTTCTGTTGCTTCATTTGCAAATATTTTCTCCCATTCTAAGGGTTGTCTTTTGGTCTTGTTTATGGTTTCCTTAGCTGTACAAAAGCTTTGAAGTTTCATTAGTTCCCATTTGTTTATTTTTGTTTTTATTTCCATTTCTCTAGGAGGTAGGTCAAAAAGGATCTTGCTGAGATTTTTGTCATAGTGTGTTCTGCTTATGTTTTCCTCTAAGACTTCGATGGTGTCTGGCCTTACATTTAAGTCTTTAACCCATTTTGAGTTTATTTTTGCATATGGTGTTAGGGAGTGTTCTAATTTCATTCTTTTACATGTAGCTGTCCAGTTTTCCCAGCATCACTTATTGAAGAGGCTGTGTTTTCTCCATTGTATATTCTTGCCTCCTTTATCAAAATAAGGTGACCATATGTGTGTGGGTGTATCTTTGGGCTTTCTATCCTGTTCTATTGATCTATATTTCTGTTTTTGTGCCAGTACCATACTGTCTTGATTACTGTAGCTTTGTAGTATAGTCTGAAGTCAGGGAGCCTGATTCCTCCAGCTCTGTTTTTCTTTCTCAGGATTGCTTTTGCTATTCAGGGTCTTTTGTGTTTCCATACAAATTGTGAATTTTTTTGTTCTAGTTCTGTGAAAAATGCCAGTGGTAGTTTGATAGGGATTGCATTGAATCTGTAGATTGCTTTGGGTAGTAGGGTCATTTTCACATTGATTCTTCCAATCCAAGAACATAATATATCTCTCCATTGATTTGAATCATCTTTAATATCTTTCATCAGTGTCATATAGTTTTCTGCATAAGGCTCTTTTGTCTCCTTAGGTAGGTTTATTCCTGGATATTTTATTCTTTTTGTTGCAATGGTAAATAGGAGTGTATTCCTAATTTCACTTTCAGGTTTTTCATCATTAGTGAAAAGGAATGACAGAGATTTCTGTGCATTAATTTTGTATCCTGCTACTTACCAAATTCATTGATTAGCTCTAGTAGTTATCTGGTAGCATCTTTAGGATTCTCTATGTATAGTATCATGTCATCTGCAAACAGTTACAGCTTTACTTCTTCTTTTCCAATTTGGATTCCTTTTATTTATTTTTCTTCTCTGATAGCTGTGGCTAAAACTTCCACAAGTATGTTGAATAATAGTGGTGAGAGTGGACAACCTTGTCTTGTTCCTCATCTTAGCAGAAAAGATTTCAGGGTTTTACCACTGAGGACGATGCTGGTTGGGGGTTTCTCATATATGGCCTTTATTATGTTGAGGAAAGTTCCCTCTATGCCTACATTCTGGAGGGTTTTTATCATAAATGGGTGTTGAATTTTGTCGAAAGCTTTCTCTGCATCTATTAAGATGATCATATGGTTTTCTTCCTTCAATTTGTTAATATGGTGCATCACGTTAATTGATATGCATATATTGAGGAATCCTTGCATTCCTGGGGTAAACCCCACTTGATCATAATGTATGACCCCTTTAGTGTGCCGTTGGATTCTGTTTGCTAGTATTTTGTTGAGGATTTCTGCATCTATGTTCATCAGTGATATTGGCCTGTAGTTTTCTTTCTTTGTGACATCTTCTCTGGTTTTGGTATCAGAGTGATGGTAGCCTCATAGAATGAGTTTAGGAGTGTTCCTCCCTCTGCTATATTTTGGAAGAGTTTGAGAAGGATAGGAGTTAGTTCTTCTCTAAATGTTTGATAGAATTCACCTGTGAAGCCATCTGGTCCTGGGCTTTTGTTTGTTGGAAGATTTTTAATCACAGTTTCAATTTCAGTGCTTGTGATTGATCTGTTCATATTATCTATTTTTTCCTGGTTCAGTCTTGGCAGGTTGTGCATTTCTACGAATTTGTCCATTTCTTCCAGATTGTCCATTATATTGGCATATAGTTGCTCGTAGTAATCTCTCATGATCCTTTGTGTTTCTGCAGTGCCAGTTGTTACTTCTCCTTTTTCATTTCTAATTCTATTGATTTGAGTCTTCTCCCTTTTTTTTCTTGATAAGTCTGGCTAATGGTTTATCTTATCAAAGAAACAGCTTTTAGTTTTATTGATCTTTGCTATTGTTTCCTTCATTTGTTTTTCATTTATTTCTGATCTGATATTTATGATTTCTTTCCTTCTGCTAACTTTGGGATTTTTTTGTTCTTCTTTCTCTAATTGTTTTAGGTGTAAGGTTAGGTTGTCTATTTGAGATGTTTCTTGTTTCTTAAGGTAGGCTTGTATAGCTATAAACTTCCCTCTTTGAACTGCTTTTGCTGCATCACATAGGTTTTAAGTCATTGTGTTTTCATTGTCATTTGTTTCTAGGTACTTTTTGATTTCCTCTTTGATTTCTTCAGTGATCTGTTAGTTATTAAGTAGTGTGTTGTTTAGCCTCCATGTGGTTGTATTTTTTACAGAATTTTTCCTGTTGTTGATATCTAGTCTCATAGCATTGTGGTCAGAAAAGATACTTGATACGATTTCAATTTTCTTAAATTTACCAAGGCTTGATTTGTGACCCATGATATGATCTATCCTGGAGAATGTCCCATTACCACTTGAGAAGAATGTATATTCTGTTGTTTTTGGATAGAATGTCCTATAAATATCAATTAAGTTCATCTTGTTTAATGTATCATTTAATGCTTGTGTTTCCTTATTTATTTTCATTTTGGATGATCTGTCCATTGGTGAAAGTGGTGTGTTAAAGTCCCCTACTATGATTGTGTTACTGTCAATTTCCCCTTTTATGGCTGTTAGTATTTGCCTTATGTAATGAGGTGCTCCTATGTTGGGTGCATAAATATTTACAATGGTTATATCTTCTTCTTGGATTGATCCCTTGATCATTATGTAGTGTCCTTCTTTGTCTCTTGTAATAGTCTTTGTTTTAAAGTCTATTTTGTTTGATATGAGTATTACTACTCCAGCTTTCATTTGATTTCCATTTGCATGGATTATCTTTTTCCATTCTCTCACTTTCAGTCTGTATGTGTCCCTAGGTCTTAAGTGGGTTCCTTGTAGACAGCATATACACGGGTCTTGTTTTTGTATCCATTCAGCCAGTCTATGTCTTTTGGTTGGAGCATGTAATCCATTTACATTTACATTACATGTAATTACATTACATGTAATTACATTACATGTAATTACATTACATGTAATCCATTTACATTTAAGGTAATTATCTATATGTATGTTCCTATTATATTTTATTAATTGGTTTGGGTTTGTTTTTGTAGGTGTTTTCCTTCTCTTGTGTTTCCTGCCTAGAGACGTTCATTTAGCATTTGCTGTAAAGCTGGTTTGGTGGTGCTGAATTCTCTTAGCTTTTGCTTGTCTGTAAAGCTTTCAATTTCTCCCTCAAATCTGAGTGAGATCCTTGCTGTGTAGAGTAATCTTGGTTGCAGGTTTTTCTCTTTCATCACTTTAAATATGTCCTGCCACTCCCTTCTGGCTTGCAGAGTTTCTGCTGAAAGATCAGCTGTTTACCTTATGGGGATTCCCTTATGTGTTACTTGTTGTTTTTCCCTTGCTGATTTTAATGTTTGTTCTTTGTTTTTAATTTTTGATAGTTTGATTAATATGTGTCTTGGTGTGTTTCTCCTTCGATTTATCCTGTATAGGACTCTGCTTCCTGGATTGATTAACTATTTTCTTTCCCATATTAGGGAAGTTTTCATCTATAATCTCTTCAAATATTTTCTCAGTCCCTTTCTTTTTCTCTTCTTCTTCTGGAACCCCTATAATTCGAATGTTGGTGTGCTTAATATTGTCTCAGAGGTCTCTGAGGCTGTCCTCAATTCTTTTCATTCTTTTTTCTTTATTCTTCTCTGCAGTAGTTATTTCCACTATTTTACCTTCCAGGTCACTTATCTGTTCTTCTGCCTCTGTTATTCTGCTATTGATCTCTTCTAGAGAATTTTTAATTTCATTTATTGTGTTGTTCATCTCTGTTTGTTTGCTCTTTAGTTCTTCTAGTTCCTTGTTAAAGTGTCTTGTATTTTCTCCATTCTATTTCCAAGATTTTGGATCATCTTTACTATCATTATTCTGATTTTTTTTTCTGATAGACTGACTATTTCCTCTTCATTTTTTAGGTTTGGTGGGTTTTTGCCTTCCTCCTTCATCTGCTGTGTGTTTTTCTGTCTTCTCATTTTGCTTAACTTACTGTGTTTGGGGTCTCCTTTTCACAGGTTGCAGGTTCATCGTTTCCATTGTTTTTGGTGTCTGTCCCCAGTGGCTAATGTTGGTTCAGTGGGTTGTATAGACTTCCTGGTGGAGGGGACTAGTGTCTGTGTTCTCATGGATGAGGCTGGATCTTGTCTTTCTGGTAGGCTGGTCCACGTCTGGTGGTGTGCTTTGGGGTGTCTGTTGCCTTATTATGGTTTTAGGCAGCCTCTGTGCTAATGGATGGGGTTGTGTTCCTGTCTTGCTAGTTGTTTGGCATAGGGTGTCCTGCACTGTAGCTTGCTGGTCATTGAGTGAGCTGGGTCTTGTCATTGAGATGGAAATCTCTGGGAGATTTTTGCCATTTGATATTATAGGGAGCTGGGAGGTCTCTTGTGGATCAGTGTTCTGAACTTGGCACTCCCACCTCAGAGGCACAGCCTTGACACCTGGCTGGAGCACCAAGACCCTGTCCTCCACCCGGCTGGGTAGCATCGGAGGGCAAAAGGACCGGGTAGCACTCAGCAAGAGAAAGAGGCAGCAGAGAAAGGGCTTCCCAGGCCTGTGTCTGCCTCAGCTCCAACCCCTCCGTGAGGAACACATAATTCTTAAGTGGGGATACAGTATGCATAGGAAGCCTGGTTTATGTGGTGGAAATAAAAGAATTGTATTTGTGATTTTCCCATGAAGGTTATACTTCTGTGAATGCAAATGATATTGTTCTATAAAAAATTTAAAATGACATTTAAGGTGATTTCTTACTCTAAAAGAAAGTAAAACTTTATTTATCTAGAACTGTGAAGGACTGCAGTTTTCTATATGATTGACTTTTCTTCCTGGATAATTTACCCCTTAATGCACCAAAATTGTATTTTAAATGTTTTCGATGTGCATTTCCTGGAAGAAATGAATTCCATGGTTTACTTTGCATCATTGTCTAAGGGCCCTCCTGAAATTCTGGAGGACCCCTTCTTGTGCAACAAGGGTTTTAGGTTATGTGAGTGCAGTTGGAGTCTTCCTTCACTCACCACAACAAGAGCAGCTCTGCTTGTCTGCCTCTGCACTGCCCTGGTTTCCATCTTCCATTCCATTCAAAGAACATATTTTGTTGCTCGACCTTAGCCTTTAAAAATTTTCTACCTTAGAAAACAGAATATACACATAATTTAATCTTTTACTGATTAAGCAGGGTCATCATTATGCACATCAATTATTATACTGTGCAGAAATATAATAGTATAATTAACATTTGAAGTTTGTGCTTTTCCCCTACACTGAATGGCTTCAGATGTCTGTGCTTTTCTTATTATTTCTTGTTCCTTCCTTTACTGACAGCTGCAACTTAAACCTGCTGTCATGGCTTTAAACCATCCCTACCTCTAATTCTCAGCTATTATAAAGGCAGAGAAGAAGTGAAGGTGGTCAAAGGAAACCATACGACTATGTTCAGTAAATCTTAATGTGGTGATGTAAAAGCACATTGTGAAACTGTCAAATACTCTAAAACCACTTGCTGTTAAACAGAACTAGACTAACAGGTAGGGAATAGATTAGGGCAGATTTAAACTCAAACTATAGAAGAAATTATTCAAGCTTTAGTGGTAGTGATGATGATATTAATAGCAAAAAAATTGTTTACCATTTATTCTGTGACAGGCACTGTGCTAGCCCATTTTATACAGCATTTAATTTAATGACATCTATAATGCTAATGGTTAATTATTATTAATATCAGCAATATTATGATTATTTCATGTCAGAAAATTAAGATTTTGTTTTCATAACTTTAGAAAGAACATACAGATATTATGGAAAGGCATTTGGGATCATCCCCATGCCTGTTTGATTTCAAAACTTGTGAGTATAATTACCAAGTTTTTTTGCCTCCTAAGTATAGTAGAGGATAAGAAAAGGAAGTATTTTCCACAAGCATCAAGTCCAGCCTTCTGATTTTATAGTTGAAGACACTGGAGATCATTGTGCTGGAAAGTGTCACTTCGTTGCATCCAATCTCCTCCCAGGGCAGGAACTTGTTTTTAATTACAAGTTAAAGTATGAAGACTTCACTCTCTATCTCCATTTGTCCTGCCATCAGTCTTCCCCTCCCACCTCATTGCTTGAAACTGCTTTCAGAGATCAGCAGAGTCCTGTTGGGTGCCAAATGCAAGAGATTCTCCTCAGTTCTCTGTTTTTTGCCTAATGTATATGGAGTAGTTCATATTGTTGACCATTCTTTTCTTGTACTTCTTGTTCTTCTTAGCCCTTGATGGCTTGCTTCCTTCTGTCTCATTCTCTGCATCAGTTCTTTTACTGATGATAAGCTCCCCCCAAAGTTAACAGCTTAAAACAACAACCATTTATTTTGTTCACAATTCTACAAGTCAGCAGGCTGGGTAGTGCTTAGCTTGGCAGTTCTTCTGGTCTCAGCTGGGCTCACTCGTGTATCTGTGGGTAGCTGGAGCATGCTTGATTGAGAATGGCTTCAACTGGAATGGTCTATCTCTGCCCCAGGAGGGCTGTCATCCTCCAACAGGCTAGCCTGAGCTTGTATTCTCAGCAGCTGCTCAAGGTTATACCAGAGAACATGAAATCATGCAAGGCTTCTGGTGGCAAACTATCACTTCTGCTGCATTCTGTTAGCAAAAGAAAGTCCAAACGTCAATCAAGATTCAAATGAGGGGAAACAGATTCTACCTCTTGATGGGAGGAGCTTCAAAATCACATGGCATAGGCCACAGTGACAGGGAGGAGTGAAGGGAGAATTGTGGACATTTTTGCAATATACAGCAATCTCCTTCACAAGTTCCATTTCTCTTACTTGCCCTTTTAAATATAAGTTCAACTCTCATGTTCACACTTGGCCTCTTTCCTTATTCTTTTACCTTCTCTCTTTCAACCATCATATCTATTCCTATAATTCAGCTATTACATTTTCATGGATGATTTACAAACCTCTCTATCCAACTCTTACCATGTTTGTGAGCTCCAGACTGGAATTCTCAACTGGTTACTGGAAATGTACTTGGTTTCCCACTTGTGCCTCAAATGCAACAAGTTCCAAACTAAACTCTATATTCTCCCACAAACCTGTTTCTTTTATAAACTTTGACTCTGTAATTTGTGTTATTTCTCATCAATCCTCCTAATATAGAGACCTCAAAACAGGTTTTGATGATTCTCTCTCCTACAAACCCCATTGAATCAGTCAGTGAGTCCTGATCATTCAACCTAATTGTTGCTCAGGCTCCTCTTTGTTTATTCCTCATATTACCTGGATTAGATACATTGTTGCTTACTAGATTATTTATTGATTGTCCTTTATCACTTTATACATAAAATTGAGTTTATCCTCTCCACTGTTATCAGAATAGTATGTCTAAAACATGTGATTATACATATACATTTCTATGTAAGTATCCTTTTATAGCTTCTCATTATCTGGAACAAAAAGAAAGTCTGCTGACCCTTGTTCTTGGAGATTTGAAGTGTTCTTGGAGGTCTGTAAGGTCAAGAACCATACATATTTCATATACGAATGCTCTATCTCCCAGTGTCTAGCATCCTGCCTGACTCATAATAGTTATTCATTAAATACTTGTTGAGTGGGCAAATGAAAGAATGATAAGTCTACCTGCAAGGCAGAGGAACAGCAGTCAGAGAGTTCCTGTGTGTTGTGTTAGAGTAAGGAAACAGAGATCAAAAGTGCTTGGTTTCCTTTTTCGTTTTGTTTTGTTTTTTTTTTTTTTTTGCGGTACGCAGGCCTCTCACTGTTGTGGCCTCTCCGGTTGCGGAGCACAGGCTCCGGACGCGCAGGCTTCGGACGCGCAGGCTCAGCGGCCATGGCTCACGGGCCCAGACGCTCCGTGGCATGTGGGATCTTCCCAGACCGGGGCATGAACCAGTGTCCCCTGCATCGGCAGGCGGACTCTCAACCACTGTGCCACCAGGGAAGCCCCCAACAGTCCTTGTTTTGATCCTAGATCTGCTACCTCCTAGCCATGGACTTTGGACAATTTATTTTAATCCTTCTGATCCTAGGTTTCTTTGTCCTAAGATGGAGATAATCATAGTTTACTTACAAAGGTCTTCTATGATTAGAGATAACATACGTGAAACTCATACACAAAACTCCTATTAATACATGGGTATATTATTAATCATCTCCAGCATCATCAGCCCAGGCAAAAGAACTCTCAGTTTCAGGTGTAACAATATGTGACAAAGACCCAACCATACAGTCTGTAATTTAAATTCAGGTGGGACTCAAAGGGTAAGATATTAGCCAAGTCCCAAACAAGCAAAACAAAACAAAGCTAGGGCTCAAGATAGAGAACCCCAGCAGGAATTCAGACACAGGGAAAGGAAAATTAGAACCAGCTTAGAAGATAAAGCTATAAGCAAAGAAGTTTAGACATTATTATAAGAAACCTGGATAGAATATGAGAGGACAGGGCTGCTTGGTATTAAAGTGATGAGCTCCTATCTGTAATATATGAATCATAGGCTTATGTTCTAGAAAGTAAGCAAGACAAAAAAAGAACAACATATACACACACCGTATCTTATATTTCCAAGTTTAAATAAAAACATTGGGGCTTTCGATGCAGGGGACACGGGTTCGTGCCCCGGTCCAGGAAGATCCCACATGCTGCGGAGCGGCTGGGCCCGTGAGCCATGGCCGCTGAGCCTGCGCGTCCAGAGCCTGTGCTCTGCAACGGGAGAGTCCGCAACAGTGAGAGGCCTGCGTACCGCAAAACAAACAAACAAACAAACAAACAAAAAACATTGATTTCATTTCTTATTTTTTTCCCTTTGGCAGCCACAAGAAAAGTTTGTAGTAAGATTTACAACAAAAAGATGTACAAAACAAAAATGTACCTCTCCAGTTCTATTTAATTGTGCTACAAGTATGAAACCAAAATTACTTGCTTAAGAACAGAACATAGTCTTTGCAAACTGAAGAGAAGTTATTTTCTGTAAAAAGACCATTCTGATGGAAAGCTTAATCATGCAGTAAAAACATTAGACCACCTTTTGAAATAAATTGTAAATGAAAATAGTAAAAGTAGCAAATCTCAGGATACAGTTGCTATTCTTGGGCCATTTCATTATAGATATTCCTTCTTGCAATGTCTTCATAGAAGGCTCCTATTCCATTATACCAAGACTTCTAAACTTCTCTCTGAAGATCTTCAAAGAAATGAATAGAAATTTCTCTAACAGTGTTCCAGATCCATCAGATAATTCCACTTGAGATTACTGAGGAGGTTCTATGCCAGTATTTTTCATTCTTCTAATTTTTTTAGGATATGGTTTTTCAAAACTTCTAATTGGGCAGATTTCATTATATTAGACCAAGTCATTTATAATTATATGATTCCAAACAGTCACACATTCAGTAAAAATGGTCATCAAATGTAAAAACTAAATAAATAAAGTGACAAGCTCCTCACCTAGCTGTCCTATCTATCCCCAGAGTCTGAACAGGCATGAATCTAGGATCAGAATGATATGGCTCTATCTGCAAAGGAAAGAGATTTTGGGGGGCAGAGAACACAGCTGTTTCTTCTATCTGTAGGGTCTTTACTGAGTCATCACTGTGTATGTTTAAGAGATCATACATAGTACAGTCTTGAAGTAGGGAAGTCAGGCATTTCTTCTTTTTACTTCTTCATCTATCTTTTCAATTACTTTAAATATCTCCCACATCTGGAGGGTAGTTTGGTTTCACCTCGTAGTCTTAATTTTGACTGATTGATAATGGCTGCCTAGAGCAGCGTGTTCAGGGGAATTAGAAGGCATTGTTCAGACATAGGAGCAAAGAGTGCTATGATTGGGTAGCAATGTCTGCTATGGGTAAGTGAAGGAGAGAGGGCAGAGCCACTGTAGTGTATCTGACAAACCTATTCTACATAACAATATAGTCATCATTTTCTACTATTATGTCAGTGGTTTTCAAATTGCTCCTAGCCTTATAGGTTTTCTCATATGAATCACAGACTATGGAAAAGAAATTGAGTAAGTGACTAATTTCTCAATACTTTCAAGGATGGCACATAATTCGGACTATACCAGACTCATAAAAGAGAAGTTAATTTTATACAAACAATGGATAACTTAGGGCATTAGCGCTTAATTGTCCCAGGTTGAGAAAGACTTAGGTGGTCCAATAAGTACCACAAAGTGTACTGCAGTTGTAAGGAGGAAACAAGAGGGAAGGATTCCAGTCTTCCATTTGTATGTCAACCAAACTGGGACATGTGTGTGCACGCTAATTTGTGTATTATATATATACACACAGCACACATACACAATTCAGAATTCATGTGGAAAAAAGCATTCTACAGTGTAAAAAAGTTTCAAACTAAAAAAGTTTGAAAACAACTGATATAGATTTTTTTCCTCCTGACTGTTGAAGTTCATTCTCTTCTTTTTCATTTTATTATAATTTATCTTTATAATCTGAGATAAATTCAAATGTTGCTATATTCTCCTATTAACTTCTCTTTTCCACTATGGTGATACAAAAATTTTGTTTGATTGTCTAGGAAAATAATGTGGAAGATAGAAAAAATATCATCTACTCAAGATTGTGTAGTCAGTGAGAAACCAAGCCTGTTAGACTGCAATTAACAAAATTCTTGAATTAAAGGATTAGATGTAAATTTCCATTTTCACCTTAGCACCTGGATCCTGAAACAGCTGCCCTTTTAATCATTTACAAATTTCTTCAAATAGTGTTTCCTTTTCTCTTGCTGTGTGATAGCTAATATAATTAACATCATTTCAGAAAACCTGTAAAAATCTGGGTGTAGATTTTGTGAATTGAGTCTAGAAGTGCCTTCAGATAGATGAAAGCTATTCCAAGTAGAATCTTGCTTTTTGACACAGATTATTTCAATGTCCTATACGTAATTAATCACAAAAACCCCTACATTAGTGCAGCCCTCGGATCATAAATCGGAACCTAGAAGCTAAATGAATGCAAAGTTCACATTCTCCAAGAAATATTCATTTTCTCACATGGCTTATTTTACACAATTTATTTGCTTTATATTTAGAAGCCCAATTAGCAGCCCAATGTCATACGTGCAGCATGGAATAACTCCTGTTATTATGAGCATCATGCATTGCATTTATTTATTCAATAGTTATTTACTGAGCATCTACTTCTCCCAGGCACTGGGCAAAGAGGATGCAAGAGTGTATGAGATGGACTTGGTTACAGGGACCCACAGTCCAGTGAAAGAGGCAAATTATTAAAAGTAAATTTAAAAATAGTCATCAGAATTTGTGATGAATGCTATGAAAGACACAAATAATGGGCTGAGTTAAAGATGAATGGGGCAGGCTCCTTTGTGCATAGTTGGGAAGTATTCCCTGAGGAAGTGACATTTACTCTGGACCTTGCATCTCAGTGTGTTTAAGGCACTCAGGGAAAACCTGTGAGCCTGAGCTCCAGCTGGAGAAGAGAAGAGTATGAGATAATGCTGCAGAAATGTGCTGAGACCTGATCATAGAGCCAGGGGAAGTCATTGATGGGGTAACTGAAATGACCTGATTCTCAGTTTTAAAAGATGACTTCAGCACAAGCATTGTGGGTGAGCAAGAGGAGAAAAAGGAAGATGTTCTAAGTGGCAACTGCAATAATTAATTAATTAATAATTAAAATAATATATTAATAAATAAATTTTGGCCAGCAGTGACCGAAACCTGGACACAGGAAGACATAGAATGGACAGCTGTGGTGTTCATTTGAAAGGCAGAATTGATAGGACTTGCTGATGGATTGTGTGCTGATGGATGTGGTGACATGGAGAACATAATGAAGGAAAGAAAGGAATTAAGAGTAACTCTCAGGTTTCTGGCTTGAGAAAGTGAGTGGATGATGGTGCCATTTATTAAGATAGGAAAAACTGGGCAAAAGGGGACTCACTGGGAAAACTGAGACATCTACATAGAGGTAGAGGTATTCAGATAGATGGGGAGTGCTGCAGGTTTGAAACACAAATTTGTGAGTCATCACCAGAGAGAGGTCATTTAAATCAGTAGAACTGAATAAGGTCACCTAGGGAAGGAATTGAGAGAGAGATAAGAGAAGTGGGCTCAGAACCTCACCCAAAGAACACCAGTTTTTAGAGATTTGTTAGAAAGAAGCATTTGCAAAGAAAATTGAGAGTGAGGAACTAGTGACTTGGGATATGTCCCAGAAGGGTGTATTATCATGGAATACAGGCTAAGAGAGTGTTTAAAAAACAGGGTGAGGTTGAGCTATGGAGAATGGTGCTAAGAAGCAGATGGAGCTGATGACAGTGGAGTGCTTCTTGGGTCAGGCAGCATATGGGTTGTTCATGGTATTAAAACATGTGCTTGAACAGTGTCTGGTGGGCTAGTATTATGTGAGGGAAATGATTGAGTAAAGATGGAGGATCAGTGCGCCAATATGATATGAATAAGGGCAGCATGAGCAAATTATTTGAGAAGGTGGGATTCAAAAACAGGTGGGGATTTGGCTTATTATGGAAAATTAGGAGAATCCCCATCCCCCTTCCCGTTGATTCTCTTTTCTCAATAAAGCAGGAAATTTCAGCTGAGAAGAGAGAGTAATGTTGATGTCTGTGGTGAGAGTAGAGAATTTCTCTGAAAAGCTATATTTTCATATGGATACCCACAGGGATATGGACATTGTCAACGAAAGCTTGCCAGGCATGCTTATACTGCCAGACACCCACACGACGACCAGGCAGAGGCGAGGAGGTGCTAAGTCTCATTCTCTAGATTCACTGACAGGCAGTATCTTACATTTACAATTAAAACAACAAAGATTTAGAAAATAACCCAATTAATGAATCTGTAAAGTGAAAAACTTCTTACTTTCAAATATCAGGTTTAGAAACTGGAGTCTGGAAAGGGTTTGCTTCTTGATTGGGCTATAAAGAAAGAACTAGTCACTTCTATTTAAACAGTGAGTATTATTAGGCTTAAATTCAATGTCTAAGCCCTCTGGAAAAGTTACACAGATCTTTTAAGAAAGAAACAGGATTTTTCAAAAGAACTGAAATTCTGCTAGAATGGTTGAAAGTGATCTTAACCTTTTCAATGCAAATTAATTTCTATACCAGCTCTAGGCTTTGAAGGAAATGGGGACTGAGGAAAAAGAAGAGTGAAGGGAAAGAAAATAACGATCTCCTGACTAGAAATAGGTCATTATTAGATCACCGTGTGGTTTTACACACCCCTGGGGCAGGGCTCCAACTCCTGCCTACATAAACGTGTGAGGAGCTGACAATCTTTCCGTCTTATTACTTAAGCCAATCTATGTGGAGCAGAAAGACATATGGAGCCAAAACGTGATTTTTTTTTTATGCAAACAGTCAGAGAACCCCAGCAGAGGGAGAAACTGCATATCATCACATGATCCAGAATTAGAGTTGAGAGTGAGTACGATTAAGGAAGAGATAAGACTTGAGGGTTTATAACACTTTGCTCAAAAGCATAATTGAGAAAGCAAGGTTAGATCATTCAATAATAAATCATTGATATTTGGTGCAGAAGTACCACATTTTACCATTGCTCTGAAACCTAATATTATGTAAATATGTAAAGTAATGTTATGAGTGATTGTCAACCTGGTTCATTTAAATAATAATTTTACATTTTTAAGAAAACATTGTTATAAAACACAATTATGTGAACTATTTGCTCTATTTTTTTGTACCCTATGAGAAATTTGGCTATATATATTACGCCAGAAACTGCAAAAACCACCTGTGATCCTCCTTGATATCAGCTGATATTTGAGAATTAGTAAATAGAACAAAACTCTCTTGTAAGTGTAAAAGATGTGATGCTTTTAATATGGAACTTTCTGAAAAAGTGATTCTATCTGAGTCTTGAATGTAGTACGTAAAGACTTGGCTTTAAACGTCTCACCTTCTATTCTCTAATGCTATCAGGTTACAGTTCTTATGAATTTGATTTTAAGACAGCAATAAAAGCAACTTTTTCCAGTTTATTCTGCATGAGGCTCCATGCCCAAACTTCCACAACATAATTACAATAACTTTGAAAAATTAGCACCTGTATACAGGATCTGATGCTACTATGAATGAATATAGACAACACCTACAAGATTCTAAAGGTATGTCTGGCATCCCCATGGTGTGACTGAAACCACTTATGCATTTTTTCAAAGTATTTAATCCAGTGACTTCATGCTTTCTCATATATATATATATATATATATATATATATATATATATATATATATATCTTGAAATAAAACAAAAAGACAGATTTTCAATTAAACTCCCCTTTTAAAAAATGTCTAATATGTACCAAGCCCCAAAATAAGGGCTATAGGAAGCTCTTGCCTACAAGGAAATGACAATTTTCTGATATACAAATGGTTCTAGCAGTGTCTTTCTTCTGCTAAAATTTTAAGGACCAAGGACAGTTACAGCACATCTATCTGGCTCCAAATTACAAATAAGCTTTGTGGTTTTTGTTAATATATATGAATAATTATTGCCCAGTGATAACAGCAGAAATTGAATTGAAAAGTAATCACTGCTTCTTGGAAAGAATAATTTCACATTTACTATATTCTCTAGAAAACAAAGCCTAAAATTATTTTTTTTTTCAGAATTGTTCCTTTGATCCAGGAGAGAATTAGAACATGATGCTATAAGCACTGGCTTCAGCCCTTTAGTGCACATGGGAAATGAAGTAGCATGAGAATAAAAACTGAGAGTTGGAAATTGCAATGCTTTGGAAAGGCTGAGATTGAGGCTTAACATAGGACACCATCTGAACATGGGTCTGTTTATGGGTATGCACCAGTAACCTGGGCAGGAAAAAGGAGGGCTGGGCTCAACCCTGGGAAACAAAGAATGGTGTGGCCACAAAGGTACATATCACTTAAATGCTCAGGGTCAGAGGAGGGGTGTTTTTGGTATGGAGTGGGGAGGGAGGCAAGTTAATTTTTTCTCGCTAGATTTTATTTCATTATGACCTAAGGAATATCAGAATCAAGGATGTATCCCTGGAAAATTACTTTCAGACTTTCAGGCTGCTGATGAGTATTCTAGATCTCAGCCAGGCTACTGGGCCACCTTGGTTTTGAAGACCCAGGGGTGGAGAGGTGGGGGACACAAATGGTCTGGCCAGAGGGAGGACACACAGGAAAACTCCTCATTGAAGGAGAAAGGTAGCATTGAATCTCCATTAGAACTAATCTATGTGAGCCTCATATTACTTGTTTGATGCAATGAGGAGAGTATTATCTACATTATTGACTGCTATGAGGTTAGGCTGTGTATATAAAGTCCTTTGTGTATAAGAGATGTTCAGTCAAGAACAGCTATCAGTCTTAGAGAAGATGTCCTCTGGTGGTGTTTTGTTTTGTTTTGTTTTGTTTTATTGAAGTATAGTTGATTTACAATGTTGTGTTAGTTTCAGGTTTACAGCAAAGTGATTCAGATATATATATATATATATATATATATACTTTTTCAGATTCTTTTCCATATAGGTTATTACAAGATATTGAATATAGTTCCCTGTGCTATACAGTAGGTCCTTGTTTTTAATCTAATTTATATATAGTGGTCTATATCTGTAAATCCCAAATTCTTTAATCTTCCCCCTCCCTTTCCCCTCCTCCTTTTTCCCTTTTGGTAAACATAAGTTTGTTTGCTATGTCTGTGAGTCTATTTCTGTTTTGTAAATAAGTTCATTTGTACCATAGTTTAGATTCCACATATAAGTGATATCATATGTTATTTGTCTTTCTCTGACATACTTCATTTAGTATGATTATTTCTAGGTCCATCCATGTTGCTGCAAATAACAATATTTCATTATTTTTATGGTTGAGTAATATTCCATTATATATATATATATATATAAACACATACACATATGCCACATTTTCTTTATCCATTCCTCCGATGGACATTTATGTTGCTTCCATGTTTTGTCTATTGTAAATAGTGCTACTATGAAAATTGAGGTGCATGTATCTTTTTGAATTAGAGTTTCCATCTTTTCTAGGTATATGCCCAGGAGTGGGATTGCTGGATCATATGGTAACTCTATTTTTAGTTTTTTTAAGGAATGTCCATACTGTTCTCCAGAGTGTCTGAACCCACTTGCATTCCCACAAACAGTGTAGGAGGGTCACTTTTTCTCTACACCCTCTTCAGAATTTATTATTTGTAGGTTTTTTCATGATGGCCATTCTGACCAGTGTGAGGTAACACCTCAGTGTAGTTTTGATTTGCATTCCTCTAATAATTAGCAATATTGAGCATATTTTCATGTGCCTGTTGGTAATCTGTATGTCTTCTTTGGAGAAATATTTATTTAGGTCTTATGACCATTTAAAAACATTTGTTTTATATTGAGCTGAATGAGCTGTTTGTATATTTTAGAAATTAACTCCTTGTCAACATCATTTACAAATATTTTCTCCCATTCCATAAGTTGTTGTTCTAGTGGTGTTTAAATAGTTTAAAAATTGATTACTTCCACAAGCCTAACTTTTCTAGAATAGAGCAGTTAAAGATGCCTTCAGAGCCCAAAACTCAAGAGGAGTCTCATTGAATTTAGGAAGAGAAGATAATTTGCAGATGACTGGGTGCTTGTGGCAAAGAATGGATGGATGGAAAAGACCTTCAAGATGGCAGAGGAATAAGATGTGGAGATCACCTTCCTCCCCAAAAATACATCAAAAATACATCTACATGTGGAACAGCTCCTAAAAATCACCTACTGAATGCTGGCAGAAGACCTCAGACTTCCCAAAAGACCTTGGTCCTCTGGCTGGCTGTCAGGCCTGAGCTTCTGAGGTGGGAGAGCCGAGTTGAGGATATTGGATCACCAGAGATCTCCCAGCCCCATGTAATATCAATTGGCAAGAGCTCTCCCAGAGGTCTCTGTCTCAAAGCTAAGCCCCAGCTCCACTCAAGGAACAGCAAACTCCAGTGCTGAATGCTCCAGGCCAAACAAGTACTAGGGAGATTGGGATTGACATATATACACTAATATGTATAAAATGGATAACTAATAAGAGCCTGCTGTAGAAAAGAAGAAATAAAATAAATTTTTAAAAAAAATCTAGTGATGGACACCCCACACCAAACAACTAGGAAGAGAGAAACACAACCCCACCCATTAGCAGAGAGGCTGCCTAAAATCTTAATAAGGTTACAGACAGCCTAAAACACATCACCAACATGGTCCTGCCCACAAGAAAGACAATATCCAGCCTCATCCATCAGAAACAGGCACCAGTCCCCTCCACCAGGAACCCACTGTACCAACCGTACCCACTGTACCCACTGGGGGCAGACAACAAAAACAATAGAAACTATGAACCTGCAACCTGTGAAAAGGAGACCCCAAACACAGTAAGTTAAGCAAAATGAGAAGACAGAGAAATATGCAGCAGATAAAGGAGCAAAGTAAAAACCCACCAGACCAAACAACTGAATAGGAAACAGGCAGTCGACCTGAAAAAGAATTCAGAGTAATAATAGTAAAGATGATCCAAAATCTTGAATGGAGAAAATATAAGAAATGTTTAACAAGGACCGAGAAGAACTAAAGAGCAAACAATGATGAACAACACAATAAATGAAATTTAAAATTCTATAGAAGGAATCAATAGCAGAATAACTGAGGCAGAAGAAGGGATTGACCTGGAAGATAAAATAGTGGAAATAACTACTGCAGAGCAGAATAAAGAAAAAGGAATGAAAAGAATTGAGGACAGTCTCAAAGACTGCTGCACCAACATTCGAACTATAAGGGTGCCAGAACCAACATTCGAACTATAAGGGTGCCAGAAAAAGAAGAGAAAAGAAAGGGTCTGAAAAAATATTTGAAGAGATTATAGTTGAAAACTTCATAATATGGGAAATGAAATAGTCAATCAAGTGAAGGAAGCACAGAGAATCCCATACAGGATAAATCCAAGGAGAAACATGCCAAGACACATATTAATCAAAATATCAAAAGTTAGGGGCTTCCCTGGTGGCTCAGTGGTTGAGAGTCTGCCTGCCGGTGCAGGGAACATGGGTTCGTGCTCCGGTCCGGGAGGGTCCCGTGTGCCGCGGAGCGGCTGGGCCCGTGGGCCATGGCCATTGGGCCTGCGCGTCTGGAGCCTGTGCTCTACAGTGTGAGAAGCCACAACAGTGAGAGGCCCGAATACAGAAAAAAAAAAAAAATCAAAAGTTAAATACAAAGAAAAAAATATTAAAAGTAGCAAGGAAAAAGCAATAAATAACATAAAAGCGAATCCCCATAAGGTTAAGAGCTGATTTTTCAGCAGAAACTCTGCAAGTCAGAAGGGAGTGGCAGGACATATTTTAAAGTGACAAAAAGGAAAAATCTACAACTATGATTATGCTACCAAGCAAGGATCTAATTCAGATTCGATGGAGAAATTAAAACCTTTACAAACAGGCAAAAGATGACAGAATTCAGCACAACAAAGCCAGCTTTACAAGAAATGCTAAAGGAACTTCTCTAGGCAGGAAACACAAGAGAAGGAAAACACCTACAAAAACAAACCCAAAACAATTAATAAAATGTAATAGGAACATACATATCGATAATTACCTTAAATGGAAATGATTACATGCTCCAACCAATAGACATAGACTGGCTGAATGGATACAAAAACAAGACCCGTATATATGCAGTCTACAAGAGACCCACTTAAGACCTAGGGACACATACAGACTGAAAGTGAGAGAGTGGAAAAAGATATTCCATATAAATGGAAATCAAAAGAAAGCTGGAGCAGCAATTCTCATATCAGACAAAATAGACTTTAAAACAAAGACTATTACAAGAGACAAAGAAGGACACTACATAATAATCAAGGGATCAATCCAAGAAGATATAACAATTGTAAATATCTATGCATCCAACTTAAGAGCACCTCAATACATAAGGCAAATGTTAACAGACATAAAAGGGGAAATTGACAGTAACACAATAATAGTAGGGGACTTTAACACTTCACTTTCACCAATGGACAGATCATCCAAAATGAAAATAAATAAAGAAACACAAGCTTTAAATGATACTTTAAACAAGATGGATTTAATGATATTTATAAGACATTCCATCCAAAAACAACAGAATAAACTTTCTTCTCAAGTACTCATGGAACATTCTTCAGGATAGATCATATCTTGGTTCACAAAAGAAGCTTTGGTAAATTTAAGAAAATTGAAACCATATCAAGCATATTTTCTGAGCAAAACGCTATGAGACTACATATCAATTATAGGAAAAAACCTGTAAAAGATACAGACACATGGAGGCTAAACAATACACTACTAAATACCCAAGAGATCCTGAAGAAATTAAAGAGGAAATCAAAAAATACCTAGAAACAAAAGACAATGAAAACACAATGACCCAAAACCTATGGGATTAAGCAAAAGCAGTTCTAAGAGGGAATTTTATAGCAATAAAATCCTACCTTAAGAAAGAAGAAATATCTCAGATAAACAACCTAAACCTACACCTAAAGAAATTAGAGAAAGAAGAACAAAAAAAAACCCCAAAGTTAGCTGAAGGAAAGAAATCATAAAAATCAGATCAGAAATAAATGAAAAAGAAAGGAAATGATAGCAAAGGTCAATAAAACTAAAATCTGGTTCTTTGAGAAGGTAAACAAAATTGATAAACCATTAGGCAGACTCATAAAGAAAAAAAGGGAAAAGAGTCAAATCAACAGAATTTGAAATGAAAATGGAGAAGTAAAAACTGACACTGCAGAAATACAAAGGGTCATGAGAGATTACTTCAAGCAACTATATGCCAGTAAAATGAATAACTTGGAAGAAATGGACAAATATTTAGAAAAGCACACACTTATGAGACTGAACCAGGAAGAAATAAAAATATAAACAGACAAATCACAAGCACTGAGATAAATTTTCCAACAAACAAAAACCCAGGACTAGAGGGCTTCAGAGGCTAATTCTATCAAACATTTAGAGAAGAGCTAACATCTAACATTCTCAAACTCTCCCAAAATGTAGCAGAAGGAGGAACACTCACAAACTCATTCTACAAGGCCACCATCACCCTGATACCAAAACCAGACAAAGATGTCACAAAAGAAAGAAAACTATCGGCCAATATCACTGATTATCACCGCACATTAAAAGGATCATAAACCATGATCAAGTGGGGTTTACCCCAGGAATGCAAGGATTCTCCAGTATATGCAAATCAATCAACATGATGCACCATATTAAGAAACTGAAGGATAAAAATCATATGATCATCTCAATAGATGCAGAAAAAGCTTTTGACAAAATTCAACACACATTTATGATAAAAACCCTCCAGAAAGTAGGCACAGAGGGAACTTACCTCAACATAATAAAGGTCATATATGACAAATCCACAGCCAACGTAGTCCTCAATGGTGAAAAACTGAAACCATTTCCACTAAGATCAGTAACAAGACAAGGTTGCCTACTCTCACCACTATTATTCAACAGTTTTGCAAGTTTTAGCCACAGCAATCAGAGAAGAAAAAGAAATAAAAGGAATCCAAATCGGAAAAGAGAAGTAAAGCTGTCACTGTTTGCAGATGACATGATACCATACATAGAGAACCCTAAAGATGCTACCAGACAACTACTAGAGCTGATCAATGAATTTGGTAAATAAGGATACAAAATTAATGCACAGAAATCTCTTGCATTCCTATACAATAATGATGAAAAATCTGAAAGAGAAATTAAGGAAACACTCTCATTTACCATTGCAACAAAAAGAATAAAATACCTAGGAATAAACCTACCCCAGGAGACAAAAGACCTGTATGCAGAAAACTATAAGACACTGATGAAAGAAATTAAAGATGATACAAACAGATGCAGAAATATACCATGTTCTTGGATTGGGAGATTCAACATTGTGGAAATGACTGTACTACCCAAAGCAACCTACGGATTCACTGCAATCCCTATCAAACTACCAATGGCATTTTTCACAGAACTAAAACAAAAAATTTCACAATTTGTATGGAAATACAAAAGACCCCGAATAACCAAAGCAATCTTGAGAAGGAAAAACAGAGCTGGAGGAATCAGACTCCCTCACTTCAGACTATGCTACAAAGCTACAGTAATCAAGACAGTATGGTACTGCCACAAAAACAGAAATATAGATCAGTGGAACAGGATAGAAAGCCAAGAGATTAATCCACGCACATATGGTCACCTTATCTTTGATAAAGGAGGCAAGAATATACAATTGAGAAAAGACAGTCTCTTCAATAAGTGGTGCTGGGAAAACTGGACAGCTACATGTTAAAGAATGAAATTAGAACACTCCCTAACACCATACACAAAAATAAACGCAAAATGGATTAAACACCTAAATGTAAGTCCAGACACTATCAAACCCTTAGAGGAAAACATAGGTAGAACACTCTAGGACATAAATCACAGAAAGATCCCTTTTGATCCACCTCTTACAGAAATGGAAATAAAAACAAAAATAAACAAATGGGACCTAATGAAACTTAAAACCTTTTGCACAGCAAAGGAAACCATTAACAGGATGAAGAGACAGCCCTCAGAATAAGAGAAAGTATTTGTGAACAAAGCAACTGACAAAGGATTACTCTACAAATATACAAGCAGCTCATGCAGCTCAATATCAAAAAGTAAACGACCCAATCCAAAATGGGCAGAGGACATAAATAGACATTTCTCCAAAGAAGCCATACACATTGCCAACAAACACATGAAAGGATGCTCAATATCATTAATCATTAGAGAAATGCAAATCAAAACTACAATGAGGTATCACCTCACAGGGGTCAGAATGGCTATCATCAAAAAAGTCTATAAACAATAAATACTAGAGAAGGTGTGGAGAAAAGGGAACCCTCTTGCACTGTTGGTGGAAATATAAATTGATACAGCCACTATGGAGAACAGTATGGAGGCTCCTTAAAAAACTAAAAATAGAACTACCATGTGCCCCAGTAATCCCACTACTGGGCATATATTCTGAGAAAACTCTAATTTAAAAAGAGTCATGTACCACAATGTTCATTGTAGCTCTATTTACAATAGCCAGGACATGGAAGCAACCTAAGTGTCCATCAACTGATGAATGGATAAAGAAGATATGGCACATATATACAATGGAATATTACTCAGCCTTAAAAAGAAACAAAATTGAGTTATTTGTAGTGAGGTGGATGGACTTAGAATCTGTAATACAGAGTGAAGGCAGTCAGAAAGAGAAAAACAAATACCATATGTTTACACATATATATGGAATCTAAAAAAAAAAAAATAGTTCTGACAAACTTGGGGGCAAGATAGGAATAAAGACTCAGATGTAGAAAATGGACTTAAGGACACAGGGAGAGGGAAATGGAAGCTGGGACGAAGTAAGAGAGTGTCATTGAGAAATATGCACCACCACATGTAAATAGATAGCTAGTGGGAAGCAGCCACATAGCACAGGGAGATCAGCTCAGTGCACTGTGACCACCTAGAGGGGTGGGATAGGGAGGGTGGGAGGGAGCCACAAGAGGGAGGAGATAAGGGGATGTATGTATACGTATAGCTGATTTGCTTTGTTATACAACAGAAACTAACACAACTTTGTAAAGCAATTATACTCCAATAGAGTTTAAAAATTAAAAAAAAAAAAAGAATCGTTGCATGGAGGACTAAAACTTCTATCCTTTTTAAGAAACAGTACTTCTCCATCAGTATGCTAAATTTGAACCATCTTGACCACATTAGAGTGAAAGTGAAGTGAATACTCTGGAAACGTCAACAAGTTTTAGCACAGCCACATTAAGAACTTGGAAAGTAAACATATTTTTTTTCTATGAAACTAATCTCACAGGGCCTAATAGTCCCATTTGCAACTGATAGTGTTGATTCACATGAATGTGAAAATAATGACTTGAATCTAAGAAACCAGAAGACAATGATTACTTTTCTAAAGTTAAAGTGATAATCAAAGGTCTTTTCAAAATGCTTCCTGGCTTTCTTGGTCAATTAATTGCAGAATTTTTTTTTTAAATAGCAGTTAAATTTGACATTTGAACATTGCTAAGTTTTTTGCATATGTGATGACTTGTCTTTGTACCCAGGCCTTCTTCTATGTACAAAATAAGAGGTCATATCAGGTCTTATGTCTTTTGTCATCCTGCTCATTTTGAGTTCTTTACTTTATTGGAAGAGCAAATGCTGAAAGACCTGATATACAGGATTTTATTAGTAATATTTATAAACTGAGCATTTAAAATTAATAGAAGTTATTCTCTGTCATAAAAGAATAAATATATCAAAGAATATAACTCCTAGGTATTGAAAAATCTGGCCATGTTTGAGATTTAGAAAATGATTAAATACTAGTTTTTAAATGTTTTGGTTTTGGAAAGTTGCCAATTGGGTTTTGCCAAACACATTTTTCTGTCATTTCACAACCCATGTGTGTGTTTTAATGAATGTGTAATCCGTATGTTCTGATTCACTTAAACTTAACTTGACAAAATCTGTTTTAAGAATAATATGATTTCCAAGAAGACTTTAGAGCTGTCCTAAGAAGCCACATCTTTAATTTTAAAAAGGAAGTCATAGTTTATGATGAATAAGTGGAACTGATTTATAAATTTGGAATACAAATCTAAATCTGAGATCCACATTTTAACAGCTTTACTAACTCATGCTTAGTGAAATAAATAAGATTCAACTCTGTCATCATTATGCTGTATAAAATGGAAGGTAAAGAGAAACATGGCCCATCTTTCCACTTCTATTGAATGCACCAAGAAGAAAGATAGCAATGGTGAGAAGCCAGAAAGAAAATTTAAATTTATGTTTCTTTTACATGCCATACCCAACCCTTAAAATACCTCCCATGGTAATTTACAACAAACATTTTAAAAACAAAGTGAACAGAAAACAAGGCTTGTGGAAGGAAGCAATGAATAGTAATGTAAAAGCAATGTGTACCTAGGGAAAAATTCAGATCCCAGCTGGAATCATAAATGATTCTGTGCTCCACAAAGAAGGGGAGCTGAACCTGAGGTGGAGAATGGTGCTAAGATGGTTTCATAGGTTGGGAGCAGCCCTTAGACCACAAGTGAAGAAAACACAAGTTCTCTGTAGATGAAAACATTTTCTAGTTAGGTCCTCAATTTTTACAGAATAAGTTATGTGCTGTAGGAGTCAACTTACCTAGGAGATGAAACAAACCCAAAGTTATATACAATATATGTTCATAACACAAAAATCAGCACACATACAACAACAACAAAAATGTCATAAGAAAGCAAGTTACTATAAGTGAAAGTCAACAGAAACAATAAATAACATATTACATTCCCAAGAACGTCAGATATTGGAAATATCAGATATAGAATAAATGTGTGTAAAGAGTTTAAAGAAATAGGAATATAATTTTAAAAATAAGCAATTAATAGATATTCTCAAAAATACCATAGCTTACTTGAAAAGGAACCAAATAGAACTTTTAGAAATGAAAAATAAAATCAATGAAATAAAAGTACAATGGTTGTATAAAACAAATATAATTAAGAAAGATTTTAACTGAATGCTGCATAGAGACACGAGGAGATGGGAAAAAATGAAAGAAAATTTAAAGGACGTGGAGAAAAGAAAGAGAAACCAATAAAAATCTGTGTCAAAATGAGAACATTTTTTAAATGGAGAAGCAATAGTCAAAGAGATAACAACGATAATTTTCTAGAACAATAGGAGACATGAATTCAGAGAAACCGAAATGTATGACAAGCAGGATAAATTTTAAAAATTACTCACATTGTAGTGAAGCTTCAGAACATCAAACACAAAGGGAAGTTCTTTAAAGCATTCAAAAATAAATTACTTGTAAACGAAACACCAATAGGCAACTTTTCAAAATCAAGGCCAAGAAAATAGAATATTTTTAAGGTATGGTGAGAAAATAACTGTCAACTCAGAACACTGTATGCAACATAACTATTTTTTAATGATGAGAATAAATAAAAACATTTTCAGAAAAAGAAAAATACAGCATTTACTTCCAAAAGAAATTTACTAAAGAAACTTCTGTGAAATATACTTCAGAGAAAAGAAAAAAACTCCAAAAATAAGGTCTACGAAGCAAGAAGTAGAGATGATCAAATAAATGTAACATAGTTTGGCTAATTGATAATAAATCTAAACATACCATCTTTATAAAAATTAAAATAAAAACCAAGAGTTAAAATACTGGAACATATTAGCCTGTGTCTATTCAATATTTTCTTGGAGGTCTGTTGTGGGTTGAATGATTTCTCCCTGAAAGAAATACCCTAGGTATTTCCAGAAATACCCCTGAAAATTGACCTTACTTGAAAATAGGGTCTTTGCAGATGCAGTTAAGGATCTGAAGATGAGAACATCCTAAATTTAAGATGGATTCTATATCCAAGGACCCTGTCCTTATAAGAGAAAGGAGAGGGAAATGAGAGACACAAACACAGAGAGGGAAAGTCACATGAAACAGAAGGAGCAGTTGGAGTAATGCAGCTATAAACCAAGGAATGCCAAAGGTTGGCAACAGTCATCAGAAGCTAGCAGAGAGGCATGAAACAGTTTCTCCCTCAGAGCCTCAAGAAGGTACCAATGCTGCCAACATCTGGATTTCAGATTTCTGATGTCCAGAGCTGTGAGAGAATAAATTTCTGCTCTTTTAAGTCACCAAATTTGCTATAATTTGTGATGAAAGCCCTAGGATACTTTGTATTAAAGTCTTGACTAGTAAGAAAAGAAAAGAGACTAAGACCTATAAGGATTGTAAAGGAAATATAGAACTATCACAGATGATATGATTGCCAATATTGGCAAAAATCTAAAAGAGTGTATGTAAATCATTAGAATTAGAGTGAGAGTTTAGCAAGGTGACCACATATTAAATTAACATAGGAAAGTCAATTGCCTATCCATATACTGAAGAATACAAATAAAGTTTTCCCATTTATAATAATGGTGAAAAAATATTATACCTAAAAATAACAAAATATAAACAAGAGCTTCAGGGAATTTTTTACTTTATTGAAGACATTAGAGAAGACCTGAATAAATGGATATTACTCATGAGTAGAAAGATAGACTCATATATTAATTCTGCCCAAACTGGACCATTGATTAAACATAATTTCAATCAAAATTCTAAAAGGATGTTTGGAGGAGCTACTCAGGTTTTTCTAAAATCTGAAGAAAGAGAAAAGGTCTAAAGTTCATCAAAACAAACTAAAAAGAAAAATAAGGATGAGGACCTACTCTACCAGGTATCTACGTCTGTTGTAAAGCCATATACAGTGGTTTTCAACTGGCCATGTTATAAATGGAGTGTTTAAAATGGTGGGGGTGGGAAATGATTTTCTTACTCACAATGACTAGCAAAATGCTTTCTACCAAAACTAGCATCTTGCAATGTGTGAGGCAGTCTCATGTGACAAAGCCTCACATAATACTGCCCCAAATGCCAAGAGCCTCCTGATTAAGATGTATTGAGCTCTTATCTAGTAATGCACTGTCTAGTAATTAAGACAATGTAAGACCCTTACATATGTGGAAATGGAAATATTAACTAAATAACATTGCAGATCATTGAGTAAAGGATGGTCTCTGCAACCAATGATATTAGGACAATTCAGTATCCTTATGGAATAAAATGTCCTTTGACTCCTACTTCATATCACATTTTAAGTAAAATCTTTTAAACAGAAGAAAATTTATGAATATACTTGATGCCTTTGGAGTACAGAAGGGTTTATTAAAGAAGACCCCAAAGCACTAGCCATAAAATAGAAAAATATATGGCTACATTAAAACTAAATACTGCTTAACAAGAGGCAATAGAGAAAATGAAAACAAATCACAAAATGGGAGAAAATATTTTTGAAAAAATAACTAAAAAAAATATTGTATCTATACCATATAAAGTACTTGAATCAAGGCAATAAAGAAAAAGATAACCTAATAGCAATTGGGCAAAACATATAAGAAGTGTTTTACATAAAATGTATAGATGACAAATAAACATATGAAAAAATACTCAACCTTACCAGTAATCAAGGAAATGAAAAACTCAATTAAATTTCATACCAAAATGGCAAAAACTAAGAAATCTGCCAATTTTAAGCATTAACAAGAATCTGGAACAAAGAAAACAATATCTATCATTATTGGAGAGGTAAATTGGTACAATCACTTGGAAAGCAATTTGGCTTTATCTTCAGCTTTTCTACCCAGTACATTCAAAACATACAAATATAAAACCAAAAGTTTTATGAATACTCTTAATCTGATAGTTTTTTATTCAATTATTTCATTTATAAAAATTTCTGGCTAAGGCTTATTAAACTTATTTTATGATCTGATAATGACTTCTAATTCATAGTTTAAAAAATATTGCTCTAGAGAAACTCATAGGTTATCATGGAAACAAGATAATTCAAAATTTTCATAATGGCATTGTTTATAACAGCAAAAAAACTGGAAACTATTGAAATGTCCATCAGCAGAAAAACAATTAAATTGTGATACATTCAGAGGAAGGAATATTATATAACAATGAAAATGAGTGAACTCTTACAAAACATCAATGAATCTTAGAAATATTATTTTGAAAGATAAAAGCAAGACATGGGTTAATACAGTGTCATTTTTATAAAGTTAAAACAGTAAAAAATAAATCATCTAAATTTTAGATTGTATACTTACAAATCTAAAAAGAAAAGAAAAAGCAAAGGAATGCTAAATCCAAAATTCAGAATAATTGTTACTCCTGGGTACGAAGCAATGGACTCAGAAAAGAGTATGCAGATGCCTGCAATGGAAATAGGTCTTGTAGGTAGTGAATTTACGTCCATTTATTTTATTATTTTACTCCTTCACAATTTCCCCAAATATGTTATATATACATTAAATATTATATAAAGGAATCTAAAACAAACAAAAAAAGCTGAAAAAGAACCCTTTAATAGTTTTGAAACCTGAGATGCTATTGAGGTAGATGCTAACACACACTTCTTAATTTCCATGAAATAAGTAATAGATGGCCAGGGAGAGGCATGCAAGAACTTTCTGGCAGCTTTATTGGATTCTGAATGAGTTACAGAGGGAGGGTGTGCCTCCTGAGACACTTTAGTGTGGCTTGACAGTCATATGTCTTCTGTGGCTTAGGAGTGGTCTTGTCTAAGGCCAGGATTGATGTTCAGGGGATGGATTAGATGACCTCTTTGACCCTCTTCAGCATACGATCCTTGGTCTTCCTGTCTTGTCCTTCTCTGGGCCTTGACAACAGCACAGCCCCACTCTCTGCCCATGCTTTCCGTGTCTACATTAAACAGTCTACCAGGGAACGCAGACTTTCTATTTTTAAATGAATGCTATCTCTTGGACAAAACATTCATCAGAGGTGGTAGATAAATCTAACAACCTAAACTATCAACTCTGGACTTTGAACTTTTTACCTTCCTCAAGGAATGTTAGTGTCCATAGGGACTAAAAGGAATACACACAAACATATCCATACTATGCATTTATTATATTTAAAAGTCTGTGTTTTTACCAACAAAAAAATTAGAAAAATTCTGTATCTCAACAAATATATATAATTAAATATATATACATATTATACATACACACAGAGATATACATGAAAATGAGATTTCTAAATAAGATCCTGCAACTAAAAACTATGGTTTTAGAGACTAAACAAAGTAATAATATGAATATTGCTTATCTCTTGGTGGCACCCTCAGCACTTCTTGGTCGAGGAAGCCAACAACTCAGCATCCCCAGTTCCTGGGGAAGTTTCTGGATGCAGCCCAAGTTCGTTTCACTCCAGCCACATGAGGGAACTTCAGAACCCGAAATCAGGCAAGTAATTCTCACTTAGATCACAACTACAGTAATATATGCTACACTACCACACTTGATGAACCTCAAAGTAATTTGAGGTTCAGGTACACAAAGATCTTCATACTGAAATTGTTAGGCTCATCAAACCAATTCAATAATCTCCATCCCCCTCCCCCTGCCTGGAGCAATGCCTTGACATACACTTTTGCTTCTCATAGAGTATTTGCATTTTGTGATTTAGGGTGACTTAATAAAGTTATTTTTCTTTGGTTTCTTTCATTTCGAGATGTTTCAGAGGTCTTTGACTATCTGTTCATAGACAGAATATAAGACAGGTTTGTTTCTTAAGGAGAGGAAATTCCAGCTTCCTAGAAAACATCTCATTTATTATTTGTGGTAGAGGAGGAAGGTGTGCTCAAGGAGAACTTTCTTTTTTTCTATTCCAATAGAAGACTTTTATAATAAGAATATATTTGTATATTACTTGTGTCCTTTAAAATAAAAAAAATAAAATCAATTGAAAAAGAAATCATTGGAAGGAGATGAGACATGAGCAGAGTGTATGATCTAACACACATGACCGCAATTTGAGGTTTTCAAGGCAAAAGCCTGTGTTCAATTTGCCACTGGAGTCTTATAGCAAGCATTGTACTTCCCCTAGCATCTCCACCCTTAAAGCAGCATCCAGCTGCAGCACAGATTCCCACCCAGACAGAATGCAGGTGAAACATCAGTACAGCAGGATCCCAGTCAAAGGGGGACATGTGGAGTTTAGAGAGTTTTAGAAAATTTTATTGCAGGAACACATGTGTTAGTGGAGCAGATGGAAGCAATTATGGCAGGAAAACTTTGCCCCATCCTTAAAACCAAATTCCAATAGTGTGAGCTCAGGCTAATGACTATCCTTGAGGACAAGTAAAATCAGACCACAGTGAATTTTGAAGATCGACTTCACATTGCATCAGGTCATGATCTGCCTGCTAAAAACTCATCAGAACTTGATATTATCTCTACCTCATTTCTCATTGGAAAGCGATGTGACCTCAAACTCACTCATCTAAGATTAATATGCTTTCCTGTAGTCTCTGTTATAAACCTCATCTGACATTGGCATTTTATACTCTGACTGGTAGGAAGTACAATTATGAATAGCTTGATTATTCCAGATAGGAGAAATTCACTTTGGATATTTCTGTGCATGTAGTCCTTTCTGACATGTTCTTCTCTATGAAGGAGACAGGCAGATACCTGCCATCTCTCTTAATAAATAGTATCACAGGAGTTAAGATGAAGAAAATGAAGAAGAATGAGATTGAGTGCTAAATCTGTGACCTATAAAACAGAAGGTTTAGATATAAATCCACCTCCATGAACTCTCTTGTCTAAGGGTTTATTCTGCAGACTTGGGCACTAAAGTAATTTTTCTCCCTCTTTGGCATTGTCATATGATTGTCTCTCCTTACAGGTAACTCTTAAAAAACCTGGCTTGTAATGATTATGGATGTATAGGTGATGTTTGTTTCATAGTAATATAGTATCACTTGCCAGAGGAGTTCAACTTCTTTACTCTCATGGAAACCCTGGCTGAATAATTTGCTGAAAAAGGAACAAAAGGACTAGAAAGCTATGAAAATTCAGGGTCCAGAGGAATAAAATAGATTTCTCAGTTTCTAAATTAGTCTTCTGTCAATATGCACAGTCTTCCTTCTTATCAAAAGATGAAATAATTTAGATACTTAAGATTTGACTTTTTAAATATTTTAGTACTCTAAGTAGAGGAATCAATGATAGTGTAAGTAAGTGTGTCTGTATAACATTGCTTTTGAGCTATTTCATTTAAGACACAATGCAAGATTCCAGAGGTAGTTCAAACAGTCATGCCAGCTCATTGCATATACACAACTGGGAGGAAATGTGCACACAGCATAGCAGAAATGGCACAGACCAAAAGTTAGAAAGTGCAGCTTCCATTCCTGGTTTTTCCAGAGATCAGGCTTGTTACTTTGGACAAGTGACTTAACTTTCCATTTCTCAGTGGCCTCATGCAAAATGGGAAGAATAAAACCTGCCCTATTTCCTTAGGTTAATTAAGTATGGAAATGAGAAAAATACATTTGAAAGTGTAAATGGAAGTGTGTTTGGCTAGGTGACCCAAACAATTATGGTCTCCCTTAGGTGACTAAATCTGTAACTCTCATTTTCTAATCTACTTCATTAGGACCCCTAGATAATGATGTCTGTTTCATTTGGGTACACCAAATTGAGCTACCTCCTCTTAGCAAGATCTAAATAAATTATTTGGAAATATATAAACTCAGCAAATGCAGTTGTTGGGAATAACCAAATCCTTACTGTGAAATTAACTACTATATTGAGTTTATTGGCAATTAACTTATACATGCATTCGTTCAGCAAATAATCCAGAGCACCTGTGATTTGTCATACTTTGTGTTAGATTCTAAGGATACAGTGATGAGGAAAATAGGGTAACCATAGCTGAAGTCAGAACATCTGCTCAACAGAAGCTGGGGGGAGTAGGAGAAGGAGGTGAGCAGCATCAGGAAACTCCCCAGGCTTGGTTGCTAACCAATGGGCTGAAGGGCCTCAGATTAAAATCATGTGGTCCAAATGAAAAGGCAGAGACTGATTTCTTGATTAGCCAAATCTGAAACACTGAGAAGTTATCCCATCATCCCTTTTGTAACTAGCAAACCCATTGGCCAGCATCTGAAGCCCAAGGCTACAAGGATTATGCCTTATTATTTGCCAGCTGACTTTGTCCCTTCTAATTCAAGAAATATTTCAAATCCATTTAAGTCTCCCCAACTCCCCAGTACCAATTCTCTGGTGTATGGTGCCATTATGTATCCACAGGGTTACTGAAGGTCTTCCCATTTCATTTACTGTACTCATGGCCCAACTGATTCTTTTTTTTTTTTAACAAGAGCTAGACTAAGGTATATAATCAAAAAAAAAAAAAAAATCAAAACATATTAGCCCTCTGCTTTAAATCCCTTTCATAGTTTTCTATTCCTTGAAAAATAAAATACAAATCCCACCATGGCCTCCAAAGCCCAGCTTTCTTTTTAGTTTTATCTCCTTCCACATCCTACCCTTTAGTGAGCTGCTACCACATTGACCTTTATTTTCTGAGAATCCAGCACGCTCTTTCTAGTCTATAAGCCTTCAGCCTACTTAGTCAGCCAGAACTATTCTTCCCCTTATTCTTCAAATAGTGGGCTTCTTCTCATCTTTCAGGTTTCAGCTCATGTTGCCTCCTCAGAGAGGCCTGCCCCAAATACTCTATATAAAGTAGCCTCTTATGCTACTCTCTGCTGGGCTTCACTCTGCTGACTTGCTTGCTGGATGCAATATTATGACATATAAGATATATATAAATATATGTATAATTCAGATGGCCAAATATATATTTCTCACATACATATTGTCTTCATCCATGGTTCCTGGCTCAGAGCTCCTAAAACCCTAGGAATTCCCTCTAATAACAGCAATAAATGTGTCTTTTGTTATGTTAATGAGGTGACTTTTGGAAAGCCCTTAGGTAACCTAAAACTGGGGAACTAATTGTCAAGAGAACCAACCTTGTGATTAGAGGGTTGGAATTTACAGTCCTCTCACTACTACCTCTGGGAAGCAGAGAGGGGCTAGAGATTGAGTTCATTTGCCAATGACCAATGATTTAATCAATCATGCCCATATAATGAAGCCTCCATTAAAACCCAAAAGGATGGGATTCAGAGAGCTTCCAGGTTGGTGAACACATGGAGATTTTGGGAGAGTGGCACCTGGAGATAGCACAGACACTCTGAGCCCTTTCCCCACAACTTGCCCCTATGCACCTCTTTCAGCCGTCTGTTCCTGACTTATATCCTTTTATGAAAAACTAGTGATCTAGTAAGTAAAATGTTAGTCTGAGTTCTGTGAGCTGCTCTAACAAATTAATCAAACCCGAGGAGGCAGTGGTGGGAACCTCTGACTTACAGCTAGTTGATCAGAAAAGCACTGGTAACTACGTGAGCTTGCAACTGGCATTTGAAGTGAGGGAGGGTGGAGCAGTCTTGTAGGACTGAGCCCTTAACCCGTGGGCTCTACTGTTATCTCCAGGTAGATAGTGTCAGAATTGAATTGAATTTAGGACACCCAGCTGGCATCCTGAGAACTGCTGACTTTTGGTATGGGAAACCTCCCCTCCACATATTGGATATTTGGTCTCAGAACACCAAAAGAATGGTATATGCCATAATCTGTCATTTGCTTATCTTTCATCTCCATCTCCCCCGTATTTTAGCTCCATGATGACACAGCCTTTGTCTATCTTCCACATTGTTTCATTCTCAATGTCTTGCACAGTGCCGTAAGCACTCAAAGACTGAAAGAATAACGTAAAACAAAATTTGTTCATAGTTCGTTACAAACAAGGGTGTAAGAATATAAAAGAAGGTGCAAGTAACAATGACTTGGAAATAGTAAGGACATAAGGAGGCAAGGAAAGAAAGCTTCTTGAAGCAGGAAAATTAACAGCTGGGTGCAAAATAATAAAATAACTGTTTCTAGATCAAAAAAATATATAGATATAAGGGACTATTCCACATTGTAACAAAAATGAGTAATGACAAAATGTGAGTAACAAAATGTGAGTAATGACAAGGCCTTATTCCAAGGAATCATACATTTTAGGTTCAATATAAATAAAGCATAGAGTGGATTGATGGAGTGTGGTCTATGAGGCCGAAATTGATCATGAAGAGTTTAATGCAACATGTTAAGATGTTTGTGCTTTATTTAATGGACAACAGGAATCAGCAAAATTAGAAGGCGAACATAAAATTGCATGACTTTTAGGAAAATAGATGTGATAGAGGATGCAATGGAATGAGCAGAGACTGGAAAGAGGAAGATACTTGAGAAGTTTTCAGTGGAGCATGGAACAAGTGATGAGCACTTAAAGAAGGCAGTGGTGGCAGGAATCAAGAAGGGGGGTCAGACAGAGAGAGAAAGAGAGAAATAGGGAGGGAGGAGGTGGGAGAGAGAAACAGAAGACCAACCAAATGGGGTAAAATGTTAACATAGGTGACCCTGAGCATAGAGAATATGAAGTTATTTATACTATTCTTGCTACTTTCTATAAATTCTAAATTATCGTCAAATAAAATGCTTTAAAAAGTTAAAAAAAAAGAAAGAAAGAAAGAAAAGGGGTCAGATAGGAGACAAGTGATGGATGTGATGGCCTGTAGCGAGTGAGCCGAGAAGGAAAATCAGAGGCGAATCCTGGTTTCTAATTTATTAAATCTAGTGGATGGTGAGTTTAGATGTAATCTCAAAAACAAAGAGAAAAAGCTAGTTTCAGCAAAAAGAACGTGACATCAATTCTTTTTTCTATTTTATAAGAACTTTTTTTTTTCCAGATAGGCAGAAAACTTGGAATACACAGGAGAAATGCAAAGGGAAAAAAAACAACTGGATTCCCATCTCCTAATTGCTATCATTAATAAAAGTTTGCTATGTGGCAGTATTTGCATGCAGACACATAGAAATTTTTGTTTGTTTTATGTAAATGGAAGCATAGCTTGTTTTTTCATATCACAATATATTACACCATTTTACAAAATAAAAAGAATGTTTACAAAGTAAATAAAATGTTTTTCTACCCCATAATTTTTTTTTTTTTTTTTTTTTTTTTTTGCAGTACGCGGGCTTCTCACTGTTGCGGCCTCTCCCGCTGCGGAGCACAGGCTCTGGACGCGTAGGCCCAGCGGCCATGGCTCACGGGCCCAGCCGCTCCGCGACACGTGGGATCCTCCCGGACCGGGGCACGAACCCGCGCCCCCTGCATCGGCAGGCGGACTCTCAACCACTGCACCACCAGGGAAGCCCTACCCCATAATTTTTTAATGGCCTCTTAACATAATATATTGTCATATGGCTACACCAAATTTTACTTGAACAATTCCCCATTGCTGAACACTTAGTATTTTTCAATTTTTATTGTTGAAAATAATGTTACAGCAAACATTTTTTAAAAATTCACTTTGAAAATACTAAAAGAACCTAAAAGGCAACTATAATAAATAAATAACTTCTGTTTTTAAAGCACTATGTTCTAAATATTGCACTAAGAGCTTTACAAACATTATTTTATTCAATCCCCACTACTATTGTTAACCCCATTTCACAGGTGAGAAAACAAAGGCATAAAGGGGATAAGAAATTTGTGCAGGTTCACACAGTTAAGTCCCAAAACAAGGATTCCATTACAGCAGTGGTCCCCAACCTTTTTTTGCACCAGGGACCAGTTTCATGGAAGACAATTTTTCCACGGACAGGGGGTGGGTGGGGGGGGGTGGCAGGGAATGGTCTGAGGATGACTCAAGCGCATTACATTTACTGTGCACTTTATTTCTGTTATTATTACACTGTAATATATAATGAAATAATTATACAACTCACCATAATGCAGAATCAGTGGGAGCCCTGAGCTTGTTTTGCTGCAACTAGATGGTCCCATCTGAGGGTGATGGGAGACAGTGACACCAGAAGTGTGTTGCTCGTGTCCAGTCTACTCTGTAATCTCATTTTGGTTGCTGTTACTTCAGAAAACCCTGCCTCACAAAGATAGGATGTTGGAAATGGAAGCAGGCTTCTCAGTGCTTTTGTGGCAATCTCAGGATATTCCGCCTTGACTTTAATCCAGAATGTATGGAGATTTGAAGTTGTCTCAAACATACTTTTAAAGGCACCGTCATATGTGATCTCAAGCAGTTGATCCTCTTCCAGCACGGGCAAAGTCAATTCACCTGGCTTAGTCACAAATGGGTTGCGGATCCATTCCTTCCCAGTTGGGGGGTCTTTTGTGGTTGGGAAGTAATGCTCAAACTCTTTTGAAAGCTGAGATAGGTGATCATGCCCCAGCTGGGAGAAAGAAGGCCCTGGCTCCATCTCTTTCAAAATCTCTGCTAATGTTTGAAACATGACAAAAATCCCAATGTTCACTCGTTGCCCCCATAATTCCAGTTTGGCTTTGAATGCCACCACTTTGTCTGCTGACTTGAACACAGTTGTCATTCTCCCCTGAAGCGACAGATTTAGTTCGTTGAGCAGGTTGAATATATCACACAAGTAAGCAAGTTTTGTGACCCATTCTGTGTCACTGAAATGTGCTGCCAGTGGTGACTGTTTTTCTAAAAGAAATCTCTGGAGCGGCTCTCATAACTCAAAGACTCTGGCCAGTGATCTGCCTTTAGAAAGCCATCTCACTTCTGTGTATAAGAGAAGACGTGTGTGCTCTGCGTCCATCTCCTCACAGAGCTGCGTGAACAGATATGAGTTATGGGCATGTGCTTAATGTGGTTGATAATTTTAATCACATCCTGCAAAATGTTGTTAAGTTCAGGTGACATTTTTTGGCTAGCCAGCATTTCTCTATGGATGACACAGAAGCAACCTCTTTGAAATGAGTAGTGAAACCAGAAAGATGTCCAGTCGTGGCAGCCACTCCGTCCGTGCATATCCTGACACAGAATGACCATTCAGTTTTCCTGATATGTAATCATTCAAATACTTGAATAGTTCTGCAGCTGTAATGTTGGTTGGCAACAAAAGTGCACATAACATATCCTCATGCACATCCTCTTGAAAAATATATCGCACAAAAACAAGCATTGTTGCCTCGTTGTCAGCATTGGTAGATTCATCAACCTGGATTGTGTACCACGGTGACTCATTAATCTCTCTAATAATTGTGCCTCAATATCCTGCTATCTCATCAGTTCGTCTAGTTATGGTGCTAGCCGAAAGAGGAACATGTGCCACCTTTTGAACTGCAGCCTCTCCTAAAAGTTCACAACAAATGCCTTTAGCAGCAGGCAGGATCCACTCTTCACCAATAGTAAAGGGCTTCTTAGCTTTAGCAATGTGGTTAGCCACTAAGAATGATGCTCTCAGTGCAGATACATTTGATGAAGTGGTGGCCTTCAATAATTGCTTCTGTTCTTCACGTTCACATTTTTCTCTTATGAAAAACTCCAAAGGCTTATCTTTTAATGCAGGGTGCTTGGTCTCCATGTGGCGAAGCAGTTTCAGAGGTTTCATGGCTTCACTGGATAGCTGGTCATTACATATTATACAAAGCAGGCTTGGAGAATGTGAATCACCTGTTGCAATGAAACCGCAATTTAAGTAGGACTCTTGGTATTGTCTTTTAAATGCACCTTTCTTTTTGTTGGCAGTCTTAGAGTCTTCTGCTGTCTCATCATTGAGACTTGCCCTCTTTTCAAAGAAGCTCTCCAGCGATGTTTGTTTTTTACTCATTTTGGCTAGGGTTAGCTCATGGGCTTACCAAAACTGTGACTGAGACAAGTACGCAGTGTGGGAAAGAGGCACGGATGGAAGGGGTAAATAAAATATTGGGCAGGCCACGCACGGACTAGAATAAGTGTTGGATTCTGACTTGAAGCCTGCCAACAGATGCAGTTTAATTGCCACTTGTCACTCACTGATAGGGTTTTGATATGAGTCTTCAAGCAATTGATTTATTATGGTCTCTATGCAGTCAAACCTCTCTGCTAACAATAATCTGTATTTGCAGCTGCTCCCCAGTGCTAGCATCACTGTCTCAGCTCCACCTCAGATCATCAGGCATTAGATTCTCATAAGGAGTGTGCAACCTAGATGCCTGTCATGCACAGTTCACAGTAGGTTTTGAGCTCCTATGAGAATCTAATGTCGCTGCTGATCTGACAGGAGGTGGAGCTCAGGAGGTAATGCGAGTGATGGGGAGCGGCTGTAAATACAGATGAAGCTTCGTTCCTTGCCCTCTGCTCCCCTCCTGCTGTGCAGCCAGGTTCCTAACAGGCCACAGACCAGTACTGGTCTGTGGCCTGGGGGTTGGGGCATTACAGTACAAAAACACACATTCTCAATCACTGCCCTATGCCACCTCACAGATAGCATTAGGAAATATGATCTACAACTCAGTAGAAGGTAGAAAATAAATATTAAGTTTTGTGAGTCATCAGCATCTACATGAATAGATTGCAATTCAGCGGTTGATTATCACCTGGGGAGATTCCAGATCACGTGGCTGGCCCCAGCACACTTCAATCAGAATCTCAGGTCTAGAGAGAGTAGAGCCCAGGTATTAGTAGGTTTTAAAAGTTCCACAGGTGTTGCGAATATGCAGCCAGCACTGAGAATCATTGATCTAAGGCAATTGAAGCCTGAAGCCAAGGACTGGATGAGATTGCCATGAGGCTACACCTAGAATGGAAAGTAAAGACACTACAGAACAATTATAATATATTTAAGAGGCAAACAAGGTTTCAAAACAAGGTTCCAGTCAGCAATAGCAGACAGAAGTAAGAAGCTCTCCAGAAGTGATTATTCTGGGGGTTATGGAAGAGAGAATTTTAGCAATAATACATATATGAAATCTAACACATGCCCACAGCTGTCATTCAACAATTTCAAATAATTTGTTGTAGTGATCTCAGGGTGATATTGATGTAAACTGCCAATCTTCCTTGACTTGCCAACTAAACTTCACGAGGATGGTTCAGAGTATGAGTCCTTTGTCATCCTGTTTCTGCATTGCTCTGTGGTAGCTCTGGTTAGTTCATTTCTATATCCCATAATGGTCCACTCTGACAAGGTTGCTTATAGGCTGGTAGAAAATACTGTATCTGAGTAAATAATTACTTTCAGTTCAATGCAGTGACTTTCTGCTACTTGCCTCAAAAAACCATACATTTTGATATATTAAATCATTTATTATATTATATAAAGAATATATGTTATAGAATGGTATATATAACTTATTATGTAGTCATATAAGTAAATCATATATATGATATCACATATTTTATGTTAAATATTTTAATTAAACAATTATAAAATAATATGTTAATCTCCCCCTCTAACATTTCATGAAACAATTTTATTTCAGCTTTTCACCAGCATATTCAGCATCCGTCTTCATCATCATTAGGGACATTTTAGTCATCTAAAATATTCTTCATAGCACAGCATGCTCATTTCTGTTTTTAAGTTAAAACAGAATGTATTTTGAAACTAGGTATAAGGCTGTGACTAGGAATTCCAAGCCATAAAATCTCTTTTCTATAACATCAATACAACTACTTTATTTATCCTAATTCTAATTTTTTTAACTTATATCTTATAATTTTTTATATATGTTTTTTATTTTGTTTGGATCCTCCTGCAGCCAGGGCTGAGACAAGGACTAGGGTGTAGAAAGTTTACCGTGAAGGTGATTCCAGGAAGCAGGAGTGGGAGAGCAGGGATATTGAGACAGGAAGGAGAAAAGATTTGGTGTCGCTATGGTGGGCAACAGGAGTGGGACTAGAAGGTCAGTTCCAGCAGGACCTCCTGAGAAGTATCCAGAGTATCTCCAGAATTATCCCCTGAAGGCTGACTCCCAGCCCCCATCCACTGAGTCCCATCGCCCATCAATTGAGGGTAACCCTGGGGGTGTTTATTTCCCATTACTTGCTCTTCACAGATAGTCCTGTGCAGTGGTTCCGGTGGGCCCCAACAGCTTCTGAGAAGTCAGTGGGGCAGAAAGTCTATGCTTGAGATTGGACCCTATTGGCATCAGGTGTGTTTGCCCTCCCAAGAAATGGCCAAAATTAGAGTTGAGCTCATGTGATGATGTGATACTGGCCACCAGAGACCTCCATCCTCGTTCTAAAATTCAAATAGTATTGCATGGTTTATTCTGAAAAGCAATGAGTACCCTGCCTCATACTTCCTGATCCCTCATTTCCTGTAACCCAGAAAATCATTTTCAACTCATTTGATTATTTATAATTTTATTTCCAATAAAATGCTTATTCTACTGTTTATTGATTTGTCATCACTTTTTGATATTTTCTTGTGACTTCCTATTACAAGTAATATTTACCCTCTTCCCAACATATGCTCTCCACATGTAGAAAATCCATTGCTCATCCTCCCAATAGATTTAGATTACAATTTGAGGTATTATTATAAATATTTTAAGTATCATTAAATATCAACATATATATATATTATTCACAGCTGAGTACCATAGTGCTATGATTACATATCCTTTCCTGTCCAACTTCTGTTTTCCTGGAGTTACAGGGATTTTTTTTTTTTTTTCCAGTTGCCTTTTGCCATCAAAGATTTAGCCTTATAATTTCTATAGAACTAAAAATCTCCACCGCATATTCTTTCAGATTTATTTTTCTTAATTGGAAGCACTACTCCTGGAGTCCTCCATTCCTTCTTCCAGGCTGGAAAAGCTGTCCTAGTTCATCCTGAACTTTTCTGCACAGTCATCCTGAGTTTCTCTTTTCTTCTTATCTGGGTTCTGGGGTTTTTTTTGCTTCATCTCTTGTTTCCTTGAACCCATGTCTTCATCTCACTTGTGCTCTCTCTGAGAAAGAGCATACAAGAGTTTTTATTTTTCGAGTCTTGTGTAAAAATATCTTTATTTTACCTCACTGATACATGGTTTGGCTAGGTATAAAATTTTAAGTTGAAAATTCTCTTTGCTCAGCATTTGAAAGCCATCACATTCTAGATTTCAGTTTTGCTGTGATACTCTAGAGTCATCCAGATTTCTAATCCTTTGAATATATTCTGCTGATTTTTTACTTGCTTTCTTTTCTTACCCACAATAATTTACATGCAGATTTTCATACAATGTGCTGAGCATTTCATGGGTAATTTCAATCTGAAAATCCATGTCCTTCAATTCTCAGAAGTTTTCTTTTGTTATTGTTTAATACCATACTTTTATTATTGTGTTTCTTAATTCAACATTGTTTTGTTTTCTTTTCATTAATTAATTTTATTTATTTTTGGCTGTGTTGCATCTTCCTTGTTGTGTGGGCTTTCTCTAGTTGCTGCGAGCGGGGGCTACTCTTTGTTGCAGTGCGTGGGCTTCTCATTGTGGTGGCTTCTCTTGTTGTGGAGCATGGGCTCTAGGCACACGGGCTTCAGTAGTTGCAGCATGCAGGCTCAGTAGTTGTGGCATGTAGGCCCTAGAGCACATGGGCTTCAGTAGCTGTGGTGCATGGGCTCAGAAGTTGCAGTGCACGAACTCTAGGGCACATGGGCTTCAGTAGTTGTGGCTTGTGGGCTCTAGAGCACAGGCTCAGTAGTTGTGGCACACAGGCTTAGTTGCTCCATAGCATGTGGGATCTTCCCAGACCACGGATTGAACCTGTGTCCCCTGCATTGGCAGGTGGATTCTCATCCACTGCACCGTGAGGGAAGTCCCTGCTTTGTTTCCTTGATCTATTTCCAGGATGCTTTCCTTTTCCATTATTTAAATTTTTGTTTCAACTGAAACAAAAAAGTGTTTTCTCAGTCTCAGATTTGTCCATTGTGCATTTTTGTTGCTATTTACTGACTTGTTTTTTATTATCCTACACTTGTTCATCCTGCCTTGCCCTGAGGCTAATAGTGTCTTTTGCTGTTAACTCTTTAGTGCCTCCTGAATTGCTATACAAAAATAAATTCTGTAAGGTTATACTTATGGATATTTTGGAAGTTTCCTTCTACTCCCTACACTGTCTCTGTTTCATACAGATGTCCCTTACCTCTTTATTTAGGCTTGGATCTTTCTTGTTCGAAGCATTCTATGAATGTGTGGTGATCTTTGGCAATTCACAGTACCAAGTCAATAAAAAGTTGATTGAAAGGATGTGTGTGGGAGCAGCATTTGTCACTCAGTGAGCTTCATTGTAGGATGGTTAGAAGGAATTCTGGACATTATGGTGGGGACTTTAAATGTTGGAATCTCAAAATCTTATTTGTCTAACAGTTTCTCCAGGGATATATTCTGTAATCCCCCAGCTTATATCTTGAGGCTTGACTGTCCAATTGCTAGGAGCAAAGAGAAGGCTTGCAGTTTCACTGTTCAATGTCTACTTTCTCTTGCTATTTCTTTTTCCCTCTAGCACTTCAACTCCACTCTCCACTGTGCCAGGGATCCAGAGACTGGTAATTCTGTGGTTTTGTTTCTCCAGAGAATATGGCTCTGCCTTCATAGCAGGATGAAGTAAGAGTTTCACTTTACTGGGGATGAGGCAAGGGGTGGGAGAGTGATAGGATCTGAGGGTCTGACTGCTTCTTATATAGATAATCAGACTTTCAGGTAACCTTCCTATTTTCACTTCACCTCTCACTCTCATCTTCTAGGGAAGAAAGCCAGTGCTTCAATCCTGGGTCTTTCTGACTTTCTTTTACTTGAATAAAGCTGCTTTCCATTGGTATCTGTTTCTGCGATGGTGCTTGGAGTTCAGCATTCTTTGGTCTCCTAAGTTAGATACTTCTCATCCATTCACTTCCCAACTCCATATATGTGCCAGCATCTCTCATCCACTTTCACCTCCTCTCCTGTTCCCTTTGTATTTGTGAGATTTTACTTTTTAAATTCCTTTACAGTAATTTTAAAAGGGTTTCAGACATACAAATACATGTGATCATGCCACCACAGTTAGCCGAAAGTCCCAACTTCTGTTGCTTCTGTTTGTGCTGCTCACATTTTGTTGCTAATTGTTATTGAACAAATTCATAAAACAAAGGAGCTGTAGGGTGGGCAGTGGAAAAGAAATGACATTCATCAAGTTATGTCTCTATGACAAGCACAATGCTAGGTACTTCCCACATAAAGTCTTATCAGATCCTTCCAGTCTCCATGTCATTCTATAATGGCCATTTTACAGATGGGAATCAAAGCTCATAAAAATTAAGTAATTTGGCGAAGATCACAAAGCTAGCCAGTGGAAGATCGAAGAATTCAATCCGAAGCCTATGTTCTTATCAGTGCATCAGCAATTGTCCTCCAAGTAATTTCTCTAAAATGCAAGGGAATGTCTCAGAATGTCAACTTATACCATCATTGTTGAACAAAATTATAAGCATCTGATATTTCACAAAGATTAAAAGCTATTTTTATGCTAAGAGCTGTCTCAAAGATTTTGTCTTAAAAATATTCCCTGTCTCTCTTTAGAAATTATTATTATTATTATTTTTTTTTTTTTTTTGCGTTTCGCGGGCTTCTCACTTTTGTGGCCTCTCCCGTTGCGGAGCACAGGCTCCGGACGCGCAGGTTCAGCGGCCATGGCTCACGGGCCCAGCCGCTCCGCGGCATGTGGGATCTTCCCAGACCGGGGCAGGAACACGTGTCCCCTGCATCGGCAGGCGGACCCTAAACCACTGTGCCACCAAGGAAGCCCTAGAAATTACTTTTGCTTGACTGATTGGTGGGGGAGGGCAAACCTCTCCTGGTTCTTTGCCCTGAGGTGTATAGTTTGGTTTTGTTGTTTAACTCTTTCATATCCACTGAGTTGCTGTATAATCATAAGGCATTCTTAGGAAACCAGGAAAGCAAGATGTTACCACCCTTAGGGATCTGGCTGAAGAACAAGAGCCTTCCTTAGATGAAATTCCAAGAAAGCAAAGCTTTAGTTGCTAATCCTCAAATCAGGGAGCCATAGTCTAAACCTGGAAATGAAGGGGGCGGTGAGAACATCTAGTTCAGAGCCTGGGGGGCTGGTAAGACAGAGCTGAGAACGGAAATGTGAGGGAGACTCACTTATAATCTTCTTCATTAGCTGCTTTTTGCCTGAGGCCATGAGGGGTGTAATGTGCTGGGTTTTATGTTTGTTCACTTTTTCAACTATATCCCACTGGTTCAGTGATTTGCCACACACACTTACTGAAGGGTAGAGCTTTTTTCTCTTGGTCCCCTCCAAGTATTGTCAGCTGCCTTAGGAATACAGAGTTAGTGCCAGCATCCATTTTAGCCATTCATGTAGAATCTCCTTTAATTTGATAACTCATTGCCCCTCTGGGGAACCCTTATAAACTTTATCTTTATACAGGTGATACATTCCTTTCTTGTGCATTTCTCTTTTTCTGTGTCTTACAATATCACCTCCTTACCTTATCCCTAACACATGTGAACACACACAAACTCACATATACAACAGAATGTGGATGTAAATCAAAAGCTTCATCCCCCAAGGCCCTAAATTATGCATAGGAAACAAGTTCCTTTCCCTAGTGGTAAACCTCCCATTTTCCTCAAGTAAAATCTCTTCTGAGTACAGCTATATGTCCTCATTTTCCTTCCATTCAGGGAGACTTCATTCAGAATAGCCTTTTTTATCTTCAGTGAATATGCTGCTGGATTTGAAAATGCATTAGGGCTTTCATTATGATTTGTAAAGACACATGCACAAATATAGTTAATATATTAAATAAAGACTATAATACACTTTTATAGACATTGTTATGGCATAGAGTTGAGAGGGCAATTTTATCTGACACTGTCTTTTAGCAGAGCAGAAATAATGTTACACTCAGCACTCCATGTGTAAAGAAACCAGAGTGGAGAAGATAAAAATACACAAGGGTAAGAATCTGTGACAGCATAGTCTCATGACATGTTGCTTTATTATTATTCTTAATAAGAATATTGATAGGGTAGGAAGTATTTCTGCACTGGAATATCCATATAATTATTTCTCAGCTGCATTATATAAAGAAAACCAAGTATTTAATATGTTTCATATTGAAAATAAGAGGAGGGAAAAAAAAACGAAAGCAGCAAAATAAAATAAGATAAATGCCCTGACTGAAGGCATTATTTCACCAAGTGTTATTAAATTGATGAGAAAATCTAATGCAAAATTCCCAGTGCTAAAGGACTAGGGATGCTCTGGGGACAGAAAGTGATTATGGTCTTTTCACCTTTGTGTTGTTGACGTTAAATGCAGAGCAGGTTTGTAAGTTAGAAACTGCTGATGCTGTGTGAGGCCAGTTGAGCGATCTCTGTGAAATGATTTATGGTGGTCTTAGGCCCGTTGTTTGTGGGCAAGAGCCACATGTCACGTGTGATTGGTGTAAGTAGTTCTTCATGACAGTACCTCTATTGGTTTTCCCCATTTTTGCATCATTATTCAACATTTTCTAAGAACAATTCTTTCACTTCCTGAGCAATAAAAGAAGCCGTTATTATTGATTGCCTATAATGTGCCAAGTTCTGTTTTTGACACTTGACTCCTGTTATTTCTAATCCTTAAGACAATCTTGCAAAATGGGCATTATTCCCATTTTACCCAAGAGGAGACTAAGGTTCAAAAGGATTAAACAATATAACTAATAAGTGATAGAAGCATATTTCAAACACGTTCACCGCACTCAGAATCTTGCACAATTTCTAGTAAATTAACACATATTCTCATTTTAAACGCAACCTGGAAACTCACATTTTCTCACTTTCTATAATGATTTCTGTAAAATGCCATGATTTTGATCCTAGGGACCAGGGGACCAAGTATATCCAGATACCTCCCTCCACAGTGTAAGTAACGATATTTGTACAAATCTAGCTGACCTCTTAAAGAAAATTAACTGGGTAAAAAAAAAAAAAAAAATGAGTAGAAGTAAAAGACACATACAAAAATATAGACAAACTGAAGCAAACTTAGAGAAGGGAAATCAAAACAGTGAGTGGCCCTAAAACCATGTAACAAGAGCAGTTAGTGAATAAATCAGGAGTGTTTAGTTTGGAAAAGAGTAAATTCAGATGGCGTTTTGTCATTTCTATCAATACTTGAAAGGCAGACATAAGGAAAAGAACGTTGACCTGTGCATATATGTCCAAAAGGGTAAGAATGGAGAACTTGGGAAGGTCTAGGTCAGCAATAAGGAGGAACTTTTTAAGAATCAGTTTTTAGATGGAACAGGCAGCCTAGAAAAGTAGCAAATTCTCAACTTTTAAAGGTGGATAGGAAAAAGCCAGCCTGTCAGCTAAAAGGAATTAAATACAAGGAATTCAAGAATCAGAATGGTGATTGAAATAGATTTCCTTTAAAGTTTTCTTTCAGTCTTGGATGAAAATTGGCAATCCTGATGCTTCTTGCCAAATATGTGCCACAAACACTTTGAGACACTTAAACTGGCACATAACAGTGCACACAATAGTTTCTTCCTAATAAAATTGGATGACCTTATCAAAGTGCTCTGTATTTCTTTCCTTTTTCTTTTTCATTCATTTTCACATTCGTGTGTCCTGCCACAGGTTTTCAGGGCAAAATGGTTAATTAATGCTCAGTCAACACAGCCTCTGCGTTGATTAGTTAATTCTATATTTGTGTCAGTGATGAAGAAAGTGACAGATTGAATAGAAAATTCTAGACAGGGTGTTAAAAATAAGGCAGGATGTGAGCCCTACACCTGGTCCCGTCACTGGTCAGGACACACCCTTCTGCCTTCCGTTCAGTGATTCTTTTTTACATGCTTTCTGTGCATTTCTGCTTTGCTACACACAGCCTTGAGCTAGAGAGAGCAGTGCATGCTAAAATGCTTGTCTGCTACAGGCATCGCCTGATTTCCTTCATGTGTGACTGCCAGCTCTTTTAAAAAAAGAGGCAAAGTTGGAGCACATCACAGAGTTCAAAACACGTAAGAGTGTTAGGTTCCTTTCTTTATCCTTGAAGGAGAAGGGCTAAGCATAAGAGAGAACAGAAGACCTAAGAATAGCTGAAACAAGGCAAACTAAAACTGGTCTACTTTTTAATGGGTCAGATTAATTACGGTCATGAGCCGGATAGGCCCTGTTTTATGAAAGAATGAGGAACTTCTACAGGTACCTTTTTTTCCCCAATGCTGGGAACTGATAGAGTTGTTGGATCTACCTAAAATACATACTTCTGGTTTAGCACCACAATGATACTGCTACAATATGTTTTTAAAATAAATTTATTGCTGGACATCAACACCTGTACTTAAATTCTTCTTAGACAGGATATTTCTTTGCTGTGACTAAAAACTTTTCTAAAGCTGTTTCTGCCAGGATGACTCTTGCATTTGTTTGTGATAATTCTGGATAATCCAGTAACTGTGTGCACATAAATACATATCAAAGTCTATTTTTATGGAGAACACTTTGCCCTTCACCCTGATCAACTCTCACACGTGCTCCATATATTTCTGAACATGTAAATACTGTCACGGGACCTGAAAACTGCTGTTCTTCTAGGTGAAGAGACATCAATTATTTTCTCCTATTGTGTTTTTCTTGGAGAGAGAAATACAGCTCATCCAGAATGCAATTTATTTTTTCTTGACAGTAAATGAATTTAATGAAAAATCTCAAAATATTTTGGCCCAATTTTTGTATTTGTTTAATTGCTTTAGGATGCATACAGATTAAAGGCTGAATAAAACCATTAGCCAAAGAACAATAAAATGCTCTGGATTCTATAAGAATTGTTAAGAACCAACACATCCTCCTTTGTGTTTAAGAACTAGATGATGGGACCTTATGTTTGCTTAGATTGTGATCTCAGGGCTGATTCTTCACAGACAGAGAGGGAAAAAAATTATGTATTCAAAAGCATTACTGAAAAGGTAAAATTACAGAGATTATATTTTTCCCCAGGAGGAGTCATTTCTACAGAAATATCTCCTGTCTTCTCCCCTCCCCCTTTCCCAAGATTTGCAGCGTACTTTCAAATATGCTATCTTTTTCTTCTGAGAAATCACCTCCATGTTTCTGTGTGAGCCTGTGCGTGCGTGCGTGCGTGCGTATGTGTATATAAACCTGTGTCTTAAAAAACTATCTACACTATCAAATGAAATACAGAATTTTAATCATAAATTAGACCAGAGTTCCCACTTCATGAATGAGATGACCCTCCCTTGTGTGGTTGCTTAGGTACATGGTGATATTCAATGAGACAAAGTAAATATTTATATGTGTACAGTGCTGTGGTTTGAACTGCTTTATTGAAAAACAACCGATATTTTAAACTATTCCTATCAGGACACCTGAACTTCGAATACACAGCAAACACTCAGAAGATCTTGAACACTACCCGCAAGATATCCTGCCCATTGGGAGTTAAGAAAAAACAAGGTATTTCTAAAAGAAAATTGTGCTGTTTTGACAGCGAGAATCCTCCAGGTTCTTAATCCCCACACTACTTCTACCCAGCATAAACATAACCAAACTGCTGTTCAATTATATACTGGCCATTTGAAGTATTATTTTGTTTAAGTCAAAATGCATATGAGCTCCCATAAAGCTAATTTGTATCAGGAAGGTAAAACAGGGGAGCTCCAAAAGGCGAGCTTTCCTGCAATGCCACAAGGGTCTGGGTTTTAAGGTGGTCCTCTGTTTCTCCCTGGTCAATTGGCAGGTCTCTTACCATTTTATTTCAATTATTACCAAAATCTATCCATGCAGAAATAGTTCCATAAAACTGAAAATTGCAGTTAAGTTCACATCTTAACAGCATTTCAAGTGCACATTGTAACAGAGACTCCCACTAATCAAGTTGCAGGAAGGCTGTTATAATAGTCTTTCTCTCTCTCTGAATTGCAGCAGGAAAGGCAGATGTGGAAATTATGAGTAATGTAATTGATGATCTTAAAGCTTTTAAATACCCAAGCTCTCAAGAATCAAGATCTATTTGAGTTCAGAATCTAATAAGAAGTAAATACAATAGGTTTCAATAAGACATTTTATCAAGAGCTCTGCAGCACTCTCACTCCTTCTGCTTTTATGGGCAACATTATCATCTCATCAGCAGACAAGCTGGAGAATTTTATTGTGACACATAATCATTTTTAGTTCATCATATTTCTGCTTTTCCTTGTGCAGCTTTTTTAAAAAAATAAAGCTTGTTTATACCTATTTTATACCTATTAGATTTAATAAGAAAGGAAGCAGAGTGTTGTTAAAACAAGCTGTTTATTGACAACTAATTTATTGTGTTCCACAGTAGGAGGCTCTATATAACACATCAATGTATTAAAAATAATGCCACTAAGATATCTTCTAGATACCTAGGTTCACAAAGCCTAGCTAGTAACAATTATTTGCAAATTCATCCTGCAATTTATTCACTACCCTGGCTCCAAAGAACTTGTATGCCATTAAGAGTTAATTCAAATGTCACATTAAATACACCTCAATATTATTTTCATTAATATGCAAATCATTCATAATATCAGGGTGATCTTACATTCAGTGGGAACAGCAATAATGCCTGCTTAATGATGTATTCATCAGTGCTGTAGGTGTCTTCATACTATTACTATTATATATTGTTTTCAGAAACAGACTTGACTACAAAGAAAGTTGTATTGTCTCTGCAATAATGGTTTCAAACATTTTTTTTTTCTCTTTTGGTGGAAAATATCTTTGTTAAGCACGCAGAAGTACTGGTAATTTTTCCAGTGCTATCATTTTCACATCCAGATATATTGCTACCAACTAACCTGGCTTCTGAGATCTGCAATTATTATCATTACATTTTCACCATGTAGGAAACATACACACAAAAAAACTTTTTTTGTTTACTTAGGAGAAAAAATCATTTCACCTTTCCATCGTTTTTTTCTCCTGCATTTTCTAATAAGACAATAGGGAAATTGTTTATAGATGGTGGTTTTTCTAGGCTGAAACAAAACAAACGTGTGTGTAAATGAATAAATAATTTCTTGTGAAATAACGTAAACTTTTTGTGACAATAACTTAAATTATAAATTAACGTTTATTTTTCTGAACATGTTTTGTCACTTTCCAATGGAGCAAAAAAGATAAAAATAGTTTATGGAGAGGGAAATGTGAAATTTGGTCGTGACTGCTCTGTCCTCTAAAAACTTGTATGTGTGGTAATCAGGTAAATCAGCAAAAACCTCAAGAAGGCTTTTACATAGCTCTCTCTCTTGCATTTATGACTTTATTTTATACAAAATTTAATAATTAAGTATCCCAAAATTCCAAAGTTTTCTAAATATATTTTTTAAAAAAACACTTCTTGTTATTGTAAGCCCCAGGTTAAACCATGAACCATGTCAAACCTTAATGCCTTTCATCACAATGTTGACTTTTGATCAAAAGCCTTCCTGCCTTGGTTGTGTACTCAGCTATAGATGACAGGAAGAGCACATCGATTGATTATAAATAACATTCAAATTAAATGTACAGTTATGAAAGAGAAAGATAAAACAAATGGAAGAATCTCTCCCCTTCCCAAGCTCACCGTCCCAGGATTTCCCAAGAATAAGAATTAAAGCTAACCAAAGAATCTTTTGGAAACAGGATTGTTTCGCCATGGATGAGGGATTACTGATTGGCTTTTTAACTTCAGCTTTTCCAAATAGTTTTTCAGTTATTTAATTTACTCTACATGGAGTCTATTGATTATTCAAGTTGGCAGTCAATTTTATAGGGCACCCCGCTGTTTCTTTGCTTAATGTAGTCAATGATTGTAATTGCTTGATCAGTGCAGCCCATGAAATAGGTTTTGTGTCTTTTTTACAATGCATTGATGGCTTTATCTGATGCAGCCTTGGCAGGGCCGGGTTTTACAGCACTACCCGGAACTCCCAGAGGTCTCTAGATTAATGGCTATGGTGAGCTGCTGATGCTACTCTCCAGAATGTATTCACACATCTGGCATGCCACACTTGGCGTCGGCGCCAGCTTTGTGTTGTGCAGCTACAGAATCTCTCACCAGTGCCTAGTTAACTGTTTTCACTAAGGGAATGAGATAAAAAGCCATCCAGAGAGCTGTTGGCACCCATTCTCTGTCACTGTAGTCACACATTAAAAAAATTTTTTTCAGTCTTTTTTTTAAGAGGCAAATGATATATGGAAGCAACAAATTACGTGGAATGTTTATGTTTTGAACTCTGTTTGGATTCTGAAAAGCGTCCCATGGGTGTTCAGATTTCCTGTAAACCAACAAGCGGCCCCCCTCCTTCCCTTCACCACCACCTTCCCTTGGATGAGAACATGATACTATTAAACACATCCAAGTTTTCTGTACAAGCTGACAGGGGCTTTAGATTTCAAGAGAAAGGTGGAGAGCAGAACCACAAATGTGAAAAAGCAGCCTGAACCACCCTCCACAGCTCATTACAATGAAGGTAATTCTCCTGTCCTTCAGTGAATCAGGTGAAATTGCCCAGGCATCATTTCCCTGGACCTGGGTGTCAGTGTTTCATATTTGGTACAATCTGAATTGCATTATTAGACATGTAAAATGTAGTTTTAATAAGTAGAGCAAGCAAAAGTAATGAAATATGCAACAGAGTTGCATAAATCCATGGACAATATAATTATATAGTACACATGCACGATTTACAATGCCCAGGATGACTTCCACCAAAAAAAGCAAAAGTGTGAGAGACTTTTTTAGACCAGCTGGGCTCTGAGTTGATTTTCTCGGCAGAGTCTGACATCGAAATAGGACAGGTACAGTTTCTTTATTAATACCTTTCTCTCTGAGTAATAAACTATAAATGAATAATGCATCTCTGAAAAGTCTACTTAGAAGGCAGAAAATAATACTTTAAATTCCTAGGTCTACATGGAACTGAAATTTCCATCAACGTAAGCAACTGTATAAGAATACCGTATATATGTATGTGCAGTATTAATCTGCAGCCTGTAAAATATTGCACTTTCCTGAAAGTAACCATTCTCATGTTTAGACTTTACAGTCATTGTGTGATGTCATTGCTAGGATAATTTCACCATTAATTCAGATTTTAATGCCTTTACAATAGAAGTGTCTCCAGCAAATTTCCCCTCTCCATCTTTACTTTCTTGGCCTTTAGACACAGTCTAAATATATTTTATCTATTTCATGCATAGCCTTATATATCACACAGCTCTCCTTATACAGAATGTTATTATTTAATAAGCTGAACAGAAAGAAGCCAAGTCAGCAATTTATACCAATTTACTGCCAGTCCAGGCTTTAAAATATGAAGAAATGCCTTTTTCTTAAGGACTGTGAAAAGCATCTTACTGCTCTTCCACTCCTAATTTCATTTTACCTTGAAATGTTATAAAAATGAATGACAGTCATTTTGAAATGGATGTCTGAGTCACTTTTCCATTGCTATATGTATCGAGGGGGTCTGCGTGACTGCAAGCCTGGCTCCCACCACCAGTGTCCTCAACACACACGCATACAATGAGTGGCACTGCAAAGAATGATATAATAGCTAAATATAATACTCAGAGGAACTGAAGGACTCACTAATACGACAGCTGATGAAAAGCCTTGCTTCAAACTGATTGAAGATAAGTCATGATGGTGGATGAGTAAGGAGACTGGGCATACCTAAAATCTGAGGAGATTGTCACTGTCCAAGTTAGAATGGCCACATCCCACCCTCCACCATCGTTCCCTCACCGTGACAGAAGCTCTGCTAGTCAGTCCCTGAAGGAGACCCTGTGTATTCATTCGGGACCATCCTGTGCTGGGACTAGCTTAATTCTGTGTCTCCAACCATTTCTCAGCCTGCCAAGCACTTATTTGAGGGCTGGGTCCCCCTTCCATACCTCTGGCCCATCTGTTATTGATTGTAAAGTTCCAGAGGGCAGGGCCTTTGTCATTTACACTTGCATTTTATTGTTCCTTCTGGTAGCAAGGTGTTATGCAGATGTGGACACTTAATAATACTACAACGCAGAGCTTTCCTGTTCTAAACGAAAGGAAACGCGGCCCAAGTGCAAGGCAAGTGAGCTTATTCATCCACCTGAAAAGATAGGGGAAGTGTTTGAACAACAGCGGATGTTAATGAGGATGACAAGGCTCCCTCTGTGGTTTTCTTCTTCCCAAGGAACAAACTGTGGAAGGGGCAGCCGGGATAGGCACAGTTTCGTTCAACAGAGGTAGATTCGAATTCCTGCTCTGGCAGTTGTTGCCTATGTGACCTTGGGCAAATTACTTCATCTCTCTGAACCTCAGTTTCCTTTGAGGTAAAGCACTCAGATTGCCCAGGGCTGCTGAGAGGATGAAACAGACATCACATTTCACTCAGGTTCTGCCAAATAAAGGTGTTCTGTAAATGGTAGTTCCACCCAAACTATGCTTAGGAGAGAATGAAGTCCAATCCCTTGCTCTTCTAAGCCTGAGCGTTCATGGTGTTCCTCCATCTGTGGTCTCCTCTATTTCCTTTTTGCCTTTGGTCTTTATTTTAATCCAACTTTCACTTTCATGCTTTGATTATACCAATTGCTCCCTGAAGATATAATCTAAATGTAATTCAGAACAACAAATCTAATACAAAATGCGATAGGCAAATATCATCAGGTTTGGGAGAACATTACTGTTTCTCCTCTACTACATATATTTTAGAAAATATTTAAATATTTTTTTTAGTTTACTGCAAATATTACCGTATTTTTATTTGTCTCATTTATAGATGTTCCTTTGTTGCGGCGGCTGCTAGGGGAAAGAGAAAGAAAAAGGGGAAATTTTCTTCATAAACCACAAAGGTGGTGATATTGACCGAAGATGGCGAAATTTTTCAATGTGCTCACACCGGCTCAGGCCTGCCTGTGGTGAACCTCGGACAGAAGCGAATTCCAATGCCTGGAACCGGCCCAGCATGGGGAGTGAGGAATCCGTCCCCGCGCCGGTAGTCGTACCTCGCCCAGGGACATTCAAGAAAAATGTTGCCGCGTCCCTGTTCCATGAGACACGGCCCTGACTGAGCAGAGAAACGTGCACCAGGAAGATCGGGTCCGGCAGAGTGCCCACCACCCAGCGATCCCGATGCGTCCCGCTCTCTCGACTGCCGGTTGTGCTAGAAAATATTAAAATTTAATTGATTTTGTGCCAGTACCATACTGTCTTGATTACTGTAGCTTTGTAGTGTAGTCTGAAGTCAGGGAGCCTGATTCCTCCAGCGCCGTTTTTCGTTCTCAACATTGCTTTGGCTATTTGGGGTCTTTTGTGTTTCCATACAAATTGTAAAATTTTTTGTTCTAGTTCTGTGAAAAATGCCAGTGGTAGTTTGATAAGGATTGCATTGAATCTGTAGGTTGCTTTGGGTAGTAGATTCATTTTCACAATGTTGATTCTTCCAATCCAAGAACATGGTATATCTCTCCATCTATTTGTATCCTCTTTAATTTCTTTCATCAGTTTCTTATAATTTTCTGCATACAGGTCTTTTGTCTCCTTAGGTAGGTTTATTCCTAGATATTTTATTCTTTTTGTTGCAATGGTAAATGGGAGTGTTTTCTTGATTTCACTTTCAGATTTTTCATCATTAGTGTATAGGAATGCCAGAGATTTCTGTGCATTAATTTTGTATCCTGCTACTTTACCAAATTCATTGATTAGCTCTAGTAGTTTTCTGGTAGCATAGCATCTTTAGGGTTCTCTATGTATAGTATCATGTCATCTGCAAATAGTGACAGCTTTACTTCTTCTTTTCCAATTTGGATTCCTTTTATTTCCTTTTCTTCTCTGATTGCTGTGGCTAAAATTTCCAAAACTATGTTGAATAATAGTGGTGAGAGTGGGCAACCTTGTCTTGTTCCTGATCTTAGTGGAAATACTTTCAGTTTTTCACCATTGAGGACGATGTTGGCTGTGGGTTTGTCATGTATGGCCTTTATTATGTTGAGGAAAGTTCCCTCTATGCCTACTTTCTGCAGGGTTTTTTTTTTTTTTATCATAAATGGGTGTTGAATTTTGTCAAATGCTTTCTCTGCACCTATTGAGATGATCATATGGTTTATCTCCTTCAATTTGTTAATATGGTGTATCACGTTGATTGATTTGCATATATCGAAGAATCCTTGCATTCCTGGAATAAACCCCACTTGATCATGGTGTATGATCCTTTTAATGTGCTGTTGGATTCTGCTTGCTAGTATTTGGTACAGCTACATATAAAAGTATGAGATTAGATCACTCCCTAACACCATACACAAAAATAAGCTCAAAATGACCTAAATGTAAGGCCAGAAACTATCAAACTCTTAGAGGAAAACATAGGCAGGACACTCTATGACATAAATCACAGCAAGGTCCTTTTTGACCCACCTCCTAGAAAAATGGAAATAAAAACAAAAATAAACAAATGGGACCTAATGAAACTTCAAAGCTTTTGCACAACAAAGGAAACCATAAACAAGACCAAAAGACAACCTTCAGAATGGGAGAAAATATTTGCCAATGAAGCAACTGACAAAGGATTAATCTCCAAAATTTATAAGCAGCTCATGCAGCTCAATAACAAAAAAACAAACAACCCAATCCTTGGGCAGAAGACGTAAACAGACATTTCTCCAAAGAAGATATACAGACTGCCAACAAACACATGAAAGAATGCTCAACATCATTAATCATTAGAGAAATGCAAATCAAAACTACAATGAGATATCATCTCACACGAGTCAGAATGGCCATCATCAAAAAATCTAGAAACAATAAATGCTGGAGAGGGTGTGGAGAAAAGGGAACACTCTTGCACTGCTGGTGGGAATGTGAATTGGTACAGCCACTATGGAGAACAATATCGAAGTTCCTTAGAAAACTATAAAAAGAACTACTGTATGACCGAGAAATCCCACTACTGGGCATATACCCTGAGAAAACCATAATTCAAAAAGAGTCATGTACCAAAATGTTCATTGCAGCTCTATTTACAAGAGCCCAGAGATGGAAACAACCTAAGTGTCCATCATCGGATGAATGGATAAAGAAGATGTGGCACATATATACAATGGAATATTACTCAGCCATAAAAAGAAACAAAATTGAGCTATTTGTAATGAGGTGGATGGACCTAAAGTCTGTCATAGAGAGTGAAGTAAGTCAGAAAGAGAAAGACAAATACCGTATGCTAACACATATATATGGAATTTAAGAAAAAAGAAATGTCATGAAGAACCTAGGGGTAAGATGGGAATAAAGACACAGACCTACTAGAGAATGGACTTCCCATATCCTAGTAGGATATGGGAAGGGGGAAGGGGAAGCAGTGACAAAGCGAGAGAGAGGCATTGACATATATACAGTACCAAAGGTAAAATAGATAGCTAGTGGGAAGCAGCCCCACAGCACAGGGAGATCAGCTCGGTGCTTTGAGACCACCTAGCTGGGTGAGATAGGGAGGGGTGGGGGAGGGAGATGCAAGAGGGAAGAGATATGGGAACATATGTATATATATAACTGACTCATTTTGTTGTGAAGCAGAAACTAACACACCATTGTAAAGCAATTACACTCCAATAAAAATATTTTAAAAAATATTTAATTGATACTGTTTGTTGCCTGGATTTTTTTCATTGGGACCCTCGCTGGGGTACCAGGCAGCAGACAGAGTTAAGAGATGAGAGCCAAGGGTGCAGCCAAAGCATGGCGTACTGGCCAAAAGACTCTAACTTGAAGTGAAAAGAGCCACAGAGATGAGTCTTAACTACAATTAAAAAAATAAAAAATAAAATAAAAGCAAGGGAAGCCAATAGCAAAGTCGAAGGTATGAGATATGGGGGCTAATGTGCTGGTGGACATGGTAATGGGAAAGAAATGAGGCAGAGAGTCCTGGATATTGAACTCTGAGTCAGACTGCATGTGACTCTGCCTTCATAGAAAGCAACTTGGACGTGGTCCTGGATGATGAGATTCCGTTTCCTATGCGGGTCAAAGAGGTCCTTCAGTGAAGGGAAGTGCCTGACCCTCTCACCTTTTGACAATCCCAGTATCTAGCACAGATTCCATGGTAGTCAGAGAAGTAGTCTACTGTGTCTTCTATCGGGTCTTCTAGCTTCTTAGATGCTATGTATCTCCAAATTGACTGCCCATGACAGCAGTTTTCTGAAAGTCCATATTTCTTAGTATTTCTCAGGAGAGTATACCTCTGTCCACAGAGAATTTGGGGGAAAACTCTTTATATATTCTGACATCAATGGTTATAATATTCTTGTATACAGAGTAATACCGGCCCCATTCTCCTAGATTTGTTGTAACCACTGGTGAATATCACAACATGAATGTTAAAGTGAGAATATATTTTTATATTTAATAGTAAACTGAAGTTTTACCCATTTTCTGTGAATCACATTGTTGGTGGTATTTCCATCATTGAGTCAAGGGCATTCACACTGCATCAGGAAAGGACAAATATCAACAAGGTCACAGAAGACAGGGGTGTAATAGGGCTACATCTGCAGTCACGACAAGTTACAAAAACTCTAATTGTAACCAGATGCCATTTTTTAAATGGGGAAAGAGATGTCATTGAGAGAAAACCACCTTAGTAAGGAATAAATTTTAAATTATTTGACTAAAAATTTATCAAAAGTGGCTGTCATTTTAACTGCCCACTTTGTCATCATCCCACATCAAGCAACATCAACCATTCCTCACACTAGCCACCCATTTCCACCACAACCAACAAGAACAGGGACTGAAAAACAGGAGAGGCAGACTCAAAAGTGAGGAACTTACTTGTCCCACAATTCTGAGTCATAGTGAATACACTTCATTTTTACAATAAAGGCCAGTCAGTGAGAGATCTACAGAGAGAATGACCCTTTCTCTCTTACTTTAATTCTGGCCCTAATAGGATACTCTACCTCATCTTCCAACAGAAAGGAAGGGAAAGGATCTAAACCAGCATTTAATGATGACTTAGCATGTCCAAAGATAATTAAATATGCATATATGCTACACATACACCTATGTGTATGTATGTAGGTATATGTGTATATTCTCTGACTTAAGTTCCTTTCAAAACTATGAGATAGATGTTATTACATCCACATTATTGATGGGAAACTGAAGCTCAGAGGGAGGCTAAGTGACTTCCCTGAGGTTACACAGCTAGTAAGGGATAGATGCATGATTTACACCCAGGGTGGTTTACTTCAAAACCGTGTCTTTCACCCTTCTTCTTGCTGCCTTGTGTTACCAGTAAGTGGTGAAGGTGTGATTCAAAATGAGTGCTTGAGCTCTAGATCATTTGAAAACATCTTTGTGGGTCTGATTCCTGAGTATGATAAACATGTCTGCTATGTAAGTCTTGGACATACTTGTGTGGACATGTCCTGAAAGGAGGTGCCTCAGTTGTTCTCTGCTGTGATCTGCTCTCTGTGTTGTCATGTGAAACTCCCATCTTGACATGAATCAAGTACAGTTTGGACATTCTGGACTTTGAATATTTAGGGAAAAAATATCTATTTATAAAGAAGTTTTTTAAATATTCTATATACAATTACAGAAGACCTAGTATTCAGATATTACTCAGAGAATAGTTTCATTCCAAACATGCTCACCTCAATTTTTAAATTTAAAAAGTTTATTATACATGGACATAACACATCTGATACAAAGCACATATATTTAATGTGAATTAAATATTTTGAAATTCTTTGCACAATAACTTAAACATTATCCCTAGTTCTTGAAAAATTTCTTCTCCCCTCAAATCAAAGAATTCAAACTTATTTTTAATCAAGATGATATGTTTTTTATTTGGGTTGAATGTCTTGAAGGTGGTTTCAGCCTTCTGCAACCTGTGGGTTGAAAGAGTCATACTGTCTTCACGTTGGTGGTGAGAGTATTTGCTCACACTTTGGTTTCCAAAACATCATGTCCTTGAGTCAGTTACCCTGGTGGCACATTCATCCCAACTGTGGAAACTTAACCTGACTGCAACTCAAACAGTCTTCATAAAGGGCTATTAAAAATATGTTGTCATGAAAAAAAAAAAATGTTGTCATGGCAGAGGAGACCTTCAAGATGGTAGAGGAGTAAGATGTGGAGATTACCTTCCTCCCCACAAACACATCAGAAATACATCTACATGTGGAACAACTCCTACAGAACACCTACTGAGCACTGGCAGAAGACCTCAGACTTCCCAAAAGGCAAGAAACAACCCACATACCTGGGTAGGGCAAAAGAAAAAAGAGAGACAAAAGAATAAGGATGGGACCTGCACCTCTGGGATGGAGTTGTGAAGGAGGAAAAGTTTCCACACACTAGGAAGTCCCTTCACTGGTGGAGACACAGTGTGGGGGGTGGCAGGGGGGAAGCTTCAGAGCCACAGAGGACAGCGCAGCAACAGGTGTGCAGAGTACAAAGCGGAGAGATTCCCGCACAGAGAATCAGTGCCGACCTGCACTCACCAGCCTAAGAGGCTTGTCTGCTCACCTGCTGGGGCAGGCGAGGGGTGGACGCTGAGGCTCAGGCTTCGGAGGTCAGATCCCAGGGAGAGAACTGGGGTTGGCTGTGTGAACACAGTCTGAAGGGGGCTAGTGCGCCACAGCTAGCCAGGAGGGAGTCCAGGAAAAAGTCTGGAACTGCCAAAGAAGCAATAAACCATTGTTTCGTGGTGTGCAAGAAGAGGGGATTCAGAGCACCACCTAAACAAGCTCCAGAGACAGGCGCAAGCCATGGCTATTAGTGAGGACACCAGAGAAGGGCGTGAGACATTAAGGCTTCTGCTGCAGCCACCAAGAAGCCTGTAAGTAACAACAGGTCACTATCCACACCTACCCTCCCGGGATCCTGTGCAACCCGCCACTGCCAGGGTCCTGTGATCCAGAGACCACTTCCACGGGAGAACACACAGTGCACCTGAGGCTGTTGCAATGTCATGCCAGCCTCTGCCACCACAGGCTCGCCCCTCATTCAGTACCTCTCCCTCCCCCTGGTCTGAGTGAGCCAGAGCCCCCTAATCAGCGGCTCCTTTAACCTCATCCTGTCTGAGCAAAGAACAGATGCCCTCAGGCGACCTACACGCAGAGGCAGGGTAAATTTAAAGCTGAACCCCAGGAGCTGTGCGAACAAAGAAGAGAAAGGGAAATTTCTCCCAGCAGCCTCAGGAGCAGCGGATTAAATCTCCACAATCAACTTGATGTACCCTGCATCTGTGGAATACCTGAATAGACAACAAATCATCCCAAAATTGAGGAGGTAGACTTTGTGTGATTATGTCTGTATAGCTTTACTTTTACCTAGGGTCCTAGGGTTCTGTCTGTCCGTTTTTTGTTTGTTTGTTTGTTTGTTTTAGTATAGTTCTTAGCACTTGTGATCATTGGTAGATTTGTTTTTTGGCTTGATGCTCTCTTCTTTCTTTCTTTCTTTTTTCTTTTATTACTTTAAAAATATTTTATTTTTTTATTTTTTTATTTTTTAATAAATTTCTTTCTTTCTTTGTCCCTTTTCTTCTGAGCTGTGTGGCTGACAGGGTCTTGGGGCTGTGGCTGGGTGTCAGGCCTCTGAGGTGGGAGACATGAGTTCAGGTCACTGGTCCACCAGAGACCTCCTGGATCCACGAACTATCAAACAGCAAAAGGTATCCCAGAAATCTCCATCTCAATTCTAAGACCCAGCTTCACTCAATGACCAGCAAGCTACAGTGCTGGACACCCTATCGCAAACAACTAGCAAGAGAGGAACACAACCTCACCCATTAGCAGAGAGGCTGCTAAAATCATAATAAGGTCACAGACACCCCAAAACACACCACTAGATGCGGTCCTGCCCACCAGATAGACAAGATCCAGCCTTACCCACCAGAACACAGGCACTAGTCCCCTCCACCAGAAAGCCTACACAACCAATAGAACAAAACTGACCAACTATGGGCAGACCCCCAAAACAATGGGAACTACGAACATGCAGCCTGCGAAAAGGAGACCCCAAACACTGTAAGCTAAGCAAAATGAGAAGACAGAGAAACACACAGCAGATGAAGGAGCAAGGTAAAAACCCTGAAGACCAAACAAATGAAGAGGAAATAGGCGGTCTACCTGAAAAAGAATTCAGAGTAATGATAGTAAAGGTGATCCAAAATCTTGGAAATAGAATGGATAAAATACAAGAAACTATTAACAAGGACCTAGAAGAACTAAAGAGCAAACCAACAATAATGAACAACACAATAAATGAAATTAAAAATTCTCTAGAAGGAATCAATAGCAGAATAACTGAGGCAGAAGAATGTATAAGTGACCTGGAAGATAAAATAGTGGAAATAACTACTGCAAAGCAGAATAAAGAAAAAAGAATTAGAAGAATTGAATTGAATTGAGGACAGTGTCAGAGACCTCTGGGACGATATTAAATGCACTGACATTCGAATTACAGGGACCCCAGAAGAAGAAGAGAAAAAGAAAGGGACTGAGAAAATACTTGAAGAGATTATAGTTGAAAATTTCCCTAATATGGGAGAGGAAATAGTAAATCAAGTGCAGGAAGCACGAAGAGTCCTATAGAGGATAAATCCAAGGAGAAACATGCCAAGACACATATTAAGCAAACTATCAAAAATTAAATAAAAAGAAAAAATATTAAAAGCAGCAAGGGAAAAATAACAAATAACACACAAGGGAATCCCCATAAGGTTAACAGCTGATCTTTCAGCAGAAACTCTGCAAGCAAGAAGGGAGTGGCAGGACATACTTAGAATGATGAAAGGGAAAAACCTACAACCAAAATTATTCTACCCAGCAAGAATCTCATTCACATTCAGTGGAGAAAATAAAACTTTTACAGACAAGCAAAACTAAGAGAATTCAGCATGACCAAACCAGCTTTACAACAAATGCTAAAGGAACTTCTCTAGGCAGGAAACACAAGAGAAGGAAAAGACCTACAATAACAACCCCCCAAATTAAGAAAATGGTAATAGGAACATACATATTGATAACTACTTTAAGTGTAAATGGATTAAATGCTCCAACCAAAAGACATAGACTGGCTGAATGGATACAAAAACAAGACCCGTGTATATGCTGTCTACAAGAGACCCACTTCATACCTAGGGACACATACAGACTGAAAGTGAGGGGATGGAAAAAGATATTCCATGCAAATGGAAATCAAAAGAAAGCTGGAGTAGCAATTCTCATATCAGACAAAATAGACTTTAAAATAAAGGCTATTATAACAGAAAAGAAGGACACTACATAATGATCAAGGGATCAATCCAAGAAAAAGATGTAACAATTGTAAATATATATGCACCAAATATAGGAGCACCACAATACATACAACAAATGCTAACAGTCATAAAATGGGAAATCGACAGTCACACGATCATAGAAAGGGACTTTAACACTCCATTTTCACCAAGGGACACAAGATCCAAAATGAAAATAAATAAGGAAACACAAGCTGTAAATGACACACTAAGCAAAATGGACTCAATTGATATATATAGGACATTCCATCCAAAAAGAACAGAATACACTTTCTTCGTAAGTGCTCATGGAACATTCTTCAGGATAGATCATATCTTGAGTCACAAATTAAGCATTGTTAAATTTTAAAAAATTGAAATCTTATCAAGTATCTTTTCCGACTACAACACTATGAGACTAGATATCAATTACAGGAAAATATCTGTAAAAATGCAAACACATGGAGGCTAAACAATACACTACTAAATAACCAAGAGATCCCTGAAGAAATCAAAGAGGAAATAAAAAAAACACCTGGAAATGAATCACAATGAAAACACAACAACCCAAAACCTATGGGCTGCAGCAAAATCAGTTCTAAGAGGGAAATTTATAGCAATACAACCTACCTCAAGAAACAAGAAACATCTCAAATAAACAACCTAACCATACACCTAAAGCAATTAGAGAAAGAACAACCCCCTCCAAAGTTAGCAGAAGGAAAGAAATCATAAACAAAAGATCAGAAATAAATGAAAAAGTAACAAAGGAAACAATAGCAAAGAACAATAAAACTAAAAGGTGGTTCTTTGAGAAGACAAAAAAAATTGATAAACCATTAGCCAGACACATCAAGAAAAAAAGGGAGAAGACTCAAATCAATAGAATGAGAAATGAAATAGGAGAAGTAACAACTGACACTGCAGAAACACAAAGGATCATGAGACATTACTGCAAACAATTATATGCCAATAAAATGGACCATCTGTTAGAAATGGACAAATGCTTAGAAAAGCACAACTTTCTGAGACTATACCGGGAAGAAATAGAAAATATAAATAGACCAATCACAAGAACTGAAATTGAGACTGTGATTTAAATCTTCCAACAAACAAAAGATTTTTTGTTTGAAGAAGAAGATTTAAATCTTCCAACAAACAAAAGCCCAGGCTTCAAAGGCAAATTCTCTCAAACATTTAGAGAAGAGATAACACCTATCTTTCTCAAACTCTTCTAAAATATAGCAGAGGGAGGAACACTCCCAACCTCATTCTACGAAACCACAATCACCCTGAAACCAAAACCAAATGAAGATGTCACAAAGAAAGAAAACAACAGGCCAATATCACTGATGAGCATAGATGCAAAAATCCTCCACAAAATACTAGCAAACAGAATCCAACAGCACATTAAAAGGATCATACACCATGATCAAGTGAGGTTTATCCCAGGCATGCTAGGGTTCTTGAATATATGCAAATCAATCAATGTGATACACCATATTAACAGATTGAAGGATAAGAAACATATGATCATCTCAAGAGATGCAGAAGAAGCTGTTGAGAATTCAACACCCATTTATGATATAAACTCTCCAGAAAGTAGGCACAGAGGGGACTTACCTCAACATGATAAAGGCCATATATGACAAACCCACAGCCAACATCATTCTCAATGGTGAAAAACTAAAACCATTTCTACTAAGATCAGGAACAACACAAGGTTGCCCACTCTCACCATTATTATTCAACATAGTTTCAGAAGTTTAGGCCACAGTAATCAGAGAAGAAAAAGAAATAAAGGAATCCAAATGGAAAAAGAAGAAATATATCTGTCACTCTTTGCAGATGACATGATACTATACATAGAGAATCCTAAGGATGCCACCAGAAAACTTCTAGAGCTAATCAGTGAATTTGGTAAAGTAGCAAGATACAAAATTAATGCACAGAAATCTCTTTAATTCCAATACAATAATGATGAGAAATCTGAAAGAGAAATTAGGAAACGCTCCCATTTACCATTGGAACAAGAAGAATAAAATACCTAGGAATAAACCTACCTAAGGAGACAAAAGACCTGTATGCACAAAACTCTAAGGCACTGATAAAAGAAATTAAAAATGATACAGATTGAGAGGTATACCATGTTCTTTGATTGGAGAATCAACACTGTGAAAATGACTATACTGCCAAAGCAATCTACAAATTCAATGTAAACCCTATCAAACTACCACTGGCATTTTTCACAGAACTAGAACCAAAAATTTCACAATTTGTGTGGAAACACAAAAGACTCTGAATAGCGAAAGCAATTTTGAGAAAGAAAAACGGAGCTGGAGGAATCAGGCTCACAGACTTCAGACCATACTACAAAGCTACAGTAATCAAGACAGTATGGTACTGGCACAAAAACAGAAATATAGATCAATGGAACAGGATAGAAAGCTTGCAGATGAACCCACGCACATATGGTCACCTTATTTTTGATAAAGAATATACAATGGAGAAAAGACAGCCCATTCAATAAGTTGTGCTGGGAAAACTGGAGAGGTATATGTAAAAGAATGAAAATAGAACACTCCCTAACACCATACACACAAATGAACTCAAAATGGATTAAACACCTAAATGTAAAACTAGACACTATAAAACTCTTAGAGGAAAACATAGGCAGAACACACTATGACATAAAGTACAGCAAGATGCTTTTTGACCCACCTCCTAGAGAAATGGAAATAAAAACAAAAATAAACAAATGGGACCTAAAGAAACTTAAAAACTTTTGCACTGCAAAGGAAACCATAGACAAGACGAAAAGACAACTCTCAAATTGGGATAAAATATTTGCAAATGAAGCAACTGACAAAGGATTAATCTCCAAAATTTACAAGCAGCTCATGCAGCTCAAGACCAAAAAATACAAACAAGCTTATCCAAAAATGGGCAGAAGACTTAAATAGATATTTCTCCAAAGAAGTTATACATATTGCCAACAAACACATGAAAAGATGCTCAACATCACTAATCATTAGAGAAATGCAAGTTAAAACTGCAATGAGGTATCACCTCACACCAGTCAGAATAGCCATCATCAAAAAATCTACAAACAATAAATACAGGAGAGGCTGGAATTTAAGGAAAAAAAAAAAAAAAAAGGTCATGAAGAACCTAGGGGTAAGACTGGAATAAAGACACAGACCTACTAGAGAATGGATTTGAGGATATGGGGAGGGGGAAGGGTAAGCTGTGACAAAGTGAGAGAGTGGCATGGACATATATACACTACCAAACATAAAATAGATACCTAGTGGGAAGCAGCCGCATAGCACAGGGAGATCAGCTCGGTGATTTGTGACCACCTAGAGGGGTGGGATAGGGAGGGTGGGATGGAGGGAGACACAAAAGGGAAGAGATATGGGAACATATGTATATGTATAACTGATTCATTTTGTTGTGAAGCAGAAACTAACACACCATTGTAAAGCAATTATACTCCAATAAAAATATATATATATATATAAAACTAAAAAAAAAAAAAAAGAGAAACCTTCTTGCACTGTTGGTGGGAATGTAAGTTGATACAGCCACTATGGAGAACAGTATGGAAGTTCCTTAAAAAACTCAAAATAAAACTACCATACAACCCAGCAATCCCAATACTGGACATATACCCTTTGAATATGGGAAAACCATAATTCAAAAAGCGTCATGGGGCTTCCCCGGTCACGCAGTGGTTGGGGTTCCGCCTGCTGATGCAGGGGGCGTGGGTTTGTGCCCCGGTCCGGGAGGATCCCGCGTGTCGCGGAGCGGCTGGACCCATGAGCCGTGGCCGCTGGGCCTGTGCGTCCGGAGCCTGTGCTCCACAGCAGGAGGGGTCGCAGCAGTGAGAGGCCTGTGTACTGCAAAAAAAAAAAAAAAAAAAAGGAGTCATGTACCATAGTGTACATTGCAGCTCTATTTACAATATACAGGACATAGAAGCAACCTAAGTGTCCATTTACAGATGAATGGATAAAGAAGATTTTGCACATATATACAATGGAATATTACTCAGCCATAAAAAGAAACGAAATTGAGTTATTTGTAGTGAGGTGCATGGACCTAGAGTCTGTCATACAGAGTGAAGTAAGTCAGAAAGAGAAAAACAAATACCGTATGCTAACACATATATATGGAATCTAAAAAAAAAGAAAAAAAAGTGGTTCTGAAGAACTTAGGAGCAGAACAGGAATAAAGATGCATACGTAGAGAATGGACTTGAGGATACGGAGAGAGGGTAGGGTAAGCTTGGGCAAAGTGAGAGTCTGTTGGACATATATACACTACCAAATGTAAAATAGATAGCAAGTGGGAAGCAGCCACAAAGCACAGGGAGATCAACTCAGTGCTTTGTGACCACCTACAGGGGTGGGACTGGGAGTGTGGGAGGGAGATGCAAGGATGAGATATGTGGATATATGTATAGCTGATTCACTTTGTATAAAGCGGAAACTAACACACCATTGTAAAGCAATTATACTCCAATAAAGATGTTAAGAAAAAGAGTATGTTTTCATGGCAATCTTAACCAATACTTTCATAAACTAATTCGTTCATAACGTAATGGCCATTTTAATACAATAGAATTTTTAACCAAAAATAATGTCTGTGATTGGGGGTAATTTGTTGGATAATTTAGAAATAAAAAGGAAAAATTTGATTTATCTGCACTTGCATCTTTCAAGTAACTATTAGTATGTTAGCTCTATATTTCACTTACTATATTTTATCAATGTCTAAAATGATACTTATATGCTTAAACTCACTTATTAGTGAGCAGCTTTCTGAAAAATGCTGCCTTTATAGAAAAAAATTCTATTTTTTAATACCAATAAAATCTCTTTAAAAAATATAGTTTTTAAAAAATTATTTTATTTTTTTAAGATCTTTATTGGAGTATAATTGCTTTACAATGGTGTGTTAGTTTCTTCTTTATAATAAAGTGAATCCACTATACATAATACATATATCCCCATATCTCCTCCCTCTTCTGTCTCCCCCCCACCCTCCCTATCTCACCCCTCTAGGTGGTCAAAGCACTGAGCTGATCTCCCTGTGCTATGCAGCTGCTTCCCACTCGCTATTTTACATTTCATTGTGTGTATATGTCCATGCCACTCTTCACTTTGTCCCAGCTCACCCTTCCCCCTCCCTGTGTCCTCAAGTCCATTCTCTACATCTGCGTCTTTATTCCTGTCCTGCCCCTAGGTTCTTCAGAACCTGTTTTTTGGTTTTGTTTTTTTTTTAGACTCCATATGTGTGTGTTAGCATACAATATTTGTTTTTGTCTTTCTGACTTACTTCACTCTGTATGACAGGCTCTAGGTCTATCCACCTCACTACAAATAACTCAGTTTTGTTTCTTTTTATGGCTGAGTAATATTCCATTGTATATATGTGCAAAATCTTCTTTATCCATTCATCTGTCAATGGACACTTAGGTTGCTTCCATGTCCTGGCTATTGTAAATAGAGCCGCAATGAACATCGTTGTGGTACATGACTTTTTTTGAATTACTGTTTTCCCAGGGTATATGCCCAGTAGTGGGATTGCTGGGGTGTATGATAGTTCTATTTTTAGTTTTTTAAGGAACCTCCATACTGTTCTCCATAGTGGCTGTATCAATTTACATTCCCACCAGTGTTTACTGTTCTTTCAGTTTGCCAATCTGTCTTGTTTGTGCTAAGTCAGCAGTCTTTAATTGTAAGGATCATTTTTAAAGTTTTTTCCCACATCGAGTGGACTGAATCAAAAGTTGATAATTGTAAGTCTATGTGGACATCTCATATATTCTGACTTAAAGACCTGTGTTGACAATGAATCATGGAGTGTTGGCTGGGCATCAGTTATATCATCAGGGAAACTGTGCTCATATGGTCAATGTTCTCGTGGATTCTAGCCTTGTTAAATGTACTCCCCCAACATAGTTTGTGGTCCCGATTTGGGACTTTTCAATCAGTTTCAATTTCTATATCCCTCTGCATGTCCAGATTCTGGATGTGCCTTACAGAGGAAGTGCCAAAATTCCATGAGGAAAACAATTCCTATGGAAATTTTGGCTTGACCAGAAGCAGGAAGGACAGGAAACATTATTTTTAAAATCCCAGTTTTCACATTGTTGATGTCTGGAGAGTCAAGATAAGCTTTGAGCCTACTTCCAAATCTTTGGGTGCCCCTCCAAGCGTGCTCTAAATGGGGTGTGAAACTTAGCTTGCTGGGGGGCTGGGAATTGGACAGCAAGCAAGATGAGACAGAATTGGCAGTAGGTCTTTTCTCCATTTAGTTTCCAGGATGATGGAGGTGAAGCTGGAGGTTTCCCATCTTTAATGCCTTATCTAGGAGACAGCTCTGTGAATACTGGCCCAAAATGTTACTTTTCTTTTTCGTAAATATTATACTTTGAGTTTTTGAGTTTTAGTGAGCCAGAGAGCACATAAATAGTCTTTATTCTTGAAATATTTATACATAGAAGCATTACTGAAATAAGAATGTATGATTCCTTGGATTGCATTACAAAGTTGTGACATAATTACTTTATTTTTAGCTCTTAGTGCTTAATGGAAACACAACATGGAAGGGACTGTTGGGGCAGAAACTAAATTGTGGAAGTGACTGTGAATGGTTAAGAAACTGTTATTGACTTCCCCAAGGTTCTACATCCTTTTGCTTCATCAAATTATCAATTTTACCTGTGAATTTGGAAAAGATGTAAATCATCGCATGTTTGGCAAGTGCCTGTGATAAAGTACTATAGTGGGCTCTACAGAGATTTTTATTTAATACATGAGTATTTCCAAACCTGAAACTATATTGTATATATCTTAGAGCTGTTAAAAATCTATCATATATATATATATATATATACACACACACACACACACACACACACATATGAGGAGGGTAAAATGTTCTTCCAAGTTTGGTAAAGAAAAGCATCACATACATAGCTCAGTTTTAAATCGGAATATTATCCTTTATAACAGGACACATGTATTTACCTGCTTTATAACCAATGTTCTTTAAGCAAAATGGAGAGAAGTACATTACTCCAGAAATGTACAATTCTGCAAATAATGCTGGAAGTGGTCATTTACTTTCTCTAAAAACATACTGGATTTATGAACATTTTATTTTCAGTTGTCTAGAAATTCATGAGAATAGAGAAGACTCAAGAAGGATTTGAGACATTGGACACTGTTGCATGGCAATAGTTAAGAACAAATTTCATCCACCTCTGCTAATATCCAATGCTACTCACAATTGAATTAGCAAGTGGAGTGATTGAGTAATTCAATGATAACATATACTAAGTGGAATCCTCACAGATGCCCATGCTTAGGGCTGAAATAAAGAACAATTTCTTACCATGGGCAATGTGAAATTGAATACTGTTTTTAATTTTCTCCTCATTTTTCTACTCTTCAATCAAAAGGATAGATTTCTTTAGTGTTTCCTTAGTATGTCCAGTCTCTGGGCTTTAACTTGGTTATCTATAATACACTCTCTTACATTTTCTATGAATTCTCAAGTCATATTATGATAGATGATAGATAGATAGATAGATAGATTGATGTGTGTGTGTGTGTGTGTGTGTGTGTGTGAGAGAGAGAGAGAGAGAGAGAGAGAGAGGAGCTGATGATATTGCATCTTAATAAATCAGGAAACAATAAAACCCATAAGGTCAGTTTTCCTATGGATTTATTACCATAGTTGAAGAAGATAGTTTCTGTAAGCAGAGGCTTAAGTTTTATCTACTTAATGTTTTCACGATGAAGTCATTTAGGAATAGTCCGTATTGAGGTCACCTTGTCCATTACTTGAAAAGAAAAAATTTTAGAATCCAAGTAAAACTACAAAGTTTGCCTAAATATTTGATGGCAAAGTCCTGATTTTCAGAAGCAAGGAAATGCTAAAGGTACAGGTTATTGAGGAGGTCTCCTTCTCTGCAAATGCAATCACATCAGCACCATCAGCCTGGTTTACTCAATGACTCACATAGCGTTTCCCTTCTTTGTGAATATTAAATGTACCAATGTTATTTAATAAACAAGTTTGTGATCATGGACAATATGAAAGATAGAGAATAATGAACACAGAATTAATTTCTTATAGGACAAAATGAGTGCATGAGAAGTCTTACTTCTGCAGCTGGACATTAGCATGGTGTATTTGGGAAGAAATCTTTCCAATCAGCTATAACTTGAAATACCACGTGATTTGAGACATAAGTACATAAATGCATAAACAAGATGGCCTTACAGTTTTTGAAGTGTTTTATAATCTTTAACATGCTTTCACATGCATGTGCCTCAAATGTATGAAAGGGAAGAGTAAAGTTTATAGAAAACAGAGTCTGAGAAGTAATTAACAGAGCTGGGTCTAGAGTCAAATTTCTTTAACTCTCATTATTTTCCTGTTTCCATTTCACCATAAACCTTCTCATTTGAAAATGACTAGGATAAAAACATGATTCTGAATTTCTCAAGGGCAACAGAAGTAGTATTAGCATAAGAACTGCATATAGTTTTAAAAAAAAGAAATGATTGATTCCTTCGGTTTCATAGCAGTGCCATTTTTTTAGGTAAACCCACACAAGAGTGCACCCTTGAAGAGTTTAAAATGAGTTACTGCATTTATTCGCTTACCTTGGCATCAGTTGCAACATGACTTAAATGCAGTGACCTGTGGCAGAGAGAAATCAATAACTAGAAAGAGTTAGCTATGCCATGGCTTTAGTTTGAAAGGTCCATCATTTCATTTTTCTTTGGTATTTCATGGACTTTTTCACTCTAAATTAAAAGAAAGAAGAAATCAAAGTGGATCTTAAAGTTTAATATATATTTGAGAACTTCTTATTAGAGTAGCTAGCAGTCTTCCCTGTTTCTTGTTTTTAGTCTATTGTGTCCAGTTGTGAGTATCATGTATATTTCACAAGAACTAATTTCTGTGATTTAGGAAGAACTCTTAGGTTTATTTGCTTGGCCTTGATTAGATTAGACCTGGCCATAACGGCTGGGTCATTGTGCTTAACTCCTTATACTTATGTTTTATAACATTATAATAAAAGAATGAGCACTGCCCATCAGTGCCTGTTCACAATCATTTATCCTTAATGTGCCTGAAAGAAACAGAGAGAAATGAAAGGAGACACTTTCTCATTCATGATTCTTTTAAAAACTGTTCTCTCGTCTTCCCCCCTCCCATCCTGATATCGCATGCATGGCTTGTTCTCAGCCTGCTCTGAGACAAGCTAGGGCAGACCCTGTAATATGATTCAAATTGCAATCTCATGTCTTGCATCCCCCAAACACCTCATCTCCGATGCAACCTGGAACCTTCATTCCAGTCCCCAATTAGACTAATATATCTGCCCAGCTCCGATTGGGGGTGATGGATCGGCTGGGAGAGTGGGGGGAGACAAGGAGATTTTCTCAGCTCCTCTGCATTCCCATAGGCACGCAGCATTTGACAGATTGAGCAGAACTGCCACGAAAGAGTCTGACACAGATGGTGTAATTAGAAAATGCGAAGTGCGAGTGTGAAATTTATCTTTGATCAGCACCTCCTTGCCAGATTGTCATCTATGTTAATATGATGATGGCTTCTTGGAGATGGATAGAAGGAAACAGCAGCCTTGAAGAGGAAAGGGAGACTGTTCACTCCATAGAGAAGATTTTATATTTACTTCTGAAATCCAATCAATTTCAACAGGCCAGAAAGAAGTAGTATTTATTTAATTCATATGGAAAATGAGCCTAACCTGATTCGCACACTTTATTAAACCTATGATCAATGTGGTAAAACTTGAACTTTAGTTGGAAGGGAGAGGTTAATTTTTTATGGAGTAATAAATAACAAAATACAATCTATAACTGTAGGAGCTGTTAAAGGCAATGTTCATCTCTGTTTATCAAGACTCTATGAAAAATGTATAGAAGAAAATCACTACACTCCATAGCATGAAAACTTCACACATTGCCAGCAAAGTTTTATTTTCCATCTTTCCTCTACTCATTCTGCTCCCAAAATAATACCTATGATTTTTATTCAGTGCAAAGTACACAAGCTTTATCTTCTCCAATGTTTTAGATTTTATACTTATTTTTCTGTATTTAGCAATTTGAAAAAATTAATAAATTCATTGCTAGTCAGGACTTGAGGAAATTGCTTCCTTTGAATACTATTTTTCTGAAAAATCAGGATATTTACCCTGAGGGGGGCCAAGTGTAGCCATAACCCATTTCTTAAGTTTGCTGTATCCAAGAACAGTAATATTCTCTCTGGATGGATCAGAAGGTTCAGGCTTACAAGCAAACTATGATAGACTACATTTTGCCATAATCTGCTCAAATGTTCACATTGATGGTGCTAACTTTCAGTAAGGTAAATTAGCATAATTAATGACCAGCCAAATTTGGGGGTAATACAGTATGTAATTAACATTAGAGAGTTCTGTTGTACCACCTGCCCTCACATTTCATTGTTGCAGGGATCGAACTGTACAGGAGGAAATTTTCCCCTTTGCTGCACTGAGCAGAAAGCAGCTTTCTTCATCAGAATAAGCCATTAGCTGTAATGGCATGTAGGTGTAATGGAATGTGCTCGAAACATCTGTGCTGAGAGCAGGGGAGAAATTGCTGCATGCAGTCGTAGGCCTTTGGGGAGCTTGATTAAGGGTTGCTTCAAAGAACTTGAGATCTGGCTTGGGATGAAAAAAAAAAGAGAGAGAGAGAGAGAAAGAAAGGAAAATAATGCTAATAGATTTACGGATGTACTGCAGGGAGAACAAAGGATTTTTAATTTTTTTCTTCCTTTATTGCTCTTACATTACATCTGTTCTCTGTTGGGTTTTCACTTATTGAAGTGATCTGGAAAAAATGTTAACTCTAAATGCAGTTTAGAGGGAAAGATCATAGCTGTAGAAATAAAATAGTTTGATTATTTTCCCTTTTGGGCAGCTAATGGAAAGTTTCTCAAAACCTGTGAAGAAAAATTCTAAATATTATTTATGCTAAGTGTTATCTTAAAATTCATCTCAGAAAATGAAACGAAAATCCAGATTTAGGGTTGGGAATAAATTTTTGGTTTTCATCAGTCTACACACAGCAGTTCTTACACTGTATCAACTAACTGGCTGATTCATTTCAGTATTTCAAAGAGTGCCCTGAAATGATTTTTTAACTAACCTTTTCCACAAAATTTTCATAAATATATGTATTATAGGTAATAACATTTTAACTTCTGAGGACAATGGGGAAAATTTTTGAGTCATTTGTTTTTTTAGCAAATACTTATTGAGCACTTGCTATGTGAAAAACACAGTTTCTGTACCTGGTGTTTGGTCACCATTGATGGGAATATAATAAATTACATTTGGCAACCAGCATGGTCAATTGTATCACCTCAGCCATATCCTTATTCCATGCTGACTGCTGAAGTTAAATCCATCATGCAGTGATACACATTGACTGCTAAAATAACTCAACTGAATGCATTGATTCTGATGAGCTTTGACCATTTAGAAGTGTTTAAAAAAACAAACAAAAATAAAAAAAACTAGCTTTTAACCACAGCCTTCATGGTAAAGATTAGCCAGAAGAGAGTTATATTTAGATAATGGGTAAGAAAAGGGTTAAACATTTGTAAGACTAATGCATCCAAAAGGGAATTAGCATTCTGCATGGGACAGATGTGAATGTATTGCTTAGAAAATTAGAAACAAACCTGAAAATATTGGGTGATTTTATGATTAGGTAAATCTTATACTTTCTAATTATAAATGACAATGAACCACTCTATTCGCTGGAATCTATCTTCCTTATGAAATAAGAAGCTTGCTGAGCTGGTGCCAGAAATTCCTTACACTGAAGTTTAAAATATGTAGGGAGGCAAGAATGTAATAAAAATTCAAAAGCTAATAATATTATGGTGACTGGCATTGTTTACAATGTAGAGCACCTGCTGTTTGGGAAAAAAAAAAAGGAAGAAGAAAAAGTGAAATCATCAAACTGTTCCTAAATGGAAAATCTGGGCTCTCTGCCAATTACACAATGTGTTTCAGGTGCACTGTAAACAGGAACAATCAAAGGTGCAGAGGAAAGAATATGAAATGTTAAATCTCAAAGACACGAGAATATTAATATGATGTTTCTTGAAAGAAAATCTTAGGACTCTTCCAGTGTTCCAGGAGGGGCTTTAAAAATTTTACACAGCATTATGTAAAGTTCTAGAACTTTTAATTACCTGTATCTTAAAAAGAATATATATGAATGCAAGACCACTTGCTTCAGCAGCATTGCCTTAAGTTGTTTTAGGCAGAAAGGTCCATCTAGACCTGCAAACATGAATTGCATTTCTTCCAACCTCTCTTTATTACTTTGCGTGTGTGTGTGTGTGTGTGTGTGTGTGTGTGTGTTTTGTGGTTGGCAGTGTGGAGAATTAAATCCTGAGAATAAGAAGATAGGAAAAAGTAGCTTCTACTAACTTTCTACATCAAAATTAGCATTATGAGCCACTGAAAAATATCAGACACAAACGGTGGTGGGATGTTGTATTTCTATTTTCTCACTATGAAGCACTTAATAATGGATTCCTCCAGAATTAGACACCTATTTTTACCAGCTAACAACTCACACGTGCCAAATTTCCCTTTCTAGTTCAAATGTTTTCCCTTTCTCAATGAGGCATTTTAAAATCAAGTCATCTTTGGAATGTCTATTACATTTTCAAATGCCAATCCTTCACGAATCAAACTGAAACATCATCTTAATGCATATCTTTTAAAAATAATTTCTAAGGTGACACAATTGTCTTACGGTGATAACTGGAAACTAATCTTCAAGAACCAAACACCTTTCAAATATCCAATGTTTCAGAAACTAGAAATAAAATGTGTTTCTCAGACACTGAAAATTGCTAAGAACTAAACAGTTACAGAATATTTGAAATAAATTTTGTTTCTTTTGAGTGGGGAAATAAATGAAACCGTGGGAGACCTCCCAAATGTCCCTAGCAGAGGTAACTATTAATACAAAGAGATGGGTCCTCCAATGAAACAAAACTTGTAAGAACAATCCTTGCCTTTTTACACAAGTTCCATATGGAAACATATTTACTTTTCACCATTTACTGTGTCATCCTGATGAATTTACTTAAACTAGGTTTCTCATCCTTAAAAATGGGTTAAAATAGTAACTAACTTGTGTGATTTTTATGAAGATTAACTGAGATAATTAAGGTAAAGCACTTAGTCTAATGACTTACATACAGTAAGGGTTTTAAAGATTTAGCTAGTTTAGCCAGTGTTATTACTATTATTATTTCTTAAATATTCTGAGTTTTTCTGTGTCACAGCTGTCAAGATAGAGCATTTGCAGTTGGCACTGTTTCAAAGATCTCCAGCAATGGAATATTATGAAGAAATAGAGATCAACTCTATAGAGAGTTCCTTGCAGAATATGAATCAGAACTGTTAAGAAGGTGAAGGAACTAGCAGAATAGGAAATGCACATACTGGCCACAAGAATCTGGAAGTGCACAGTGTAATATGGTAGAAGATTAGAAAGGAGAAAGATTAGAAAAAAATTAGAAGGTTAGAAAGAAGATTAGAAAGTGAGCTTTGCTTTAGAGAGACTTGCATTTGATTCCTGATTCTATTTCTTCTATCTATGGGCCTTTGGGTAAGCGATTTATCTTCTTTTTAGCCTCAGTTTTTCATTTGTAAGATGGGGGTTCTGATACACAACTCACTGTGAGAACGAAAGGGCAAAATGGCTGGTAAATTGCATGAGAAAATATGCACATGAATATTCCGTCCTTTACCTTCAATTGTCTGTGACCACACCTTCTTTTCTAGATTTATTTTCACAACTCTACATGCATATACTACCTGCACAAATATGTACACAAAAGCACTTTTAATAAAAGGTCTTCAGCTCTTTTGATGAAAACCAATCAGGATATTTATTTCAAAAATAGTTACATGACAAAGTTTTAAAATATCAGGCCTTCACCATGTTCTATCAATATATTCTGATTCTACAATCTACAACAATTACACTACATCTACATATTTCATCATGTGAAAATGTTAATATAACTTGACAATTTACTTCTTCCAGAGTTGGAAATAGTAAAACAACAACAACAAAAAGATATTCAAGACAGCAATATTTTAAAAATATACAGTAACGACCATGGCATTAAACTTCTCACTATAGACTTCTAAGTGGGCATGCATTTTTTTAAACATTTTTATTGGAGTATGATTGCTTTACAATGGTGTCTTGGTTTCTGCTTTATAAAAAAGTGAATCAGCTATACATATACATATATCTCCTCTCTCTTGCTTCTCCCTCCCACCCCTCTAGGTGGTCACAAAGAACCGCGCTGATCTCCCTGTGCTATGCGGCTGCTTCCCACTAGCTACCTATTTTACATTTGGTAGTGTATGTAAATCCATGCCACTCTCTCACTTCATCCCAGCTTACCCTTCCCCCTCCCTGTGTCCTCAAGTCCATTCTCTACGTCTGCATCTTTATTCCTTCCTGTCCTGCCCCTAGGTTCTTCAAGAACTTTTTTTTTTTAGATTCCATATATATGTGTTAGCATATGGTATTTGTCTTTCTCTTTCTGACTTACTTCACTCTGTATGACAGACTCTAGGTCCATGCACCTCACTAAAAATAACTCAATTTCCTTTCTTTTTATGACTGAGTAATATTCTATTGTATATGTGTGCCATATCTTCTTTATCCATTTATCTGTGGATGGACACTTAGGTTGCATCCATGTCCTGGCTATTGTAAATAGAGCTGCAATGAACATTGTGGTACATGACTCTTTTTGAACTATGGTTTTCTCAGGGTATATGCCCAGCAGTGGGATTGCTGGGTCATATGGTAGTTCTATTTTTAGTTTCTTAAGGAATCTCCATACTGTTCTCCATAGTGGCTGTATCAATTTTCATTCCCACCAGCAGTGCAAGAGTGTTCCCCTTTCTCCACACTTTCTCCAACATTTATTGTTTGTAGATTTTTTGATGACGGCCATTCTAATTGGTGTGAGGTGATACCTCAATGTAGTTTTGATCTGCATTTCTCTAATGATTAGTGGTGTTGAGCATTCCTTCATGTGTTTGTTGGCAATCTATATATCTTCTTGGAGAAATGTCTATTTAGGTCTTCTGCCCATTTTGGGATTGGGTTGTTTGTTTTTGTGATATTGAGCTGCAAGAGCTGCTTGTAAATTTTGGAGATTAATCTTTTGTCAGCTGCTTTGTTTGCAAATATTTTCTCCCATTTAGAGGGTTGTTTTTTCGTCTGGTTTATGCTTTTCCTTGCTGTGCAAAAGTTTTTAAGTTTCATTAGGTCCATTTGTTTATTTTTGTTTTTATTTTCATTTCTCTACTAGTAGGGTCAAAAAGAATCTTGTTGTGCTTTATGTCATAGAGTGTTCTGCCTATGTTTTCGTCTAAGAGTTTGATAGTGTCTGGCCTTACATTTAGGTCTTTAATCTATTTTGGGTTTATTTTCTGTATGGTATTAGGGGGTGTTCTAATTTCATTCTTTTACATGTAGCTGTCCATTTTTCCAAGCACAACTTATTGAAGAGCCTGTCTTTTGTCCATTGTATATTCTTGACTCCTTTATCAAAAATAGGTGACCATATGTGCATGGGTTTATCTTTGGGCTTTCTATCCTGTCCCATTGACATATTTTTTCTGTTTTTCTGCCACTACAATACTTTCTTGATTACTGTAGCTTTGTAATACATTCTGAAGTCAGGGAGTCTGATTCCTCCAGCTGTTTTTCTTTCTCAAGATTGCTTTGGCTATTCTGGGTCTTTTGTGTTTCTGTACAAATTGTGAAATTTTTTGTTCTAGTTCTGTGAAAATTGCCATTAGTAGTTTGATAGGGATTGCACTGAATCTGTAGATTGCTTTGGGTAGTATAGTCATTTTCACAATGTTGATTCTTCCAATCAAAGAACATGGTATATCTCTCCATCTGTTTGTATCATCTTTAATTTCTTTGATCAGTGTCTTATACTTTTCTGCATACAGTTCTTTTGTCTCCATAGGTAGGTTTATTCCTAGGTATTTTATTCTTTTTGTTGCAATGGTAAATGGGAGTGTTTCCTTAATTTCTTTTTTGGATTTTTAATCATTATTATAGAGGAATGCAAGAGATTTCTGTGCATTAATTTTGTATCCTGCTACTTTACCAAATTCATTGATTAGTTCTAGTAGTTTTCTGGTAGCATCTTTAGGATTCTCTATGTATAGTATCATGTCACCTGCAAACAGTGACAGCTTTACTTCTTCTTTTCTGAATGGATTACTTTTTTCTTTTTCTTCTCTGATTGCTGTGGCTAAAACTTCCAAAACTGTGTTGAATAATAGTGGTGAGAGTGGGCAACCTTGTCTTGTTCCTGATCTTATGGAAATGGTTTCAGTTTTTCACCATTGAGAATGATGCTGGCTGTGGTGTTGTCACATATGGCCTTTATTATGTTGAGGTAAGTTCCCTCTATGCCTACTTTCTGGAGAATGCCATAAATGGGTGTTGAATTTTCTCGACAGCTTTTTCTGCATATCTTGAGATGATCATATGGTTTTTATCTATCAATTTGTTAATATGGTGTATCACATTGATTGATTTGCATATATTGAAGAATCCTTGCATGCCTGGGATAAACCCCACTTGATCATGGTGTATGATTCTTTAATGTGCTGTTGGATTCTGTTTGTTAGTATTTTGTTGAGAATTTTTTGCATCTATATTCATCAGTGATATTGCTCTGTAGTTTTCTTTCTTTGTTACATCTTTGTCTATTTTGGTACAAGGGTGATGGTGGCCTTGTAAAATGAGTTTGGAAGTGTTTCTCTCTCTGCTATATTTTAGAAGAGTTTGAGAAAGATAGGTGTTATCTCTTCTCTAAATGTTTGATAGAATTTGCCTTTGAAGCCACCTGGTCCTGGACTTTTGTTTGTTGGAAGATTTTAAAGCAAAGTCTCAATTTCAGTGTTTGTGATTGGTCTGTTTGTATATTCTATTTCTTCCTGATTCAGTCTCTGAAACTTGTGGATTCCTAAGAATTTGTCCATTTCTTCCAGGGCCTCCATTTTATTGGCATATAGTTGCTGTAGTAATCTCTCATGATCCTTTGTATTTCTGCAGTGTCAGTTGTTACTTCTCCTATTTTATTTCTCATTCTATTGATTTGAGTCTTCTCCCTTTTTTTTCTTCATGAGTCTGGCAAATGGTTTATCAATATTGTTTATCTTCTCAAAGAACCAGCTTTTAATTTTATTGAACCTTGCTATTGTTTCCTTCATTTCTTTTCCATTTATTTCTGATCTCAAATTTATGATTTCTTTCCTTCTGTTAACTTTGGGGCTTTTTTTTTTCTTCTTTCTCTAATTGCTTTAGGTGCAATGTTAGGTTTTTTATTTGAGATGTTTCTTGTTTCTTGAGGTAGGATTGTATTGCTATACACTTCCCTCTTAGAGCTACTTTTGCTTCATCCCATAGGTTTTGGGTCATCGTGCTTTCATTGGCATTTGTTTCTAAGTATTTTTTGATTTCCTCTTTGATTTCTTCAGTAATTTCTTGGTTATTAAGTAGTGTATTGTTTAACCTCCATGTGTTTGTATTTTTTACAGATTTTTTTTCCTGTGATTGATATATAGTGTTGTGGCCAGAAAAGATACTTGATACAATTACAATTTTCTTAAATTTACCATGGCTTGATTTGTGACCCAAGATATGATGTATCCTGGAGAATGTTCTATGAGCACTTGAGAAGAAAGTGTATTCTGTTGTTTTTGGATGGAATGTCCTATAAATATCAATTAAGTCCCTCTTGTTTAATGTATCTTTAAAGATTGTGTTTCCTTATTTTTTTTTCATTTTGCATAATCTGTCCATTGGTGAAAGTAGTGTGGTAAAGTCCTCTTGTATGATTGTGTTACTGTTGATTTCCACTTTTATGGCTGTTAACATTTGCCTTATGTGCTTCTTAGGTGCTCCTATGTTGGGTGCGTAAAAATTTACAATTGTTATATTGTCTTCATGGATTGATCCCTTGATCATTATGTAGTGTCCTTCTTTTCCTCTTCTAACAGTCTTTATTTTAAAGTCTATTTTGTCTGATATGAGAATTGCTACTCCAGCTTCCTTTTGATTTCATTTACATGGAATATCTTTTTCCATCCTCTCACTTTCAGCCTCTATGTGTCCCTCGATCTGAAATGGGTCTCTTTAAGACAACATATATATGGGTCTTGTTTTTGTATCCATTCAGCCATTCTATGTCTTTTGGCTGGAGCATTTAATCCATTTACATTTACGGGAGTTATCGATATGTATGTTCCTATTACCATTTACTGAATTGTTTTTGATTTGTTATTGTAGGTCTTTTCCTTCTCTTGTGTTTCCTGACTAGAGAAGGTCCTTTAACATTTGTTGTAGAGCTGTTTTGTTGGTACTGAATTCTCTTAGCTTTTGCTTGTCTATAAAGCTTTTAATTTCTCTGTCGAATCTGAGTGAGATCCTTGCTGGGTAGAGTAATCATGGTTGTAGTTTTTCCCCTTTCATCACTTTAAATATGTCCTGACACTCCCTTCTGGCTTGCAGAGTTTCTGCTGAAAGATCAGCTGTTAATCTTATGGGGATTCCCTTTTATGTTATTTGTTGCTTTTCCCTTGTTGCTTTTAATATTTGTTCTTTGTATTTAATTTTTGATGGTTTGATTAATATGTGTCTTGGTGTATTTCTCCTTGTATTTATCCTGTATGGAACTCTGTGCGCTTCCTGCACTTGATTATTTCTTTTCCTATATTAGGGAATTTTCCACTATAATCTCTTCAAATATTTTCTTAGTCTTTCTTTTACTCTTCTTCTTCTGGGACCCCTATAATTCGAATGTTAGTGCTTTTAATGCTGTTCCATATGTCTCTGAGGCTGTCCTCAATTCTTTTCATTCTTTTTCTCTATTCTGCTCTGCAGTAGTTTCCACTATTTTATCTTCCAGGTCACTTATCTGTTTTTCTGCCTCAGTTATTCTGCTATTGATTCCTTCTAGAGAATTTTAAATCTCATTTATTGTGTTGTTCATCATTGTTGGCTTGCTCTTTAGTTCTTCTAGGTCCTTGTTAAATATTTCTTGTATTTTCTCCATTCTATTTCCAAGATTTTGGATCATCTTTACTATCATTACTCTGAATTCTTTTTCAGGTAGACTACATATTTCTTCTTCATTTGTTTGGTCTGCTGGGTTTTTACCTTGCTCCTTCAACTGCTATGTGTTTCTCTGTGTTCTCATTTTGCTTAACTTACTGTGTTTGGGGTCTCCTTTTCACAGGTGCAGGTTTGTAGTTCCTGTTGTTTTTGGTGTCTGCCCCTAGTGGCTAAGGTTGGTTCAGTGGGCTCTGTAGGCTTCCTGGTGGAGGGGACCAGTGCCTGTGTTCTGGTGGATGAGGCTGGATCTTGTCTTTTTGGTGGGGAAGACCACATCCTGTGGTGTGTTTTGGGGTGTCTGTGACATTATTATAATTTTAGCAGCCTCTCTGCTAATGGGTGGGGTTGTGTTCCTCTCTTGCTAGTTGTTTGGGATAGGGTGCCCAGCACTGTAGCTTGCTGGTCAATGAGTAGAACTGGGTCTTAGCGTTGAGATGTAGATCTCTGGGAGAGCTTTTGCCGCTTGATGTTATGTGGACCCAGGAGGTCTCTGGTGCATCAGTGTCCTGAACTCGTCCCTTTCACCTCAGAGCTGCAGGCCTGACACCCGGCCAGAACACCAAGATCCTGTCAGCCACACAGCTCAGAAGAAAAGGGAGAAAGAAAAGAAAGAAAGAAAGAAAGAAAGAAAGAAAGAAAGAAAGAAAGAAAGAAAGAAAGAAAGAAAGAAAGAAAGAGGGAGAGAGAGAGAAAGAAGGAAGGAAGGAAGGAAAGAAAGAAGGAAGGAAGGAAGGAAAGAGAGAGAGAAAAAGAAAGAGGAAAGAGAGAGAAAGAAAGAAAGGAGAGAAAGAGAGAAAAAATCATTAGAATAAAAAATAATTATTAAAAATAAAAAAAATTAAAACAAACTAACAACAAAAAAAATAGAACCATTGGACAAATGGTAAAACAAAGCTATACAGACAAAATCACACAAAAAGATAAAAAGGAAAAAATATATATATCATTTCTCCCAAAGTCCACCGCCTCAATTTTGGGATGATTTGTTGTCTATTCAGGTATTCCACAGATGCAGGGTACATCAAGTTGATTGTGGAGATTTAGTCTGCTGCTCCTGAGGCTGCTGGGAGAAATTTCCCTTTCTCTTCTTTGTTCACACAGCTCCTGGGGTTCAGCTTTGGATTTGGCCCCGCCTCTGCTTGTACGTCACCTGAGAATGTCTGTACCCTGCCCAGACAAGACGGGGTTAAAGGAGCAGCTGATTAAGGTGCTCTGGCTCACTCAGTCCAGGGGAAGGGAGGGGTACAGAATTCGGTTCAAGCCTGAGGCGGCAGAGGTCGGCATGACGTTGCACCAGCCTGAGGTGCGGTGTGTGTTTTCCCAGGGAACTTGTCCCTGGATCACGGGACCCTGGCAGTGGCGGGTTGCACAGGCTCCCAGGAGGGGAGTTATGGAGAGTGACCTGTGCTTGCACACAGGCTTCTTGGTGGCTGCAACAGCAGCCTTAGTGTGTCATGCCCGTCTCTGGTGTCCGGGCTGATAGCTGCAGCTCATGCCCATCTTTGGAGCTCGTTTACGCAGTGCTCTGAATCCCCTCTCCTCGCACCCCGAAACAGTAGTCCCTTGCCTCTTAGGCAGTTCCTGACTCCCTCCTGGCTAGCTGTAACACATTAACTCTCTTCAGTGTGTGCACGCAGCCAACCCCAAGCAGGGATCTGGCCTCCGAAGACTGAGCCTCAGCTCTCAGGCCCCACCCACCCCGGGGGGTGAGCAGACAAGCCTCTCGGGCTGGTGAGTGCTGGTCGGCACTGATCCTTTGTGCGGGAATCTCTCCGCTTTGCCTTCCGCACCCCTGTTGCTGTGCTCTCCTCCGCGGCTCCGAAGCTCCCCCCCTCCACCACCCACAGTCTCCGCCCGCGAAGGGGCTACTAGTGTGTGGAAACTTTTCCTCCTTCCCAGCTCCCTCCTAATGGTGAAGATCCCATCCCTATTCTTTTGTCTCTGTTTTTTCTTTTTTCTTTTGCCCTACCCAGGTATGTGGGAGTTTCTTGCCTTTTGGGAAGTCTGAGGTCTTCTGTCAGCGTTCAGTAGGTGTTCTGTCGGAGTTGTTCCACATGTAGACGTATTTATTTCTGATGTGTTTGTGGGGAGGAAGGTGATCTCCACGTCTTACTCTTCCGCTGTGTCTTAAAATGCCTTTCCTAAGTGGGCACATATTTTGGATCAAGTTTTTCAATTTTGTCAAATCATTTAAACAAGTTGTGGCTTTAGACGCCACCTAAATGGGGTCCCAGTCATCTTAGACTCGATTATTAAAATTATATTCTTATTAGCTTTCATCCCCTTCTCCAAATACCTTTCAAAATCATCCTTAGAAGAGAGTGATGTTATAATTGTCCTCCCTCTTAAATGATCTTCCCTTTTAAATTCTGAAAGTCACCTCATTAATCATAATCACAAAGGATGAACACAGTTAAATATTTCTTTATTAATATGATGTATCATTTGACTATACTTTTCTACAGGTATTAGCCCATTTACATTAGTGCAGCTTACTGAAATTATCCTCAGTATACAATATTGCTTTTTAAGTACACAGCATAAGTTCTCAGTAGGCAATGATAACATTCAACACCTTGAGTGAATATGATCTCATATTGATTATACAGATGGTGATTACTTTGATGATGGTACTAAATATATTCCATGTGCAGAGTAGAGTAGGAACAAACATTCAGAATGAGTGAGTGATGAACTCTGCCTGTGGTCAAAAGAAAACAGCTCTCTCAACTCTACAGCCTGGACCTATCCCTAAGTATTATTCCTGTTTTTGTTGGACTACCTTACTAATGACACTGGAATAAAGATTATTAGGACAATGAGCAATCATTAACGATTTATACCAATGATTATTGTGGTCACAGTAAGAGCCAAGGGATGTTTCTTTGGATTATAAAGGCATATCTGAGCCTATCTCCATTGAAAGACACTTGACACATCTTCTGCATACAGGAAACAATAAATATTTGCATTCATTTAAAAAAAAAGCTTTCTGATTAAGAGTCAAAACTCTTTCAAGGTTTTCTTAACTATTCATGGCAATTTCCCTAGATTTTTGTGAATATAGGCATTGGAAAAATTATAGCTAATTTTAATTCCTTGCCAGATGCTTAAAGAAATGGTACAATCTACTACTTTTAACAATCTAAGTTAAACCTAAGTTAGTCCCAGTATTGGAACTCTGGGAATCAAATCACACACTTACAAAAATAACAAATCTGCTTAAGCAAACAAGGAAATTTATTGGCTCATTAATGGAAAACCCCTGAGGCATTATTGGCTTCAGGTGTGACTTGGATCAGGGCCTCATACAGAAACTAGGGTGCAGGTTCTCTCTATCTTGCCATTCTTCTCTCCTTAATGTTGGCTTTATACTCAAATTTCACCTAGTGGCCCAGTGGCAGCTTCAGGCTTAAAACCCCCCAAGTTCAAATCCAATGGAAAAGCAAAAAAGCCTTCCTGTGTCTCCATTATAAATCCTGGGTTTAGGCATGATTATCTTGGCTTGGGTCCCATGCTCATCTTTGACTATCACTGCACCTAGGGGCATATGATGTCTCAATTGTCCAATACTACTTCAATGCCTCCCACCTTCCAGATTCAGGTATGGAAAAAATTTACCCAAACATGTAGTCTAAAAGTAGATTTCCATCCCCCAGAGGAAAACATGATTGCCAAAGGAAAGGAAAAAGAATAATGCAGACAATAGTACAAAAAAGCAGAAATCTTATTCACTGTTGTCACTCAGACTCTAGAACCCAGTCTGGCACATAGAAAGTTCACAATTCTTACATGTTGCCATTCCAGATAGTCATGCATCAAAATAAGTACATGAATAAGACAGTGCTTTAATATTGATGTTTTTACTCAAATAACAATTATCAAATGTCTAGATTTTAATGAGGCATTTATCTTTTAATAATAATTAAAATAATAATTATTAAATGGGCTATAATAGTGGAATAAACAAGGGAGAGTGATGTGGATGACAATTCCATATAAAGCTTATGGTATAAGAGGAAATGCCTTGTGTGAGAAGGTTATGAAATTCTATCAGGCTCCATCACAGGTTGCATGGTTTTACCAAATTACAACAGTGAGATCCCAGAATACAGAAGGAGTAAGCATTGTATAGATAACAAAATGCCTACAAAAAATTGTATCATTTGCCTATATATTTACTCATTACTTCTCTGAAATCTTTTCTGTGCTCATCATGTATCCCTTAATCACATCATCTAGAGTATGGGTGGTCTTGAATGCCTTATTAAGGACCTTAGCTCTTCTCAGTAGGCAAAAAGGGACTTCAAAAAATTTAAAGAGGGTCAAATATAATCTGACTCAGAATTACTGTTGAAAAACAACAAAGTAAACTATGAGGGAGGGAGGGAGAAAAAAAATTTCAAAAGAGTGTTGAGGGCTTCCCTGGTGGCGCAGTGGTTGAGAGTCTGGCTGCCGACACAGGGGACGCGGGTTCGTGCCCTGGTCCGGGAGGATCCACATGCCGCAGAGTGGCTGGGCTCGTGGGCCATGGCCGCTGAGCCTGCGCGTCCGGAGCCTGGGCTCCACAGTGGGAGAGGCCACAGCAGTGAGAGGCCCGCGTATCGAAAAAAAAAAAAAAAAGAGTGTTGAGAAGCTCATATTTAACCAGTTTTTTTTAAATTTTTGCCAATATTATTGGAGAAAATGAAATTAAATTTTGATTTACTTTTCCCTGATTATCTCATTTAATCCTCATTATAGTCATGTGAGGTATGTATTATCATTCCCCTCAACTTGCAGATTTGAAGACAAGATTCAAAGAAGCTTTTGTTTTGCTTCAGGTCATTTGGTTTTATGGCTTCTAGTGTTCAAAGGCTGGGGAAGCTACTGCTCAAAATACATCTACAACTGATGGGGTAGGTCAGAAGAGATGGCAAGTTCAATGAAGAAAAATATTTTGTCAACTTTTCACTTAACTCTATATTCTGTCTGCTGTGGTTGATGCCATTGAAGTTAAAAAAGCATTATTCTAAATCTTATATTTGCGTCTTCTTCACAACTACGAATAACTTGTGAGGCAACTTAGATAATTCTCTTGTGAGCCTAGGTGGGGAAAAGCCAGCTGTTGAGTTTTATCTCCCTCACAGGAGGCTCCTGAATATTAATGAGAGGCAATCACTAGTATTTTCATATTTTTAGCAATTTGCAAAGTAATACCAATTAGAATAGATATGTCAAGTGAACAGGTTAGATTAAAACACAACTAAAGGACTCCGGTTCTCCTAAGGAAATTGACACACACCTTGCGCAATTCCTGGGGTCCAGATTAAAAGAACAAGTGGTTTTCTCTGGCATTCCACCTGCCCGTGTTCCCAGATGTCATCCCCAGGCCCCATAGGCATGCCTTAATTGCCAATTAAAGCACACGCCACCTTTAGATAAGTATGATAATAAGCCTTTTTAAAAATTTGATTGCAGAGATTCTATTTTGACTCCAGTTGGTAGTTACTGAAAATCATTTCTGGATTTTGAGTTAATTTCTTCTGCTTGGGTAGCAGGCAATGCCCATTTCCTAAATGTGACTACATTCCTACCACCAAATGACTAAGCATGTCAGATACCTAACACTATACCTGTCACATATTAAACAATCAATATATGTATCAGTTCATCTTCCATTTGCCTTGCCTTTTCTCTTTCTAGAAAGTGAGCACAAAAACTAAATGGATCTTTGAAGCTTAACTGGCTTTTCACCTTTCTATCCTGTCCACATATGTTTAGGGCAGTCTGATAGAACAATATTCTAAATTTTTAGCTGCCACTACCAGCATTACAACAAAAATAAGATCTAGATTCCAAGATGAGATTCAACTTTATTTTTTCTGGTAAAGACATTTATTATGCTTTCTAATAATAAAATAATTCATGTTCATTGGACAAAATAAGGAAAATGTAGACTGCAATAGAATGCAATAAAACCTTTATATAACACCGCTGTTAAAAAGCAAACCATTGGGAACATTATAGAATATATCACAGTTATTATTTTCTAAAGAGGAATCAAACCACCACTATTTGTGTCTTTCTTTTATTATATTCTTTTCATGTCTATAAAATTATTATTCCTCCTTGTATATTGTTTAATTTAAACACTTCTAATCTTTAATTGAATTACATTATTCATATTTTTGATATTAAGAGCTAAGTTTAAGTTAAGAGACACTGACTACTATGTGTAAAATAAATAAGCAACAAGGATATATTGTATAGCACAGAGAAATATAGCCATTATTTTGTAATAACTTTAAATGGAGTATAATCTATAAAAATATTGAATCATTAAGTTGTTCACCTGAAGCTAATATAGTAATTGTAAATCAATTATACTTCAATGAAAAAAAGGTAAGTTTGATCAATATTCTTGTGCATATATTTTTGTTCACTTAACCAGTTATTTTTAGGTAAATTCCTATAAATCAACTTGCACGATCAAAGATTGATATGTCTTAACCTTTGATATGTAATGTCTAATGGCCCTTAAGAGAGGTTGTATCAATTTACATGTCCACCAAAAGATTACAGCACTTGACAGTTGCTCGTACACAGGGCTATTGTCCCATTTTTTTATCTTTGTCAATTTGATAAATAAATATTACATCATTTGTAATATTTTTCCTATCTGACTATATATTTCATTATCTGACTATATATTTTGCATATTCTACTCCTCACATATTTCTGTTACCAACCAGGGTTCTTGGCCTCCTTAATCAATAGAAATTGATCAGAGGCAAGAAATTCAGGCAAGGCTTTATTGGGGTGCCTGCTGAAGCAGGGGGTAGCAAGAACAAACAACAGGTTCCCTTGCTTGCTCACTCCCTGAGTGGGGGCGAGCTTGTTCCTTATATGGGGTGAGGGTGGGAGTGTGTCCAGGGGTCACACCAGAGGGATGGCTTAGGTGGTTTGCCCACCCCTTAGGTGGCATTGTGTGCAGGGGGCATGCGCAGTATCCTGCCTTTCCTCCCGACCTCCTGCTTTTGCTCCAGGCTCTCCAAAATTGGCAGCTGGGTTTTTTGGTCTCTTTGAATCTTTTGTCCAGAATTTGTCGCAGCTGCTCATGCACATAGTTAATTTTAGTTCCATATAGTTTCTTTGTATTTTGTTGCTCAAGGAGAGGTGTGTCTACGTGCAAGAATTTCAGCACTACAGCAAAGGGTTCCAGGTCCCAGCCTGTCTCATTTCTATTGTGATATACATGTTTTTCATATATGAGCTCTTTTTATCTTAAAGAACATAGTCATATATGTTGAGTATTTACCAGCCTATTGTTGTTTTATTGCTGAATGATTTTCATTAAACAAAATTTTTTGTTTTAATTCTTATGTGGTCAAATTTATCTGCTCTTTATCTTAAGACGCTTGAATTTAGTATCATTCTTTAAAGAACTTTCCCAGCCCAGAACAGCTATATTTAATTTTTAGAATTTTTGTCAAGTTTGTATATTTAATTCATCTGAAATATTTTTACAGTATAGGGTATGAGAGGAATATGATTTTAAATTTTTGCCAAATGCTTAACCATTTATCCCAACATCAGTTATTGAATAAGCCATCACCTCCAAATTAATTTTAGTGGTTCATTTATCATATATAAAATTTTATATATACTTGGTCTAGGAATCTGACATTTTCAAAAGCAATGAATTGACTTATTTTAGAAAGAAAGCATAGAAACACTCTAATTCTCAATTTAAAAAATGTATACAGCATTGTGAACAAAGCATATAACAAGTGAGATTATGGGTGAATTTTTTTCCCCATAAAAGTTACAAATTTCTGTGAGGTTATTGTTACTTATGAATTACATTACATTGTGAATAACATTCAAGTCTAAATTGTTAACTTAATGAATGGATTATAGTGTCATTTATTGACACTGAGAATATAGAAAAAAGAGAAGATTAGATGGAGGGGAGATTTCATGTAACGTGTGAGCATTTTTCTGAGCATGTAAGGCAGCTGTGGGTGTAAGAATGGAACTTGGGAGAAAGATCACAGAGAAAACCAAGGCTGTAAATGTGGCTCGGGTCTCTACTGGTGCTGGAGGAAAACAAGCACAGTTTGAGACCACTCAAAGAAACTGTGCCCCCAAAGAAACTCTATAGAGCACAGTAGATAATTTGGATTATCATTCAGACATGCATGGGGAAATTTTTTGTAAAAAGTAAATATCCAAATATTCTGAATCAGAATTTCTAGGTAGAACCCTGGCACCTGTATTTATATAAAACACAGATGAGCTTGATTACAGACAAGATTGAGAACCACCAATATAGAGAAAGGGACCCTGGTTGACATAAAATTTGAGGGTTGAGGTGAAGAAATAAAAAATTTACCATAAAAAATTTTATATATATATATATATATATATATATATATATACACACACACACACATACATATGGGTATATATATATATAATTACACACACACACACACACATATATATATATATATATATACACAAATACCCTGGATGTAAAGCAGCTTGTCATGGACCAGAAGTTGGGTGAAAGCAGGGGTTTAGATATGAATATTAGCAAATGATAACCTACTGCTATTTATTTATTTATTATTTATTATGCCAAATACTATATATCTATATTTATCTATCTACATGGATATGTAGATAGCTATACAGATAGATAAATATAGATGTATAAGCTTACCTAAATTCTTAAAGTAAGCCTGGGAGCTAGATGTAATTATAACCACTTACAGAAGAGTAAATTGAAGCTCAAAAAGATTAAAGATCCTGACCAAATTTAATTTAATTTACATTTAATTAGTGATGAAGACAAAACTTAAAATCAATATTCTTAAGCACTAAGGTATTACTTTAAAATCCTCACTCTGGCAGTGTTATGGATGGAAGTAGAAACCAACCTGACAGCAGAGAGACCCAGTAATTAAGGTGAGAAATGTTGGTCCATTATATTTCCTTTCTTCCAGGGACTTCCGTCTGCATTATATTACACCTACTCAGTTAAACCTCTATGCCTCTTACTTTTGTAATTGTATTTTCCATCCATTTTTCTCTCATTTTATTCTGCCATATATTCCAGTCCACTAATTCTCCCTCTAGCTGAATCTGCTGTTAAATCTAATCATTGAATTCTTAATTTTAAGTACTTTAATTTTTAGTTTTGTTTCTTTTTTTAATAGTTTCCCATTCTCTCGTGAAGTTTTTAATCTTTTCTTATGTCTTTGAACATAGAAAAGTTATTTTAAAGTTTGTGTCTCATACTCAGATATCTGGAACTCTTGTGAATCTTTTCCTATTGTCTATTTTTCCTTATTGATTTTCATTCTTGTTATCATGTTTCTTTATATCCGTGGTTACTTTTTATTGATGATTGAAATTGTATTCAAAAAAATTGTTCAGAGAAATATTTTGAAGCCTAGGATAATATCTTTCTCTAGATCAGATTTACATTTGTGTCTACAGAACACTTAGGGGTACTAACAATGACCTCAATTCAATTTCAGTGATAAAGATGTCTTAAAGCTGAACTGTTGTCTCTTCCATTTCACATTTACTCCTGTTGTGCAGTTTTCAGAGCTCTAACACAAAGCAAGGGGATTCTCTCTGTTTCTGTGACTCACAGACTGGCAGAGTTTTTGTTGAACCTCTCAAATTCTCAGCTGTCTTCTCAGGTATGAGCAAATGTCCCAGGAAAGCAGCCCCAAACATGAAGCTCATTCTCTATACCTATCTTAGGTAATTCTTCACTACCTTTTCACCTCTTCAAAAATTTTGTTCTGGAAGAAGGAATCAAAAAGTAAATAAGACAACTTCAAGTATTAAGAGGTACAGAAGAAGTAAAATAATATAGACAATTACTGAAGCAGGGAGGAAAAATACTTTGCTGATAAGAAAAGTATCTTCATGGAGCTGGCATTCAGTTTGAGATCAGAATGGTGATACGGAAACAGTCACTTGAAGATCTAAGGAAAGAGCATTTTAAAAAGAGATGAGAATGAGCTTGGCACGTGTAAGACACAGAAGGAGGCTGCAAAGTGAAGGACCGTGGGCACCGCAAAGCAGTGTTATAGAGGTAGAAATGGGCCAGGCCATGCAAATTAGGAACTGAGGTTCATGCATTCTGGTTTCTATTGGGGAACCACTGGAAGATACTCAGCTAGAGATATATACCTTAGAAATATTACTTGGTCTGTGATGTGGGGATTGGACTGTGAGGAGTTAAGAGCAGAGCCAGGAGATCAGAGAAGAAGATGCTTCAGAAATCCACTGAGTGATTATGTGGTTTGACAAAGGGGGCAGCAATGGACATGGTAATAAGTGGTAGGAATCAGGATATATTTCATCTCCCTTTTGAAATGTCTGTTTGCTCCCTAGTCCTGTGTGCATCGATACGAGTTCCAATAACTTTCTGGCTCAGATCTGCTCAATAAAATAAATAGCTTGACTTTTGTCTATGTAAAACTCAGCAGGGACAATGTTCCCATTAAAAATAAATAAGTGAATAATAAAACTAATGCAGATGTGGCCAAACACTGTTCTATGTGCTTCATAGTTATTGACTTACCTAATCTTCTTAATTACTCTGCAGAGAAGGTACACATATCATTATGTCCACTTAGAGATGAAGAAACAGGAACAAGGTCTGGACAGTTTGCCCAATGTCACCCAGCTAGTGAACGGACACATGCCTGCTGCTATTGTTGGTATTTTGCTTCATCATGTTCATTCCCTCATTTTGTTAACAGCACCCTGATTTCCTTCTGAGAAATCACTCTTCTCGCCTCTTAGTCTATGCATTTCCTACAGTGCTGACATCACTCACAGCTCCAGGGGAAGCCAGGAGACTCTAACCCAGGCAGTCAACAGTGCCATCCTCTAGACAGAAGTAATGGTCCAGGATGAGTCAGTCAGAAGGAATGACAATGCTGTGGAGTGGGAGGTCTGGTGTCCTGGTTGTCGCCATGAAGTGAGAATTGTCTAAGTATGATCGGCATAGAAAGAGTGAAACTAACAGAAAGAAATTATATTCCAGCCCCCATGTTTGAGCACCTGGGACCTTGTACTGCCTCAGCTGTACAATTACATTACTCATTAAATTCCTTATTTGACTAGTTTTTTCTATTACTTGCAGCTGAAAAAGAGTTAAAACAAAAGTACTCATCATTTGAGGACTCCTCTGTACCATGTAAGGAATCTGCAAAGAGGGAAAATCATAATTTCAGAAAAAGTCCATATTTCCCCAGAGCACTGAGACTCTTGCTACACCACAAAAGATTGCTCTTTCTCTCCCACAAATTACACAGCTGGACTGACAAGGAGTCAGCCTCAGTAGCCCTACCTAAGACTTTGCAATTAAGGTTGCCAAAGGAAACTATTTCAGACACTGCTGTGTGGTATATGTAAAAGTTGTTAAGGGAGGAGATCCTAAGAGTTCTCATCACAAGGAAAACACATTTTTTTCTTTTTCTTTTTTTTTTTTGATATTTATTTGAGATGATGGATGCGAACTAAACTTATTGTAGTAATCATTTCATGATATATTAAGTCAAACCATTATGCTGTACACCTTAAACTCATACAGTGCTGTATGTCAGTTATATCTCAATTAAACTGGAAGGAAAACCTAACTTTCAAAACTGTACAAAAACAGAATATCTTTGTGTCCTTGGAGTAGGTAAAATTCTTAAATAGGACCCCAAAATAATACTAAGCATAAAAAAATAAGTTAGACTATATTAAAATATAGAACTTCTATTTAAAAAAAGAAAGAAAATAAATGTTCTAATTCCACATTTAATTCCCAGTTGTAAATCCTACCTTTGTTTCCATGCCTCTGGAAAAGGCTTGCAAATTCACTGAAAGACAAGTTTTGGTCCATACTATTTACTTAATGGTAGGTTTCTTTTTTTTTTTTTCCTTCCTCTTCTAAAGGAAGCTACCCATGGGTACTATTGGAAATGTTTCCACAGGGGGAAATTAAAAACTCCTAGCCAAGATCTAATTTTTAGTTAGAAAAAAAGGGGGGGCCTTTTATCCTGTCTATGGCAATCTCAGCTTGTGGCAGACAGGCAATGAACACAGGAGACTCCAAAGCCTACCAGAAGGGCAATGTTGTATGAAAAGAAGCCAGAGTTCCACAGTCTTTTGTGGTGGAGCATTGAGATTGATGGAAATTCGGTGTAGGAAGTGGCAGGCCCTAATATGTGTGAGGCAGAAAAGCAGCAAGTTTGAGTGCTCAGTGCAACCTCACCCAGAAGAAAAGGAGGCCTGCTGGGACCCATGAGTGGGGCAATAAGGAGCATAAAAAGAAAAAGGCCTGACTGATTTCCAGCCAAAGACCTGACATCTGTGTAATGTTAGACCAGCTATGTCTGGGCCTGAGATGCTGCCTTGGTGCCACTGCCCCTATTTCAACCCAGACATGTCTCTCACATTGCCTTGACACTAACACCCTGGCCCAGCTCTCAACTCAGACTTTCCAGCCACTCCTGCTTCCACATAGAAGGGACAATCTCCAAACACCTCATCTTTCACTGCCAGGATCTTCTAGCCTTCTCACCCAGAAAGGTATAAATCTTTTGTCACTCCTCTGCATAACACTCTCTAATGGCTTTCCATTGCAAATAGAGCATAGCAGGTTGAATGGTGCTCCTCTCCCACAAAATATGTCTCCTGAGAACTTGTGAATATAAATTTATTTGGAAGAAAGGTCTTTGTAGATGTAACTAAGTTAAGAATATCTAGATGAGATCATCCTAGATGATCTGATTATCCAGGTGGACCATAAATCCAATGACAAATATCCTACAAGATGAGGAGAAGACAGAGAGAGAAGAAACATGGAGAAGACTGTATGAAGATAGAGGCAGAGACTGGAGTGATGTGTGTGCAAAGCAAAGGACAGCAAGGATTACCAAAAGCCACTAGAAACTAGGACAGAGGTACAGGACAGATTTTCCCTCAGAGCCTCCAGAACGAACCAACCCTGCCAACACCTTGATTTCAGAATTCTGGCCTCCAGAATTGTGAGAAAATGGATTTCTGTTGTTTTAAGCCATCTGGTTTGATGTAAGTTGTTCACAGTCCTGGCAGACTAATACGTCGAGTACAACCTAACATGATTAGGATATTTTATTTCATGCGCTCCTTCCCGCCACTGAGATTAAATCTTTCACCACTCCCGACCTCACTAATAGTCTCTCTTCACATTCACCCTCCTGTTTCTGTAACACACACATATTTCCTTCCTCAGGGACTTTACCTATTGCTGTTGTCTGCTTGGAAATCTCCTCTCCAACCCCACAGTCTTCTCACAGAGGGCTCCTCCTTGTCATGTGTCTCTCAGCTCAAATACAACTTTCAGAGAGGCTTTCCTGAATCTCTCACCACTTCCCCTCCCAGTTCAGTCTCTATCACATGACATCATAACACTTCTTTCCTTCACAGAACTCATCACGAACGATAAACATCTTTTCATGTACTTACTAGATTGTGAGCTCAATGAAGGTAGAGTTTTTGTCCACTCATTTATTCAAAAATTATTAACTGATCATCAATTATACATGAGGCAGCATTCTAGGCATTTGGGAAATGCAGTGAACCACACAAAAACTATCTCTGTTCTTATGGACTGACATTCTGGTCCATTTTCCAAGGCTATCTCCTCATATCTGAAGCACTCTGCTATCTATGGGTCATTCATTCAATATTAATTGAATTATTGATGAAAACACTAAGTTCCAGTCACTAATTCTCTTCCCTTTTCCAGCAAAAGCTTGGTTCTACTCGTTAAAGTATTTAATAAGGCCAGACAATTTTGAAAGAACTTCAAACTTGCCATTTCCAAGATTTTTTTTTGTTACAAAGACCTTGGAACTTCCTCAGCAGTCTTGTCTCATCCCCAGGTTTTTGCCGTTTCTACTAGTGTGATTGGAAGTAAGATTTCCCCTTGAAAGATATACTGGGAAACCAAACAAAAATCGAGCCACATTGGACTTGCAAGGCTTTGCCAAAGATGGCAGACCCCAGGGCATTTGGCTCAATTAACCACTGCCATGTCTAAAGGTCAGCCTCTGGGACTGTTTAATTGTGGCCATTAAACAACTTGAGCAGATGTTTCAAAGCAGTAATTTGGAACCCAGGAGAAACCAGAGGCAGCATCAACATACCAGGTCATTTGAAATAAAGCCGGCTGGGCTCCACATACAGCTTGATAACAGTTGGGAATTTCCACAAGTACTTAACCTGGCTTAGAGGTCATGACCTAACTAAAAAAAGACCTCTCCTCATCCCAAAATGAAATTGTAAAGTGGTTCTTTGCCACTCTCCTCCCCTGACCATCATTCATGGCTCCACGTTTTACATCCTTGACACTGAATTCCAGAAACCTTGTTATTCAATTCATCATTTAATGAATCAACATGTAGTAACTTAGCAACTGTTAGATACAAAGCAAAGGCAAGGATGCTACCACATTTCCACCCCCTCCAGCCCAGGCCTGCACCTCAAAGATGTGGCTGCACATCAAAGATATGGTAGCTCATCATGGGCATGCTTTCCCGCTGAGCCTAGTTACTGGCTAACAGTTTTTCTCAGCACCACTCTCCAGCCAGTCACTACCCATTTCTCAGGCCTGGCATTCATTTTTGTCCAAACTCCTCCCTTAACCAGTGAGCTTCAGTGACTCACTGAAGCTATACAGCTGGTTTGTGGTAGGCTTGGAACCCAGGTATCCTGTCTTCTCGTCAGGGGTCTTTATTGGGTTCAATATAAACAAGTTAAATGACAGGTCAAAGCTAACTAGATTTATTAGCCAAAACAAAAATGTAATCTATGTTAATAAGAAGTGCAAAATAAAGTAATATATGGCATTATATTTAAAATTTAGAGTATAATATTATACATTACCCATTTAATATACATATGTAATCATAGTTACCATGTACTTTGCAGACAAACTTATTGAATGCTTATACTATCTCTACATGATAGATAATATCCTCTCTATTACATAGATGAGGAAACTGAAATTCTGGGAATTTAAGTAATTTCCTTGAAAGATGCTAAATAATAATGGTGGAGCTGGATTTGGCCTGAGGTTGATTCACCTACTCTCCATGTGCCTTGTTTCTAGTACACATTGCCACCATTGTTAGGAAATAATTCTCCATGGATCTCTGGAATTTCTGCACATCTGGCAAACAGCAACATTGACCATCTTTTGTTCTAGGCTATCTTTTCAAGGATGCCAGTGAACCGCTTTGAAGGGTACAGCTAGTATCTCACTCCAAAGAGAACAGATTTCTCTGTTGTCCAGGATAATAAAGATAATATCTCCTTTGGGGCGAAGTTTAGACAGGTTTGCTTACAACTTATTACAGATTATTGGAATTTGCTAACTTCAGGGTCACTCAGATATGACCAAAACCCACTTGCATGTGTACTCTCCCCATGAGACCTGGGTGACAAGAAGAAACAATGCAAACCCAACAGCTCCTGCTGTTCCATGAGTCAAAAAGTCATTTTTCTCTCACTCAGGAATCACATGTCTCTTGATAGCTTACAAGTAGGGCAAAATCTCAGACTCTTCCCAATTCTTAACAACCCTGAGTTCGGTGGTATGAAAGATTGCAGAATGTTGGGTCGCTCCTGGCTGCCTACTCCACGAGGGCCCCAAGTTGTTTGTTCATCCTATTTTCCACTGAGTTTAGTCACCCAGGGTCCCAAGCCCTCACTGACTGAATAAATATGTCTGAACGTTAGTCTGAAGTAATATCAGTCATTGTTATATTTACCTCTCATAGATAAAATGGCATTTTCACAGTGCTTATCCTTATATATTAATATAAAAGTATATTATTATATAATAAATGTGGCTGTTTCAGGTACCATTGTTAGGAAATAATAATAATGAGAAACCAGAAGAAGGGGTGTTATTAACAAGAGAGGTTTCTCCCTGTATGAATTAAATCAGAGCACATCTGGACTGCACTATTCCTCCCTACCTGTGGCGCTGCCCACACATCAGAGAGGTCAAGGATTAGCATTGTTGACCTAAGCCTCCCAGGCCAGCTTCACTGGTCATTCTTTCTCTTGTAATGAATTCTCAGCTTTGCTTTGACTATGGAAACCTATTCATTCTGCTTATTGTCAGAATGAAGATTTGAATATTCCTATTCTGATTTTTCCCTTCTCGGGTCACATAAGTCCTTATTAGGTCAAATCCTATAACAAGGTGGAGAACTTTATTCACTGAAAACGTTCTATGAGCATGGTTTACAAGAGAAGCTGTTGGAGGAAATTAGAACCACACTTTCAAGGGGTGTGCACCTTCCTCCAAGAAGTAGGAGGCAGAGCCTGAGGCTCGTGTCAGTGTGTGCGCTGTTCTGGCAGTGGGTGGGGCCAGAAATTCCTTCAGTCATCTCCCTGCAATAGGGAAATGGGAAGGCGATGTTCAGCTGGAACAAACCCCATCCCTGACAGAGGGCCAGGGCCAGGAAAGAAAGGGAAATCCAAGAAGATGGCCTTCAGAAGCTCTTCCAGAAACTTGTGCTCAAAAACTTGCCCAGAAATATTATATGATTGCTTAAGTGGCTCGTGTTAAGCATTATACAAAAAAAAAAAAAAAAAAAATCCCAGTTTTATATGCAAATACTTTTTCCTCGCTACAACTGAAAGCCACATGTGATTTCCAATCCGCCAGCACAAACAGACTGACAGACAACATCCCTCAGGAAATGCTTGATATGCCATCAGGTTTCAACACTCTTCTCCTTCCCTCTCTGGAGCAAGCCTATAATTCTGCATTTGTGTAAATACATATGTGTGGCATATTTATTCACATGCTGCTGGGTAGAACAAACATCCCTGCATTCTTTCCTGGTTATGCACTCATGAAGTGATGGCATGTTCCCTGTGTTGTGTTATTGCCCACAGTGGGGAATCCACAGGTGCTCACAAAATATCAAGCAGCCCAAGGCTAGAGTCTGCCTTGCAAGGGTCACGAACAATTCCTGGCCACCCATCCCCACTCCCAAGGAGAGTTGGGATAGGTGCTTCTTTCTCCATGCTCCCTCTTCAGTGTTCCCATGGTTCTGGATTCATAGCTTTTGCCATTCGTTGTACTGTAAATGTTGTTTACATCTGTTCTCAAGTCTATGGGCAATCCATCCGTTTTAGAACCTAATGCAAACTATTACATATAATAATTCTGTAAAATTTTCTTGGATAAATAATTAATGAAGAAAAAGTTAGAATCCTGAACAACAGCTTGTGTTAACAATTCAGGGGCCTAAAATTTTACATATAATGATCACTAAGTGTTTTGGTTCCACCTAAAACCTTAAGCATTTTATAAACTTATGTAGTTACTGAAATGCTTTTCAGCTTGAATCATGGTTAGAAATTTAAATGTAATTCTTTAAATTGTGAGCTGACTTTTCTGAGTGGATATTATGTTCCACATATGCACTGTTCCTCTCTATCGCATGCATGAACTTATTTAATCTTGACAACAACCCTATAAAGTAGGTGCTATTAGTATCCCCATTTTACAGATGAGGAAACTGAGTCACAAAAAGAATAAGTGTCTTGCCCACAGATACATAGATGTCAAATGTCAGAGCTGAGACTCACTCAAGAAGACTAGCTCCAGAGCTTGAGTCTTAATCACTATGCTAAATTCATTCATTTAACAGCAATTTCTTGATATCTAATGATGTGCTCAATTAAAATAAATTAATTTCAAATAAGGTTAAGCGGTCTGAAGAAAATGGTCTGATATGATGAGAAAGAGGAGCATTAGCTAACAGGGCCAGGGAAGTTCTCTGAGAGGTGACCTTTGAGTTGAGCCTTGTTTGCTGAGAAGTGACCAACCAGGTGAAGCTGCAAGAGGAATGTGTTTCCAGCAGAAGATACTGTGAGTGAGAAGTCCACAAAAAAAGACAGCTTGCAATGTTGAGGAACAGGCCAGTGTGGCTGGAGGATAGTGGGCAAAGGGTGGGAAGTATAAGACGAAATCAGAGAAACTGGCAGAAGCTAGATCATGAGAGTTATCATTAGATTCATGATCAGTGCAATGGGAAGCCATAAGTAGGTTTTAATTATTCTGATTCTTTTGTGTGCAATTAACTGGGCTGGAGGATTATAATGGAAGAAAAGGGACTAGTAGGGAGGCAGCTGCAGTAGTTCAGATAAGTTCTGATAGGAGCTGATGGTGGCTAGGACTAAGATGGTAGAGGTTGGGGAAGTGTAGCTAGTACCCAGATACAGTGGAGATGATGAGAGGAAGCATTCAGAAGATATTTTGGTGAGACCTCACACATAGGACTTCATAAATGGAAGCACCTATCAGGAAAGGGCTATGCCTGGGAATCAACTCTTATCTTAGTCCACCTGTAGTAGGCATCAGGGGCCCAGAATATGGGATAACTTTTCTTGATCAGTAGGCATCTTCAGTCCTCTGGTTTCTGACTTGAAGTTGTGCTGTATAGAGTCTCTTCAGTGAGAGAACATCATTCAAAATCTATTAGACTGATATCCAGGAGCTGTCAAGGCTGTTTACCTCCCCTGCCATCAGGGGATCTGTGTATTCACATTACACTGAAGGGCATTCACTCATGCAGAGTGGATGGGAATTTGATAGGTAGATATGTCCCCAAGCAGAGGGAACAGGTGGAGCAGAATGTAAGGTCAGGAAAATACAGGGACAATTCAGGGCAAGTGTGGAGAGAGAGAAAGCTGGAAAGAGTACATTTATGGTGTTAAATCTTTGTATACTTTTTTTTTTGAATTTTATTTATTTATTTTTTTATACAGCAGGTTCTTATTAGTCATCCATTTTATACACATCAGTGTATACATGTCAATCCCAATCTCCCAATTCATCACACCACCACCATCACCCCCTGCCGCTTTCCCCCCTTGGTGACCATACGTTTGTTCTCTACATCTGTGTCTCTACTTCTGCCTTGCAAACCCGTTCATCTGTACCTTTCTCTAGATTCCAAATATATGTGTTAATATACAATATTTGTTTTTCTCCTTCTGACTTACTTCACTCTGTATGACAGTCTCTCGGTCCATCCACGTCTCTACAAATGGCCTAAGTTCGTTCTTTTTATGGCTGAGTAATATCCCATTGTGTATATGAACCACCCCTTCTTTATCCATTCGTCTGGCAATGGGCATTTATGTTGCTTCCATGACCTGGCTATTGTAAATAGTGCTGCAATGAACATTGGGGAGCATGTGTTTTTTTGAATTATAGTTTTCTCTGGGTATATGCCCGGTAGTGGGATTCCTGGGTCATATGGTAATTCTATTTTTAGTTTTTTAAGGAACCTCCGTTCTGTTTTCCATAGTGGCTGTATCAACTTATATCCCCACCAACAGTGAAAGAGGGTTCCCTTTTCTCCACACCCTCTCCAGCATTTGTTGTTTGTAGATTTTCTGATGATGCCCATTCTAACCGTTGTGAGGTGATACCTCATTGTAGTTTTGATTTGCATTTCACTAATAATTAGTGATGTTGAGCAGCTTTTCATATGTCTCTTGGCCATCTGTATGTCTTCTTTGGAAAAATGTCTATTTAGGTCTTCTGCCCATTTTATGATTGGGTTGTTTGTTTTTTGTAATATTGAGCTGCATGAGCTGGTTATATATTTTGGAGACTAATCCTTTGTCCGTTGAGTCATTTGCAAATATTTTCTCCCATTCTGAGGGCTGTCTTTTCATCTTGTTTATAGTTTCCTTTGCTGTGCAAAAGATTTTAACTTTCATTAGGTCCCATTTGTTTATTTTTGTTTTTATTTCCATTACTCTAGGAGGTGGTTCAAAAAAGATCTTGCTGTTATTTATCTCAAAGAGTGTTCTTCCTAATTTTTCCTCTAAGAGTTTTATAGTGTCTGGTTTTACTTTTAGATTTTTAATCAATTTTTAGTTTATTTTTGTATATGGTGTAGGGAGTGTTTTAAATTCATTCTTTTACATGTAGCTGTCCAGTTTTCCCAGCACCACTTATTGAAGAGACTGTCTTTTCTCCATTGTATATCCTTGCCTCCTTTGTCATAGATTAGTTGACCACAGGTGTGTGGGTTTATCTCTAGGCTTTCTATCCTGTTCCATTGATCTATATTTCTGTTTCTGTGCCAGTACCATACTGTCTTGATTACTGTAGCTTTGTAGTATAGTCTGAAGTCTGTGAGCCTGATTCCTCCAGCTCTGTTTTTTTTCCCTCAAGATTGCTTTGGCTATTCAGGGTCTTTTGTGTCTCCATACAAATTTTAAGATTTTTTGTTCTAGTTCTGTAAAAAATGCCATTGATAATTTGATAGGCATTCCATTGAATCTGTAGATTTTTTGGGTAGTATACTCATTTTCACAATATTGATTCTTCCAATCCAAGAACATGGTATATCTCTCCATCTGTTTGTGTCATCTTTGATTTCTTTCATCAGTGTCATAATTTTCTGAGTACAGGTCTTTTACCTCCTTAAGTAGGTTTATTCCTAGGTATTTTATTCTTTTTGTTGCATTGATGGATGGGATTGTTTCCTTATTTCTCTTTCTGGTCTTTTGCTTTTAGTGTATAGGAATGCAAAAGATTTCTGTGCATTAATCTTGTATCCTGCAACTTTGCCATATTTATGGATTAGCTCTAGTAGTTTTCTCATGGCATATTTAAGATTCTCTATGTATAGTATCATGTAATCTGGAAACAGTGACAGATTTACTTCTTCTTTTCCAATTTGGATTCCTTTTTATTTCTTTTTCTTCTCTGATTGCCATGGTTAGGACTTCCAAAACTATGTTGAAAAATAGTGGCAAGAGTGAACATCCTTGTCTTGTTCCTGATCTTAGAGGAAATGGTTTCAATTTTTCACCATTGAGAATGATGTTGGCTGTTGGTTAGTTGTATATGGCGTTTATTATGTTGAGATAGGTTCCCTCTATGCCCACTTTCTGGAGAGTATTTTATCATACATGGGTGTTGAATTTTCTCAAAAGCTCTTTCTGCATCTATTGAGATGATCATATGATTTTTGTTCTTCAGTTTGTTGATATGGTGTATCACATTGATTGATTTTTGTATATTGAAGAAGACTTGCATTCCTGGGATAAATCCCACTTGGTCATGGTGTATGATCCTTTTAGTGTGGTGTTAGATTCTCTTTGCTAGTATTATGTTGAGGATTTTTGCATCTACATTCATCAGTGATATTGGTCTGTAGTTTTCTTTTTTTGTTGAATCTTTGTCTGGTTTAGGTATCAGGGTGAAGGTGGTCTCATAGAATGAGTTTCAGAGTGTTCCTCCCTCTGCTGTATTTTGGAAGAGTTTGAGAAGAATGGATGTTGCTCTTCTCTAAATGTTTGATAGAATTCACCTGTGAAGCCATCTGGTCCTTGACTTTTGTTTGTTGGAAGATTTTTAATCACAGTTTCAATTTCAGTGCTTGTGATTTGTCTTTTCATATTTTCTATTTCTTCCTGATTCAGTCTTAGCAGGTTGTACATTTCTAAGAATTTGTCCATTTCTTCCAGGTTGTCCATTTTATTGACATAGAGTTGCTTGTAGTAGTCTCTTAGGATGCTTTGTATTTCTGTGTTTTCTGTTGTAACATCTCCTTTTTCCATTTCTAATTTTATTGATTTGAGTCCTCTCCCTCTTTTTCTTGATAAGTCTGTCTAAAGGTTTATCAATTTTGTTTACCTTATCAAAGACCAGCCTTTAGTTTTATTGATCTTTTCTATTGGTTTCTTTGTTTCCATTTCATTCATTTCTCCTCTGATCTTTATGATTACTTTCCTTCTAGTAACTTTGGGTTTTGTTTGTTCTTCTTTCTCTAGTTCCTTCAGGTGTAAGTTTAGACTGTTTATTTGAGATTTTTCTTATTTCATGTGGTAGGATTGTATTGCTATAAACTTTCCTCTTAGAACTGCTTTTGCTGCATCCCTTAGGTTTGGATCATCATGTTTTCATTGTCATTTGCTTCTAGGTATTTTTTGATTTCCTCTTTGATATCTTCAGTAATCTCTTGGTTACCTAGTGATGTATTATTTAGCCTCCATGTGTTTGTGTTTTTACCTTTTTTTTCCCCTGTAATTGATTTCTAACCTCATAGTGTTGTGGTCCAAAAAGATGCTTGATATATTCAATTTTCTTAAATTTACTGAGGCTTGATTTGTGATCCAAAATGTGGTCTATCCTGGAGAATGTTCTGTGCACACTTGAGAAGAAAGTGTAATCTGCTGTTTTTGGATAGAATGTCCTATAAATATCAATTAAAGTTATCTGGTCTATTGTGCCATTTAAAGCTTGTGTTTCCTTATTAATTTTCTGTTTGAACGATCTGTCCATTGGTGTAAGTGGGGTGTTAAAGTCCCCCATTATTATTGTATTGCTGTTGATCTCCTCTTTTATAGCTGTTAGCAGTTGCCTTATGTATTGAGGTGCTCCTCTGTTGTGTGCATATACATTTATAATTGCTATATATTCTTCTTGGATTGATCCATTGATCATTATGTAGTGTCCTTCCTTGTCTCTTGTAACATTCTTTATTTTAAAGTCTATTTTATCTGATATGAGTATGCTACTCCAGCTTTCTTTTCCTTTTTTTTTTTAACATCTTTATTAGAGTATAATTGTGTTACTATGGTGTGTTAGTTTCTGCTTTATAACAAAGTGAATCAGTTATACATATACATATGTCCCCAAATCTCTTCGCTCTTGCATCTCCCTCCCTTCCTATCCCACCCCTCTAGGTGTTCACAAAGCACTGAGCTGACCTCCCTGTGCTACGCAGCTGCTTCCCACTAGCTATCTATTTTATGTTTGGTAGTGTATATAAGTACGTGCCACTCTCTCACTTTGTCCCACTTTACCCATCTCACTTCCCGTATCCTCAAGTTCATTCTCTAGTAGGTTTGCATGAATCTTTACTTCCATCTTGCCCCAGGTTCTTCATGACCTTTTTTTTTTAATATTCCATATATATATATGTGTTAGCGTATGGTACTTGTTTTTTTCTCTTTTTGACTTACTTCACTCTGTATGACAGTCTCTAGGTCCATCCACCTCACTACAAATAACTAAGTTTCATTCCTTTTTATGGCTGAGTAATGTTCCATTATATACATAGGCCACATCTTCTTTATCCATTCATCTGTGGATGGATACTTAGGTTGCTTCCCTGTCCTGGCTATTGTAAATAGAGCTGCAATGAACATTTTGTTACATGACTCTTTTTTAATTATGGTTTTCTAAGGGTGTATGGACAGAAGTGGGATTGCTGGGTTGTATGGTAGTTCTATTTTTACTTTTTTAAGGAACCTCCATACTGTTCTACATAGTGGCTGTATCAATCTACATTCCAACCAAGAGTGTAAGAGGGTTCCATTTTCTTCATACCCTCTCCAGCATTTATTGTTTGTAGATTTTTTGATGATGGCCATTGTGAACGGTCTGAGATGATATCTCATTTTAGTTTTGATTTGCAGTTCTCTAAGATTAATGATGTTGAGCATTCTTTCATGTGTCTGTTATATACAGACAATCTGTATATCTTATTTGGAGAAATGTCTATTTATATCTTCTGCCCATTTATGGATTGGGTTGTTTGTTTGTTTTTTTTTTTTTTTTTTGATATTGAGCTGCATGGGCTGCTTGTAAATTTTGGAAATTAATCCTTTGTCAGTTGCTTCATTTGCAAATTTTTTTCCACTCTGAGGTTTGTCTTTTCACCTTGTTTATGGTTTCCTTTGCTGTGCAAAAGCTTTTAAGTTTCATTAGACCCATTTGTTTATTTTGTTTTTATTTCCATTTCTCTAAGAGGTGGGTCCAAAAGGGTCTTCCTGTGATGTATGTCATAGAGTGTTCTGCCTATATTTTCCAATAAAAGTTTGATTGTGTATGGCCTTACATTTATGTCTTTAATCCATTGTAAGCTTATTTTTGTATACAGTGTTAGGGAGTGTTCTAATTTCATTCTTTTACATGTAGCTGTCCAGTTTTCCCAGCACCACTTATTGAAGATGCTGTCTTTTCTCCACTGTATATTCTTGCCTCCTTTATCAAAGATAAGTTGACCATATGTGTGTGGGTTTAACTCTGGGCGCTCTATCTTGTTCCATTGATCTATCTTTCTGTTTCTGTGCCAGTACCATACTGTCTTGATTACTGTAGCTTTGTAGTATATTCTGAAGTAAGGGAGCCTGATTCCTCTAACTCCGTTTTTCTTTCGCAAGATTGCTTTTGCTATTCGGGGTCTTTTGTGTTTCCATACAAATTGTGAAATTTTTTGTTCTAGTTCTGTGAAAAATGCCAGTTGTAGTTTGATAGGGATTGCACTGTATCTGTAGCTTGCTTTAGGTAGTAGAATCATTTTCACAATGTTTTTCTTCCAATCCAAGAACATGGTATACCTCTCCATCTATTTGAATCATCTTTAATTTCTTTCATCACTGTCTTATGATTTTCTGCATACACGACTTTTGTCTCCTTAGGTAGGTTTATCCCAGGATATTTTATTCTTTTTGTTGTAATGGTAAATGGGGGTGTTTCCTTAATTTCACTTTCAGGTTTTTCATCATTAGTGTATAGGAATGCAAGAGATTTCTGTGCATTAATTTTGTATCCTGCTACTTTACCAAATTCATTGATTAGCTCTAGTAGATTTCTGGTAGCATCTTTAGGGTTCTCTATGTATAGTATCATGTCAACTGCAAACAGTGACAGCTTTACTTCTTCTTTTCCGATTTGGATTCCTTTTATTTCTTTTTCTTCTCTGATTGCTGTGGCTAAAATTTCCAAAACTATGTTGAATAATAGTGGTGAGAGTGGGCAACCTTGTCTTGTTCCTGATCTTATGGGAAATGGTTTCATTTTTTTACCATTAAGGACAATGCTGGCTTGGGTTTGCCATATATGGCCTTTATTATGTTGAGGTAAGTTCCCTCTTTGTCTACTTTCTGCAGGGTTTTTATCATAAATCGGTGTTGAATTTTGTTGAAAGCTTTCTCTGAATCTATTGAGATGATCATATGTTTTTTCTCCTTCAGTTTGTTAATATGGTGTATCATGTTGATTGATTTGCATATATTGAAGAATCCTTGAATTCCTGGGATAAATGCCACTTGATCATAGTGTATGATCCTTTTAATGTGCTGTTGGATTCTGTTTGCTAGTATTTTGTTTAGGATTTTTGCATCTATGTTCATCAGTGATATTGGCCTGTAGTTTTCTTTCTTTGTGACAACTTTGTCTGGTTTAGTATCAGGGTGATGGTGGCCTCATAGAATGAGTTTGGGAGTGTTCCTCCCTCTGCTATATTTTGGAAGAGTTTGAGAAGGCTAGGTGTTATCTCTTCTCTAAATATTTGATAGAATTCACCTGTGAAGCCATCTGGTCCAGGACTTTTGTTTGTTGGAAGATTTTTAATCACAGCTTCAATTTCAGTGCTCGTGATTTGTCTGTTCATATTTTCTTCCTTTTCCTGGTTCAGTCTCGGAAGCTTGTTCATTTCTAAGAATTTGTCCATTTCTTCCAGGTTGTCCATTTTATTGGCATATAGTTGCTTGTAGGAATCTCTCATGATCCTTTGTATTTCTGCAGTGTCAGTTGTTACTTCTTCTTTTTCATTTCTAATTCTATTGATTTGAGTCTTCTCCCTGTCTTTCTTGAGAAGTCCGGCTAATGGTTTATCAATTTTGTTTATCTTATCAAAGAAACAGCTTTTAGTTTTATTGATCTTTGCCAGCATTTCCTTCTTTTCTTTTTCATTTATTTCTGGTCTGATCTTTATGATTTTGTTCCTCTGCTAACTTTGGGGATTTTTTGTTCTTCTTTATCTAATTGCTTTAGGTGTAAGTTTAGGTTTTTTGAGGTGTTTCTTGTTTCTTAAGGTAGGATTGTATTGCTATAAACTTCCCTCTTAGAAATGCTTTTTCTGCATCCCATAGGTTTTAGGTCGTCGTGTTTTCATTGTCATGTTTTTCAAGGTATTTTTTGATTTCCTCTTTGATTTCTTCAGTGATCTATTGGTTAATTAGTAGTGTGTTGTTTAGCCTCCATGTATTTGTATTTCTTACACATTTTATCCTGTAATTGGTATCTAGTCTCAAATCATTGTCGTCAGAAAAGATATTTGATATGAGTTCAATTTTCTTAAATTTACCAAAGCTTGATTTGTGACCCAAATTATGATCTATCTTGGAGAATGTTCCATAAGCACTTGAGAAGAATGTGTATTCTGTTGTTATTGGATGGAACGTCCTATAAATATCAATTAAGTCCATATTGTTTAATGTATCATTTAAAGCTTATGTTTCCTTATTTATTTTCATTTTGGATGATCTGTCCATTGGTGAAACTGGGCTGTTAAAGTCCCCTACTATGATTGTGTTACTTTCGATTTCCCCTTTTATGGCTGTTAGTATTTGCCTTATGTATTGAGGTGCTCCTATGTTGGGTGCTTAAATATTTACAATTGTTGTATCTTCTTCTTGGAATAATCCCTTGATCATTATGTAGTGTCCTTCTTTGTCTCTTGTAATAGTCTTTGTTTTAAAGTCTATATTGTCTGATATGAGAATTGCTACTCCAGCTTTCTTTAGATTTCCGTTTGCATGTAATATCTTTTTCCATCCCCTCATTTTCAGTCTGTTTGCTTCCCTAGGTCTGAAGTGGGTCTCTTGTAGACAGCATATATACGGGTCTTGTTTTTGTATCCATTCAGCCATTCTATGTCTTTTGGTTGGAACATTTAATCCATTTCCACTTAAGGTAATTATCAATATGTATGTTCCTATTACCATTTTCTTAATTGTTTTGGGTTTACTATTGTAGGTCTTTTCCTTCTCTTGTATTTACTGCCTAGAGAAGTTCCTTTAGCATTTGTTGTAAAGCTCATTTGGTGGTGCTGAATTTTCTCAGCTTTTGCTTGTCTGTAAAGGTTTTAATTTCTCTGTCAAATCTGAATGAGATCCTTGCTGGGTAGAGTAATCTTGGTTGTAGGTTTTTCTCCTTCATCACTTTTAATATGTCCTGCCACACCCTTTTAGCTTGCAGAGTTTCTGCTGAAAGATAAGCTGTTATCCTTATGGGGATTCCCTTATTTGTTATTTGCTCTTTTTCCCTTGCCGCTTTTAATATTTGTTCTTTGTATTTAATTTTTGATAGTTTGATTAATATGTGTCTTGGTGTGTTTATCCTTGGATTTATCCTCTATGAGACCCTCTGTGCTTCCTGTACTTGATTATTTCCTTTCCCATATTCAGGAAGTTTTCCACTATAATCTCTTCAAATATTTTCTCAGTCCCTTTCTTTTTCTCTTCTTATTCTGGGAACCCTATAATTTGAATGTTGGTGTGTTTAATGTTGCCCCACATGCCTCTGAGACTGTCCTCAATTCTTCTCATTCTTTTTTCTTTATTCTGCTATGCAGTAGCTATTTCCACTATTTTATCTTCCAGATCACTTATCCGTTCTTCTTCCTCATTTATTCTGCTATTGGTCCCTTCTAGAGTATTTTTAATTTCATTTATTTTGTTGTTCATAGCTGTTTGTTTGCTCTTTAGTTCTTCTAGATCCTTGTTAAACTTTTCTTGTATTTTCTCCATTCTATTTCCAAGATTTTGGATCAAATTTACTATCATTATTCTGAATTCTTTTTCAGGTAGACTGCCTATTTCCTCTTCATTTGTTAGGTCTGGTGGGTTTTGCCTTGCTCCTTCATCTGCTATGTGTTTCTCTGTCTTCTCATTTTGCTTAACTTACTGTCTTTGGGGTTTCCTTTTCACTAGCTGCTGATTTGTAGTTTCCGTTTTTTTTGGTGTCTGTCCCCAGTGGCTAAGGTTGGTTCAGTGGGCTGTGTAGGTTTCCTGGTGGAGGGGACCAGTGCCTGTATTCTGGTGGATGAGGCTGGATCTTGTCTTTTTGGTGGACAGGTAAACATCTGGTGGTGTGTTTTGGAGTGTCTGTGGCCTTATTAAGATTTTAGGCAGCCTCTGTGCTAATGGATAGTATTGTGTTCCTGTTGCTGGTTCTTTGGCATAGCACTGTAGCTTGCTGGTTGTTGAGTGGGGCTGGGTCTTGGTGTTGAGATTGAGATCTCTGGGATATTTTTGCTATTTGATATTATGTGGTGCTGGGAGGTCTCTTTTGGACCAGTGTCTTGAACTTGGCTCTCCCACCTCAGAAGCATAGCCCTGACACCTGGCTGGAGCACCAAGAGCCTGTCCTCCACACGGCTCAGAATATAAGGGAGAACAAAAAGAAAGAAGAAGATAAAATAAAATAAAATAAAGTTATGAAATTATAAAAATAAAAAATAAATATTAAAAAAAATTTAAGTAATTAAAAGAAAAGAATAAAAACCCAAAAATGGACAGACAGAACCCTAAGACAAATGGTAAAAAGAAAGCTATACAGACAAAATCACACACAGAAGCATATACATACACACTCATAAAAAGAGAAAAAGGGGAAAAAAATACATATATATTGTTGCTCCCAAAGTCCACCTCCTCAATTTGGGATGATTTGTTGTCTATTCAGGTATTCAACAAATGCAGGGTACATCAAGTTGTTTGTGAAGATTTAATCCACTGCTCCTGAGGCTGCTGGGAGAAATTTCCCTTTCTCTTCTTTATTCACACAGCTCCCAGCTTTCAGATTTGGATTTGGACCTTCCTCTGCATGTAGGTTGCCTGTGGGTGTCTGTTCTTCGCCCAGACAGGACGGGTTTAAAGGAGCAGCTGACTCGGGGGCTCTGGCTCACTCAGACCAGGGACAGGGAGGGGTTCGGATGCAGGGTGAGCCTTCGGCAGCAGAGGCCGGCATGACGTTGCACCAGCCTGAGGTGTGCAGTGTGTTCTCCCACGGAAGTTGTCCCTTGGATCACAGGACCCTGGCAGTGATGGGCTGCACAGGCTACCAGGAGGGACAGTGTGGTGAGTGACCTGTGCTTGCACACAGGCTTCTTGGTGACTGCAGCAGCAGCCTTAGTGTCTCATGCCCGTCTCTGGGGTCTGCGCTTATAGCCGTCACTTGCTCCCGTCTCTTGAGCTCTTTTTTTTTTTTTTCTTTGCGGTACACGGGCATCTCACTGCTGTGGCCTCTCCCGTTGCGGAGCACAGGCTCCGGACACACAGGCCCAGTGGCCATGGCTCACGGGCCCAGCTGCTCCGCAGCATGTGGGATCCTCCCGGACCGGGGCACAAACCCGTGTTCCCTGCATCGGCAGGTGGACTCTCAACCACTGCGCCACCAGGGAAGCCCTCTCAAGCTACTTTAAGCAGCACTCTTAATCCCCTCTCCTCGTGCGCAAGGAAACAAAGAGGCAAGAAAAAGTCTCTTGTCTCTTTGGCAGCTACAGACTTTTTCCTGGATTCCCTCCCGGCTAGCTTTGGTGCACTAGCCCCCTTCAGGCTGTGTTCACGCCACCAACCCCAGTCCTCTCCCTGCGCTCCGACTAAAGCCCGATCCTCACCTTGCAGCCCCGCCCACCCCCCGTGGCTGAGCAGACAAACCTCTCGGGCTGGTGAGTGCCAGTTGGCACCTATCCTCTGTGCGGGAATCTCTCCGCTCTGCCCTCCACACCCCTGTGGCTGTGCTCTCCTCCGCAGCTCCACAGCTTCCCCCCTCCGCCACGTGCACTCTCCTCCTGCGAAGGGGCTTCCTAGTGTGTGGAAACCTTTCCTCCTTCACAGCTCCCTCCCACTGGTGCAGGTTCTGTCCCTATTCTTTTGTTTCTGTTTTTTCTGTTTTCTTTTGCCCTACCCAGGTACGTGGGGAGTTTCTTGCCTTTTGGGAGGTCTGAGGTCTTCTGCCAGAGTTCAGTAGGTGTTCTGTAGGAGTTGTTCTACCTGTAGATGTATTTCTGATGTATTTGTGGGGAGGAAGGTGATCTCCGCATCTTTCTCTTCCACCATCTTGAAGCTGCCCCCTTCCACCTTTCTTTTGATTTCCATTTACATGGAATACCTTTTTCCTTCCCCTCACTTTCAGTCTGTATGTGTCCTTAGGTCTGAAGTCGGTCTCTTGTAAGCAGCATATATATGGGTCTTGTTTTTGTATCCATTCAGCGATCCTGTGTCTTTTGGTTGGAGCATTTAATCCATTCACATTTAAGGTAATTATTGATATTTATGTTCATACTAACATTTTCTTAATTGTTTTGGGTTTGTTTTTGTAGGTCCTTTTCTTCTCTTGTGTTTCCCACTCATAAAAGTTCCTTTAGCATTTGTTGTAGAGCTGGTTTGGTGGTGCTGAATTCTCTTAGCTTATGCTTGTCTGTAAAGCTTTCAATTTCTCCATCAAATCTGAATGAGATCCTTGCTGGGTAGAGTAATCTTGGTTGCAGGTTCTTCCATTTCATCACTTTAAATATATCGTGCCTTTCCCTTCTGGCTTGTAGAGTTTCTGCTGAGAAACATTTTCAGCTGTTAACCTTATGGGAGTTCCCTTGTATGTTATTTGTCATTTTTCCCTTGCTACTTTCAATAATTTTTCTTTGTCTTTATTTTTTTTTTCTCCAATTTGATTACTATGTGATATGACTTGGCATGTTTCTCCTTGGCTTTATCTTGCCTGGGAGTCTCTGTGCTCCCTAGATTGGGTGGCTATTTCCTTTCCCATGTTAGGGAAGTTTTCAACTATAATCTCTTCAAATATTTTCTCGGGTCCTTTCTCTCTCTCTTCTCCTTCTGGGACCCCTATAATGTGAATGTTGGTGTGTTTAATGTTTAATGTTGGTGTGTTTAATGTTTAATGTTGTCCCAGAGGTCTCTTAGGCTGTTTTCATTTCTTTTCATTCTTTTCCCTTTATTCTGTTCCACATAAGTGAATTCCACTTTTCTGTCTTCCAAGTCACTTATCCATTCTTCTGCCTCAGTTATTCTGCTATTGATTCCTCCTAGTGTATTTTTCATTTCAGTTATTGTATTGGTCATCTCTCTGTTTGTATGTTCTTTAATTCTCCTAGGTGTTTTTTCTTTAATTCTTCTAAGCCTTTTTAAAACATTTCTTGAATCTTCTCCATCTTTGCCTCCATTCTTTTTCCGAGGTCCTGGATCATCTTCACTATCATTGTTCTGAAATCTTTTTCTGAAAGGTTGCCTATCTCCACTTCATTTAGTTGTTTTCCAGGGTTTTACCTTGTTCCTTCATCTGGTACATATTCCTCTGCCTTTTCATTTTGTCTATCTTTCTGTGAATGTGGTTTTTGTTCCATGGGCTGCAGCGTTGTAATTCTTCTTGCTTCTGCTCTGCTCTCTGGTGAATGAGGCTATCTAAGAGTCTCATGCAAACTCCCTGATGGGAGGAACTGGTCATCTTTGTGTACTTTATTCTTAAATTAATAGAGAATCAGCAAATGATTTGGGGAACCATGAAGTGTTAAGACTGAAAGGAATCATGAAGTGTTAAAGCTGAAAGGAACCCTGCAATTATGGAGTCCACCTGCCTAATACTGCAAACTCCTATATGTCACTTTTAAAGAAATTGCCACATCATCAGTGTGCATTACTGATGATTAAGCCTACAGATTTCATCATATCAGCATCCAGCCTTTGCAGGAGTCTTTTGCTGAGGATAAATCAACAGATAGTTTGGAATACTTACTGTGTGCCTGGTTCTCTGGAGAAATCAAATATGATGAAGACCAGTCACGTGGTCTCAATTCATTCATACCTGTGATCTCAAACTTACCTAGCCTAAAAATGTAAACCCATGCCATACAAAACTATATTCTCTATGCTACCTCCTCCACAAGATTTTATATCGGTGTGCCCCTCTGATCAAATCTTCAGGCTTTTCAAATTGAACACCTTATTGCACAGAAGAGCAGAGAGACCCAGGTCTTAAACTCTGTGAAGTAAATGTGTCCAGAAAAGAAACAACCTTAGAAATTGAGACATTCAAAAGCTATTTGCCTGAGTTTTCTGAACATTGAGTGCCTTTTATAGCGAATGTATTGGTTAAGATACTGGCAGAGGACAAAACATCAATAAGCGAAATAAAAGTTTATTTCTGTAATTTAAGAACCTGAGCTGGTAAACAGTCCATGAGATTATCCAGTACCTGGAGTTCTATACAGCTGCTTTGCCAGTCCCTAGTGTTGGCCTTATCCATGTGGTCAGTGATGGCTCACCACTACCCTGTCCGAAGTCCAGCTAATGAGAAGGAGGAAGAGAGAAATGGAAAGCAAACACTTTCTTTTAAAGACATGACCCAGAAATAACACACATCACTTTCATTCACATCTCACTGACCAGAAATTAATCCATTACTATACTCAGTGTTGAGGGAGGCTGGGCAACCATGTATCTGCTAATATTCTTGGGAGATGGTACTAAAAGGGAACAAGAGAGAATGGATCTTGGAGGCTAACAGCAACCTCTGCACCGTGAGAATTTGTGATCTGCCTTTGGAATGCTCAAATATTATTATGTTGACCACAGTCTGGGTAACATATCAAAGAACTGTTTCACTCAAGTTTGGTTCTCAAATTTTAGAATATAAATGGATTGTTCTCAGAATTGTTAAAAATAAATATTTTAAGCTCCAATCGTAATAAAGCCAGGGATCTGAAGTTTTAAAGGACACCACATGTGATTCTTATGCCATTTCCACAATTTAGGGTGGGTGACCACTACTATGGGCTGCCTCAAATAGAATTTTGGAATGGTTTGTAAGTTTTGAATAATTAAAGCCTACTACTTGTAGCATCTAAACTTGAACTTGCATTTAGGTCAGCTTTATACTCAGGTGTTGGTGACCTGAACTGAAGGAACTTAGATTTCCTTATCACTGATGAGATTATGTTATTCAACCTTTCTCACCTCAGATCCAGAATTCCTTGAGTACAGAGAGATAATTCCATCTTAAAACATGAGTTATTTACTTCATGATGTTGTAGTAAACACAGTAATAATAAACTATCATTTTAGATGGTTCTATAAGCACTGATATGGGTCTTATCTCATTTGATCTTTTCAATAAGCAAAATTTTACAGGTAAAGTATTTGAGAGATAGAATTGCCTTGTCTTAGGACCCAAACCCAGGTCTTCTTCCTATCGGACCCAGCATTCTTTCCTTTATGCTGCAGTGCTTCTTTTCTTCCCATTCTAAACTGAGATCAAAATAGAAACAGCTCAAAATAGAATGGAAGCAGTGAGCAGAATGAAGAGTAGACAAATGCATTATAAAAAGCATGAGGTAACAACATAGGTGAACCTCAAAAACATTATGCTAAATGAAAGAAGCCAGACACAAAAGACCTCATATTGTATGATTCCATTTATATGAAATGTCTAGAAAAGGCAAACCTATAGAGACAGAAATAGATTAGTGGTTGTCTAGGGCTGAGGGTAGGAATAGAGATTAACTATAAACAGGCATGATGGATCTTACTGGGGAGAAGAATACATTCTAAAACTGGATTATGGTGCTGGCTGCACAACTCAGTAAATTTGCTAATCATCACTGAACTGTAAACTTAAAATGCATGAATTTTGTGGCATGTGACTTATAACCTAAGTTGTTTTTAAAGAACATGAAATGTTAACATTAGAAGTATCAATTTCATTTTTGACTCTGCCACTTACAACTTGGATTAAGCTGAGAAAGTAATTCAACATCCCTAAGACCCTGGATTCTCATCTCTTAAATGGGGATAAAAATAGTGTTTATCTCATATGGCATCTAACTTCTTAGTATAATAGAAGAGTCAAATAATGCTGCACATGATCAGCAGTAGGGTTAAAACTTTAAAATCACACTAACAAGTTATAGTTATTAACAATTAATACTTTTGACTGGGAATAAGACTCTCAGTAAAAGATCATTAAATGGCACTTTAAAAACACTTATTTAAGACCGTATTTGAGGGCTCATGATGTGATTATGACTTCAAATTTAGTGCTCTACACTTTTATCTACATTAGACCTACATACATGTATATGAGTTTGTACATTCCATATATGTACACATATACCTCCCATACTATATTCCATATTTGTCCCATATACAGATACACACATATATATATACACACATTCCATTTGTATTCAATATAACCTCTATCTGTGTGTGCATGTAATTATATCCCAGAGACCATGATCATTTGAGTGTGACATTGAAGCAGTAGATGAAATATGAGATGTCTCATGAGATCTTCTGGTTCTTAAATTCTGCAAAACAAGAGTAAGTTTGGAGGGCATCTGTCCACTTAGACTGCCATCAGATTTGTGAACACCACCTAACATTCCCCTTTACTTCAGGCCTGAAATACAGAAGCTGCTGTCCTGTGAAAACATACACTTGAAGAATTAACTTCTGTTTCACCTTAAGATTAAGGTTTAATCATGAAATAATGGCACATGCTGGACAGTGTGTTTGAGTGACACACTTTGGAGTTCACTTCAGAGCACTATACCAACAACAATAACCAAGATGACAGCTCTGATTACCAAACACTATTTCCATTAGGCCAATGCAAATACACCAGGCCTTCCCTTTCCCTAGAATTACTTTCAGACAAAAGATGTTTTAAATTATTTTAAGATGTTTGTTTTATCATCTTCTTCCTTCCTCATGTGATTCTTCAGCATTTAGCTTTAACACATTATGTTATTCTGATATAAGCCTTTTATGTCAACTTGTCAAAAACTAATTACATTTTCTTTTAGGTAGAAAACACTTGATGGCTGATTTTTTTGGAAATTATTAAGTCAACATCACTTTTCTACCCAGCATTCTGGGAAATCTGTGTATATGCTCAACCTTCTTCAGGTCCAGGATGCACTTGTAGAGAATGCAGTGTTCTAATGGGCAAGGCTGCAATTCCCTCCTATGTTGCAGATGTTTGCTGCACTGATTAATGCATCCTAAGCAGATTGGCACACTAGTTTCCTGGTATAATTTAATGTTAAATAACACTCCTAAGACCGTATCAGGAAATAAGATATGTGTAAAATGTCACCTTTGGAAAAAAAAAGAAAACAATTATAGTTATGACATACAATTTGCATCAACCTCTTCTGAGATAATCAAAGAAAGATAACAGAATACACTAGCAATAAATGGGCTCGCAAGGAGGAAAAAAGCAGAGCCTTTGTATTTCCATGGTTCCATATTTTCTTGGCACATCGAAGCCAGTCTTTTTCTGAGTCCACTTCATAAGCATTTGTCATAAGCTTTATTGTACCATGAAGTTATGATTAATATTACAGCTCAAGTACAGCGGGTTGAAAGACCACATTCATTTTCAAAGTCACGTCGCATTGATTAGAATTCACTGCAGGTTATTCAAATAACGATCCTCTCTTTCCCCAGGAGAATCTCTGTCTGATTTTTCTTTATCCTCATTAAAGATCCCAGGTGCAGACAAAGCTTTATGTACTTCTAATTTGCATTATCCTTGGGAAGGAGGTAATTCACATGCCTTCAGTATATAGCACTTGTTTTTGTAGTTTGCTCTTTCCTATCATCTATTTAAATAAATCAAGAAATTTAGCCTTTATAAACCCTCAGACAATAGAAAATGCCAAATTTTATTATCTTTAGTAATGAATCCATGGATCCCAAACCCTCATGATAATTCAGATAAAGTGAGGCATTTTTGTTCAGTTCTTGGCTGTACTCGGCTTTAAAAGAAAAAGGTATTTTTTTTTTCTTTCCTGAGGAAAAATGTTCATTTTAGGAGTAAAGAGAAGCACAGAGCATTTCCCACCTTACCAGAACCGAAAATCAAAGGTTCATCATACAATAAATGTAGTACTCAGATAATCCTCAACAAAACTTGATACCTTATTTGGCTAATCAGATAAATATCTATGCCAGGACTGATCAATTATTGCCTGTGTTGAGATAATTTATTAGTACTCTTTCCAATTTAGCATTTTCATAGAATTACATATGGTTTTTATTGGCATAAGGTGTGGGCCTCAAAATTATGACAAAGAATTCTGCCTTGGACTATTTTTACCTTTAGTTTTTGTGTAATGAGTTTAGCCTGAAGCAGGCTGACAGCATTGTTGACATTTCATTGAGTTTCCATTTCTCCAGAGAGGAGAAATTTTAGCTAATTAAATAATGTTAGAGTGTCTTAGAAACTACAAAGGCAACATGAAACCACGCAGCAGTCACACCATATTTGTTAAAACCACTGGTATATTTCTGAGATCTTTAGAAAAATTGAAGTCTCTATAACAAACTTTTAAAGTGACTCAGAGGCTTAAAATGATGTGGCTGAATAATTGGAAAGGTAGGAGAAGAACAACTGGGAGACAATTTTCATAAAAACTATCATTTTCCAGTGTAGGGATCAGGAGTGAATATGATTGTTTCCTGGTGGTACAGCAGCTTAACGGTTCTGAAAGGCGTGTGTGTGTGTGTGTGTGTGTGTTTCATGTTGAAACACATGTGCTATTTGCTTTTAAGCCAGTGAATCAGCATTAACCACATATTTAGGTATTAATGAAAACTCATCTCTGGCCTCCTCATTCATTTCTCAGGGACAACATGATTTTCTGTGATCTGTGAACCTGCTCTTGGTAAGTCTTTGCATATATAACCAATACAGAAGAAAATTAAAAATTTTATTGGCATTTGTATTCATTTGTTTCTGCTAGAAGGATATGTAATTAGGCCCAGAATCTCACTGACTCTGAGTAAAATGAAATGGAGTATGCACTTGAAAAAAACCCAACTTTTTCAGTTCTGTGAGGGACTATTGAATATAGAGTAAAATGTTAACGAAAAATAACTGGAGAGTTTACTCAGTTAAGTCTTTTCAGTTGAACTTGACGGAGCCACACTCTGGATTCAATAAAAATATGAGTCAATGACAGAACTCAAGAGCATATTACCATGTCCACCTTGAGAAATATGCTAAATCATTCTGATTATAAGATTATAATATAGCTATTGACATTCTGGAGCCACGTTAAAAATTATGGTAAAGCGATGTGTGACCTACTCTGCAATAAATAAAATATTTAAAAGAGCATTTCATAATGAAATACATAACTACTGTGTGCGTGTGTGTGTGTGTGTGTATGGTATGTATGCATATGCACACATGTTCACATCTGGGGTTTGTGTATGTATGTACATGTGTGTGTGTCCAATCTGAGAATCTCAGAGAGGAAGGCATGGAGAACCCAATGAGATTTATTTCCCCTTTAAGCCTCAGGGAAGCTTTGAAATTTCATTGACATTAATTAAGCCCACCCCAGGATCATGGGCTTGGTGGGCTTGGTGGACTTTTGTTTTAAAAAGCAATCTTGCTTGCCAGAGAAGTTTTTTCCCAAGCTCACATTTTATTGTGGTTTCCAGCAGGGGATCTTGTTTCAAGGGATATGATCAAAGTAAAGGACATTTCTTCTGGGACATATTTTACATAGATTAAATCTCATTATGCAACTTACTCTTTAGTCTGTATTCTTTTTGATAAGCTCCTATTGTATGAATGAATTTAACATAGAAAAGTGTGAATTTATTACATCAGATATATTAAGCTCCAATAAAGGTAAGGTCCATTAGAGTCAAACATTTTTGTTTTTCTTATCAACAGTGAATTTCAGCTTACAGAAATTTAGTGTAATCTTAAAGGAGGTTGATATATATATATGACTGTGGACTTAAAATTTCCATAGCCTTTGCATAATTTCATTTTTAAATATTAAGTAATTCCTTTTAGGAACATGTTGCTATCTTTTGGGTTTTCTTCCCTGTTTTTAAACTATTTCCTCCACACCTTTTTCATTTTAAAGGTAGGCAAGTTACTTTGGTTATGTTAAGAAGTACACCATATTAGTGATCAATTATGTGAAGTTATGTTTTATCAATCACTGAACACTAGAACTTGGAAATTTGAAATAGTGCCCAGCAAATCTTATACTAGGGAATAAACATTGAAAATAGGTATTGGTAAATCCTTAGAGCTAATTCAAGCTCACACCAAAATTTACAGTTCTGAAGAATGATCATCCAATAGCAAAGTCTTTCATATCAAACATCATGCTTTTAGTTTAATATCTTAAGAATCTGAAAAACACAATGATATTGAGTACAAAATCTGCTTTTCCGGAGCCTCAAAATAGGGGAAAATGTCACAAAATGCAATGTGAGATTCAGTAGCCCCTGCCCAGAATGCTGATATCTAGACCAAATAAAAATTTAGTTTTTCAATGACCTCCTGTAAAAACTACAATATGTTTACTATAGATAGTGCACACGTATTTCAGAATATGTAAAAATGCATACTTAGCATACAAGTGAAAATGAAGCTGTATTTTCAATAGTTTTGTTGTTATTTGATTGCCAAAGTAAATTACATAGTTTCAAATCTAATCTCATGTTTGCTTTTCTGTGATTTCATCAGCCTTGCAATTAAAATTGCAAGGGTAAGCTGAGGAATTGATTTTCTTAGCTGGACAGAAGGATATGATGCACAGTCAAGTTTCAGGTTAAATTGTCCTGCTCATTCTAGTAATTTTCTTCACCATTTGGTCTCTGAAGGCACAGTTTCCTTCAGTGGAGTGAAAGTCCTCTCCCATTTCAGTTCTCAGGCTCTCTACTGTGCATTTAGTAAAGAACTAATTTATAAGGCTATTTTTAGCTACTTTGCAGTATCTGAAGAGGTCTTCTTTCATCCTGTCTATACGTTATGTGCTTAACTCCAATGCCTATGAGACAACCATCTGAAGAAGCTGAAATGGTGGTCAGTTAAATGGTTAATCAGAATATAGACTTCTTTTTTGTTCCCTGATCAATGAAAGTCAAATTTCCTGTGTAAGTGGTTAACTCATCCTTAGAACTAGAAACATAATTAAACCAGAAGGAGTCTGTTATGATTAGAGGTGAGAGGCTAGTTAAGCCATAACAAAGAAAATGAATTCATATCAGGCTTTGCACAAAATGAAGTTTTCTTTTCTGGTCATATTATGTAAAATGTATTTCCTGTTGCTTTTGAAAAAGGAAGTAATTTATATAACCATTCAAAAAGTATTTTTTATGCAATGTGTCTTCACAAACACATATTCTGTTTTTTGTGGGTTTCTGACACTGAGCATTCAACCGAGTCTGTTTTCAAAATCTTTCTCCTCCCTCTCAGTGGTTTAATGTCATTATGGTGACCTTAATAATCTTCAGCATCCTCATTTAGTTTACTTCTGAATAAATGTTGCTCTAGACAATTTCCACGTAGCTTGATAATATATGCACTATCTACCTTAAACAATATATTTTTTAAAAATCTATAGTATTTATCGTGTTCTAATTCTTTATGACTATAATAATTTCTATTGAATTTCCACTATCTAAAATCTATTAGATTTTATAGCTTTTAAGTATAGTACAGAGGGTATATTTTTTCCTCCTGCGGTAAGTTAATCTTAGCTAACTTTAAATAAAATGAATATAATTATCAAATTTGTGAAAACGTTTAGAAGAAAATGCATGTTTAAAATGTGCTCTTTGTCTATTTCATTATGAAATGCTCTTTTCTAATGCCACTCTATTTTCATTTAGCTATTCTCCCCTAGATAGCTATGTTGCAGTTATTTCAATATTTATATCTTATTATCTGCTTGTGCATTAATCAAGGTAATGGTGCAAGTAAAGATAATCTGAGCAAAAACAAAAAAAATTAACATCATGTGAATTTTGGCCAAATGTGAAGAAGGCCACATTCCCTGTTAACCTGTTGAAGGTACAGTTGGTGACACCAGACTGAACTGCAGCATAGAATAACGTTCTATCTACTCCCTTCTATAGCACTGAGAGCTACATACCTCAGTCCTGGGACCATTTAACTCTATATGCTATTTTCAAAATGAATGGGAGCGACATGCTCTGATGAAGTGTTCCCTTTATACTGCAGCAGACAATGGGATCTTCCATCAGGCGGGGCAACACTGAGCAACCTCTGATGGAAAGATAAACTAAGGTGACCATACTAGATACCAAGTAAGGCTTCTTTCAGCTGTAAAACTGTGCCTTCTTAATATTTGCAGCCATACTTAAGGGATTTTTAGTCAAATATCTTCCTGGCTTTAATAATCTGAACCATTTTCTTACTTTACCATTTAGCTTGATAAGACTCTCATTTGCTCGGTCTCACAAGATGAGGCCTCTTGAAACATGATTCCAATCTCCAGGACTAGGACAGTAGTAGAGATAATAGGAGGAACTAGTCTTTGAGAGTATTCCTCTCTGCCTACACTGTTTAAAGTGCTCTCTATATATTAGCTCATTCGCCTTCATAACTACCTTATGATTTATATGTTGTGAATAGCCCCATTTTGAAGATGAGCAAACTGAGGTACTGAGACCCCAAGATTTCCTCTCTTGCAAATATATCAAACTAAAAACTGGCATGAACCCAAACCAGCTTTTAAAAGTATGTTCATCCTTAGAGTCCACCTTCACTGATGGTAGTTACTTAGTAGTCTGGACACTGTAAGGTTCTATTATAAAGATTTTTTTTTTTAACGTGTTGCCCAGTTACCTAAGAAAGAATGTTATGTACATAGCCCAGAGGACTGTGCTTGGCCCTCTGCACCAGCCAGCAACACATCCACAAGCACAGGGACTGCCTGAGGGGCACAAGCCAGGAGACAGTTTCAGGCTGTGCAACTTTGTCTTGGGGGAGGTTAAGGTCTTTCACAAAGGAAGGAGTTGGTTTCCTGGTTACTGAATGTGATGAGCCCAGCTTCCAAAAGCAGCAACTATTCTTTTCAAGTATTACACAGTTTTTATTTAGCAGCTAAATAATTATCAAAGTGTTGGATAATCATTTGTTACTTGTTTCAATTTTGCAGTAATAGAGGTGAATAAGTATTCAGTAAATATGCAGTTCTCTAATTTTGAAACTCTCATTTGAGTGTGTTTTAAGTATTCGTTTGACAATATGAACCTACTACGTGCCGACACAGGGAAGGCGGTAGTGAGTGAAATACCACATGTACTCTTGTAGCTCACACAAAAGCCACAGCAATAAGGATGACGTTTTACTATCAGGGGCCAAAATATTATGAACATTGCTATAATACTTATTGCTCTGTTCTCTTCTGAAAAGGTATGTTTCATTGTAATGACAGAATATCCTTTGGAGCAAATGTCACAAGGTAAAAGTCGTATTGGTTTTTAAATATGCACGACTCTAGAGAGTGCATGAACCAGTGAGCTGGAACAGGACTAAGGGATCAGTGATATTTAAGCCCATTTTCAGCCCTCTCAGAAGTCAGGACATCTCCATATTCAGATGTAGTTAGGCAGGAATTTTCTTTTCTCGTTTGACCATTGCTGCTTTGGTGGATACAAGTATATTTAGAGGAAAGTGAAGCTAAGAGAAGTTGAGTTGCCCAGGGTCTCCCACCTGGTAACTCAGAGAGCTAGGATTCTAATCCAGGGTTTTTTTTTGACAGGCAAATCAGTATTTTTTTCTCTATAATGGTTGTTTTTGATTATTCCATCTCTCTTTCCATAAAAGTTATAAATGCTTCTTTCCACTTGGTTTCTGTGTAGGATAACCAAAAGACAATTCTCAATCATATTTTTTAACTATTAAAAATGTTATCCATGTTACTTGTAGAAATATTTTAAATACAAATTAAAAATGCAAGAAACCACTCATAACATAGCTAAAAAGTAAATTCTGTTAACAGTTTTTTTTTAAATAAATTTATTTATTTTTGGCTGCTTTGGGTCTTTGTTGCTGCGTGTGGGCTTTTTCTAGTTGCAGTGAATGGAGGCTACTCTTCATTGCAGTGCGCAGTATTCTCATTGTGGTGGCTTCTCTTGTTGCAGACCACGGGCTCTAGGCACGCAGGCTTCAGTAGTTGTGGTGCACGGGCTTAGTTGCTCCACGGCATGTGAGATCTTCCCGGACCAGGGCTCCAACCCATGTCCCCTGCATTGGCAGGCAGATTCTTAACCACTGTGCCACCAGGGAAGTCCAACATTTTGTTATCTATCTTTCCAGTTTACTCTTTCTCCTATATACCTACATGTGGATGTACAGATGTTTAGTGTTTTCGTCGTTTTGTTTTGTTTAAAGGCATTTTAAATTACTCTAGAATGAATACAAGTTACTTTTTTATAAGAATAAAATTTCTCTAAACAATAATTTTAATCATTTGGAATATCTTCAAAATTATTGAAGAAACTATATCTAACAACTATTTAAACATCAAATACATTATACACAGTTTGGTCACTTGTGAGTGTTTGCTTGTGTGTGTGTATGTGTGATGTGTCTTATTCAATCAACAATATATTATAAATGTCTATCCATAGCATTAAGTAGTATTATATTATTTTAAATTATTGAATGATATTCAATTGTATTAATACATCATAATTTATTACTAATTCCTCATTTTAGACATTTAGGATGCTTCCAACTTTTCTACTCTCATTAATGCTCATAGGGTCTAGATGGACAGTTTATATAGCTAAAGCTTTGCACACATTCATAATTATTTCCTGAGGTTAAATTCCCAAAACTAGATTTAGAGTGAATACGCATACAAAACTCTCAAAATTCAAAAACACATAGGCTGTAAAGGTGGTTACCTTTAGAAAAATTGTATCATTGTTCATCCCACCAGTGGTATAGGTGTATGCATGATTCATTTTCCCTCACAAATATTAAATATTATTCTTTATTTGAATATTTGCCAATGATAGGCAAAAAGAGCTAATTGTTTTAAATCAGCATTCATTGATTAATTAGGAAATTACAATTTTTATTATATTTATTGGTTATTTGTACTCGTCTTTTGTTAATTTTCTTATGTCTATAGAATGATTTTTCTTAAAACTTTTTCCAAAATAATTATCATTATAAAATTTGCCATGTTGTGCATTTTATATCAGATCAACAGTCAAACTCAAAATAGTCAGCAAGTCAGCTAAGTATGGCTGAAGGTGGGATTTGTAAGGAGGGTGTAGACAATGGAAGACTACTCCTTTAGAAATGGACATAACAAAGTTTTGAGATTTGATTCTTCATTGGGTCTAATGCAGAGTGCAGAAAAATTTAAACATGCGATGAGATGAAGTTTTAATGGTCATCCTCATGGAGACAATTTGTTTGGGCAAAATAAACTCCAATAAGATGATCCTAGATAGAAGATATAGATTATTACATTTGACTGGTAAACCTACTTCTCTCAGGAAAGGTTAAAGTTACAGTACATACCAAACACTTCCTAGGTTAGGAGTCTAAATCAAATGAACATAACACATCTAAGATTTCTTTAGACACCAAGAACTATGACACTGAAGTTTGCAACATTTTGGAGTAAAGAAAACTTAAAGCAAATCTCAGCATACAACTTTAGACTTGAGCGGAACTGAGTCTGGGTCATTCACAAAAAGATTTGTGTAGATTCAATCATAATATGTGTAACAAGGTTTTTGAATAAAATGTGCACTTCATAAATATAAAAAATTACATTTATATTGCATAAATGGGATAATGAGGTTAGAACTATTTGTTATTTTTTTAGCTTTCATGGTTTAACAAACAAGAGTGTCATTTACTCCTTGAAATTAAAACACACACAGTAACTCCTCATACTGCCTTTGATGGAGAATCTAGCCTTCTAGTTCATTTAACATGAAATAACAGATTTGTGTTGATGGTGCTTTTGTTCTTGATAGTGAGAGAACTTGTTACTGAAAAATTAGCTACTCACCCTCAAGCAATCGCTAGCATTCCAGTTCCTGAATAGAAAAGGGGAGAAGAGAGCAGATGGAAGCAAACAAAAATTGTATTAATAATACATAACAAAGTGCTGCTACAAATGATATTTCAATAAAGGAAAACAATAGGAAAACTTCAGTTTTCATTGGATCTTAATGTATTTATCAGTCTCTAATGCTTCCATCTTCAAGCAGCTCTCTTTTATTGACACAGCAACACAAATTGCAGAAGTAAATTGAATCACAGACTCAGAATGTAAAAATCAATGAGAAATAATTTTGTAGCACTAAAGTGAATAGTGTAATGCTAGGTATTCATTTAATTAACCATGAGCCTTTCCACATAATGCACAATCATTGCCAGCTTTTCAGCTCATAGTTGTTCCAGGAATAATGGGTTTGGGATTCATCTTTAGAAAAACTGCATTAATATTTGAAAGCGTTTAAATCCATTAGTGGGTCATCTGAACACTGTAGGTCACTTTTACATTGCTAATTGAAACAATAGTAATGGGTTATAATCTACTGTCTAATAATGCCTGGAGTGTTTTACCGCTTTTATATCTGCAGATTCCAGGAAATATGTAAATTTGTTGCTGAACTGTTATAAAAATATGGAAATTTAAGCTGCAGACATCAAAGTATTTTTTTCTAAAAAAAAAAAAACAGCATTAATAAACTGAAGAGTTACACTACATTCTGGTGTCAGGATAAATTCCTTATTCTAGACCTTCCCCTCTTCTCTCTTCTCCACTCTGGGCGCAGCATCTGGCACTCACATTTTCCACCATTGCCATTAGGAGAAAGTGAATATCATTAAACCAGTGAGTAAACAATCATGTCATTGTTTCCATATGCAAGCTATACATTGACTCAGCCTATCGGGTTCTGGCTGCTTTCTTATTTGCCCTACATGAATTTATGCAAGCATTTTATTTTTCATGGGGATTTTCAATATATATCAACATTTTCTTGGATGGGGGCAGTACATGTGGCAGCAACTCTAGCATATGAAATGAGAATATGATTTCAGTGTGAAAACATACATGTGTGTAAATATATACATACATATAAAAGGAAATACGTGAGAAAGAGTAGCTTTCTGAATCCTCCTTGTAAATTGAATGTCATACAAATTGATACTTAACCAGCATTTTCTCTTTTAATTAAACATGCATCTCATGCACTTACCTGTATCTTTCTATGCTTAATTATAGACTGTGCAGAAAATCCAGAAAGATGCTTTGGCATACGTAGAAACTATGTATGTATGCATACTCACTGATACAAATGGAATATGTTTTTTAGAAGATTTATACTAAGGCTTAAAGAAAAACAAGAACCCAAATCCATTCACTCTCTACCATTATCAACATGATCACATTAGTAATATCAGGAAAAGGAGATGATATAAGAAGCATCATGGATGGCACTGAATTTTATGCTATATCAAGAAAAGTAACGTCTTAGTTTCTGGTTTTCATCATCTTAGTAAACGTAAGTATCTTTTACATCTGAAAAAGATACTATGAGTCAGCATCAAAATTCTGATTTCATCCACAGAGCCTTGGTGAGAGAGCTTCCAAGCAAGGTAATATGCATTGTATGCACAGACTAGCAGAGCCCATGTACTAATTGTACTGTACGCAGAATTAAAATGAAGCATTTTAATGACTTTAGTGAGGGTTGTGGATAAGAAAGGGGCCAAACTTCCGTTGCTTCCTGAAATAGAAAGACAAAACGGTTTGAGATGTGCATAAGGAAATTTCAGAAAGGAAACTTGACCTTGTAAAGTCCTCTCAGATATTCCCACCATTTCCTGTCTTTCTCCATGCACTATTAAGCTCTCTTTGAAGTCAATAAGTATCACTACAGTTGAATCAGCAGTACAGGACATGGAGAAAGATGAAACAATGACACCAGAAAGCAAGTTGTTTCTTTATCAAAGAAGGACAAACACTGTTAGCCTATAATGCAATAAATAGCATCCTCCAAGGTATTTTTCACTTTCTCTCCGCTAAGGGAGTTGACAAAGGGATCATGACTTGGTGTACCACAATGAGAACCCTGTTGTGATTAAATGGAATGACAAATTGGGCTTTGTGTACCCAGTTATAGCTCTCATGAGTTTTATTGTGCCTATAATAGGGACAGGTACTTAAGGGTTAAGAGAAAAATCCCACAATAATATCACATGTTTAGTCAACCAAGAAATCCTATGTGAAGGTCAGAAATCCCTTTCCAACCCCTGGGAGTTTCCACAGCTTTTCATCTAGCTGTGTTATGATAATACTAAGCATGTAGAAACCCAAGAAACCTTTCTTTTAGACAAATCTTGGTAAATTTTCAGCCACAGATATAAGTGTTTACATAACTGAACTTACACAAGTGAATCTTCTCACTTGCCATTTCCTATCTTACTGCAGTAACACTTTTGTTTTAATTTGGGGGGCTTTGGAATTCTGTTTGTTTCCAGAGTTGGAAACACAGCAGTAATGAGTGAAGATTTGCCCCAACTTGTCACCGAGAACATGTTACTTTCTTTTCCTTTAGTTTAGTCATCTTTCCTTTTCAACTAAACCGTCGGTGCCCATTTTAAGATGTAAAGGAAGCTCTTTAATATAAAGCTCTTCCAGTTCTAGGTTGCCACTCACTTCCTTTTAGTGAATTGAAGGAACATTCATTTAGGAAACCTGATTCTTTCCCATAACTTAAGACATCCATTAATGATGTGTCGTTCATTGGTTCACTGGCTATTAGCAAAGGAAACACCTGACCTTACTGCCGTGAGACAGGGAAACAAATCTCTCCATTTTAGTGTGTTCTCTTTGCTTTGCCATTCAGTGACTTAGTTGAACCTCCTTTTTTCTGAGTTAATCAGTAAGGCAATATGTTTTCCTGTCTAAAAATGTTGTGACCCCAGTTCTGGGTGAGATGACAAGTCGTTTTAGCTGAAATGTGACATACCTCTTTTGACCATTCCATTTGAGTTTACTGCTTCATTTATTTATTTTTAATTTGTTCACCTAATTTGCTGTTTCATTTCTTCATTCATTTGTTCAGTAAACAATATTTATTGCTTTCTACCTAAGAAAAAGACTTAGGAACTTACTATGTTCAGGTGTTTATTTATTCTTTATTAAAGTCATCCAAGTTTTTAGTCTGAGAATACATAGGTGAAGACATATGTAGGTATATATTCATAGCCCATAAAGTTTCAATTTCATGAATAAAAGAGAGTAAGCTGCTTGCATCAGTAAGTTGATATTATTTTATGTTATTTTTGAATTTCTAAACTGTTATTCTTGAAGATTCTAATGTATCATTCATTTTTTACACGGAAGCCCAGAAAGTATTTTGGAGTTTCTAGTAGGAAAGGTGGGACCTTATATTTGACTTAGGGATAGTTCCTTCACCCACCAGACAAGGCTCTGTTCTCATCAGCAGTTTGTGGCTTTGGGAGGTATGGCCTTTCCTAACCACCATTCCCCTTGAGTCACCTTTAAATAGTAAAATGCCAGCTAATATTATCAGATGAAATATTTATCTTTCCAATGACCTTATTTTGTGGAAGGACACAATTATCCCTCTCTTAAGAAGAAAAATGGAAACAACACAAATACATCTTACTGATTATTCTTAGTATGATTATTACTTGAACATTACAAGTAATAACAGCTAATATTCGATACACATAAGCAGTTTGCCAGACACTGTTCCAGGTGCTCGTGTGGACCATATTTTTATCAATCCGTTTACAATTAACATCTCTAAAATTGGGATATGTCTGACAACTTCTAGGAAGTCATAGTTTACAGTATCATTTATTTGGTTAATATGAGTCATATTCTATGAGATAAAGTATTAACTCATTCAAACATCACACTCTGTGAGTTAAGTACTATATTACATCCATTTTATACATGCAATTGAGATACAAATGCAATTAACTAGCTTGCTCAAGGTTAGCAGTTATTAGGTTACAAAGGTAGGATTTAATGCATGGCAGTGATTTGAAGGCCTCTGCCCTTAACCTCAATGCTTTACCACCTCTCAAAGGGTAAAGTTTTTTTTTTAGCTGGGTCTTTTAGTTTCTTTGCATAGTGTTGGGTGTATTTTGTCATCCAGATTTTAAAAATACATCCTTATATCTCTTGCTCTATTCCAGGTTATGCTGAAAGTTAATGGAAGCCGCAAAATTTCTGACTTCTGTATCTGCAATGGAAACACCATATGCTGTTTCCTTAGTGTGTTTATTTCTTGTATTTAAGAGCTGGTCTCAAATCCTGAAGAAGTTCAGCATCAGTGTTGATTTAGTGACGTGACACAATCTACTGTCATTATATATTGATTTCACAAATTGGACCCATGATGTGAGCTTGAATCACAGAATCGAGAGACAGTTGGGTTAAAGAGAGATACTATTGTGGAATAAACTGAAGTCATAAGGTTTATCTCTCTAGAACATTTAATAACTTATTTAACCTCAAAATATTTTTGTTTTATGTTAGTTTTTTAAATCAAGGAGAATATTGGATGCAACATCTTTATGGGTGGGTAAAGAGAGATAAAAATAAAGTTTGTTCCTAAACAGAATAATAAAAAATAAATAAGCATGTTTATTTTAATATTGTCACCTTTACTATCAAAAATCAAAATATTCATGTAAATGGAATTAACAGATGTAATTCTGCTAACTCAACCTCATGTACAATGAAATCATTATTTCATTACACCAAAATCATGACAAGTTTACCGTAATTGCTTAGAACACTAACATGACAGTCTCCAGTATACAGGATGGATTTGTCTAATAATATAGCTAAAGTTAATGAGTTGGGGTGAATGTTTTCACTAATTTGACTATTTATATAGAGACCACTTGAGATGTATACACTAAGAAGTAATCTCTGATCAGAGAGAGACACAGGGTTTCATAATGAGGGTAAAACAAGTGAAATATGTTGTATTTGTTAAATATGAAAAATAAGTTGTATCGTGTTCATATGTATCTGTATATAGAATTCAAATGATATAGATGTGTGGATAAAACCTCATTTCAAGATAAAAAATTGTCATCTTATTTTAACACAATTGGGAGATGTAGAGTGAACAATTTAGACCCTCCTTTGAATTATTGGATTTCCTATAGAATCACTCCTGCTAAACTCAGAACATGTTCCTTTATTAATAACAATTGCAAATGGAAGAAATCATACCTAAGTTGAAAAACAACATTAATATCAAATAACTCATTTCAAATTACTCTTGCTGTTTGTATTCATGGCACAGAAATACAACTCCATCAGCAAGAAGCCACTAGGCATTTTTTTTTTTTACCATGTACTTACCACTTTGCCCAATGTAATCATTCATAAGTGTTTGTGGAAGGATGGAAGGAGGAGAGAACAAGAAAGGAGTGAATCCTTCTATATCCTTCTGATGAATAATTTATTTGTTTGGTTTAAATAAACCACATTGAGGAACATCAATTATTTGTAATCAATATAAGATTACTTGCGTATATCTCAGTATGTTATAACTTTGTGTAGCTGGTTCTTGGCCCTGGTGTCTCAGTGATTTCAAAGGGTTTAATGCCTTATTTAAAGTTAGAAGAAGTTTTTTTTCACTTTAGAATCTAGATTCATAGGTCATTTGGTCTCAACCACAGTGTGGCCATTAGTTTAAACCTAGATCAAGCACTTCTTTATCAACTGGTAAGAGTTTAATCATTTATGCTTATTTTATGTATATTTTGCAGTGCCTTTTCTGTTAGGTAGTACATTTTCATGATAGATTCAAAATCAAATTGTTTCATTCATATAAAAATATTTATTATTTCCTATGTGCCTAGCATTGTATTAGGGCTGTGAATGTTAGCAGTAAACAAACAATTCTTACCTTTAAGAACCTTGCCATTTTTTTGAGAGGTAAATTGGAAATTCATAGAAAAGTATGATTAATTCAACCTTCTCCACCTGAGGTCTTTCCCCCACCAAAAATCAAGTTAGAACCCATAGCAATGCATGATTTACTAACTGGTAGTGAATTACAATAGACAAAACAGGAAGTTTGTAGAAGGGTACAGTTATAAGAGCCTCAGTGTAATCTCAATGGTGAAGAAGAACTTGAGTGTTTCCTGACTTTTGGTTAGGACCCACACAGGAGTGTTGCCAGGCAGGTTGGGGGAAGACATAAGGATTCCTTATTTAGGGTTATAACAAAGTCTTAGAGGCAAGAAAAAGCAAGATGTGACTGGGGAATGGGAAGGGACTAGTGTAACTATAGCTTGGGTTAAGGAATGTGGCTGAATGAAGACAGACCCTGAATGGCTTGGAATTTATTCATTTAATAAGTATTTACTTGAGTACCTACTATATATGAGGCACTAAGCTAGGAACTACGGACACAACTCAAAAACAAAACACTCTCCTCTAACTGCACAAAACTTGCCATCTTTCCAGGACAAAAGAGACAAGAAGAAAAGTATCATGTTTGGCTAATGTGAGGTTAAAAGAGTAACATGAAAAGCACTGGAGAGGTACCTAACTCTAGTTTGATGAACTAGAAAAGGCTTCTTGTTAAAAACCTAAAATCAGAAGGATATAAGGGACTTCACCAAGCAAAGAGGTGGTGGGAGAGGGGAGGACAGGACTCCAGCTTAATACAAAGGTCCAGAAACAGTGAGAGAAGAGCTGGCTGAATCACAAGCTCTGCAATTGTTTTCAACGTGGTGGAGTAATTGATGATGAAGCTGGAGCAGTAAACAGTAATCAGATCACAACAGGCCTCTGGGGCCATGCTAAAGAGTTTGAATTTACATGCTGAGGGCAGTAGAGAGTCATTGAAAAATTTTACACTAAATGGTCATGTAATCAGAAACACAACTCTGTCTAGTAATGGAGAATGGATTGAGAGGGGCAAAAGTGGACACAATGACACAAGGAATGATGGGGACCTGAACCACAATTAAATCAGCAATACATGACATGGTGAGCAATTGGATGCGGGGACTGCAGGAAACAAGAGCCTGAATACTTGTGTAAAGAAAATAGGACTTTTTCAGTAGACGATGGGGACGATGAAGTCAATTAAGGGCTTTTGATGAAGTAATCAAATATAATGGAACCAGTATTGCAAGAGTATCAATCTTTGGGTGACTGAAGTATGGTTTTGGGGTTAAAGGTAAGAAAACCAGGTTGGAGGGACAAGTAATAGGTCAGCTTTGGGGAAGGGCAGAGCTAAAAATGAAGATTTTTAGCTAATGCCCACATTTAGAAGACATAAAGAAGAAGATAATCTACTAAATTAAACTGAAACATATTTGATTGATGAAAGGTGTATCAGGAAAGTGCAGAATTGAGCATGTCTAGGGAGGACAGACTGTTCTGTAGTGGCATATGTTTCAGAGAAGTCAGCGTCTCTGCAGTCACCCAACACATATTTAACATTTTCTGTGTGGCTTGCTTACCACTACGACTCACATTATAGAGAGAGAGGCAGACAGGTTCAACCAACAATCCCCAACCACAGGAGAGCATACAGTTAACTCCATACATAAAACTATGCACAAGGTAATAGCAACTTAAATTTGCTGAGCACTTATTTTACTTCAGGCACTGTGCTAAAGAATTTATGTATCATCTCATTTTGTCCTCACAATTCTTCTAGATAAGAAATGAAAGCTTAGAGAGTTGCAGACATTCTAGATTGTTCAAATGTAGGTGTAGTAGGAATGAGCATCATCCATTTGGTTTGTTAAAGAAGGAACATTTGTTTGACAAAAGGGCATAGAGTGTCCAGATAGATGAAATAATATGTGAGAAGGTGTGAAGGTGAAGAATGATTACAGGTGGGCAGTCTAGGGATTTTTAGGAGAAGTCATATACTAAGGTGAGACATGTCTAAAATTGAGATTGTAGAGGTGAGCAAGGATGTATATGCTTTGCTAAGTAGGAATTTGAGTTTCAGACTGTAGATGGTAGGGAACAATGGTTAACAGGTTTCAGATCTGTGCTTTTGAAAAATTAATTTAACAGCCCTATAATAGATAGAAGAAAAGCAAGCATGAAGGCAGGGAGAACAGACAAGAAGTTAATGTGATTCTTCTGCTGAGAGTAAAAGCCTGATATAAGACCAAAGCAGTGGGACGAGATAGGAAGGAGCAGATTCAAGTGATGCTATGAAGTGGAATATTCAGAACCTGATGCCAATGTGACATCAGAGCTGAGGTGGAGGATGAGTTCCAGGTTCCCGATTTGGGCTGGGAATGCCTGGCAATGCCGCTGTCTGAGAGAGGTCTTCATACAATCTTTCCTATCCTACGCACACCCCACCCAGAAATGCCCTCTGAGCAGAAGTACAAGAGAATTAAATCCAAAAATCACTATAATAGATAAAAAGAAAATGTGATATTCCAGGTGAGGAAATTATATAGATTTGTGGGAAAGAAATTTGTATTTCAGAATTTTTCCCCATGGGTGGAAAGGAAAAGAAAAGTAGAAATTTTAACCACCCCAAATCATCCAAGAAGATTTGTAGAACAAGTAGAGAATTTAAACCATTGAAAATCATGAAGAAACATTTTAAATATCTTTCTAAAAAATCCTTAGGTCACCTAGGCATCAAGAATTTTCCAAATAGAAATATACTTTAATTTCACTAATTAAGTTTTCATTTGGGGGACCTTATTTGGGTGAAAGGTAAAAGGCCGTGCCTTGGGGTCATCCCCTGTCAAATGCTGTGACACTGACTGTAGGATGTTAATGGCACCCTCTCCCAGTGACCTTGTTGTGACAAGGAGCATCAGATGCTCTTCTAGGCCTTTATGACATGATGATGTTATGAGAAGGAAGTGCAGCCTACATCTACTTGAGGATGTTTCAAAATTATTTTCTAAGGTGTTCAAGCAATATATCTTCTGCCTTTTTTTCTAGGAAGAAAAGACCTGTCCGTTTTTAGGACCCCATACCATTGTCCCACTTCAGTAGATTCAGAATGTGACGAATGCATGGTGGATGCATATATCTAAAGTGTTACACTTTCCATTGCTGGAAGAATTACCTTGACAGACTGTGTCTGCCAAACTGCCTGACAAACTACGGGGACAGGAGTAGAGTCACATAAGGTTCAGAGACTTGATTTGAACCAGCGCCCTTTGAAACACAAAGAAATGGATGGCTGGAGAAAACCCGACCACACTAACTGCCAACCCTATGATCTCTTGGGAAATGTATCCCCGTAGAGCAGCCCCCCTTCCCATCCCTTTGGTAACAGTTCTGAACAAGGATTAACTTCAGCTGTGCAACTTGCTGGCCAAAATTTCAGAAACTCTGGAACCAATTTATTCCATCTGGAAATTAGTTTCAGCTTTTATTGCTGCAGAGTTTAGTCCAAACCAGACGCAATTTCCAAAAGGAGTTCTCTGCTCCTTTACCGTCAGAATTTTCTCTTTTCTAAAACGTACTCACTTAAGAGATTTAAAATGATAATCAGCACCAAAGATCTGTGCCTTTTGTACACCAACTGCATTTTCCCACATAGTGTCTCTCCCAGGTTACTTTTTATCAAGGACATGAGGAAACTTTACCATTGGTTACTATGAAAGGGAGAATTTGGAGAATTTAAACTCTTTCCTGGTAAATGTGTATTTTAGCTAGCTTTTCTCTTATGCCAGGTAGTGACTCAGCTGCTCTCCTAAAAGAGCAGCTAAATGGACTGCTTAATCTTTTTGGAAAAAAAAAAAAAGGAACAAAACTCTAACAATAAAGTTTAAATAAAAACATGGTCCTTAAAATCTATTTTTATAAACATAAAAAGTATGCAACATTGAACATTTCAAATAGTCTTATACATAAGATTTCTTTGTTTCAGTCCATCTGCTACTGATTAAACATTTTATATTTCCATTGTGATTAATTATGCTATTTATATAGTTGAAAATGATTTGTTTGGAAAGGTATGGTCTAGTATAAGTCTTTCATTTCTGAGAATGACAGCCCTTCAGAAAGTAGACCAACACTATGCACTCAGGAAATCCACCATCTGCTTTCTTATGCTCTTATTACAAATTACAAACCCATAGCAAAACAGAATTGAGAGAAAACGGTATAAATAATGTTAATGGCATTCATTTGAGATGTTTAAAAATGTATCCAGTTTTAATTAAGCCAAGGTACTCTCTTAGTCCCCAAAGAAAATTGCCACCACTTTTTCACTATCCACACTCAGCTTTAAATTGCCAAATGGCCAGAAATTTTCAACCAGGTCTAGGAGGCACCCTTAATTTATTCTAATCTAGGCTGAGTTTCTCAGGTGTTAAAACAGACCAAGATGGTGTACATGAGGCTTAGGCATAGACTGCATCACATAAAGTGAACTGGATTAGGGTTACAGTCAATATAATTGAGGAAAAAAATGCTCTGGAAAGTGTGCAATAGACCATTTTCCAACATAAGTGTTTGTTGATGCCAACAGACAGTAAGGACCTAATGCCAGCAATTTCCCACCATTTGAAACTTAGCTATTGTTTCATTTTTGCATGACCAAACAGGCGTCTGAAACCACAGAATAAAACCATCCTTATTCCACCTAGCCAAACCACTTTTAGTGCATTTTGTAAACCAAAATGCAATTGCTCTCAGACTAAAATAAACTTATGCCAAATATCAGACTGTGATTTTTTTTTTATAATGGCCATTATTCATCCCCAGAAAGGAGTGTGTGGCAAGTAGTTGTCCTAAAGACTATTAGCAAAGGGGGCCAGGAGCCACATATTAGGCTTGCTCCTTCTTTCCTAGCAGACGAACTCTAATTAGCATACCCAGGGCCTCTGGGGATCTGTGCATGGCACACCATTCCCTTGTTATATGTGTCTCTGATTATCTTTCCTCTCCTTTTTCTCCATCCCAACTGAAAACTATTCTATGACTTCTGGCATCTCTATTAAGTAGTGAGCCACATGGAAATGATTAACTTTTGAACTGCAAAACTGAAAACACTCTCAGGCACACTGTGGAAATGAAACATGTCATGTAGCAAAAGGGTTCCCCTGATGGAGTTTGCAGCAAGGAAGGGAAATCACTGGCTGAGATGTCGGTTTTGTTGTTGTCATTGTAGATCAAAAGAATGTGATCATCCCTTCTGATAGCTCTTTTTTTCCCCTTGGTAAACAGCCTCTGAGTGAGTTCATTAAATATTTAAACAGCCCTGGTATCTATTAATGTTATCAGACACATGAAATATGTCTGATGGATTTATTCTGCCGTTAAGGAGCCATACCCCAGTGTCCCTCCTGGGACAGTGCTCCAGCTGTTTAAACTATAATTCCATCACTGGGATGAATGGTGAAATCACTGACCTCTTTGAAATGGACTCGTTGCTACTCAGCCTGTAAATTGCAAATGAAACCTTTCTGTAATAATGTTAAAATATGCATGCATAGGAATTAAAGCAATTGGGGTCACCAGCAAAGCCTGGTGCATTTTCTGTACCCTCTAAACAGCTGGTAGAAAGAATCCAATAAATCAGTGCCTGGAGACGATTAGTGATTAGGGGGTGTGTGAGTCTTTTGGGGTTCAATGGCTCTATCACCAGGTATGGGAGAATCTTAATCAATTCTCTGAAGCTTATAAGTTTTTTAAATTCCATTTTTGTCTATTTTATCCTGATTCTCAAAGGAAATGAATTGTGTTGATACTGTGATCCATACTTATCCTCCATAAAATCAATCTAATATGAAATTATGCATAAAGTCCTTCAAACTGTGAGCTACCTTGTGGTCCTGTTTTTACCTACTTTAAGCTCGTGAGAAATAACAATTCATGACAAATAAGATAAAGGATGTCTGCCCAAGTCTTTCATATAAAGGAAAGAGGTGTTTTCATTCACTGGTAGGTTATCTATGTCATCACAAGTATATTTATTTGTTTGTTTTATATCAATTTAACTTGTATGAAAACCCTTAAATGATTTATAAGAAATATTGATAAAGCCAGGTGTTGACATTTCCTAGAGATTGTAGTTTCAAAGACTTGGACTAATTATTTTAAGAAACTTGTTCTTTCTGAAGCCATCAAAAGGGTGGCAGACCCAGAACATGGAATATGAGCCAATTCTCTAGTACAGTTCTCTCTCGGTATCTGCAGGAAATTGATTCCAGGATGTCCAGCTATATCAAAATCCTGGGATGCTCAAGTCCCTTATGTAAAATGGTCTAGTACAGTAAGTCCTCCATATCCAAGGGGTTTTGCATCCACGAATTCAACCAACTATGGATAGAAATTTCACTTCATGGTTGGTTGAATCCTCAGATGTGAAACCCACACATATGGAGAGTCGGCCATATATTTATTGAAAAAAATCTGAGTATAATTGTATCCACACAGTTCAAACCTGTGTTGTTCAAGGGTCAACTGTATTGCTAAATGTTGGCTATATACAAGCTTGGTTGTTAATTAATAATAAGCAGATCAAACTGGTAAAAAAAAAATCTGGGAGGTACAGTGAACACAATAAATGACAAAATACAGATCCCAAAAGATCTGATAATTAGAACAATGGTCTAAATCTAAAAAGATGACAATGGCAATAAGTATACAATCTTACATTTGATGCTGTGGGGAAAATTATATAGAAATATAGGGTTGGGGAAAGACAAATAAGGTAAATGGAAGAAGAAAATGTTTCCTAATCAAGTTTTGGGATCAATGAATTCATCCCAGCCTTTGCACGTTCTTGTATCTGTAAAGGATGTCAATGCTAAAATGTGTGTGTGTGTGTGTGTGTGTGTGAGGTGGATGTTGGTGGCACCAGATCTGTGCTTCTGTGCTTTGTGCTAGAATGGCTTCAATATTATTGTGAGTCAGCTCTATAAAGATTGCTCCTATAAGTCAACCATACTTCAATTTAAAAAAAAAAAAAGACTTCCCATAAAGGTTAATGTAAACTTATCTTTCATTGATCCATGTAGAAGTTAGCCCAGAATTGATGAGAATATGGCCTATATAATATATTTGTCACACTACTCCTTGAATATCATTGTAGAGCACTCTCCTTTAGGAATGACAGAGGTGAGCTAGAGCATCCCAAGAGTAAACCAGATGGTAAAAGAGCTGAAATGACCTCAAAGAAACAATGACTTCTGGCACACAGTAAGTGCTCAGTATGTGAGTTAAACTGAATTGGGAACAGGTATTGGAGATGTGGGAAGGGGATTAGATCCAAGATGTAATATATATTATATTATATTATATTTATTATATTATATTCCCAGGCTGGGAATTTTGGTAACAATGAATATAATTAGGTTAGTTGGTGAGTTTTATAAAGAAATCAACTTCACCTGAACATGAAGAGCTTTCTAACAGGTATAGCTCTCTGATAAATAGGCCACCTTGGGATATGGTGAGTTCTCTAATAAGAAGTTCAAGTTATAAAAGATTTGGTTTGGTGTAAGATTCAAGCATGGGCCGAGAGTTTGGATGAGAAGATCTGCAAACCCTCAGATTCATGAATCTATAACCTTTTAGAGCCCCCAAAGTAGGACTAGAAAAAGAATATTCCAGAATGCATAAATGGCAAGTCTCTAAAAGAGCAATTTATATGAAGATGCTTCTAGGACAACACTTCTAAAGTAGTAATGTACATTTCTTCCATGGTAAAAAAAAAAAAATTACATGGCAAAGGAATAGTTTCACAAATTAAGTGAACCCAATTCAGTGTCCCCATTAAAGAGTGACATTTTAACTAACTAAAATGCTATTTGAATTTCACTGGAGCTTTGGTGAAAGATATATTTAGTGTTTATTAACCCAGTACTTTTCCTTCCATTGCACAAAATGCCTCTTTTCCTGAAGAATCCCCTACAGAGAATTCCCAGGCTGGGACAGTGCAGCCGCCTTGCAATTGGCATCTAAACCACAGGGCATAGCAAATAACGATTTGCAGTTAAAGTAGCTACAAGAGAAAGATAGTAGTCATTTAAAATATTTCTGCTGCTGGAATTTTTCCTTTTCATTTTTAATCACTTAAGGGTCAGTTCACCTAGAATTCTGGGTTTAACCCCTTTAAATAATTTTTTTCAAAAGGATCAAGTGTATAGTATGTATAGGCACAAAGCAATATGAGTACTCCTTCATGGGACATAGGCTTTAGGGAACTAAAGATAGGTTAATTCCATGCCTGATTCATTCCATGGACCATTTAACGAGAGCCTCTGGAATTGTTCAGCCCATAATGAACTCAGGATCTAAAGGTAATCACTGCTGCAATTATTAAAATTTACATGAGAATTCTATTACCCTTTCTACAGATAAGTGTCTCGTATTAAGTTGTCTAGAAGGGATGCATGAACTTGTTCAATAACACCAGAAATCTCTCTTATTTGTTCTTTCTTACATCCCTTCTCCTCTGCCCCCTCAAGTATGAAACCATGCTTCTAGTTAATTCTAAGGAAATATTTATTATTTTTAATATAGTAATTTAGAACTTAAATGTCTAGTTTTCTCATGTATATTAGCTCATTTAATTTCTACAATCCAGGCTCTTTTCATTATTAATAGTATTAAAAGCTAACTTCTACTGATTTCATAGCTACCTACTAAGCACAACTCATGCACTTTTCATGCACTATCTCACTTGATACAGCAACCCCCATGAGATCAATACTATTATTATCCCCATTTTATAGATTAAATAAACAAAGCATGAAAAGGTTAGGGATGTCACTCCACAGGCCACACAGCTAGCAAGTGATGGAACCAGGATTCAATTTGGAATTTGAATTTGACACAGCACCCATGCTTTTAACAACTACCCAATATGCCATGTTACCTTGTGGTCTAATTGTGTATTCATGGTACATTTTAGTATATAGGTTGTACCAAGGTAATGGAAGGCTTTGAAAAGAAGTATGGCCATACCTGTCTTTGTTTTGGGTAAAGACAATCCAATGGTTCTTCTAATAAGATACATAATGTAAGTACAAAATTTCCCTTTGACTGTTACAAAACCATCAATAGCATTCATGATTATTATAAAAGTAAACAATGTGAAGTTTTCAGTGGGTCAATGAGTTCAGTAATGTTGCTATAGGAAGACAAAAATAAAAAAACAACTCAGTTTCTGTCCTAGTTCAGTACAGATGAGAATCCAGTCAATGACTGAATAGTGAGCAAGCACCAAATACAGTTTTAATAATCTTGCATGGTTATTTTAGTAACTAATTTAGAAATCAACAAATTCTCAAAACGACATCAAAAATGTGATTTTCACCCAGAAACTTCGTGTTCAATGTGATATACAGCATATCCCAGCATGTAAAATTATATATATTGCCTTGAGTACTTATGCAAGCAATCTGAGCACAGGATCCTTTAAAAAGCTGGTTGATTATCAGTCCACAGAAAACTGAGCTGTATGTATAACCATTCAGCAAAATTTAATTCTCCTTTTCTGCTAATTCCACACTGAAAATAAAAAATGTTTTTAAAAAGTATGAATTATATTCTGTAGAAATTTCAAAATAATTCTTAGTCATTATAAAAAAGTACTGGCTGGACAATTTTCAACCCAATTGTTCAGATGTTGTGGGAAAATCCAGGAGGAGTTGAATCTCCCTCAGTATTTGTTATTCATTTTAAAAATGAAATGCTATCACTGTAGACTCAGTAAGTGGGTGTACTCAAGATTGGGAGAAGTCAAGCACATTTGATTCCAATGATTGCTTTAAATTATTTTTCAAACATTTTGGGTTTGAGGAAACTCAAAACACATTTTCCAAGTTCTCTTTTCCTTTTAAACTCTTGTGTTCAGTAAGAGAAGTTTAATCCATATGTTTCTAATTCATTTTGATTTAACTCATCAAATTGTTGATTTTTAAGAGCTATTTGATGTCTAAATGCTTTTTGATGGTTGTGATTCTTCCCTCTGAAATAGCATTTTGTTTTTTCATGTGTAATCACATGTGGGTCTCAAAGATTCATGCTCCACGTACCAAGAGTTTAAGTGGGTGCTAACTCATTTAAACCTATTTCAGACATCCAGGGGGATTATGACATGTCTAATAACTCAGAGTGCTCAGACCAGTTTTTATTTAAATATCTTTCTTTTCAAATCCAACCTTAGTCATGCTATGGATACATCTTATGAAATCTAAAAAATATTTTTTTAATTGTATTTGATTTCATTTAAGCAGGAGATAAAATCAACATAACATTTGTTGAAACATATTATTGGTGGGAGGACATGTCTGTATTGAAGATGAAAAAGAAAAAAGAACATTGCCACTATACTAATACAAATTCATTTGCTCATCCAATGGGTCCATAAATGAGATAGAACCATAACTTGTTTGGGGGAGGTTTAAACAAGTCCTTATAATTCTTGTTATACAATTTAGAACAAAGGAAACCAGCAATTTTAGAGATTGGGATATACATAGGGGAAATCTCCTACCTTGCTTTTGCCTTTCTTTTCTTGGAATTGAAATGGAAGGAAATGAATCATAAATGTTGGTCTGTCCACATGATTAAAATACTCTGGCCCAAGGCAAAGTGTCCCATCATCAAATACCAATGGTTTTAACACCCCCACTGAAAGAAAGGCTATCAGATGGGGCCTCAATGAATTATTTCCCATGAATAGAGAGAGAGTGAAGAAAAAAGGATTTCACAGATCTTGTGAAATTCTAGACTGCCCTGAAGCCTAAAGCAACATGCACATAAAAGCTAGCATCCATCTTCTCATGGTCAGGGAAAATATGTTCTTTTCCTTGCCATGAAACATCACAGAGAACTGATTTTCATGCACGAATGTCTGCCCAGTGTACAAATCTGCAAAGCAAACATCCACAACTAGTCCAACAAATGACTCTTAGGTTAATCGGTGGATGTTTGCATTATAGATATTTTTACTGTGAATAATATATATCCTCACACTGGACCCCCTAAAGGGTTCCTGAAACATGAGGAACTTAGCCTCAACTGTGAAAAGTAAGGGCTTTCTGGTACTTTGGTTAACACTGAAAAAGAGAGATGAGGGAAATGTTTCCTCTCCTAACTCATAGAGGAGTCACTGGCTAATGTAACCTGGAGAAGCTATCCTTGCCAGCCCAAAAGCACACGATGCCCTTTCCTCTGTATGAGAAAACTCCTGGGAAAAGAATGATGAGCAAAATGCTTCCTTTTCAGATGTGAAAAAAACAATTGTTGTTTCCCAACCCATTCTTTCAAATGGACACAAGTCAACCTCCATTAGATATTCATTTTTTCTCATTGGGTTCTTTGTCATATCATTATCTCAAGAGTGAAAAACTTAAAAGCCAGAACAGTTCATTTTAACTAAGAAACGGTAGCTTAATGCTAGCCCCTTGATATTAAATTCACTGACAAAAATCATCTTGCAGAAACAATGCAGAGAAAACTTGTACCATAATAGTCTTTATAGGAATATGCAAAACGCACATGCACATGCACGTGCGCGCACACACACACACACACACACACAGTCTAGGATTTTATTATTGACCAAGAACCTTTACTTAAAGATTTTTGACAAACTGACACTAATACTTTTTAAAATGAAAGCAAAAGTTCATCTAGGTAGCCTGCCTTTTCCTATTTTGTATCTTGAAATTGAAAGAATTTTTAAAGCTAAAAGTGCAAAGGGATTGGACACCTCTGAAGTACGTTTGCTGCATCAATACAAACTGAAGTTCACCTAGTATTCTTGCCTATATCTCCATCTGACTGATGTCACTGTGGGACAGATTCTTTCTCTTTGAGGAACGGGTGCAAGAAACCTCTGTCACAGTGGTCCTTAATCCTACTGCATATTAGAATCATCTAGAGAGCTTTCAAAAGATTTCAATGCCCAAGACTTACACTAGATAAAATGTATCAATTTCTAAGGTTGGGGCCCAGGCAACAGCATTTTAAAAGCTCCCCAGTTTTTTGTAATGTTCAGCCAGGCTTAATTTTTTTCTTGAAAACTTCCTATCACCTTGATCCGTCAGCTCCAGAGAGTAAAAGCTGGGGACTTGTGATGAGAGAAAATAGGAGGGTACCCAGAATAACTACAGCTGTTATATGTAAACAATGATGCCCATACACACACATACACACTCCGTAATAAAAGATGTAAAACCCAATAAATATGACTTTAAAACTGAGTTTCCTGTTGGCAATCTTTGAACCACACTTCAGGGGGAAAAATTAGTGACCTGTCATGACCTTTACATTAGTACTGTGAGCGATACTGTGAAACAAAATGATATTTATAATTCCTTTTAATTATAAATCTTATATTTAATACTTTTCTAATTTTTATTTTGGGTCTTTTGTTATATCTGAAATAATACTTCATTTTGGCCTTAGTGCCCTGGATAATTCTCTCTTAATTTGAAAGTAACTTAGTAAACTTTAATATCATTCTCTATGTCAATCTGGAGTTAAAAAGAAACTCCAATTTTTGATGTTCAAAACATCAAATTTATTAAATAAATGCTGCTATCCTTTGTTTAATCTCCATCAAAGACATCTTAAATGCTGATTTTTTTAAAATATAACCAAAAATGACATTTCATAATTCATTTACCACATAATTTAGCTTCTTGTACTCCTTAATTGAAAATTCTGGTTACACAGTTTAGAAAAAGAATTTCCATAACAATTTAATAAAAAACACAGAGGAAAACTATTAAAAATCACCTTGCCTGTCTCTAAAGGTCATAAGTGTGTTAAAAAAATGTATAATCTTTTTCCAAAGACTAGGGTCTAAAATATCTGATGATTAAAAATCATATGGATATGATAATTACTAAAATAAAATAATGAAACTCTAGGAATAATAATTAGAATAAATTACTTCAAGAAATGTCAAAGATCTAAAATTTCTTAGAGGAATATACTGATGTAAAGGCATTTACTATGTGTCAGACACTGCCCTTGTCATGTGTCATACACCTTGCATTGATTCTCTGTGCTTTGAAAGCTGTCAATATATTTTTCTCCTCATTTAAGATTACCAATGGCCTCTTGTTTTTGAAAATCGGTGAACACTGTTAGTCTATATCTTATGTTAGATCTCTGAAGCATTTGTTCTGTTGACCACACTCATTCTTGAAACTTCTCCTTTATCTACCATGAAACCTGGTGTTACTTTTATATGCCTGGCTTTAATACCCTTGCGGGTTTTCCCTTCTTAGACCACACCATACATGAAGCTATTCCCCAAGTTTCTGTCTTTGATCCTCTTCTCTCCTCATAACTCTTAATTTGCATACTACTTTAGCCCCTCTTGTTACTTCCATTTTCACTATTTACTAATGTCTCCTAATTTTCTAGCTGTAGCCTATGTCTTACTCTGGACTCTCCAGATGTCTATATATACATCTCTACTTATGACTCTCACAGACACTTTAAATTCATTATCTTTTCCCATTGCATCCCCAACCTGCTGTTCCTCCTCTGTTTTCTGATCTCAGTGAACGCATTTACCCTTTGGCCCCCAACCCAAGTCTTAAACTTGAGTCCTTTTAAATTTTTACAACTCTCTGAGTCTACAGCCAATAAACTGATCTAGATTGCTGGGTTCCCCCATTTTAACCTATCTAGAATACATCCCCTTCACTCTGACCTCATTCCCACAGACTTAGTTCCAATCTTCATCATCCTTCTCTTGGATAACTTGTAATGTCCCCCAAGCTTGTTGCCTTACTACTCATCTTGTTTGTTTCAATCTATATTTCACAAAGATGCTGTAGTATTTTTTTAATGCAAACCTAAATTGCTTCCTGCTTAAAATCCTCCTTGGTGCATTCTCAAGCCTTCCAGGTAGAGTCAAGAATTCTTGGCGTGTCAAACAGTCCCTTAATGATCTGTCCTCCACTAGTTTCTCCAGCCTGGTCTCACCCTTCTGCCCACCCAGCCCTCCTGGCAGTATAACCTTGACCTTGCTTTCTGTATATACTCCTTTCTCTCCCTGGAATATCCTTCTTTACCACACCCTAATCTTCTCCACGCCCGTCTTGCCAACTTTTGTTTACCCATTAAAAATATGGATGGACATATATAGATTAGCCTCTCTAGAAGCCTTTCCTAATTTGTCAGAACCCTCATACTCCTCTTATCTTTTCCACTTCCAGTACTTCTCCATTCACTAAGACATTATCTTCTTTCTTCACCACTAAACTGTAAATTCCTGGAAGATGGGGCCATGCCTTAGTGTTTTTTAAGAATTTAGAGGGAGTGCCTTCAAGATGGGGGAGGAGTAGGATGTGGAGATCACCTTCCTCCCCACAAATACATCAAAACTGCATCTACATGTGGAAAAATTTCTACAGAACACCTACTGAACACTGGCAGAAGACTCAGACTTCCCAAAAGGCAAGAAACTCCCCCATGTACCTGGGTAGGGCAAAAGAAAAAAGAAAAAACAGAGGCAAAAGAATAGGGGTGGAATTTGCACTTCTAGGAGGGAGCTGTGAAGGAGGATAAGTTTCCACGCACTAGGAAGCCCTTACATTGCCTAAGAGGGGGTGGGGGGGTGCGGTCGGGGGTGGGGGGGAGGAAGCTTCAGAGCCACGGAGGAGAGAGCAGCAACAGGGGTGCAGAGGACAAGGCAGAGAGATTCCCACACAGAGGGTCAGTGCCAACCAGCACTCACCAGCCTGAAAGCCTGGTCTGTTCACCGGCCAAGGCAGGTGGGGGCTGGCAGCTGAGGCTCAGGATTCGGAGGTCAGATCTCAGGGAGAGAACTGGGGTTGGTTGCGTGAACACAGCCTGAAGGGGGCTAGTGCGCCACAGCAAACTGGGAGGGAGTCCAGGAAAAAGTCTGAACCTGCAAAAGAGGCAAGAGACCATTGCTTTGGGTGCACGAGGAGAGGAGATTCCCCATGAACCCACAGAAGGCAGAGTACTGCCTAAATGAGCTCCAGAGATGGGCGCGAGCCACGGCTATCAGCTCAGACACCAGAGACCGGCATGAAGCGCTAATGCTGCTGCTGCAGCCACGAAGAATCCTATGTGCAAGCACAGGTCACTATGCACATGCCCCCCCCACGCTCCCCGCAACCACCCCCAGGAGCCTGTGCAGCCTGCCACTGCCAGGGTCCCATGATCCAGGGGCAAGTTCCCCGGGAGAACACACGGCATGCCTCAGGCTGTTGCAACGTTATGCTGGCCTCAGCTGCCGCAGGCTCGCCCCGCATTCCAATTATAATTACTGTACCACTCCCCTCACCCCCTCCACCCCAGCACGAGTGAGCCAGAGCCCACTAATCAGCCACTGCTTTAACCCCTTCCTGTCTGGGTGGGAACAGAAGCCTGAGGGCAACCTACACACAGAGATGGGGCCAAAACCAAAGCTGAACCCCAGGAGCTATGCAAACAAAGAAGAGAAAGGGAAATTTCTCTGTGCAGCCTCAGGAGTAACGATTAAATCACCACAATCAACTTGCAGTACCCTGCATCTATGAAATACGTGAATAGACAATGAATCCACCCAAAATTGAGGTGGCAGATTTTGGGAGCAACTGCAGACTTGGGGTTTGCTGTATGTGACTGACTTATTTTTTATATTTATATTAGTATAGTTTTTAGCATTTCAAATCACTGGTGGATTTGTTTATTGGTTTGGTTGCTATATTCTTTTTTTAATTACTTTTAAAATATTTTTAATTTTAATAATTTTTAAAATTTAATTATTTTATTTTATTTTCAATTTTATTTTTTTTTCTCCCTTTTCTTCTGAGCTGTGTGGCTGACAGGGTTATGGTGCTCTGGCTGGTTGCCAGGCCTGAGCCTCTGAGGTGCAAGAGACGAGTTCAGGACTTTCGTCCACCAGAGACCTCCCAGCCCCACATAATATGAATCAGTGAGAGCTCTCCCAAAGATCTCCATCTCAACACTAAGACCCAGATCCACCCAATGACCAGCAAGCCCCAGTGCTGAACACCCTGTGCCAAACAACTAGCAAGACATGAACACAATACCATCCACTAGCAGAGAGGATGCCTAAAATTATACTAAGTTCATGGACACCCCAAAACACACCATCAGATGCAGCCCTGCCCACCGAAAGACAGGATCCAGCCACACCCACCAGAACACAAGCACCAATCCCCTCCACCACGAAGCCTACACAACTAACTGAACCTACATTACCCACTGGGGCAGACTCTGAAAACAACAGGAACTATGAACCTGGAGCCTGCGAAAAGGAGACCCCAAACAGAGTAAGTTAACCAAAATGGGAAGACAGAGAAATATGCAGCAAGGTGAAAGCAAGGTAAAAAAAAACTACCAGACCAAACAAATGAAGAGGAAATAGGTAGTCTACCTGAAAAAGAATTCAGAGTAATGATAGTAAATGATCCAAAATCTTGGAAATAGAATGGAGAAAATGCAAGAAACATTTAACAAGGACCTAGAAGAACTAAAGAGCAAACAAATAATGATGAACAACACAATAAATGAAATTTAAAATTCTCTAGAAGGAACAAAGAGCAGAATAATTGAGGCAGAAGAACAGATAAGTGACCTGGAAGATAAAATAGTGGAAATAACTACAACAGAGCAGAATAAAGAAAAAAGAATTGAGGACAGTCTCAGAGACCTCTGGGGTATTAAACACACCAACATTCAAATTATAGGGGTCCCAGAAGAAGAAGAGAAAAAGAAAGGGTCTGAGAAAATATTTGAAGAGATTATAGTTCAAAACTTCTCTCACATGGGTAAGGAAATAGTAAATCAAGTGCACAAAGTGCAGAGAGTCCCATACAGGATAAATCCAAGGAGAAACATGCAAAGACACATATCAATCAAACTATCAACAATTAAATAAAAAGAAAAACTATTAAAAGCAGCAAGGGAAAACCAACAAATAACATACAAGGGAATCCCCAGAAGGTTAACAGCTGATTTTTCAGCAGAAACTCTACAAACCAGGAGGGAGTGGCAGGACATATTTAAAGGGATGAAAGGGAAAAAACTACAACCATGATTGCTCTACCCAGCAAGGATCTCATTCAGATACCACAGAGAAAATAAAACCTTTACAGAGAAGCAAAAGCTAAGAGAATTCAGCACCACTAAACCAGCTTTACAACAAATACTAAAGGAACTTCTCTAGGAAGGAAACACAAGAGAAGGAAAAGACTTACAATAATAAACACAAACCAATTAAGAAAATGGTAATAGGAACATACATATCGATAATTACCTTTAATGTAAATGGATTACAGGCTCCAACAAAAAGGTATAGACTGGTGAATGTATACAAAAATGAGACTGGTGTATATGCTAATCTACAAGAGACCCACTTCAGACCTAGGGACAGATACAGACTGAAAGTGAGGGGATGGAAATAGATATTCCATGCAAGTAGAAATCAAAAGAAAGCTGGAATAGCAATTCTCATATCAGACAAAATACACTTTCAAACAAGGCCTATTAAAGGAGACAAAGACGGACACTACATAATGATCAAGGGATCAATCCAAGAAGAAAATATAACAATTGCAAATATTTATGTGCCCAACATAAGAGCACCTCAATACATAAGGCAAATGTTAACAGCCATAAAAGGGGAAATCGACAGTAACACAATAGTAGTAGAGAACTTTAACACCCTATTTTCACCAATGCACAGATCAACCAAAATGCACATAAATAAGGAAACACATGCATTAAATGACACATTAAACAAAATGGACTTAATTGATACTTATAGGACTTTCTATCCAAAAACAACAGAATACACATTCTTCTCAAGTACTCATGGAACATTCTCTGGGATAGATCATATCTTGGGTCACAAATCAAGCCTTGGTAAATTAAATAAACTTGAAATTATATCAAGTATCTTTTCTGACCACAATGCTTTGAGACTAGATATCAATAACAGGAAAAACATCTGTAAAAAATACAAACACATGGAAGCTAAAGAATACACTACTGAATAACCAAGAGATTACTGAAGAAATCAAAGAGGAAATCAAAAAATACCTAGAAACAAATGACAATGAAAACATGATGACCCAAAACATATAGGATGCAGCAAAATCAGTCTAAGAGGGAAGTTTATAGCAATACAATCCTACCTCAAGAAACATCTCAAATAAAAAACTTAACCTGACACCTAAAGAAATTAGAGAAAGAAGAGAAAACCCCAAAGTTAGCAGAAGGAAAGAAATCATAAAAATCATATCAGAAATAAATGAAAAAGAAATAAAGAAAACAATAGCAAGATCAATAAAACTAAAGGCTGGTTCTTTGAGAAGATAAACAAAATTGATAAATCTTTAGCCAGACTTATCAAGAAAAAAAGGGAGAAGACTCAAATCAACAGAATTAGAAATGAAAAATGAGAAGTAACAACTGATGCTGCAGAAATACAAAGGATCATGAGAGATTACTACAAGCAACTATATGCCAATAAAATGGGCAACCTGGAAGAAATGGACAAATCCTTAGAAAAGCACAACCTTCTGAGACTGAACCAGGAAGAAATAAAAAATATAAACAGACCAATCACAAGCACTGAAATTGAAATTTTGATTAAAAGTCTTCCAACAACCAAAAGCCCAGGACCAGATGGCTTCACAGGCGAATTCTATCAAATATTTAGAGAAGAGCTAATACCTATCCTTCTCAAACTCTTCCAAAATATAGCAGAGAGAGGAACACTCCCAAACTCATTCTATGAGGTCACCATCATGTTGATACCAAAAGCAGACAAAGATGTCACAAAAAAAGAAAACTATAGACCAATATCACTGATGAACACAGATTCAAAAATCCTCAACAAAATACTAGCAAATACAATCCAACAGCACATTACAAGGATCATACACCATGATCAAGTGAGGTTTATCTCAGGAATGCAAGGAGTCTTCAATATATGCAAATCAATCAATGTGATACACCATATTAACAAACTGAAGGATAAAAACGATATGATCATCTCAATAGATGCAGAAAAAGCTTTTGACAAAATTCAACACCCACTTATGATCAAAACTCTACAGAAGGTAGCCATAGAGGGAACTTACCTCAACATAATAAAGGCCATATATGACAAACCCACAGCCAACATCGTTCTCAATGGTGAAAAACTGAAACCATTTCCACTAAGATCACAAACAAAACAAGGTTGCCCACTCTCACCACTATTATTCAACATAGTTTTGGAATTTTTAGCCACAGCAATCAGAGAAGAAAAAGAAATAAAAGGAATCCAAATTGGAAAAGAAGAAGTAAAGCAGTCACTGTTTGCAGATGACATGATACTATACATAGAGAATCATAAAGATGCTACGTGAAAACTGCTAGAGCTAATCAATGAATTTGGTAAAGTAGCAGGATACAAAATTAATGCACAGAAATCTCTGGCATTCCTATACACTAATGATGAAAAATCTGAAGGGGAAATTAAGGAAACACTCCCATTTATCATTGCAACAAAAAAAATAAAATACCTAGGAATAAACCTACCTAAGGAGGTAAAAGACCTGTATGCAGAAAACTATAAGACACTGCTGAAAGAAATTAAAGATGATTCAAACAGATGCAGAAATATACCATGTTCTTGGATTGGGAGAATCAACATTGTGGAAATGACTGTATTACTCAAAGCAATCTACAGATTCAGTGCAATCCCTATCAAACTATCACTCACATTTTTACAGAACTAGAGCAAAAAAAAAAAAAAAATCAGTTTGTATGGAAACACAAAAGACCCCGAATAGCCAGACAATCTTGAGAAAGAAAAACGGAGCTGGAGGAATCAGGCTCCCTGACTTCAGACTATACTACAAAGCTCCAGTAATCAAGACAGCATGGTACTGACACAGAAACAGAAATATAGATCAATGGAACAAGTTAGAAGCCCAGAGATAAACCCACATATGGTTGCCTTATCTTTGTTAAAGGAGGGAAGAATATACAATGGAGAAAAGACAGCCTCTTCAATAAGTGGTGCTAGGAAAACTGGACAGATACATATAAAAGAATGGAATTAGAGCACTCCCTAACACCATGCACAAAAATAAACTCAAAATGGATTAAAGACCTAAATGTAAGGCCAGACACTATAAAACTCTTAGAGGAAAACCTAGGCAGAACACTCTATGACATAAATCACAGCAAGATCCTTTTTGACCCACCTCCTAGAGAAATGGAGATAAAAACAAAAATAAACAAATGGGACCTAATGAAACTTAAAAGCTTTTGCACAGCAAAGGAAACCATAAGCAAGATGAAAAGACAACCCTCAGAATGGGAGAAAATATTTGCAAATGAAGCAACAGACAAACGATTAATCTCCAAAATATACAAGCAGTTCATGCAGCTCAATATCCAAAAAACAAACAACCCAATACAAAAATGGGCTGAAGACCTAGGTAAACATTTCTCCAAAGAAGATATACAAATTGCCAACAAATACATGAAAGGATGCTCAACATCACTAATCATTAGAGAAATGCAAATCAAAACTACAATGAGAGGGGCTTCCCTGGTGGCGCAGTGGTTGAGAGTCCACCTGCCGATGCACGGGACATGGGTTCATGCCCCGGTCCGGGAGGATCCCACATGCCGTGGAGCAGCTGGGCCCTTGAGTCATGGCCACTGGGCCTGCGCGTCCGGAGCTTGTGCTCCGCAACGGGAGAGACCACAACGGTGAGAGGCCTGCGTACCGCAAAAAAACCACAAAACTACAATGAGGTATCACCTCACACTGGTCAAAATGGCCATCGTCAGAAGATCTACAAACCAACAATAAATGCTGGAGAGGGTGTGGAGAAAAGGGAACCCTCTTGCATTGTTTGTGGGAATGTAAATTGATACAGCCACTATGGAGAACAGTATGGATGTTCCTTAGAAGTACCATATGACCCAGCAATCCCACTACTGGGCACATACCATGAGAAAACCTTAATTCAAAAAGAGTCATGTACCACTACAATGTTAATTGCAGCACTATTTACAATAGCCTGGACATGGAAACAACCTAGATATCCATCAACAGATGAATGGATAAAGAAGATGTGACACATATATTAAATGGAATATTACTAAGCAATAAAAAGAAATGAAATTGAGTTATTTGTAGTGAGGTGGATGGATCTAGAGTCTGTCATACAAAGTAAGGTAAGTCAGAAAGAGAAAAATGAATACTGTATGCTAATACATATATATGGAATCAAAAAAATAATGGTTCTGAAGAACCTAGGGGCAGGACAGGAATAAAGATGCAGATGTAGAGAATGGGCTTGAGGAAACGGGGAGTGGGAAGGTAACCTGCGACGAAGTGAGACAGTGGCATGGACATATATACACTACCAAATATAAAATAGATAGCTAGTGGGAAGCAGCTGCATAGCACAGGGAGATCAGCTCGGTGCTTTGTGGTCTCCTAGAGGGGTGGGATATGGAGGGTGGGAGGGAGACTCAAGAGGGAGGGGACATGGGGATATATGTATACATACAGCTGATTCACTTTTTTACACAGCAGAAACTAACACAACATTGTAAAGCAATTATACTCCAATAAAGTTGTTAAAAAATAAAAGAATTTATTATATCCAGTACAAAAGAGGTGTTAATAAATGTTGGTGGAATGAATGAATTGATTAATAAAAGAAGCCCTTCTCAAAGAGTACATTTACATTTTAATGCAGGTCTTCTTAACCGAGGTTCCCTGGATGGATTTCAAGCGGAATCTATATGTGAGTCACCTGCAATGTCCACATACATTTCCTAGGAAGAGAGCTCATAGCTTTTACCAGATTTCCCTCTCTTACCCCTTAATAGTTAAATACATTATGAAAGAAACCTTAAGGGGTTCATAATCCCCCTCAACTTTAGATATGGTAAATCTGAACCATCTTCCAAAAGTTCATACTGACCAGTTAATATGTTGGGGAAAGTATTAAGAACACATACTTCTGCTCCTAATTAAACCAAGCTGGTTCTTGTAAAGGAATCAACCACCAAATATGTATACATTTTATTAACTGTGTACTAGATGCATTTATATTTTTCCAGCCAAACACATTTAGAAAAATTATTTTATTTCCTGCTCCCAGCACTTGTTGAGGGTATCATCTTCTTTAATTTAAAATAGGGAAATTCAGGCTCAGGATGAATGACTTGACCAAGAATATACTCAGTTTGTGGGAAAGCATCCCAGCTTACACAGCTCTTTTCCAATTTAAAAAATAAATAAAACAATAAAATATCCAGCTTCTATTTCAGGTATTGAATAATCACAGATTTGACCACTCAGTATCAATTTAACCAGTAATTGCTGAGGACCACTTGGTGCAAGGTATGGTATTAGAAGCTGGCATCAGAGCCCATGACATTAGTTAGCACCTAATGTGGTATCTAAAGTACCAAAGACCCTATATTTTTTTCTGTACTGCTCAATGATTTTTTTAGATGTATTTACTTATTTTTAAAAAAAATTAGAAAGGTTTTAGGTTCACAGCAAAATTGAGCAGAAATTTAAAAGATTTCCCACACATCCCCTGCTGCACACAGGCATAGCCTCCCCCACCATGATCATCCCCCACCATATATTTGGTGGGAGTATATTTGTTACAACTGATGAACCTACATTGACACATCATCATCCAAAGTCCATAGTTAACATTAGGGTTCACTCTCGGTGTTGTAACATTCTATGGGTTTGGACAAATGTACAACGACATGCATCCACCATTATATCATACAGAGTATTTTCACTGCTCTCTGTGAAATCCTCTGTGTTCCTCCTATTCATCCCTTTCTCTCCCCCAACTCCTGGCACCCAGTGATCTTTTTACTGTCTCCCTAGTTGTGCCTTTTCCAGAATGTCATATAGTTGGAATCATACAGTATGTAGGCTTTCCACATTAGCTTCTTTCAATTACTAATGTAAATTTAGATTCCTCCATATATTTTCATAGCTTCATATCTCATTTTTTTTTAGATTTGAATAATATTCCATTATCTGCTAGAGATACCTCAGTTTATTAATCCATTCACTTGCTGAAAGACATTTTGGCTGCTTTCAAGTTATGGTACTTATGAATAAAATTGTTATAAACATCCATGTACAGATTTTTGTATGGACATAAGTTTTAAGTTCCTTCGGGTAAATGCCAAGGACTGTGATAGCTGGATCTTATGGTAAGAGTATGATAGGTTTGTTAAGAACCACCAAACTTCCTAAGTGATTGTACCATTTTGTGTTCCCATGACCAATGAATGAGAGTTCCTGTTGCTCCACATCTTCACTACATTTGATATTGTCAGCTCAATGATTTTTATCCAGAATAATGGTTACTCTGTGAATCACAGACACAAGGTGAGTTTAAAATTTGAATTTGGAAAATGTAAATATTTTCTTTAAAATAAAACTTAAAATTTCTGTAACATACAACTCACCCTTAAATTTGCAAATAAATTTCTTCCATTTTTCTGGAGTAAATCTTACGAATCTAATCCTCTGAACTTAAGCAGTATCCTCAAAATTTAGTGAGAATAAAATCACTGGAAATTTGTGGTCCAGCCTTCTCCCCAACTCCCCTCAGGTTATGGTTTAGGCAGTGAGTAGTGAGCCTATAAATCTGCTTTTTAACTGTGTGCATTTCAAGTGATTCCATTGCAAGTGCAGGAACCACAAGTAAGAATCATTCTTGGAAACTCAGGTCCTAGCCATAAGTTCCAGGTACAACAGCCTGCAATAAAAACCCTTTAAATGACTTCTCCTATGTCAACATATGTCCCAGGATCCAATCGTAGCCCTGATTGTCATTCACCTGCATTCATGTCCAGCCCTCTTTGTAGAAGGGAGCCAGACAGTGATGCAACTTGGATCCTAGATTACCTCTGACAGAGGAAGTCTTGGGACTATTTTTCCCTTACCTTACTTTTATGCTTTAAAGAGCTAGTCTTGGCTTATGACCAAATATGAATTGATGATTTGTGAATGTTCATATACTTTAAAATATTATATAATACTGTCTATATATTTAATGCTAAATTAATTACTTTGGGTGAATGGCTTCAGTCTGTTTTAACATATACTTTTTTCTGTTCATAAGACTACAGGAAATAACATCACCTGGTGCCTCAAACCACCAAGGCTCAGAGGGAGATGCATTAAGTTCTTATGGTACAATGGCCTTTCCCTTGCAGAGCATTTGTTAGCCCTTGATTGTTTCCAAACTGAGTAAATAGAAGCCAGTGTCACTTCATTTCTCATCCTGCCACATGAATGTAAAACTCCTTTTCCTTAACTGAGATATGTAAGGTAACCCTTCCTACATCCACTTATGCCTAGTTATGTCAAGGTTGCTCCAAAGATTCAGGCTCTAATGTGAGTGCTAGCCTGTGACTTGGGGTTGGGGGTAGGGAATGTTCTATTTTCCATACACCAGAGTTCACTAGGTCTGATTTGAAAAATTCCTTCTGTTTCTTCTATTTGAGCTCTGATGTGATTTTTAACTCTTGATTTCAATAAAGGCTCATCACACAAACTTTCTTTTTATGTAGCTGCCGTTAAGACAAATGGACTTAGGGCTTGATGAAGAAGAAAATAAAAACTCACAACCTACTTAATCAGGACATGTCTATTTTTCTCAGTGCACCATTTTAGAGGATTCTGTTGTTTCTCATCTAAAGACCAAAGATTCTAATAGAATTTATAATGATCATGGAATTGTGGCATTGGTTTCTCAAAAGGATATTTAAAAGCATTCCTTATGCTTACTCTTTGGAGCATTTAGTCTTTCAACTATTCTGATCTACCCAGTGTTGTATCCTTTGCCACACTGGCCTTTGTTTAGTTCCTGGAACCCAACAAGCTTGTCCTACCTCCTAGTGTTTGCATATATAACTTCACTGCCGAGAAAATACCTGTTACTCTCCCCAAGGTCAGCATCTCTCTGCTTCATGTCTGCTCCAGTGAAAGGACTACCCTTCTCAACCCACTTAAAGCAGCTTCCCCAATTATTTCTTGTAGAAGCGTGTTTTGTTCCTTCATGACAATTACAATAGTATCTAACATGTACTGTGTTCTTCCTACATGCCAGACCATGTTCCAAGTTTTTTGCAGATATGTTTTTTCTCATTTTATTCATGAATATACATACTTTTATTATGTTAAAATGAAGAAATTGAGGAACAAAAAGGTTTAATAACTAGTCCACAGTCAAACAGCATGTAAATTTTAGAGCCAGGATTTGAACCCACAAAGTCTGATTCTAGAACTCATGCTCTTCAAACAACACTGTACTCTCTCTTGCAGTTGGTAATTATATCTATATCTATATCTATATATTTACCTGTTTATTGTCTGTCTTCACCTCTTAAGTAGAAGCACCATGAGGTGAGGGACCATATTGATCCTTCCATTAATGTATACCTAATACCTAAAACTAACACAATATTTGGCAGAAAATAGGCAGTTAATAAAGGAAGGAAGAGAGGAAGGGATGGAGGGAGGGAGAGAGGAAAAGAAAGGAAAGGGAAGAGAAAAACAACTGAACGATCTGACATGACCAAAGAGAGGTTATAGTTTCAGTGGTGCTCACACTAGTTTCATTCATCTCAGATCTGGATGATATTGTTCAGGGAGGAAAAAATTTCAACTCTGTTTTCTAAGTGTAGAATGGAGGATAAGGTCCAAACTGTGCACTACACTGCCTAATGTAATAACCTTAATTCAGAATAAGCACTTTTACATTTCTTAAGGTTCAGTGAAAAGTGATGTAGCTGAAATATATCTGGGTTATGGGCACATGTTCTCATTGTATCAGCAGACACAGCTCCCAGTGCTCAGGTAATGTGGATGGAAGACCAGCAACATGTTCCAGAGAGCAGGGAGGCTTTGTCCAAAGTTTGCTTCTGCAAAAAAAAAGTAGTGAGTTACCTGAACAAACTAATAGTGTACATGTCTTGGAAGTTGCTGCAATGTGGGTGGGCAATACTGAGAGTGGGACACTCAGCCACACCCTTGTCAAGCAAATCAATGTCAAATAAGTTGGTTTGATTTCAGGGTGACAGAATGACAAGGAGAAACCTGGCTCCCATGAGGCTGGGGCTTACCCATGGCATGCATAATCTCTTCCTTTTTAACTGACTAGAGTTTGGAGGAGTTGGATGGTGGAAGAGAGGAGTGGCAGATGAGTGAAAGGGACCCAGGGGATAGAAAAGAAACAGGGCTCTGAATGACTACCAACCCACAGAATGTTCTCTAAATGCTGTTTGGGAGATGATGCTTTCAGGGAGCACAAATCTTGCTTCTGTTTGCAGAGCAGACATTGGCGGGTGCATGCCTGCAGGAACACGAATTATACTTCTCTGTGTCTGATTTGTAACTACACCTGTACACTCTTAGAAATGCTAATAGACAAATATAAATTTAGGTACAAAGGAAAATCTAATAAGAGCATTTGAATGAATAAGAAATGTCCAATTTTTTTCAGTCATTAGGACTGGAGGAACATGCTTATAGTAATTAGGTAAGATTGATTTCGAGGCCGAACACCACCCACAATTTGTGTAGTCTGGGGGTCAGGCGGGCAGCTGCAGAAACCGCTCGGCTAATTATGAGAATTCACTGTTCGTTAATAGAATCTCTCTCCACAAACAGCAGCTGTGTGTTTGCTCACGCAAATTATTAATTCTGGCCTCGCCTCAGCTGCAAGTTTCTGCTACTCAGAAAGCAATCCTCAGATAGAAGTGTCAGTTATCACCCAAGCGATACCGAGGAAGGAAGAAAAATATGAAATGAAAGCAAATATTCCCTAATCAGAGGTGTATAAAGATTTTGCATCTACCTCCCTTTTCTACCTTTCACTCCCAAACAATTGAATGCCAATTTGGGAACTCATTAATCTGTAGGCAACCCAGCGAGATCTAATTTATACCTGTCAGGAGCAATGGGCAGCAGCTAATAGGAAAGTAATTGCAGTATAAGTCTGCTTTCCCACTTGATATTATGCAAGATTTTAATGACAGCCCTTCTCTATTGGAATATCAGACTGGCCAACAGATATGTCCTCTCTTTTTCAGAGTAACACTGTGAACAAAAGAGATGTCTCCTGCAAATAAAGTGATAACGCATAGTAGATGGCGCATGGACATGCACATACTTATTCTCTGGAAGAAATGAAAGCAATGTTCTTGCAACACAAACTGTGAAGTAGTATTCTCACATTTTTATTTTGTTATAAAAGCATTTGGTTGGAATCTAATACCTACATAAACTATTATCTCCTGTTTCAAATTGAATTGAATATCTGTATTCAATAATAACATACTTTGAAATGTCAGGGCACTTAAGGGGACTTAGTATTTCTCATCTTGCACTAGAGTGTTTAGAAACAAACGGTGGTATTTACTACATAAAAAGGGAGAAAGTGTCTATTCCACACCTTTCTTCTTCCTCCTGGGATTGTCTTAAGTGAGATTTTTCCACAAACAAATTAGAAACATTAAAGGTTGTCTAAGGTTACAGAATTTGTTTGGTAAAACTATTTTTCAGACATGACCTCTTATTTCTTCATCCATTATCCTCAATGAGTGATCTTCTAGGTGGTCCTTTGGTTCAAGACAGGACCTGAAAGGAGCATGACTTCTGGAACACAAAGCCTAAATTCAAATCCCCTGCTTTACATGTATTCTCTGTATAGCTTTGAACAAATCCATTAACCTCTCTATAACGTGCTCTCTCCCCATATAAACCTTCCCTTGGTTGTGACAGAATCAAATAAAAGCATGTAGGGGAAATAACTTTGGAAGGAGACATACAAACATTAGTTGTCACTATTTTGTGACAACTGAAAGTGCTTGTGGAGAAAGCATACATTAAAATGCAAATTTCTTGAGGGAAGAAGAGAGAAAATGGCTTAGTATTGTACACCACACATCTGAGGCTGTCATCCTCGTTTCCAAATCAAATTCAACCAATCTTTTTGGGTATTTGATTTGAGCTTAAAATTTGTCCTTAGGCATTGTAGGAAATACAAAGTCAATAAACCATAATCCCTGCCTTCAAGTGGCTTATCATAGAGTCGGTTCTGATACTGTTTATTTATTCAATAAACATTAAAGACCCCACACTGTGACAGGCACTTTTGTGCACAACAGTTAAGAAGATAGCGTGTGTATGTACTGTCTTGAGGGGCACAGTCAGAAAGTGTGGGTCCTAGACCTCACTCTGCATAAACTAGCCATGACCTTATAAAAGTCACTTCACTTCTCAGAGTGTTTATTGTTTCTTTATTTGTAAGAAGGGACATTTTAAAAAATTTTCTTAAAGGTATTTTTCAAATCTTGAAGTTCTATGTTTCCATGATTTTTTTTTTGATTTAAGAAATGAAGAGTTCAAAATTATTATTACTATATTTAGTTCTTCATTTCAGTGAATAAAGATATAGATAATGGAATTTAAAATTTTCAAAGGAAAAGGTCATTAAAACATAGAACAATGAATTGTTAATTAAGGGTACTAAAATGACCTATTTGTTATAACTTTGTGGTGGAAAATTAGGAATTACCCAGGAAATTTGTTCCATGTTCACAACCAAAATAGATGACTCAGGTCAAACATTGATTTGAACAAATCACTAATACATTCTGAGTCTTACTATTCTAAACTATAAAAAAATACATGAAGCCAAATCCCTGCCCTACTTATCTCATAAAGTTTTTGTGAAGATCAAATAAAACATTGTGTGAATGATTTAAAATAATAATACTTTATAAACATAATTTGTTTTAATTATTATAATCTTGAATTATCTAATTTGCCTGATTTCTCTAAGATCTACAGTTTCAATAAGAATGGCCAAGTTTCTGCTTCACTATGTTCTGTATGATTGAATATTACTTAGGATTCAGAGAGACCAGGGTCGGGGTCGGGTGCCTTATCATTTCATTCACTTATTAAATATATGATGTTGTGAGTATTGCCTAATCTTTCTGCACTTCTGTTTTTTCATCTGGAAAAGGGGGAAATTATGATTTCTTGAAAATATATACAGAGAAAATCACACATTGTCTCTAGTACACAGGTGCCTCCATGGCAGAAAACATGCTAATTTCATACAACCAGACTTAGAGAAAATATTAGAACTAGCTCTGTGATGTGATATAAGAGCTATGGAAGGGCCTCTTCGAGATCCCCTCCTATCTTGTTTGTAATGTCATACCCCAACCACCTCACATCTGGATCTGCTTTAGGGGAACCCAAACTATGAAAACACTCTGGCCTAGATTTGACATCCTTGTTCTAATTCTACTAATATTCTGGCTTAGAGATAAGCTATTGCTTTTCCAGATAGCTATTGGTGCATAACAGACCATGACAAACCTAGTGGCTTAAAACAGCAGCAGAGTCTTCTGATGTCTTTATATAAGAGGGATCAGTGTCCGGGTTTAATTAGTTTTGCCTTATTTAAGAGTAATGTCCACAACAAAACCCTGGAATTAGGGATAGTAGAAAGGCAAATCAAGGAATATCAGACTGGCAAGATTATATTTAGTATAAACTTTATAGTAACTTTTTAAAAGTCTTTTTAAAACATTTTTTTAAACTTTATAATCTTTTTTTTCCCCAAGCTCCTGAGTCTTCCATCTGGGCAGAGCTCAGAAGGGAAGGTTCATCTTTGCTCCATGTGCCATCAGCTGGGCCTGCTTGCCTGAACCTGGAGAATCCTCACCCAAGATGTCTCACTTATATGGTTGGTAATTCAGTGCTGGCTATTGTCTGGCTTCCTCACAGGCTGGTGTCTGCGTCACAAGAACCAGTGTCCCAATAGACAAGGAATGGAAGCTGCCAATTTCTTAAAACCTTAGCATTGTGTCACTTCTACTGTGTGCTATTGGTCAAGCAATCATAGACCCCAAGTTCAAAGGGAGATTCCACCTTTCAATGAAAAAATGTGCAAAGAATTTGGCATCCATGTTTCAAAACTGCCTCAGTGAATGGCTCAACCATGGTCCAGTGTAGGAAAGAGATCTCACCCTAAATATTTTAAGAAGAAAGTATGTAACATAGGTAGATGCTTATTAGAGTACAGGAAGGTTAGAAGAAGCAAGTTTTAGGTTGGTCTTCCTCAGATTTCTGGAACAATACAGGTGATTCACTAGGGCAGCTCCTGTCTTGGAGGCTGCCTCAGAAACTCTGCTAAACACAAGATACCAATGTGAGGGAAATAATTGCCTCTCATTTCAGAGAAATTGGAGAATGGACGTCCATCTTTTCAATTAGGAAGTCAGATCAGGAAGATGTGTCTGCTTAATTGCACATCAACACTTAGGAATCTGGAGAATAGACTGCTGTACAAGGAATCCTCAAGTGTCCACTATCTTGTTAATCAGCTACCAGTAGCCTAGCAGTGATTTTCAAACTTCAACGTACATCAAAATCAAATGGAAATCTTGTTAAAATACAGATTGCTGGACCTACCTCAACAATTTCTAACTCAGTAAGTTGAGGGTGGGGTCAAGCATTTACACTTCTAACAAGTTCCCAAGTCACAGTACTGTTGCTGGTCAGGGACCAAACTTGGAAAACCACTGACCTAGAAGTATCAGAAGGTGGCCCTTCCCTCACGTCTACCCCCAAGTCTCTTATTGAGTACAACGTGTAGAAACTGATTTGAAATCAGAACCATGGTTGTGAGACAGCATAAGAAATGTAGTTTTTAACTTTACAACCCTTCCAACAAAAAGAAGGTTATAAGGGGGGATGAGAGAGCTAGTCCAGACACTTAATACTCAGAGATCTAAACCACTGATCACATAAACCATTGATGTACTATTCTGAGTTGATTTTCAGAAATTCAGAATGGGTTAACATTCACCACTATCAAATTCTACTGCACGTATTTATTGAAATTATTGTAAAGGTACTAAAGTCATCACTGTGAACACGAAACATCTCTATTTTCTATGTGCATACATGTGAAAATTAAGTTTAAATTGTAGTTTTCCATGTCTTGGTGTCCAAAAAAATCCCAATATGCACATGTATTTTGTATGTGGAAGATTTTCATGGGACTTAAAGGAAAATTTTTATATCATGCTATCTCAAACTAAATTGGCATTTTCTCATTGAGAAAGAAAAATGATTTTATTATTTGTTGATTCTCTTTCCAAATAATAAGATTTGACCCATGTGCATACCCATCATTTTTTTATATCCCTTCTTTAGCAGAGTAGCTTTGGTGACCATAAATATGACTGTCTTATATTCATTCCACACTTCAGACATAAAATTGGAGATGGGAAATTTGTTTTCAGTGGTGATTTGAAGAAGGTGCAGATGAATTTTATGCTGTTTGCCAAGTTAGTCTCATTTGATTAAATAGCATGTTTGCACTAAAGAGAAGAAGCAGGAAAGGTATAAGGAGGAAGACAGCCCACCAGTACACAATGAGTTGGCACATATACTGCACTTAACATCCCCTGGGTGATGGTGGCTTGTGTGATAATTATTTCGCAGGTGCAACAACCTCATTATTCAGGTACATCAGGAAGTGCTAAGACAATTCCCAGCAGAAGTAAAAGTGGAACTCAAACAATAGTAACTCAGCTGGGTACATCAAATGACATGGGGTGTTTCTGAGCTTGAGGCTGACCAATAGCTACAGGCTTGTCATAATAGTTTGCCTTAACTCTTCATAAGCAAATATCTTTGTTCTATATTCTTGTTTGATAGGCAAAGCTGAGTGTCTCACTTAAGAGAATATGACTTCTGTTTAATTAAGCAGATATGCATCCACAGCATAAATTTTCAACTGTCTAATCCATAACTCAGTCCTGATTTCAGCATCCATATCTCCAATGCCACTAGGCAATAATCAATACTTTTAAATGACCACATAAATTAAGGCAACCTTAAGAGCCTTTCTGGAAAAAATAAATATCCTATGGCTATCCCCTAAATAATGATTGCTAAATCACTTTCAGCAAAAATGGCTGATGGTAGCTCTCTCTTTGCTGAAAAAAATTCCCCAAACATGTCTGCTAAGTCGTTGCAGTATTTTTTTTCATATCAGCTTCTGTAATAAGGAGGACTTCATTTAACACTAATATAAACTTTTGCAATGAGTCAAATACTATGGGAAAGTGAGGAGTAAGAAAGGGAGCTAAACAGGGAATTCTTTTGAAATGTGATTAAAATGTAAGTAAATTAAGATTTCTGAAGGCAGAGGTGTCTCCTTCAGGATAATACAGGTCAGGGTTTCCTTTCCTCTGAACGTTATACTATCATTTCATATCCAATTCATTCAGAAATCAATCACTAGAGTGATCAATCAATCATTGTCAGCACCACTAATTTGGTACTTAGTATATACTGTCTAGTGTGTTTCCCTGTTTGTATTGTCCAAGTTTGCTAAAAATAAACATATATTTTATTATTCAGAAAAAAATTTAAAAATAATACAGGTTACTCTGAGCCTTTACAATGGTTCTCTGTCAACGTACTACGATTAACACAAGTGTTTTGAACAGTTTATGTTTGAATAAGATCCATTTTTTATCTGGGAAAGGTGTCAAAGGCTCAGACGGGTGGCGTAGAACACAAGGACTGAGAGGAGAGAGAAACAGAAAATGAAAACACAGGCTAATGGAGTCAGCAATGTCTTCCTGCAGCCTTCATTAACACAGCAAATGAGAAACAGTGGGTTTACATACTTTGAGTTTTAATCTACATTCTTTAATTTACTTTCATCTAAGTGCAGAAGAAAATGAGTTTTTGGTAGGTTGCTCTAATGGACTAATACTAAGGTTTCTTTTTAATGTCAAAGCTATAAATATTTAAAAGACACAGAGTTTTGTTTTTAGCAATGATATTGAGAGGATATCAATAGAAAGATTCATGGTCAAGCAAAATTATAATTTTTAGTTATATGAAGAACTATTTGTGCAAGAGTTCCAAGAACTATTAGAAGTAATGATTGGTAAGATGATAGAGACACTAAACTGTGAGAATCCAGAGCTAGACAAACACAGATACAATTGTGTAGGAATTCAGGCAGTTGTGTCTGAGGGGTGGGAAGAACGTGGCAAGTCATTTGTTCTTTCATTCATTCGTTCATTCATTCACCACATACTTACTGAATGTCTACTATGTGTCAAGTTTTTGCTCATGTAGCTAATAGTCAGGGTGGGTCAGAAGGGAAGGGAGGACAAGGAGACACATAACCATGTAAGAAAATACATGATGAGTTAATTTCTGAAAGTAATAACTCATAGAAAACAGAACACAGTGATATGATAGGGTCTTGAAGAATAAATAAAATGTAGACATTGGTAGTTGAAAAATGTTAAGAATTGGGAATATATATAGTAGGAGCAAAAGCAGAGAGCCTAGAATGGGGGTCAGGCAGGAAGTAGTAAGGTTTGAGTTAGTGTGGGCCTGGAAAGGAATGGGGGGAAATTAAACAGGGAAATGTCAACAGGATTGACTGAGGACTAGATATAGGACCTGAATGATAGGAAAGACCCAATGATGGCAGGACTAAACATCAAGGAAAAGTTAAGGCTGGAGACATGGATATGAGTGGAACCCAAAAGCAAGTGATAATTGAATAAAGCTCAATATTAATAATTCCTCATATATATGTAGTTATATTTTTAATTTATATGCTTATTTCTCTCACTAGACTTTGATTCTTTCATGAAAATAGTGTTTATCTATCTCTATTTTCCCAGTACCAATAGAGCATCTGGAGCCTAGTACATGTATAATAAATATGTAGATGAGTAAATGAACAAACAAAATTATATGTCTCCCCAGGACTTTGTAAGCAAGGCAGGACTGATAGTCAGTGATTAGTCTGGTCATATTGGTTGTTTATAGCTATGTCCATTCTGATTGGTCAGTGCACCCATTTTGTTTGATCAGGATCCATACTATACTAATTGTGAAATATTTTTAATACCACTCTGGGAAATAGTTGTTGTTATTCCTAGTTTACCAAATAGGAAACTGATGTTTGAAAAGTTTGGGAATGTTTGCACTATATAAGCCAGTAAGAGCTAGGGATGGGCTTCACAGCCTTTTCTCAGGTTGTTTGATCCTAAACTGCCTGTCTTTCATCAGTCTTCTCTCATAGTTTCAACAAGATGGCTAAAAGGCAAGGACATTCAGCTGAGACTGTTCTGGTATTGTGATCTATAATAAGAAATATATATTTGGTCTTTGTCCCAATTTCTGGCACAGAGCTCCTAAAACTCTTGGAATTTCCTAAGTGATAAGAGCAATAAAGTGTCTTTTGTTGTGATAATTGTGACTTTTGGAAAGTACCTTAGGATGGGAGCTGGTTGCCAGGACAGCCAACCCTGTGACCTCTGACTTCTGGGGAAGGGAGAAGACCTGGAGATTAAATTCAATCACTATTGGCCAATGGTTTAGTCAATTATGCCTATGTAAGAAGTTTCCACTAAAAACCCCCAAAAGAAGGAGGCTCAGAGAGCTTGTTGGTTGGTGAACACCTAGAGATGCTGAGAGACTGGCACCTAAAGAGGGCTCAGAAGCTCCACATCCTTTCCCCACACCTTGTTTCCGTGCCTCTTTTTCATCTAGCTTTTCCTGAGTTATATCCGCTTATAATAAACTGGTGATTTAGTAAGTAAGATGTTTCTCTCAGCTCTGTCAGCCACTCTAGGAAATTAATAAAACCGAAGGAAGAGGTCATGGGAAACTACAGTTTGTAGCCAGTCTGTCAGGAGCACAGGTAACAACTTGGACTTCTGACTGGCATTTGAAATGGGCTTGGTGGGGGTGAAGGGGGAAGGGGAGTCTTGTAGGACTGAGCCCTTAACCTAGGAATCTGACGCTCTCGGGTAGATAGTGTCAGAATTGAGTTGAATTCTCAGACACCCTGCTGCTGTCTGAGAATTGCTTGTTGGTATGGGGAAGCCCAGCTCCTCCCCACACAAAACACAAACACACATAAGTGTGCTTTGGAATTAGTTCCAGGAGCCCCAAAGAGCTATACATTGTTGAGAGTCTTTATTTTCAACAGACTGGATCTGTCATGTTTCACACACACACACACCCCAACCCACCATGATTTTATTGAATCTTGTAATTTTAAATTCCTAGTAGGGTTGGAAATTCCAGGTCTGCCTTAAATTTCACAAAGCATTAGAATATTCTCTAACGTATTCTAAAATGAGGTATTTTAAATTTTCTTTTAAATGACTAAACAAGGTAAAATATACTCCTCTAACCAAATTGATTACAGTACGCATTATATGAAGATTTCAGAACAAGGAAGATGAACTCCCACAGCAAGAATGCTCTGTGCTGAGTTTAAACTCCTATTTCACTAGTATTCCACCCTTACCTTTATTGGTAGCCCAGTTAGCTGCTCTCTTTCTTTCTTTTTATCCCTCAAGCATTAGGCACTTGAAACACTGATGCTGTATCTTGCATTAAAGAGTATTTCCTAGTCCTTTCCTTCTTCTTCTATGTACTTCTCAGATTGGTCCATCTAATAGTACTTCCTGTCACTGGACTTCTCCAGGACTTTATCAAGTGTCTCCATTCTCATGTCAGTATAATTTTCTGGATGCCCAGTCATTCACATCATCTTTGGTCTTTATTTCTGAACAAATTTTAGAATTTTTTTATCTGCTTTCTGTTCTAGGAGGTTCACTGATCTTTAATCTAAACATTTCCTTTTTACTCCTTTATTTTTTTCCTCCCAGGATTTATTTTCTCTTAAGGACTATTTTGCCTTATATTCTGGCTCTGTTTCTTTGCTTTCTGGTTTTCTCCTACTTTTATTTCCATTGTTTTACAGTCTTTATCACACTTTCCAATCAAACTAAAAATCCATCTGTAAAGAATTTTATTTCAAAAGTTGTTTACCTCTATTTCATTTCTTTTTAAACTCATATTTATAAACCAGGATTTCTCAACAATCACACTCTTATATTTTGGACCAAATAATACTGAGCTGTGGAGCCTGTCCTGTGCATTGTAGGATGCTGCTAAATGCCAAATGCACCCTCCAACAAACACACAGTAATTGTGACAACCAAAAATGACTTCAGATATTGTGGAATATTCTCTGGAGGGCAATGTTGTTCCCAGTTGACAACCACTGCTGCAGAGGCTGATAAGGCTAGCTTATTTGAGTTAATTTGGCAGGAACTTAAGAAGGGCCACGGAATCTTGGGTTGAGCCCTGGTTCCTTAATTTATTAGCCAAAAATCTTGAACACATGATTTCATTTGTGCTTTCAGTTTCTTTATCTGTAAAACAAGGTGTGAAAAATTATCCTAACTGGCTCGAAGAATAATCTTGAGGGTCCAGTGAAATAATATGTGTAAAAGCTCACTGCACACTCTGCAGCATCAAAATAACAGTTCTTCCCCTAACTTTCTTTTTCCTTTTGGACTGTGAATGAGAACAGGGGAAAAAGTCTTTAAAATTATATTGGATGGGACAATGAAGCCTTCTATTTAAGGGGGAAAATTGCCCCAGTTGGCAGGTTAACTAGATTGCCCATCCACTCCTTCCTTTTCTAATTTCCCAGACTATGAAGAAAATACTCAAGGAGCTTTGTTTCCATTGGAAAATTATAAGCACACAAAGTTCTCTTGGGCTTTCTAATCCCACTTGTCCAATGCAATTGATATGTCAAAAACCAGAAAGAGTTATGTTTATGATGGCTCAAAGTAGAACTGACATCCTTTAGGCACTGATATTACTTTTATATGGAACAAATAGGTTAACAATAAATGTAATGTGCTACCCACAGCACTTTAAGTCTAAAACATTTTGCATATAAACATTTTAACACACAATTTTCATCACATTAAAAGAAAAAAAGTGCATAACATGAAGAAGATATACTTAACTTCTCTCAGAATGAGATTCAAAAACAACATGCTCTGGAAATTTGGTTTTCTCACGGGGTACTCTTGATCACAAAGAGAAAGACAGGTGCCACTGAGTAAGAAAAGAAATTCATTTCCTTTCATTTCATTTTTCCCTTGTTCACACTTATTGCACTTCAGTTGCCACTTTAGCTAAGTGACCCCCTTAAATAATCTCATTTACACCTACACACAATTTTTTAACTTGGTCTGAATTTCTTATACCAACATGTGTTGTTCGTAGATGGAAGTTGCTGAGCTTTTCATTCAATTGGGATAATTTCAAGACCATAATGATACCCCTGAAATAAATTATTTAATATATCTTTTGAAAATAGTAAAGCAACTCCTCTGGGTAATTGATGTGAAGTAAGCTACAGCATTGGTTGTATATTCATTTTTCTTCAATGTATGCAATTATCCACTCAGCCTATACCCATTAATATTATTTTTCTTCCTAAGCTGGAAGTATTTAAAGCCATTAGAAAATAATCCTAAGAATTCTATTTGCTGAATAAATTTTAATTAGCATGGCATCAGGAATTTTTTATTAATGGGAAATAAATTATTGCAATCTTTGGGAAGGAGACAAGTTAATAGCTTTGTGAAAAGCAATGGAGAGAAAATGATCTTGAAAAGGTCAGGTCTCCTGTCACAGTGTCTTCATGCACAATTAAAACAAGTCAAAAAAGTGGCTATATAATCAGGACCATGAATATGCATTATATCCTAATGAGAGTGTGAAGATGTAGCAGGCTTAGTGCTAAAGTCATGGTGGGGTGGTGACATAAAAATGGTAATTTGTGATGTAGTACTTAACTGTGTTTCTCTTCTTACTGAAAACTTAACTCTTTAGTAGCTAGTCTGTCCTACCTTGGTGTAATTAAGCTCTTTCTACTGTTCATGGAACAACAACAACAAAAACAAAATTAAAAGAACAACCCTATTAATTCTGTGAGAGAAAGAAATAGCCAAACATTATCTACTGCCATGTTTGTGTTAATTTAAGGACTAAATTTTTCATTTTGCCATCAATTGCTTTGATCTTTCAAATAGTGCATATGTCTGTGTGTGTCTGAGCACATGTATAAGTACATTTTAATTCAAAATAAATTTTACTAGTCCTATCCTTTACTGGTCATACCTGAGCTATCCACATCACCTCTATTTTTCTATCACCCTTCTTCACTCAGTCACCCTAGGATATTGCATGAATCCCTAACAAATGACAAGGAAAAAGAATAGCATTATGCTTTGACGGAATTTTTAAAATCATGAGCAGTTTTTATCTTGAGCACCTTATTACAGGATATATTGTTTATGAGTGCTCTTTTCTGTAGGAAAAGCCTTTAGAAATGACATTAGCAGAAATAACAGGCTACATCAAGAAGTTAACTTAAGTTCTTAAGTGGTCAATTACTTCTGGGTAATGGCAGTTTCACTGGGTCATTCTGCTGCTGCTCTGTGTGCTATTGAGTCAGTTCTGGCTATTCTACATTTTAATTGAAAAGCAGTATGAACATTCTGATTCACTGGTCATTTAATAAAAATGGTCACTGAACAATGATTCTGATTAGCTAATGGCAATTTAAAGGTTTATAGAACTTTTCACAATTCTGCCTGCCTATTCTGGAATAATAATAGAAGAACTTGAACTAAGATTTCTGTTTTTATCTTGATAGGAAGGAAAAAATTTTGTAGAAAAGCAGGAGTTTCTCTTCATGCATTTTGGATGGCAACTATAAATAGATAACTCTGAGTGTTTTTGACAATCAGAACCAACATGGGAAGGGTTTTTGTCTCTACCTCTGTTGGAAGTGAACACCAGTCATCCTGTTAGCCTGGTTTCATTTTTCAAAGAATTGTTTCAATGTTTCTACCTAGGATCTCAGTTTATATTGTGAGACCTTACATCTAGGACTCTGTAAAGCTAAGGGGTGACCCTTTCTTACAAATAGTACAGAATGCTGTGATTTCAGAACAAATCAACAAGCCCCCACAAATATTCTTCTATTTGATGCATTTCAACAATCAAAGACTCATTTATTTGGCTGTTTAAATGTGTGGTCATTAAGAATAATAATACGTGTTATAGAATACTACAAAGAATTCAGAAAGTAGGAGCTAAGGATGTTGAAAACAAGTTTCATCCCTTTATAATTTTCTCAAGGGTCATCCCTAAACATATTCTAAATTGCATAGCACTACGTATTGCATAGTTTTCTTTGTGTAGGACTTAAATACACGTAGGGTTAAATATTTTCTTTCTTTGCATCAATGCTATTCTTGCCTTATATTAATCATTAAGTACGTATTGCTAACTATATAGTACTGTTAAGCACAGGAATCAGGAGACTGGAAACAAAAGAAGTGTCTGCTTCTTTCAAAACCTGGAGCAGGTTTTGAAATTGAATTCATCCCTAACAATACAGTGATGGAGTATAATTTTTTTAGGTGGGTAGTTAGGTAAACATACTCTGCAATATCCACTAGGTGCAGTCAAAAACAAGTTTGATAATACTTAACTAAGTATAAAACAAAAGCATTATCTGGACTTAGTATCATGACTACCCTGAAATAGAAAACATTAAATAACCCAAAGCCCACTCACCTTGAAAGCTCTGGGTTAGGTTGGGTTGGGTTTGGTTTGGTTTGGTTTTGTGTGTGAGCTTTATTCAAAGGATAATCCCCTTGGACCTTGGTCAGTACCTCTTCACATGTAATATATGCACAATTCTAAAAGTTGGTTTCCTTGGGCCACTTTGAGGAGTGTGTGTATCAATGTGGATTTAAAGTCATTAACATGGAGTTTGAGTCCAGTTCTCACATTTAGTTTAATTATAGTTCCATTTCTTAGTAGCTGTTTGACTTAAGCAAGCTGATTAAATTTTGAGCTTAATTATCTTTTTACCAATGAAGAAGTAACAATAGCCACTTCACAGAGCTGTAGCAAAAATATGTCAGTGTCTTAGCAGAGTATCTATTTAATAGCAGAACATTGAGCCAGGTTAGTTTCATTTTTTTATTCTCTCAGTCCGAAGCAGATTAGAAGTAGGACAGCTTCTCCATTGCCCATGGCACTTCCTTATTGATCAAGTCACCCTCATTGATGGGGTTGAGGGGGGGATCCAAAGCCCTGAGGTGTACCACTTCCAATGGTTCCCCAGGAAGAGGCAAGAATGGACATTGCCTGACAACTTCCTCCCTTTCTCATCCTGCAAGAGGAGGCTAGAAAGCAGCATGCTTCAATCAACAAGGGAACCGGGCAGAGTAGAAACTACATGGAAGCTATATCTGTGCTTCCCCCTCCTTCCAACTACTCCTTTTCCTCCTTTCCCTTTCCCATCCAGACGCCTTGGGAATGTGAAGGAGATGGAAAAATGTCTAGACTCCACAAACAGATCAAACTGTGGTCCTCATCAAAAAGAAGGCATAACATCAGATCTTCCTCAGCCTTGGCCTAGGAAATTATGGGGAACAGAAGGAAGAAAGGACAACAAAAATACCCAAAGAAAATAAAAATTTTAAGAACTATAGGATGGTATCTATATACACATTAGTAGACTCACCACAAGATTATAAGTTTAATACTAAATCCAATGAAGGTGGATGATATTTTTTAAATGTTGCTACTGTCATGATAAATTATCAACATACTGATAAATTAAAAGTATTTTTTTCTAAAACTATACAGTAATTGAATAATAATATGACTTAATTCTCAAATTATTGGTTTAAAAGTCTTGGGTGCCATGAGAACAGCTGAATATTTTGCAGGAAATGGGTCCAACATCACATCATTCACTCATTAAGTAAATAGTTATTAAGAGGCCTAAAAAGGGAGAAAAGGTTTTAAACAAGCAACCATTTAACTAAATACTACTGAGTAAAAATTAAAAATACTTTGGTGCAGATTTTATTATAAAATGTATTTGAAGAAAAGCTGTGTTTTTCCAAACTGTTTTCCCATATCATAACATATGTACTATTTATAGCACACATGAAATAGGAATTTCCATAGGTATGCTTCCCACTTGAAAGCTGAAAACCTTGAGGCAAGGAAATACTATAAAATTGACCAGACCACCCAGGCAATTAATCTTAGGGCTAGAAATTGATGGAATTTCTCTGTTCCTTGGACATGATGGAATTTCTCTGTTCTTAGACAACATTAATTGACTATAGGATTTGCCAGAATAAAGTCTAATGTCTAAATAGCAAATGCCTTATCTGAGTTTTTCATTTTTTAAAGTTACTGATTCAAAATACAAGTTAATTTAATGACTATTTTCTGAGCTCCTATAATGTTGTTGAGCTTAGATGAGGCTAAGGATTTTGCTATTCCTACAAGAAACTTACAGTCTAACAAAATTCACTAACCTGCAGGTTTATAAAGCACCTTCATGATTATCATTGTTTTCCAAATTCTACTTAACCAGAAGACATGTTAAATGAAGTATGACACTTTAAAAATTATCATGATACACACATTTTCAAATTTCTGTCTGCTTAAGAATTTCATGGGCTGGTCAGATTCTGATTTAATAAGATCCAAGGATCTGAATGTTCAACAAGCACATCATGTGATTCTTACACCTGCAATGAAGACCCCACTTTCAGAAGATCTGCCTCAACCTCCTTCCTTTTCCTGTGCTCACTTGGCCACTGTGTTATTTCTGATTTAATGTAGGTAGCCAGAGTCTCAGCTGCAGGTTATAGCACTCACACAAATGCTAAAGAAGCACCAATTATAGTGTACAGGGAGGTCTGTATGTTAGGGAAGATTTTTATGTTAAGATGAGATACTATAGTGGAAAGATGAAGACCACAATAGGAAGGAGGCAGGAACACATCTAAAATGGAAGAAACATGTTGTTGGAAATGAGGATATAGGACTGGTCAGAGTAAAGGCTACACCAGCGTGGAGACAGATCAAAGTCCTTTAAATGTAACAGAGAAATCACCAAGAAGGAAGGCTGCCCAAGCCCTAGATAATCAGGTTAGTTGAATATAGAACCCACTCTCCTTTCTTCCTTCCCCAACCTTAGAGAAAAAGAAAATAGTAATGTCAAGGGATGATGAAATATTTTTCATTTGCATGGACTTCAAAGACTGTTATGTGTTAAACCAATACTAACCTAATGAAGGGACATGCTTGATTAGGGCTTCAGCACTAACGTGGCTTCTTCTAGAACAAATGGAAGACTGTGCCTTAGAAGGACTGTATACATGCCAAATCTCATACCTAGAAGGACTGTATATATGCCAAATCTCATACCCAAGTGACAGAGTTCATTATTTTAATATGCAGGAAACAGAATATCTTTTTGTTGCACAGAAATGTCTTTGTTATGAGTGGTTCATCTATGCGCACTTTTTCACATTCAAACCCATTAATTCACTCATTCATTCATTCAAGAAGTATATATTGTGTGTTACTGTGCATGGAATAATAACAGAGAGAGAGGAATTTAAAAATTAAAAGTATGTTTTTTCCTAAAGGAGCTTAAATCTAGATTATAGAAAGGGGACAGATTTTAAAGTAAACCAGTGTAGATAAAAAGGTAATCTCTTTATTGGAGAACTAGACAAAATGTAGAAGAAAAATCACACCTGGTATAAGCCAAAGAACTCAGGGAAGATGGAATTATAATGAAGTAGTTAGCCAGGTGGACCAGAAAGACGAAGGTGCGCCAGGCAGCATACATAGTGGCTGCAGGTCAAGGCAGCCTGAGAGAATATGGTGTGTTTGGAGACTTGGAGAGAGATGAGGCTGAACGAATTAGTAAGGACCAGTTTATGGAGGTTCTTGTACACTGTGCAAAGAAGTTTTAAATATTTCTTCTATGGAGAGAGACACTGAGAAAATTCTAAACACAGTTTGACATTGTGTTTTGAGGCCAGAAAGGTCATTCTAGAAAGTTCATGAAGAAAAGTTGGAATGAGAATAAGCTGCAAAGATTGATCATGAAAGACTTAGCACATCATTATAAAGGTTTTTGAGAGATCATGGAGAGCTACTGAGAGGTTTTAAGCAGGTGACTAATCTTATTAGATTTACATTTTAGAATGTAATTTTTCCTTTTTTGGAAACAACGTGAAGGTGGGGTTGAAGGTGACAAGACTAGCTCGTGGAATGGGCAGGTGTGAAGTGGGGACAGTGAGGGGGAGGAGACAGATACCTGAGCTCTTCATGAGATAAAAGTCACCGAACTTGGCCTTGGTTGGATTTGGTGTGTTAGAGAGAGCCAAGTAGAGGATGACCCTTAGTACTTCTAGATTTCAAAAATCTGGGTGCTGTCATATGCCAAATATCGGCAGATTTTGAGGGGAAAGAATATGAGTTAGTTTTTTAGATCTGTACAGTTTAATGAAACTTGGAAAATTTGATTGCTATTTGAAGCAGATTTGCCACAAAGCTGATGAAACTTAAGTTTCAGGGCCCCTCCCTCATACAGATCCTTTCCAAGGTCCCAAAAGCTAACCTAGCAAATTTGTATTTATAGTTTTATTTTCTGTAAAGAGAGCCTCAAAAGTATAATTTTCAGTTTCCACAAACCTGGATCTTCCCCTCCTAAGAGGCAAATGTCACTGTGAATCTAAACCCATGCAGAGAGAGGGGTGTAAGAGAGCAGCATGTACAGAGGGAAATGAAAATGTTATTGTGTTGTTGGTTGCTTGAAATAAATGAGCTATCAGCTGTGCTTTAACTATTTGTTTGATGTAAAGATATTTGTTTTAATAGATATTTGATATACATAAGGTTTAAAGCATGTAGTGCTACTGATCCCTACATGTCATTTTCACAAATTCTTTCTGGAATGTTGTAAAAGTATCACTGAATTGATGAGTAATTGGGTAGAGAAACTTTAAAATTCCCTTGAGCTTAAAAATTTCATGACTGGCATAATAACATGGTGGTTATGCTCTGTGACCCAGTCATTCCAAACCACTTGTAGTTCCTGGGAAATGTTATTTTGTCTGTTCTTTTCCTAGTATACTTGACAGAAACCTATTTGTTTCTTATACCAAGTTTCTTCTAACCACTTCTACCCCAGAGAACTGGCACTTTCTCTTTCATGCCCCTGTACCTATTACTAGCACATTACTTATAACACTTTACTGCTCTTAAATTTTATGTGCCTCAATTATATAGAACAGGGGTCATCAGACTGTAGCTCAGAGGCAAAATCCAGTTCACCATCTGTTTCTGTAAATATAGTTTTATTGGAAGACAGTCATATCAACACATTTATGTATTTTCTCAGGATGCTTTTGTACTATATGTAGACAAAATTGAGTAGTTGTGACTGTGGCTTTATGGCCAACAAAGTTTAAAATATTTACTACCTGGCCCTTTACAGAAAAGAAGTTCACCAACTCCTGATATGAAGAATTCTTTGAGAGAAATTTACACGATGTATTCTTTTTCTGTATCCTCAATATTTAGCAAGTTCCTGGAATAAAGGAGGTACTCAATAAATATTGAGACAAACAATTTCATCACCATCATCCTTCTCATCCCATTGGACAGTTACATATCAGTGTACAATTTTCCAAAATGTTTAAAAATAATCAGAGGTGTTTCCAAAAAGGACAATGAAAGCCACTGAATTGGGGGAATTTGGGAGATTTTGGAGACTCAAAATTGAACAATTGAGTTAAGCATCATGGTCTCCAGAAAGCAAGAAGAATGTAAACAAAACAAGAATGAGGTCAAAACATGTGGGATGAGTAGAGCACCTTCAACTTTTCTCATTTTCTCTCTGTCTCTCTTTCTCTCTATCTGTGTCTCTGTCTCTCTCCTTTCCCTCAGAAATTCATAGATATATACACAAACACACACACTAATAATTGATTTCAACCTATTTATCATCAGGAGAATAAAAGAAGAGAGGGAGAACTTAAAAAGAGGGTCTATGACCAATAACAAAAGACTTTCTAAATGATAATCTAGTGGATTTCATGATCAGATTTATGGTGATTTTTTTCCCAGAAACCCAGAAATAAAGCCTTCTATTTATCAACAAATTATTCTATTTGGTATCCTGACTTTTGAAGAAATGCAGACACAGGTGCAAGAAACTTGTCAGTCTTTGCAGCCTGTTTGGCCATTTGGAATGCAAACAATAAAAAGAATTAAAATATAAACATCAACTGTATTTTGCTTTATTGAATTCACAATTCAAAAGCTCATAATGTCAACAATGTTGACATAATTAAATAAGATAATTAAAACAATTTTAGAATTAAAATACGCTGGCTTCTTTGATGATTACAAAGATTATATCTTGGAAAGAGGGCAAAATAAATGGGGACTACTCTTTTTAAGCTTATAAATTACAAAGTTGAAAGTCAGTTTATGAATAAAAAGTCAGCACAAACTTTGAAGAAATTTATCTACTTCCCAAATACAGATGTATAGTACAGTTCTAACATTTATACATCAATATAAAAATTACAGTCAGCATTTAGGCCAAAGGTCTAAAGTTCCAGGTTTTAAGGGTGAACAGAGGCAAAATTATTCCTTAGAAATAATTATCCCTCTCTTGTTAAGTCTCCTTCTTACTCCTCAGTGATGGCTAAGAGGCTGTGGTAGATTATTTGCAAAAATGACCACAAATCTCTCTTCCTTAGACATGGGCCCCCTCGCAGTGTGACTTTGCCACTCTTCTCATGAGGAGGTGGGATCTAATTCCCCTACCTTGGAATCTGGACTGGCCTTGCGACTAGCATTGATTAATGGAACGTGGTGGAAGGAAAGCTGTGTGACTTCCAAGCGTCTGTCTGAAAAGACCTTGCAGCTTCTGCCCTTGCAGAAGCTGAGACCCCCATGCTGTGAAGATTCCAGAGACACAAGAACATGGAGAGAGAGTCCTAGCTATTGCAACCATCCCAGCCACTTAGCCCGATCCTCCAACTGACTGAAGCCTCATGAGTGAGCTAGGCAAGAACAGCAAAAGGACTGCCCAGTTAACACAAGTAATAACTTGTTGAAGTTTTCAGCCATTATGGTTTGGGGCTGGTTTGTTATGCTGCAACAAATAACTGATACAGGGATCAAGACAATTTTAGAGACTACACAGGACTTACCACCATTTATCCAAAGACTATCCATGTGAGAGTGATAGAAGCAGCTGCAGCATTCATTTTTACAGTGCTCATGACATTTTTAAATTCCAAACTATCATTATCTTTATTGGAACAATGTTATATTTTTTGTTTATTAAAAAACCTAAAACCTAAATCATTTATGTCTTGAGACTTACTCAAAAAATCAATGTTACAATAAAATTCTTATTACAATAAGTTTGCCCTCATTTGGAAAGTATTCTGAACATATCTTTTCATGTGCTTAAAATCTAGTTATCTCCTTATTTTAATTTTCATTTCTTAAGTTGATTGGGAATCTCTTATCTTTTATATTTATAATTCATTTTTATTTCCCCAGAGTCAATTTTGACCACCATCAATTCCAAGGTCTCTGCTGGAGTGGTCTTAGAATGGAGGTGTGTGATAGTTCTGAAAGCAAGGGGAAAGTACCATTGGGGACTAGCAAGGGAGAAAAGAAGAGAAGTAGATTCTGGGAACCAATTCTCAACCTTCTGAATTCTGATAAATTCCTTTCTTCAAGGACTGAATTCCTTTGGAATCCTTCTCTTTCACTTGTTAAACCTTCACTTGTTAGGACCTGGCCTATTCCTCTCCAGTAAAATTTGTCTTAATCAAAACGTGCTTCACCAAACATCCTACCTAAAGAGACTCAGCTAGGGAGACTCAGGCCTGAGAGATATGGTCCTGAGCAGACATCTTTTCAAGGACAGTAGTAACTGATAAGTCAGATTACAAAACGATGGATATTGTATCTGACTTTTTTCCTGCTATTTCAACATTGGATAAATAAATTCTGGCATGCTCACTGTGCCCCAATATTAAAATCAGTAAGAAAATCTTGTTCACTGCTGTCAAGAGATGAATTCAATTTGAATTTTAAGGTTTACCACTTCCATAGGGTTTTGGCTCACCTCTAGTTATAGCCTCTAGCTTGTTTCCTCATCAGCCAGCTCCCTCCACCCCCAACACTACCACCAACCACCATTCCACATTTGGCTCTTTGAGTAATCCAGGACCATCACTCAGTCTCACATGTGGGAGGGGATAAGACATGAACCAATCCTCCAGGCCCTGTGAGAACACTTCACAATTTTTGACTTCCTGTCATTGAGATTTATACAGCATCCGTGCTTCTGCTTGATCAAGAGTGTGTCCATGTGTTTTCTATCTCCCACAGCCCATCAAGTCCCCAAATAATATAATAACTATCACTTCTGAGCATTTACTATGTGCAAGGCACTGTTCTGAGAGTTTTATAAGTACTCACTTTATAAATATTTACATCAGCATCATTATTATCATAATGTCACCCTTAAGTTCTGTGACAATGTGTTTAGTAGCTATTCTTTATAATATGAAGCTACTTACAGCAATTTTCCTCTGCAAGGGGGCTTTACCTAAAATCCCAAATACTTATTACAAAAGCGTAAGAAATACTTTTTCCCTCCCACAGCCTTTTAGAGAATCACAATACACATTAGCATGGTGAAAGTCTTGAGAAGTCTTATAGTTATTTTTCCAATTTATTTAATCTTATTTAACTCATTGCTTCCTAAACTTATTTACAATGGAAACTTTCTCCTTAGCCACTTAACAGTGTTACAGACACATTTTGAAAATGGTAAATTCTATAAATATAATCAGCGAAACAGTGGGATTCTGATAACAATTTCTATTTCCTCTTCATGCAGAACTGGTGAAAACTCCTCAGCAGTATGGCAAAAAAAATAGCTCATGTTCTGGTTCTATCTGGATCGTTCTCCATTTTTTATTTTTTAATATCCCACACTTTTCTAGATCTTTACTGGTCTATGACAGAAAGTCATTCTTTCATATGGAGGCCCTTAATCTTAGTCATCATGTATAATTTATTAAAGTTTCATTTTAAAAACATGAACAAGAGGTCTCTTAAAGGTTCACTCCTTTTACTGCCCAGAGGTGGTTGGGCTCTATTTCTGGGATATTGCATCTCTTTGTTCTAATTAGAGTGATCTGTTTGTTATCTGCTCCTGGGTTCTGGGTGATCTTTTTTCTCTTTGTGATGCAGGGACGGTGTAGTCTTTAAATCTCCTTGTGGCAGGAAGCATAACTTTCTGATATAAATCTGAACTGGAAAATGTATCTCTCCTTAAGCAATGACATGCAGATACCAGAACACTTCCTTTTGAACACTTGCTTGTGACAACTAAAAGAGGAGGGATAAGGGATGAGGTATCTACTCTCAATATTCCCAGTGATTTTTGTCTCTATTTGAGGACAGAATACCCAGAAAACTTGCTATAAGTATGACATTCTCCATTGTCCGACAGTAATCTCATAGAAATAGGCTAGGCCAGGGGCTTCCCTGGTGGTGAGGTTGTTGACAGTCTGCCTACCGATGCAGGGGACATGGGTTGGTGCCCCGGTCCGGGAAGATCCCACATGCCGCGGAACGGCTAGGCCCGTGAGCCATGGCTGCTGAGCCTGCACGTCCAGAAAAAAAAGAAAAACAAAAAATAGGCCAGGCCAATCTATAAAAACATTGGTGCATTACTGAAACAGTTAGGAAAAGAACCAAGGGAGCCACTACAAGTCCTTTGACAGATATAACTCCTGGCGTTTTAATCTTACTCTGTGGTTTTGGTGGCAGTCAATTTAAGGTCATTTTGATCCACTTAGTGCCAGGAATGATTGTGCCTATATTGCATGTCTGAAGTAGCAGAAATTTCCTCAAGCAATATGAAATCCAAAAGGAAGGAATTTTTGTCATTCTGCAATAGTCTACTTGGGGTGCTCTTCTAAGAGAGCATTCTAAGGCAACGTTGTCCAAAAGAAGTTTCTACAATATGGAAAATCTTCTATAATGTGCATTCTTCAATACAGTAGCTAATAGTCACATGTAGCTATTGAGCATATGAAATGTGGCAAGTGTATTGGAAAAAAATGAATTTTAAATTTCATTTACTTTTAATTAAATTTAAATTTGTATAGCCACATGTGGCTAGTGCTACTGTTTTGAACAGTGCAACTCTAAAACGCTTACAGCACAAGTAGTCACTAGAACCGTCAAATCAAAAACATCCATTACTTTTATTTTCCAAAATTAATAAAATTAAAGGAAAAACACAAATCAAAATCTGTAGTGTGCAATCCATGTTTCGGTTTATAGTAATGTTTATGTGTGAGTTGTCTCTGTGTGAGACATAGCAACTATAGGTCATCAAAAAGATAGAGTATCGGGAAGAGTAAGAAGATGGCGGAAGAGTAAGACGCAGAGATCACCTTCCTCCCCGCAGATACACCAGAAATACATCTACACGTGGAACTGCTCCTATAGAACAACCACTGAGCACTGGCAGAAGACCTCAGACCTCCCAAAAGGCAAGAAACTCCCCCACGTACCTGGGTAGGGCAAAAGAAAAAAGAAACAACAGAGACAAAAGAATAGGAATAGGACCTGCACCAGTGGGAGGGAGCTGTGAAGGAGGAAATGTTTCCACACACTAGAAGCCCCTTCGTAGGCGGAGACTGCAGATGGCGGAGTGGGGGAGCTTCGAAGCCGTGAAGGAGAGCACAGCAACGGGGGTGCGGAGGGCAAAGCGGAGAGATTCCCTCACAGAGGATTGGTGCCGACTGGCACTCACCAGCCTGAGAGGCTTGTCTGCTCACTCGCCGGGGTGGGCGGGGCTGCGAGCTGAGGATCGGGCTTCAGTCGGAGCGCAGGGAGAGGACTGGGGTTGGCGGCGTGAACACAGTCTGCAGGGGGTTAGTGCACCACAGCTAGCTGGGAGGGAGTCCGAGGAAAAGTCTGAACCTACTGAAGAAGCAAGAGACTTTTTCTTCCCTCTTTGTTTGCTGGTGCGCGAGGAGAGGGGATTAAAAGCGCTGCATAAAGGAGCTCCAGAGACAGGCGCAAGCTGCGGCTAAAAGCGCAGACCCCAGAGACGGGCATGAGAAGCTAAGGCTGCTGCTGCCGCCACCAAGAAACCTGTGTGCGAGCACAGGTCACTATCCACACCTCCCCTCCCGGGTGCCTGTGCAGCCCGCCACTGCCAGGGTCCCGGGATCCAGGGACAACTTCCCCGGGAGAATGCATGGCACACCTCAAGCTGGTGCAACGTCACTCCGGCCTCTGCCGCCACAGGCTCACCCCACAACCGTTCCCCTCCCTCCCACCGGCCTGAGTTAGCCAGAGCCCCCTAATCAGCTGCTCCTTTAACCCTGTCCTGTCTGAGCGATGAACAGACATTCTCTGGCGACCTACACGTAGAGGTCGGGCCAAATCCAAAGCTGAAACCCAGGAGCTGTGAGAACAAAGAAGAGAAAGGAAAATCTCTCCCAGCAGCCTCAGGAGCAGTGGATTAAATCTCCACAATCAACTTGATGTATCCTGCATCTGAGGAATACCTGAATAGACAACAAATCATCCCAATTTGAGGAGGTGGACTTTGGGAACAAGATAGATTATTTTTTCCCCTTTTTCTCTTTTTGTGAGTGTGTATGTGTATGCTTCTGTGAGAGATTTTGTCTGTACAGCTTAGCCTTCACTATTTGTTCTAGGGTTCTATCCACCTGTTTTTTTTTTTTTAACTTAACAAATTTTTTTCTTAATAATTATTTTTTATTTTAATAACTTTATTATTTTATCTTATTTTATTTTATCCTCTTTCTTTCTCTTTCTTTCTTTCTTTCTTTCTTTCTTTCTTTCTTTCCTTCTTTCTTTCTTTCTTTCTTCTTTTTCCCCTTTATTCTGAGCCGTGTGGATGAAAGGCTCTCGGAGCTCCAGCCAGGAGTCAATGCTGTGCCTCTGAGATGGGAGAGCCAACTTCAGGACACTGGTCCATGAGAGACCTCCCAGCTCCACATAATACCAAATGGCGAAAATCTCCCAGAGATCTCCATCTCTGGTGAAGACCCAGCTTCACTCAACGACAAGCAAGCTACAGTGCTGAACACCCTATGCCAAACAACTAGCAAGACAGGAACAGAGCCCCATCTATTAGCACAGAGGTTTTGTACAATCATAATAAGTCCACAGACACCCAAAAACACACCACCAGACGTGGACCTGTTCACCAGAAAGACAAGATACAGCCTCATCCACAAGAACACAGGCATTAGTCCCCTCCATCAGAAAGCCTACACAACCCACTGGACCAACCTTAGCCACTGGGGACAGACACCAAAAACAATGGGAACTACAAACCTGCAGCCTGCAAAAAGGATACCCCAAAAACAGTAAGATAAGCAAAATGAGAAGACAGAAAAACACACAGCACATGGAGGAGCAAGGTAAAAACATGCCAGACCTAAAAAATGAAGAAGAAATAGGCAGTTTACCTGAAAAAGAATTCAGAATAATGATAGTAAAGATGATACAAAATCTTAGAAATAGAATAAAGAAAATGCAAGAAACATTTAACAAGGACCTAGAAGAACTAAAGAGGAAAGAAGCAATGATGAACAACACAATAAATGAAATTAAAAATACTCTAGAAGGGATCAATAGCAGAATAATGGAGGAAGAAGAATGGATAAATGACCTGGAAGATAAAATAGTGGAAATAATTACTGCAGAGCAGAAAAAGAAAAAGAATGAAAAGAACTGAGGACAGTCTCAGAGACCTCTGGGAAAACATTAAACACACCAACATTTGAATTATAAGGGTCTCAGAAGAAGAAGAGAAAAAGAAAGGGACTGAGAAAATATGTGAAGAGATTATAGTTGAAAACTTCCCTATTATTAGAAAGGAAATAATTAATCAAGTCCAGGAAGCACAGAGAGTCCCATACAGGATAAATCGAAAGAGGAACATGCCAAGACACATATTAATCAAACTATCAAAAATTAAATACAAAGAAAATATATTAAAAGCAGCAAGGGAAAAACAACAAATAACACATAAGGGAATCCCCATAAGGTTAACAGCTGATCTTTCAGCAGAAACTCTGCAAGCCAGAAGGGACTGGCAGGACATATTTAAAGTGATGAAGGAGAAAAACCTACAACCAAGATTACTCTACCCAGCAAGGATCTAATTCAGATTTGATGGAGAAATTAAACACTTTACAGACAAGGAAAAGCTGAGAGAGTTCAGCACCACCAAACCAGCTTTACAACAAATGCTAAAGGAACTCCTCTAGACAGAAAACACAAGAGAAGGAAAAGACCTACAATAACAAGCCCAAAACAATTAAGAAAATGGGAACAGGAACATACATATCGATAATTATCTTAAATGTAAATGCATTAAATGCTCCCACCAAAAGACACAGACTGGCTGAATGGATACAAAAACAAGACCCATATATATGCTGTCTACAAGAGACCCACTTCAGACCGAGGGATACATACAGACTGAAAGTAAGGGGATGGAAAAAGATATTCCATGCAAATGGAAATCAAAAGAAAGCTGGAGTAACAATTCTCATATCAGAAAAAATTGACTTTAAAATAAAGACTATTACAAGAGACAAAGAAGAACACTACATAATGATCAAGGGATCTATCAGAGAAGAAGGTATAACAATTGCAAATATTTATGCACCCAACATAGGAGCACCTCAACACATAAGGCAAATACTAACAGCCATAAAAGGGGAAATCGACAGTAACACATTCATAGTAGGGGACTTTAACACCCCACTTTCACCAATGGACAGATCATCCAAAATGAAAGTAAATAAGGAAACTCAAGCTTTAAATAATACATTAAACAAGATGGGCTTAATTGATATTTATATGACATTCCATCCAAAAACAACAGAATACACATTTTTCTCAAGGGCTCATAGAACATTCTCGAGGATAGATCATATCTTGGGTCACAAATCAAGCCTTGGTAAATTTAGGAAAATTGAAATTGTATCAAGTATCTTTTCCGACCACAATGCTATGGGACTAGATATCAATTACAAGAAAAGATCTGTAAAAAATACAAACACATGGAGGCTAAACAATACACTACTTAATAATGAAGTAATCACTGAAGAAATCAAAAAATACCTAGAAACAAATGACAATGGAGACACAATGACCCAAAACCTATGGGATGCAGCAAAAGCAGTTCTAAGAGGGAAGTTTATAGCAACACAATCCTACCTTAAGAAACAAGAAACATCATGAATAAACAACCTAACCTTGCACCTAAAGCAATTAGAGAAAGAAGAACAAAAAAAACCCTAAAGTTAGCAGAAGGAAACAAATCATAAAAATCAGATCAGAAATAAATGAAAAAGAAGTGAAGGAAACAATAGCAAAGATCAATAAAACCAAAAGCTGGTTCTTTGAGAAGATAAACAAAATTGATAAACCATTAGCCAGACTTATCAAGAAAAAAAGGGAGAAGACTCAAATCAATAGAATTAGAAATGAAAAAGGAGAAGTAACAACTGACACTGAAGAAAGACAAAAGATCATGAGAGATTACTACAAGCAACTCTATGCCAATAAAATGGACAACCTGGAAGAAATGGACAAATTCTTAGAAACACACAACCTGCCAAGACTGAATCAGGAAGAAATAGAAAATATGAACAGACCAATCACAAGCACTGAAATTGAAACTGTGATTAAAAATCTTCCAACAAACAAAAGCCCAGGACCAGATGGCTTCACAGGCGAATTCTATTAAACATTTAGTGAAGAGCTAAAACCTATCCTTCTCAAACTCTGCTAAAATATAGCAGAGAGAGGAATACTCCCAAAGTCATTCTACGAGACCATCATGACCCTGATACCAAAACCAGAGAAAGATGTCACAAAGAAAGAAAACTACAGGCCAATATCACTGATGAACATAGATGCAGAAATCCTCAACAAATTACTAGCAAACAGAATCCAACAGCACATTAAAAGGATTATACACCATGATCAAGTGGGGTTTATTTCAGGAATGCAAGGATTCTTCAATATACACAAATCAATCAATGTGATACACCATATTAACAAATTGAAGGAGAGAAACCAAATAATCATCTCAATAGATGCAGAGAAAGCTTTCAACAAAATTCAAGATCCATTTATGATAAAAACACTACAGAAAGCAGGCATAGAGGGAACTTTCCTCAACTTAATAAAGGCCATAGATGACAAACCCATAGCTAGCATCATCCTCAATGGTGAAAAACTGAAACCATTCCAACTAAGATCAGGAACAAGACAAGGTTGCCCACTCTCACCACCATTATTCAACATAGTTTTGGAATTTTTAGCCACAGCATTCAGAGAAGAAAAAGAAATAAAAGGAACACAAATTGGAAAAGAAGAAGTAAAGCTGTCACTGTTTGCAGATGACATGATACTATACACAGAGAATCCTAAAGACGCTACCAGAAAACTACTAGAGCTAATCAATGACTTTGGTAAAGTAGCAGGATAAAAAATTAATGCACAGAAATCTCTGGCATTTCTATACACTAATGATGAAAAATCTGAAAGTGAAATTAAGAGAACACTCCCATTTACCACTGCAACAAAAAGAATAAAATATCTAGGAATAAACCTACCTAAGGAGACAAAAGACCTGTATGCAGAAAATTATAAGACACTGATGAAAGAAATTAAAGATGATACAAATAGATGGAGAGATATACCATGTTCTTGGAGTGGAAGAATCAACATTGTGAAAATGACTCTACTACACAAAGCAATCTACAGATTCAATGCAATCCCTATCAAACTACCACTGGCATTTTTCACAGAACTAGAACAAAAAAGTTCACAATTTGTATGGAAACACAAAAGGCCCCATATAGCCAAAGCAATCTTGAGGAACATAAATGGAGCTGGAGGAATCAGGCTCCCTGAGTTCAGACTATACTACAAAGCTGCAGTAATCAAGACAGTGTGGTATTGGCACAGAAACAGAAATATAGATCAATTGAACAGGATAGAAATCCCAGAGATAAACCCACCCACATATGGTCACCTTATCTTTGATAAAGGAGGCAAGAATATACAGTGGAGAAAAGACAGCGTCTTCAATAAGTGGTGCTGGGAAAACTGGACAGATACATGTAAAAGAATGAAATTAGAACACTCCTTAACACCATATACAAAAATAAACTCAAAATGAATTAAAGACCTAAATGTAAGGCCAGACACTATCAAACTCTTAGAGGAAAACATAGGCAGAGCACTCTTTGACATAAAACACAGCAAGATCTTTTTTGACCCACCTCCTAGAGGAACGGAAATAAAAACAAATATAAACAAATAAGACCTAATGAAACTTAAAAGCTTTTGTACAGCAAAGGAAACCATAAACAAGATGAAAAGACAACCCTCAGAATGGGAGAAAATATTTGCAAATGAAGCAACTGAAAAAGGATTAATCTCCAAAATTTACAAACAGCTCATGCAGCTCAATAACAAAAAAGCAACAACCCAATCCAAAAATGAGCAGAAGACCTAAATAGACATTTCTCCAAAGATATACAGACTGCAAACAAACACATGAAAGAATGCTCAACATTATTAATCATTAGAGAAATGCCAATCAAAAGTACAATGAGATATCATCTCACACCGGTCACAATGGCCATCATCAAAAAATCTACAAACAACAAATGCTGGAGAGGGTGTGGAGAAAAGGGAACACTCATGCACTGCTGGTGGGAATGTAAATTGATAGAGCCATTATGGAGAACAGTATGGAGGTTCCTTAAAAAACTGAAAATAGAAGTACTATATGACTCAGCAATCCCACTACTAGGCATATTCCCTGAGAAAACCATAATTCAAAAAGAGTCATGTACCAAAAGGTTCATTGCAGCTCTATTTACAATAGCCAGGAGATGGAAGCAACCTAAGTGTCCATCAACAGATGAATGGATAAAGAAGATGTGGCATGTATATACAATGGAATATTACTCAGCCATAAAAAGAAACGAAATTGAGTTATTTGTAGTGAGGTGGATGGACCTAGAGTCTGTCATACAGAGTGAAGTAAGTCAGAAAGAGAAAAACAAATACTGTATACTAACACATATATATGGAATCTAAGAAAAAAAAAGAAGTCATGAAGAACCTAGGGTAAGATGGGAATGGAGACGCAGACCTACTATAGAATGGAGTTGAGAATGTGCGGAGGAGGAAGGGTAGGGTGTGACAAAGTGAGAAAGTGGCATGGACATATATACACTACCAAACATAGAATAGGTAGCTAGTTGGCAGCAGCCGCATAGCACAGGGAGATCAGCTCGGTGCTTTGTGACCACCTAGAGGGTTGGGATAGGGAGGGTGGGAGGGAGGGAGATGCATAAGGGAAGAAATATGAGAACATGTATAACTGATTCACTCTGTTATAAAGCAGAAACTAACACACCATTGTAAAGCAATTATACTCCAATAAAGATGTTAAAAAAAAAAGAGTATCTAGTAGGCATCATGCCTGGTAGTAGATACAGGAGAAAATAGGAGAGATCAAGGTAAACAAAGTTGTGAAGAGCAACTTATAGCATCTGGGATGAATTGGGCATGAAATAAGAAACAAAACAATTAAGCAAAATTGTAATTAACTCACTAAAGGAAAATGTTACATACTAAAAAGGAAAATGTTACATACTAAAAAGGAAAATGTTACATATTAACTAAAAAATGTTTAAATGATTTGGGGTTTCATTCACTGACCATAAAACAAAAAATGAAAACATAGAGTTAGTGAAAAGAAAGTCTAAATTCTGGACTTGTTTTGTGAGGATCTCCTGTCCTTGTTCTTACGTCCTTCCAAATAAAGTTCAACATCCAGATCTTGATTGAATGTTTCTGGATCCTAGAGGGTTCAGAAGTCAACCCATTCAACAAAAATAAGGTCTTCCCAAACACTCCTGAAACTTAACTTTAGCCTGGTTTGAATCAGGTTTAACTTTCAGTCATTTGTTTTCTTGTAACTTTAGCATGCTGCAAAACAAAATTGAAATGTCAATAAAAAACATACATTGCCAAATACATTGGAACATTAAAAAGGTCACGGGAGAATTTGACAACTAGTGATAAAGTTAAATTTGAAGCACATAAGTACATACAATTGGCTGATGTAAGTATAATTTACTTGTCAATGTAACAGTCCTTAAAAAGATCACAAAATCAGGAGGTTATAAACTATTACACTAAGGTTGAGTTATAATATTCTTTCTAGACATTAGCAGAGCAAATTGAACTGAATGAAGCAAAGAAATGTACAATGTGGATTAGGGAGAAGGATGGACTGGGAATTTGGGGTTGGTAGATGCAAACTATTACATTTAGAATGGATAAACAACAAGGTCCTACTGTATAGGACAGGGAACTATTTCTAATCTCCTAGGATAAACCATAATGGAAAAGAATATTTTTTAAAAAGTCTATGTGTGTAAAACTGAGTCACTTTGCTGTACAGCAGAGATTGGCACAACATTGTAAATCAGTTATACTTCAATTAAAAAAAGAGAAATGTACGGATGTGAAAAAAAAAAGATGAAGAAAAAGTAAAATGTAATACAGGAAGAATAAGCTAGTTGAAAATATCAAAGCAAAATAGCCAGACTGCAGCGAGAAATGAATTCTTTGGTGTGATGTATCCATTATCTGATTTTGGATTTAAATACAAAGTAAAAATATGAAAAAAGCTTTGACATCATAATGTATTCTCTTTGCAGATATCTGAATTGATTCTTACATGATATGATAAATATCTGTGAATAAAAAACCCACATGGCTTCTAGTTTTATCTCCTCAGCCAGTTATTAACGAATCTTTTCTAAAGTCCAACATTAAATGGATACCAAAAAACCTAGCTTCATTTATTTTACTCTGAATGACATTTAATAATTTTAAGTTTTTTTAACATGAAGACTTTTCTTATACTTTTGTTTAAATGCTATTTGATTTTACTTTATCTTATTAAACACCCTTAGTACACCCTTAATGTGTCTATGTATTTTTTGCCTTCTTTTTAAGTGATTTATTGAATTGATTTCTTTTTTTTTTTTTTCTTTTTTGTATTGAAGTAGAGTTAACTGCCAATCTTATATTAGTTTTGGGTGTACAAAGCTGTGATTCCATACTTTTATAGATTATGAAAAATACAAAGTTATTACCCTATTATTATGTGCTTTACACTATATCCTTCTGACTTATTTATTTTATAACTGTTAGGTTGAAATTCTTAGACCCTTCACCGATTTCACACATCTGCTCACCCATTACCCTCTGGCAACTACTAGATTGTTCTCTGTGTCTGTGAATCTCTTTCTGTTTTATTATATTTGTTTGTTTTGTTTTTCAATTTCCACATATAAATGAAAACATACAGTATTTGTCTTTCTCTGTGTGACTTATTTCACATAAATAAGGCCCTTTAGGCCCATCCTTGTTGTCAAAAATGGTAAACTTTCATTATTTTTTATGGCTAATAATAACCACATCTTCTTTATTTATTCATCTGTCAATGGACACTTAGGTTGCATCCATATTGTGGCTATTGTATTGAATAAATATTGCTAAAATGAACATAGGAGTGCATTATCTTTTCAAATTAGTGTTTTCATTTTTCAGATAAATACCCAGGAGTGGAATTCCTGGTTTGTATGGCAGTTCTATTTCTTTGTTTGTTTCAACTGTCACTTTATTGCAAGATGGTTGAATTAATTAAAAATTTAAACTATAACTTGATAATCTTTAGTCCAGTACCAAATTTTATTCAAAGCAAACTGGTTATTCAGAAGTGATCATGGAACAATTCAATGCAGAGCAAGAAGGATGAGAGAAACATCTTACTGGCCAATAGACTGTTTTATTTCTCGCATTATATGAAACTCAAACTTTTCATTTTTAAGAAAGGTCAACTCTAACTTCAGTAGACAGCGATATACAAAGATTCTGTCACATAGGCTAGTTTCCATTTAGTCAGTCAACTATTTCTAGGTCTCTCAGTTGGGATAGATGCATTTACAGAACTGGCTGTGCTTTAGCCTTCTTTGTGAGCAGCTTTAGATGTGCAATGCACTCGTCAATTGTCTCCTTCTCCCCCTGTACATAGATGCTCTGCACCACATGCTTCTCCACCAGTCTATCATGTGCTCTTGTTCCTTTTGACGCATCATATTCTGCACAGAGATATGATAGTCCAGGTGATTCTTTATCTCCTTGTATACTCTATGCAACCATTCCCATTAAGTAACCTCCAAGGCCATAGCAATGTTATTCCTTTGGACATCAAAAAGGTAATGGAGCTTTTGAACCAGTGCCTGCTGTGACTTCTTCAGATCAATCGCATCCTGGATTTGTTTGATGGAAGACTGTTTTGCCTCTTCCAGTTGGGCAATTTTTTGCTCATTGAGTTTATCAGCAAATTCCCCAATAGAGACACCATATTTTTTAACTACATAGACAAGCAATCCTATTGTTGATATGGTTAAGAAAGTCTCTGGGGTTATCACGTATATTTCTTTGGAAAGTAAATATAAGATAAGCCCAGTTCTGAGCACATAGGTTACTGTTACACCAGTTTCAGGATAAAGGAACTGGAAGAACTCCTCAGGGATCAGCCCAAAATGAACTTTTTCTCCATATTCAGGAAGAGGTGGTACAGAGGCAAGACTTGGTGGCCCTGTATGAAAGATCCTTGTTGCCTGTAATACCCCTGGACTGAGGAGGGCTGCACTCTTCAGAGAGGGGCCTGCTGCAGTGGCAGCAGAAAGTACCACCAGGTAGCATCTACACAGCAGCAGTCTTGGTGCCCCAGTAACAGTTCTATTATTAATTTTTGAGGAAACTCCATAATGTTTTCACAATTGAGTATGATGTTAACTGTAGGGTTGTCATAAATGGACTTTATTATATTGATGTATGTTCCCTCTATACCATTTTTGTTGAGAGTTTTTTTTTTTTATCATGAAGGGATGTTGAATTTTATCAAATGCTTTTTCTGCATTTATTTAGATGATCATGTGATTTTTATCCTTTGTTTTGCTAATATGGTGTATTGCATTGATTGATTTGTGGATATTGCACCATCCTTGCATCTCTGAAATAAATCCCACTTGGTGACATATGAATCTTTTAATGTATTGTTGAATTTGGTTTGCTAATATTTTGTTGAAAATGTTTGCATCTATGTTCATCAGGGATACTGGCCTGTGATTTCTTTCTTTTTTTTTTTTTTTTTTTTTGGTAGGGTCTTTGGTTTTATTATCAAGGTAATGCTGGATTTGTAGAATGAGTTTGGGACTTCCCTGGTGGTGCAGTGGTTAAGAATCCATCTGCCAGTGCAGGGGACATGGCTTTGGGCCCTGGTCCTGGAAGATCCCACATGCTGTGGAGCAACTAAGACTGTGTGCCACAACTACTGAGCCTCCACTCTAGAGCCCATGAACCATAACTACTGAGCCTGTGTGCCACAAATACTGAAGACAGTGGTCCTAGCACCCTTGCTCCACAATAAGAGAAGCCACATGATGAGAAGCCCTCACACCACAACAAAGAGTAGCCCCCACTCACCACAACTAGAGAAAGCCCCTGTGCAGCAACAAAGGACCAAAGCAGCCAAGATATAAATAAATAAAGAAAAGAAAATTTAAAAATATATATTATTTTAAAAATTATATGTTTAAAAAAAAAGAATGAGTTTGAAGTGTTCCCTCCTCTTCAATTTTTTAGAATTAGGTTGAGAAAAATATGTGTTAACTCTTCTCTTTAAATGTTTGGTAGATCTCCTGTGAAGCCATCTGGTTCTGAACTTTGGTTTATTGGGAATTTTTTGATTACTGATTCAATTTCAATACTAGATTTTCTATTTTTTCCTGATTCAGTTATGGAAGATTGTATGTTTCTAGAAATGTATCCATTTCTTCTAGGTTGCCCAATTCAATGGCATATAACTGTTGGTAGTATTTTCTTATGACTGTATTTATGTGACATCAGTTGTAACTCCTTTCATTTCTAATTTTCTTTGCATTCTCCCTTTTTTTTTTTTTGATATGAGTCTGACTAAAGATTCATCAATTTTGTTTACCTTTTCAAAGAATCAGCTGTTAGTTTCATTGGTCTTTTCTATTGTTTTTGATCTCTATTTTATTTATTTCCACTCTGATCTCTATTATTTCCTTTCTTCTACTAACTTTGGGCTTTGTTTTTTGTTTGTTTGTTTTTTTTCTAATTTCTTTAAGTGTAAATTTAAGTTGTTTATTTGATATTTTTTCTTGTTTCTTGAAGTAGGCTTGTATAGCTACAAACTTCCTTATTAAAACTGCTTTTGCTGCATCCTATAGATTTTGGAAAGTTGTGTTTCTATTTTCATTCATCTCAAGGTATTTTTGATTTTCTCTTTTATTTCTTCATTGACCCATTTGTTTTTTCATAGCATGTGGTTTAGTCTCCAAGTGTTTGAGGTTTTTTCCAGTTTTCTTCCTGATATTGATTTCTACTTTCATAACATTGTTGTTGGAAAAGATGCTTGATATGATTTTGATCTTCTTAAATTTATTGAGACTTGTTTTGTGGCCTAGCATGTGATCTGTCCTGGAGTATCTTCCATGTGTGCTTGAATAGAATGCATGTTCTGCTGTTTTGGGTGGAATGTTCTGTAGATGTCTATTAAGTCCATCCGATCTAATGTGTCACTTAAGGCCAATGTTTCCTTATTGAGTTTCTGTCTGGATGATTTATCCATTTTTGTAAGTGGAGTATTAAGGTCTCCTGTTATTATTACATACTTTCAATTTCTCCCTTTATGTCTGTTAATATTTGCTTTATGTATTTAGATGCTCCTGTATTATGTCCATATATGTTTACAAATGCTATATCCTCTTTATGGATTGACCTCTTTATCATGATGTAATGCCCTTTTGTCTTTTGTTATAGCCTTTGTTTTAAAGTCTACATTGTCTGATAGGAGTATTGCTACCCCAGCTAGCTTTCTTTTAATTTCCATTTACATACAATATCTTTTTATATCCCCTCACTTTCAGTCCATGTGTGTGTTTAGCTCTTAAGTGAGTCTCTCGTAGGCAGCATATAGATGGGTCTTCTTTTTTATCCATTCAGCTACCCTGTGTCATTTGATTGGGGCATTTAGTCCATTTACATTTAAAGTGATTATCGAAAAGTGTGTATTTATTGACCTTTTGTTACTTGTTTTCTGATTGTTTTTGCAGTTCTTCTCTGTTCTTTTCTTCTCTTTTTAACCTCTTCCCTTGTGATTTGATGATTTTCTTTAATGTCATGTTTGGGCTCCTTTCTCTTTTTGTGTGTGTATGTATTGTAGGTTTTTGGGTTTTCGTTACCATGAGGTATGTTTATATCTATATGTAGATTTAAAATATATATATATATATGCATATGTAAATATACATATATATTTAAGCCAATAGTTGTTTAAATTCAACACATTCTAAATGCTCTACATTTTTTACTCCCCCATCCAACTTTATGTTTTTATATCATATTTTACGTCTTCTTATGTATCCCATAACTGCTTACTGCAGTTATAGTGATTTTATGACTTTTATCTTTTAATCTTCCTACTAGCTTTTTATGTGGTTGATCTACTGCCTTTGCTATATATTTGCTTTTACCGGCAAGATATTTTTCCTTTGCATATAAACATATTTCTTATTATGGCCTATTATTTTCCACTTAAAGAAGATCCTTTAACATTTCTTGTAAGGCCAGTTTAGTAGTGTTGAACTCTTAGTTTTTCTTGTCTGGGAAACTCTTATCTCTCTTTAATTCTGAATGAAAACCTTGCCTGAATGATATCCTGGTTGTAGGTATTTTTCCTTTCAGTATTTTAACTATATCATGCCATTCCTTTTTGGCCAGCAAAGTTTCTGCTGAAAAATCAGCTGATTGCCTTAAGGAGTTCCTTTGTATGTGACTCTTTGTTTTTCTCTTGCTGCCTTTAAAATTCTCTCTTTAACTTTAAATTTTGCCACTTAAATTATGATATGTCTTGGTGTGGATGTCTTTGGGTTCATCTTGTTTGGGACTCTCTGTGCTTCCTGGACCTGGATGTCTGTTTCCTAGTGCAGGTTAGGGAAATTGTTCACCATTAAGTCATCTTATATATTTTCTTCCCCTTTCTCTCTCTCTTCTCTTTCTGGAACTACTGTAATATGAATGTTAATATTCTTGATGTTGTCCCTAAAGTCCCTTAAACTATCCTCATTTTTTCAAATTTTCTTTGTACTGTTCTGATTGGGTGATTTCTGCTATTCTCTCTTCCAGGTTGCTTATGCATTTTTCTGTATCATTTAATCTGCTATTGATTACCTCTAACCTATTTTTCATTTTACTTATTGTATTTTTCAACTTTGATAAGTACTTTTTAAAAATTTTTCTGTTGAAATTCTCACTGTGTTCCTCAATTCTTCTTCCAAGTCAGTGAATATTTTTGTAGTAGTTTCTTTGAACTCTTTATCAGGTAAATTACTTATCTCCATATCATTAGTCCCCCCTGCCCCCCTCCCAGGGGATTTATCTTGCTCTTTCACTTGGAACATATTCCTGTTTTCTAATTTTGTTTGACTTTTTGTGTTTTTCTCTATAAATTAGACAAAACAGTTACCTATCCCAGTCTTGAAGATGTGTCCTTGTGTAGGAGCATTGCTATGTACACTGAGTGTGTCTGGTGGCTTTAGAAAGAATGCTGGAGCTAAAGCAAGCCCCAGCTGAGGCCTTTTCTGGTGCATGCCAAGGCCACCACCTTGGTGTGTCTGGGGAAGAGATCTGGAGCTGGAGGGGTTAAAGCCAAAGCCTGGCACAGGCTGGGGCTTCTTCTGGGGTGCACCCAGGGTTGCTGCTTTGATGGAAGGTGACTAGAGCCAAATCCCAGCACCAGCTGGGGCTTTTCCCAGAGTGTGCTGGGAGCCACTACTTTGGCAGTGGTGTTGGAGCCAGAGCCTAGTGTGGGCTGGGGTGCATGCTGGAATAGCCATGGAAGGCTGGCTAGAGTGTCAAGCACTTTTCAATCTGATTCCTGTGTGCTGGGACTCAGAGCAAGTAAATTTGTGTGTGTGCCTTTTAAGAGTAGATTCTTAGTTTTCTACAGTCCTCTGGCTCTCCTGGTCTTAAGCCCTGCTGGTTTTCAAAACCAGTTAGAGGGGAGTTGTCTTTCATGTACTGATCTCAGGGCTAGGGTGCACATAGTGGACTCTAACCTCTCACTCCTTAGGGAGGACCTCCAAGTTTGAGATATCTCCTTTCACTTTGTGTTGCCTACTGGGGGTATGGGTCTTGACTAAATTCCTTCTCTTCCCTCTTACCTGTCTCAGTGTTTTTTTTTTAATATATATCCTTAATTGTAGAATAGCCATTCTGCTAGTCTTTAGATCATTCTCAGAGAGACTTTTTATATACTTACTTGTAGTTTTGATGTGTCAAAACTAGGAGGAGGTGAGCTCACAGTCTTCATTCTCTACCATCTTGATCCTGCCTCAGTGTGTCTATGTTGAAATGCTAGGAGGACTACTTAATCACTTTATTAAGCTCCTTTTCTCAGAAAAAAAAGTTCTATTACATTGTATTTAGTTTCCCACTGTAAATTTGTCCCCAAATTCTCTCTTTCCTAGTATTTACATTCTAGTATGTAAGACACAGGATACAAAGTTATTTTTCAAAATTTTGAGTTTGTCCTGTTCTAAACATGTAAAATAATGAGAGAACTTCACATCCCAACTACTTACCCAAGGAATACCCAAGATTTTGTTTCATCTGTTTGTTTGTTCAGCTATTGCTTTCATTGAGCCCTATCAGTTGTTTGGTTACCTGAAATCCTCTTACCAGCAACCTTATGACTTGATTGCTTGGTCAATCCCCTGAGTAAATTTTGGTGTATCGCCCAATGAGAAAATGATGTCTCCCTCATTCTCACCTAACAAAAGAAGGAGTTATGCCAGTCCAAGTTATTGTAAATTGAGACAGAGTATAAAAAACCTGAAGTGATTCTAGCACCTAGAGATGGGCTATCTGTCTTACCTTGAAGCCCTGAAACTTCTGAGTATTTTGCTTAGCTACAGAGGTTGTGGTCAGCACCATGGACTGTAGGCTGCTAATAACCCATATAATTTTGTTGCATATACAAATTACAGTCATTTGTAGAGTATTATAAAAATATTTTATTCTTTATGTTTAAAAACCTATAAATATATTGTTTGTTAGTATAAATATTTTATTATGAATTTGTTTTTTATGTTCAGCCTTTATATCCTGGAATCACTACAGCATAAACTATTATATAAACTCAGCTATATGGATCAACTATCCTTACCCAACTACTTGAAAATATCTAATGTACTGATGAATTTTATTTTAGGCTTTTCTGAAAGCAGATTCAAATGTTATTTTCTACCTTTGCCAATCTTTGGACATTTTAGCATTACTGCTTTACAAGAATCGCCTTCATCTTAAATAGCTATAAATTAATAACCCATTAATTAGATGTGATAAAGAACCTTCATTAGTTAAAAATATAAATCTTATTGACACAGGGACACAAGAATTATTCATTTGAATATTGCCCACTATTACCCTTCACACATACATCAGAAAGCTGTGTTCTCACTCTCTAATTTAAATGCAATTGATAATTAAAATGTAATCTTAAAGTGTGACCAGAATTTATATTTCTGTAAATTATTTAAGTCACAAACATCAGAGGACTATATAAATAAAACGGCATATATTTCACGCATTATGAATAAAAATTTATTTTTCCAGGTATCAGCAGAAAAAAAGCAAATATGTACTTTATACAGATGTAAATTAAAATCTAGCAATCCTTTCACCAAAGGACATGTCCGCAGGATATTTCAAATCATGAAGTGTGTGGGTACACTCATTAACTCATGGGAATTAACCATCTGGCACATGATATCCCCACTGGTTTGAAAGAAAAATAGGTCTTTTTAAACAAAACGCTCTCCATTCAGTATGCAGAACAGTCGTCAATAGAATACTCACTGTTGGGTTGAAACACAAGGAAATAAGATCTGGGGCATAGAACAAGTCATCCTTAAAAAGTTATTAGAATCTCAGTGACATTGATAAAAGACCACACAACAACATTTTGCCTAACCAAAGATTTGATGCCAAATAAGACAGCTGTATATGAAATAAAGGTTCTACTCACTACTACCTATAGGAGTTTATATTAACTATAATATAGTTATAGTTAATATAGTTATATAGTTAATATAGTTAATATAGTTAATATAATATATATAGTTAATATAGTTATAGTTATATTATAGTTAATATAAACTAACTGCTAACTATATAACTATCTGTGTACTTATACCTATAATAATACCTATATAGCTACTTATATGCCTGTAGTAGGATTCTACAGATTAACATCTGCTCCTTCTACCCATGGACCTAGCTTTGGAAAACTGTGCTCTGCTGATTGAACCTAAAATGTACCTGTGCTAATAAGCAGTCCAATTTTATTTGAATCTCTCTGGTACTCCACTACCAACCAAAGCAGCAACCTAACTCTTTCTCACCCCAAATAAATGGAATAGGTAGAAATGTTTATAAATGTAAAATAATTTACCCTAAAATTCCCATATTAAGACACAGTGCACTGTAACTCTGAGTAATATAAATTATGGAATTTTATATACACTATTAATTAAAAACCACAAAAATTAAACATTTGCTCTATTACAAAACCAATTCTTATTACTCTATAATAGGGAGTCACAGTAGGGGGATGTCATCATCTGTTTTATAAGCATTACTTGAGTGCCTCCTATGTATTCAAGCTTCCATTTTGAGGCTCAAAGAGAATATAAAAGAAGTAAAATATGTTGCCCAGGAATTTACCATGTAATTAGGGCAGAAACCTACACATATATGAGTCAACTTGGAAAAAATTCTAAGGCTATATGCAAGTTGAAGAGAGTATATATTATGATAAAATAAAATACCAAAGTTTAAGTAAGGTAAACTTAATAAGCAAATGCTTCTTATACCCAGTGAACCCTAATATGAGCTTTGAAAGAAGTGGAGACTTTGGTTTGAAGGATAGAAAATACAAAGAATTATAAGAGAATAGGTAAGGACTGGAGGAGAGAAAATTACTTCCCTTGTTAGAATAGAAGACCCTGTAGGAAGAGTGAGATATGAGTTGGGAAAAATACATTGGGGTTAATGGAGATCCTGATATCTGCATAATGGATTTGAAGAAATAGGAAGTCACTGTAAATTCATGAGCCAAGTGGCACTGTGACAGAGAGCTCCTGGAAGCAATATACAAACTGGAGTCCAATAGAAAGAGACTGAATATAAAAGGCATGAGGACAAGGCAGTTCATATTTGATTTTATATAAATGGACAAGATCCCATGACTCCCAAATATTCACAGGGTAATCCGTGGAATAAACTACTTACCACGTGATCAGAAGGGAAAATAGGGAACATATAAGAGGAATTAAAAGACAGGCCTCTTCCCAAGCTTGACTATCCTCACAGTACTTTCTTATTATTATATGAAAAGTCTACTTTTCACCCTGCTTTGAATGCTTAAATGAGCCCAGTATTTCAGTTAAGTCCTGAACCTCCAAAATTCATCTGGGTTCATATCACATTCCATCCTAGTTATACTACTCCTCCTTTCTTGGTTCCTTCAAACCCTCTCTCCATTTAGTGTGACTTTTCCAAACGCCACTTTCATTTTGAGTGTTTATGTTGGCTCTCACTCCCTTACTGGCTCTCTGGATTAATACTCTGATTTTGATCTTACCATCCCAACTCTCACCTTAGAGCCTTTCCTCTAGTTGGAAGCCTCAACTTCTGAGCACCATACACACTTGAGATTGGGGTCCTTGTCTATTTTGTGCCCAGTTATATCTTATATCTAGCTGGCTTTACACAAATAATTAAAATCTGAAGATTATAGCAAAAAGGGAATTTGGACTGTGATACCAAATCCACTTTTAAAAATATATTTATTTTATTAATCACTCTAGCCTCCTATGTCCTCAAACTAGAGAAGTTTTATATTGTTTCTGGAACCAAATTTATTAATCTACAGAGCTTCAGACAAAGCCCTCCACTTTTGGAATTCAGAGCAGTGCCCTATGATAATTCCTTCACAAGCTAAGATGTGGAAAATTTGGTAACCACCCAGAAGATTGAGATTATCTTTACATTTACTTACTTGACACCTCATTTGGTGTAAATCTGAAGGACAGTTTCGTAAAGAATATCACATGGCTCACTGTCCAAATTCCTAACGAAAGCTTCTTTAAGCGAGACTTCCTCCCCTTGCATTTTGTGCTTTACCTTGGAGAATTCTCCCCAAAACACTTACAAGATGAGATATATTTTAGGTACTGAAATATGTCAAGTCTTAACCCCAGGTGGTATGACAGTCATAGGCATTTCACAATTGAGAAAAGTCATGTATTTTTAATAATTTTGCTGGTGGCAATTGTCTTTTCTTACTGTTGTTAGATTATTCTTTTCCCTCCCACTCACATTTCTATACCATTCTTTAACTCCAGTTTTAAAACAAAACACCACAACTTTTGAAAACACAGTTGAGAACATTTGACCACTTGGTACACAGAACTGCCTAACAGTAGCCCCTCCCCACCCCCCTGCTAAACGTCCTAGATTGGGCATGAACTTTAAAACCTCAGGGGACTTCCTTGGTGGTCCGGTGGGTAAGACACAGCACTCCCAATGCAGGGGCACCGGGTTTGATCCCTGGTTGGGGAACTAGATCCCACATGCATGCCACAAGTAAGAGCCCACATGCTGCAACAAAGAGTCTGCATGCCACAACTAAGACCTGGCACAACCTAAATTAATAAAATAAAATCTCAGATACAGAGACAATTCTACCAGGTGTTGGCTGTTCTAGAGTGGATATAAAAAGCAGTGTTCTGAATACCACAGTAGAGGCAGGAATTTTGAAGGCTGAAAACCTACCCTCCTTTATTAAATAATTCATTTATTCAACCACCACTTACTTGTACTTTTAAGAACCAAAAATATTTTTTTCCTGCAAGGTATTTTTTAAGACTTTAATTTTTAAAACAGTTTAAGGTTCACAGCAGTATTGAGCAGAAAGTATAGAGATTTCCCATACACCTTCTGCCCCAATCCATGCATGGCTTCCCCCATTATCAATATCCCCCACTAGATGTAGGTTTACAGATGTAGAAGGCCACTAAACCTACATCAACACAACTTTATTACCCAGAGTCCATAGTTTATATTAGGGTTTACTCTTGGTGTAGTACATTTTATGGGTTTAGACACATATATAGTAGCATGAATCCACCATCATAGTATCATACAGTACAGTTTCACTGCTCTAAAATCTCTCTGTGCTCTGACTATTCATCTGTCCCTCACCCTCACCCCTGGCAATCATTGATCTTTTTACTATCTCCAAAGTTTTGCCTTTTCCAGAATGTCATATAGCTGGAATCATACTGCAAGATGTTTTTTAATTTATCACTTTCACTTCCACACCTCCATGTGTGAGTGTGTGTGTGTGTGTGTGTGTGTGTGTGTAGCAACAGGCTAATAGTATAATGTAACACCAGCCTCCCCACTTCAGCTCTGAGAACATTGAGAAATAGCAAAACAGAGATTATCCTACTCATTTGGAGCACAAGCAAAAGACATATCATTAAATAATGAAGACCTTGGATTGCTGAGCTTATAGTACATCCCTGATACTCACTGCTCTGCCCAAAATTTAAAACTGTCCTTTAGGAGAAAAATGATAAATGGGGTTGCTAGTGCCCTGTCATTCTGAGAGAAACTGTTATCCAGGTAAAACAATAATCATTTTATGCAAAGAATGACCCATCCCCAAGCGACTGCCTAATTACTGTGCCCCAGATTTCAAATAATGATGAGAACTATCAGGATCTTTTCCAAGAGTTGATATCCACTTTAATCAGGGGTTTCAACCTAGATGTGGTACAGTTTTCTGTATCTTTATCCTTTTTAGCAATTAAGATAATCTGGATGTAAGGGCTGGCAGGGATGAACCCACCTGAGTCCCCCAAGTGATTGAGCTTGTCAAGCAAATGTACAGAGAGGGCTAAGCCAAAGGTTTTATAGAAATCTCCTGTAGCTCCACCAGGGCCAAGAACTTTCTCTTGGGGAAGATTTTTAATTACCTCATCTATTCCTGAAAGTAAAGGGGAATCAAGTAATTCCCCAGTCTTCTGCAAATCACCTAGACAACTTGGAAGGAATGAGAACTGTTTATCTGTTCATGATATTGAGTTCTAATTTCTATATCACTATTCATCTTGTTTTTGAAATACCTTATTAAGGAGCCCTGGGCCTGTGTTTGTCTTTTTCTCCTTTGGGCACCTAACTTCTATCATAGTTAGGAGTTTATTGTCAAAACTCTCATCCTCCCACTGGTGTAGGTATTGCCTAGCTGAGTGATGGATATCTTCACTTTATGGATTATGAGTGAGCTCAGAGCTGATGGGTTGAAGGAAAAGTTTGCTTATGACTTTTGGCAGAGGTTATCCTCCAAGTCTGGATTCTGCCTTTATTTCCTAGAAAGGTTGTTTCTCAATCAACCTTTCCCATGTATATTTTTTATTGAACAGAGAACAGAAGTCACAAAATTGAAACAAGAGAGCAGACAACAATGTTCAAGAAAACAAACAGCTATCATAAATCATTTTGGGAAATAGCTGTATACAAATAAATCTGATAAATGAAATATAGATTATTAATTTTCACACCGGTAGAAACATTTTAACTGTGGTTAATTTGTGTCATCCAGTGTGTTTTATGATAATTTTGGGAGCTAGACCAGGTAATCCATTTTACAAAATCTACTTTCATTCATCTAAAGACCCTGAAAGCTTCATGCAATAAACATTTTATTTTGCTAAGAAGACACTCACTTTGATAAATTAGGAGTTTCTCAAATGACAATGTTTTAAGAGATTTTTTAAAAACCTTTAAAGTAGATTATAACTAGATCTAAAATCCAACCAAGCTATAACTATACAAGACACTGATTCATTTTTATAGGTTTTCCCTCTAAATAAATTAGTGGCAAGCCTTGTAGCCCTTGATTTAAAATAATCTATTTTTCAAAATACAGTATTATCTATTTCAAAGTTTAGGTCCCCATTCAAGTATTTCATAGCACATCATACATTTATTGTCAAACATTGTTATTTTCACTTTTTCTAATCTTCAACTTTCACATTCAATCCTAACTTCTTAAAAGTCATGTCATATTTTATGTTTTAAGTTTTGTATTATTATATAGACTCTCAAGCTTAAACTCTTTCTAGCTATTTATTTGTTATGTATTTTTATGGTCATTATTAATAAAATTAATTAAATTCTGTAACATTTTAAATTTTAATGAGCTTATTCAGATACTTGGCATTGGGCCTCCAAAATTTGTTCTGTCAACTTGATCAATATGGTAATTTTCTGGAAACTCTCTTCTTATTATAGTTGATTATTTTTAATTAACTCAAATTTAGTTGCTAATCTGTTATAATCCCTAACGATGCATGGCACAAGTATGTCTTTTCCTAGTAAGCTAGCATTGATAGTAGAATTTCTGGGCTCTGTTCTCCTATTTAGACCTAGGAAAGTGCTAATTATTTGTCCCCCTGGGTGCAGAAGGGAAAATTAAAAGACTTGCAGTGCACTTCTTCATAAAATTGGAATTTTGCCCTTCATCAAAGACCTTGAAGAAGAAGAGGTTGGAGCATCTTTGCTAGAAATGCCAGTTTATAGTTCTGGTGACCAATGATCTTAGATTTTTCCAGATATATACTATTTGAAATACTCTGTCCTGTTGTCTGATCATATGTCTTTAATTTCGATTTAGAAAATATGATCACTGCTGTCTAACTTATCATCAGAACCTACTCTTAAAGTACAATTCCCCAAAATTCCTGACTCTCCAAACCTCATCTAGGACAGAACCATGTTAACACCTACTAATTTATAGAAGGCCACTAAGTTCCAAGAAAGAGAAAAATCTAAATGTGCATTTTAGTAAGGTGGTCCTTGCTCATCATAGAACTTCTTGGGAGCTAACAAATCTAGGTGCTGTATAATAATCACAACTTACATTCATAAAGCTTTTTTTTTTAATTAACTTATTTATTTATTTTTGTCTGCATTGGATCTTAATTGCTGAGCATGAGCTTTCTCTAGTCGCGGCAAGAGGGGTCTACTCCTCATTGTGGTACGTGGGCTTCTCATTGCGGTGGCTTCTCTTGTGTGGATCACGGGCTGTAGGTGCATGGGCTTCAGTAGTTGTGGCTCACAGACTCTAGAGCCCAGGCTCAGTAGTTGTGGCCAATGGGCTTAGTTGCTCTGAGGCACGTCGGATTTTCCCAGACCAGGGATCGAACCCATGTTTGCTGCATTTACAGGTGGATTCTTAACCACTGCACCACCAGGGAAGTCTTTCATGAAGCTTTTATAGTTTATAACACACTATCAGCTCACCTAAGCCTGACATCTCTTTGAGACAGATATTATGACCTCCAGTATACAAAGGAATATATTACTTAACTCTAGCAATTAAGTCCAAGACTTGGACTCTCCTCTTCTCCTCGCTGCTCTTCCATGACCCCACAGTTCTTTCTTGATTACACTTCTTTGGGTATTGCAGACAATGGTTATGAGCATGCAGTGACCCTTTCCTGAAGCAGGAAGTTTGCATAAATAGCCTGGCCCAGTGTCTGCACAACATCTCACTAAAAGAAACCTCCTTAAACAGCACTGTAGTAGTTTCACACAGTACTTCACATAGAAAACCTTCTTAGATTTTTCTCCTTAGACACTACTTTCTTCCCCTAGAATTTCAAACTCAAAGCTCCTGCTAAAACCTTTTTCTATCCCTGACCATCCCCCTTAACCCCCATAATCTTTATGACGTCTTTCTATTGCCTTTCTCTTCACCCCTCACTTCCTCCATCTCTCCTGTCATCTCTTCCCATCACTAAAGCATTTTTTATCTACCAGACTGCCTAGTGGGCCACTGAAAGTATTGAAAGATTCCTGAAAGTCTTGTTTTTTTCTTACCCTCACAGGTTTTCTCCACAGAAAATCTAGTTGAGAGTCCATCTCTTTTTTTTTTTTTACATCTTTATTGGAGTATAATTGTTTTACAATGGTGTGTTAGTTTCTGCTTTATAACAAAGTGAATCAGTTATACATATACATATGTTCCCATATCTCTTCCCTCTTGCGTCTCCCTCCCTCCCACCCTCCTTATCTCACCCCTTTAGGTGGTCACAAAGCACCGAGCTGATCTCCCTGTGCTATGCAGCTGCTTCCCACTAGCTATCTATTTTACGTTTGGTAGTGTATATATGTCCACGCCACTCTCTCGCTTTGTCACAGCTTACCCTTCCCCTTCCCCATATCCTCAAGTCCATTCTCTAGTAGGTCTGTGTCTTTATTCCTATCTTACCCCTAGGTTCTTCTCATCTCAATAACAATAGTACTTTGTAGGAGGGAACAAAGAGAGGAGATTTAACATTTGGGGAGTGTTTATTTTATGCCATATCCTGATGGGCAGTGTGAAGTGGTAGAAAACTAGATTTAGATTAAGATTGCCCCACCTATCAGCTATGTGATCTTGGGCAAGTTGTTTATTTTCTATTTTGCCTCAGTTTCACTCGTAGTACTGTTTTGAGAATGAAAAGATATAATGTATGTCATTTGCCTGGTGTATAGACACTAAATAAAGTGTATTTTTGTAATGGCATAAAGGAAATTTTGCAAAAGAGGAAAATGAGTTTTTCAGAAATTTAATACTGAACCTAGATCACAAAGCTCATAAATAACAAGGCCAAAAAGAGAGCTCAGTGGATATCAAGTGACCAGGAACAGTGTGTTGACACTACATTCATTTAGTGCAAGAGGTGTTCAGTAGTGAACTTCCCATATGTAGAGTTAATTTTTGCCAAAGATCTACCTTTCTGCAACTTCACCCAAGAAGTTTTCATTTGGATTTAGATCAGCAGTTCACATGTTTAATCATCAATATTACTTCTGTTCTCACTTCTGCCCCATGACAACAAAAGTGCACACAGTTACCTATGATAGGACAACTGAATTCAGTACTATTTTTCTTGTCACAGTTCTGCTTTCTCTGATAGCTTGAAAGTTATGATTGTCTGGACAATTTTCAAAATATTTAAACAAGTTTTCATTTCAACTGAAAAGAAATCAATCACTTCATCTGAACTGATGGGAATAGCAGGGATCCTGGAGTTTCCTTTATGCCTAGAACAAGGTCGAAATACAGAATGTTCTTGTTTGACTTAACTGCCTTCAAATATACTTAATAATATCTATTTTATAAAGATTATTTGTTGCTAAACCCATTGATATTTACATTTTTTAAACATCTTTGTTGGAGTATAATTGCTTTACAATGGTGTGTTAGTTTCTGCTTTATAAAAAAGTGAATCAGCAATACATATACATATATCTCCATATCTCCTCCCTCTTGCTCTCCCTCCCACCCTCCCTATCCCACCCCTCTAAGTGGTCACAAAGCACTGAGCTGATCTCCCTGTGTTATGCAGCTGCTATATTTACATTTTTTAAACTATAAGGCAAGGCAAATTTGATCAAGAACAATTTTCTTGAAAGCAATTTAAAATCCATTGATAATAATAAACCCTTTTATTGAACACGCTCTCCTCAACACCCCAAGTTTTTGATCAAGAAAATGGATGGCAGTCTTAGGCACACTTTAAAACACTTAAAATTTGACTCAACCATTTCTCGCCTCAACTTTTGAACTCAATGTGTTATGGAACATTTATTTTTTCTTCTCTGACAGTAAGACTTTATTATTATATAGGTGCATTTATCATAAGATCTTATTCCTCTCAGAGCTATCTGACTTTCAAAAGAGGACAACAAAAATGTCTATGTTTAATTCAAGTAATAGATGGTACCAAAAGAGACTAAGCATTTTGAAAGCATTACAGTTTAAAAAGGACTTTTACATATGGTATCACTTTTGTTCCTCTGGGTAGCCATATGTAGATGGTATTATTATTCTTTTATCCCTTTTTTTCCAAATAAGGATATTGACACCTCAGAGATAAAATGAGTTGTCCATGTGGTCAAACAGTTCAAATACAGACCTTCTTACCCCAGAGACCATACTCTTCTCACTATATACTGACCAGCCTCTCCTCACATGAAATGTCATTTCCAGACACTAGTGGGTGAAGTACAGGGGAACTTGAGAACAAAACAATGCAATCAATAACAAAACAATGCAATCAAAACAAAACAATCAATAAATTGATTCATAAATAGTGGAAAATTTTATGTTGATACTATCCATGGTGCATCCATCCAAGAGTTGTTTTGTTACACTTAAATCAGAAAATAACAGAACTGTGGTTCTGCCAGAGAGAGGTAGAAGATGACATGAATGTTCGGGACTTCTTTTGCTCTGCAAGGAAAATATTTGTTGAGCAGGTTCTTCTAGGGCTACCTAGAAGAAATGAGAAGCTGACATAATAAAACAATACCTACAGTTAGCTAGCTTTATTTGACAGATTAGGGAGCTAGGATGTGATCAAGATACAGGTTGACCTCTGAGATTACTGTGACAAATAAACTCAATTTCTCTCTTTTCTTCTTCTTTATTCCCTCATCTCCATTCTCTATGATAAAACAAAGATTTTGTCTAGAATTCTGAAATAGCATTTTATTATAAAATTACTACAAACTCAATGCAGAAAATTTTTCAAATACAGAAAAATAAAGTATTCAAACACCTTACATCCCACTACCCAGAGATAATCACAGTTAACATTCTAAAGTTAGTTCTAAAGTTCTAAAGTACTAAAGTACTATAGGATGCATGGTGGATGAATCTGAGGATTCAAAAACATGGATACAAAGGGCTTATAAGGTTTTACATGGATTTTCAACTTCAAGGAAAGTTGGAGCCCTGTGTTGTTCAATGATCAACTGTATATCTTTCAAGTAGCTTTTTTCTTTAAAATATTACATTACACATATAACTTTATATATAATTGTTATCACTTAGTATAGTGTACCTTTTCACTTACAGAAATTTGTGTTAAATTGATTGAATATATGGTCCAAATTTTTCATGCCATCCTGTGTTCGTTCTTGTTCTTGTACCTTCACACACTGACCCTCGGCTTGGCCATGTGACTTGCTTAGGCCAGTGGACTGCAGCACATTTGTAGCAAACGGATCCAAGTCAACAGAATTTCCCGTCAGACCTCTCTATAGACTTTGAGAGGTGGTTGTTTTAAGCAAATAGATTTGGGGGTAGCTTACTAGGCAGCAGTAGTTAACTGATACAACATTCTATAATAGATACACACACACGCTAAATTTATTCTTTGCCCTTCTATTATTCTATACAGATCAACCAGAGTGATTGTCTTAAAATGGAAATAAAATCATGTTATTTCCTTTGTAAAACATTTCAATCACTTCCTCACTGCTTTGGAATACAATCCAATCAACTCAGCATGACCTATAAGCCCTGGGTAATCCACTCCTGCCACTCATGCAGCCTTATTGCTTGGTTCCTCCCCCTCATGCACCACACTCCAGCCACATGGGTCTTTTTAAAATGTCTCTTCCCCACAGAGCCATTGTACAGGGGGTTCTCTCAACCTGGAATGCTGACTGTATGCCACTGCTCATCCAACAGCTCTGATTTTAAATATCATCAACTCAAAAAAATCTTTTTTGATGATACTATCTAAAGAACTGTCCTTCAACCTCCAGTTATTTTCATCCTCACATTTCTTTCTTAGCACTTGTCACAATAATAAACTTCATTTATTAGCTTAGTTGCTTCTTGTCTGTCTACCTTTCTTGGTCATAATATCAATGAAGACAGGGCCATGTCTGTTTTATTCACTGTGCTATCCCCAACATCTATCTGAATATCCAAAAACCTGTGGGTTCAACATATTTTGGGTAAAGGTATGAAAATTTATACCAAAATTAAATTTTAAAATACCCTATTATTGGACATACAGGCAGTTTTTATATGTATATATTTGACACATATGCTACATATTTATCAAAGCTTTTAAAAATCAGCAAGAAAAAATGTTCAACATGATAAATGTAATTAGCACTGCTGTGTGTTATACATGAAAATTGTTGAGGGTAAATCATAAGCATTCTCATCACAAGGCAAAAATTTTGTTTTTCTATTTCTTTAATGTTGTATCTGTATAAGATGATAGATGCTCACTAAACTTACCGTGGTAATCATTTCATGATGTATGTAAGTCAAAACATTATGCTGTACACCTTAAACTTATACAGTACTATACATCAATTATATCTTAATAAAACTGGAAGGAAAAAAAATCAATGAGAAAAAAAGATGGAAACCCAAAAGAAAATCAGAGAAGAATATGACAGGAATTTCATTAATAAGAAAAAGAAATACAGATTAATAAAAGCATATATATAAATGTCATACCTCAATAGAAATGAAAAGTAAAAAGTTATACAAAACATTATCTAACATTATTTATAGTTTGAAAAAATGTAAACAATTACATTACAACAATTCAAGAATAAGCACTCTTATACCCAGCTGACTCAAGCATAGATGGATATAATTTTTCTGGAGGCTTCATAGACATGAGATATCATGTGTATTAAAAATATGCAATTATTTGACCTTACAATTTCACTTCTGGGAAGTTATCTTAAGGAAATAGTAATGAAAAGTTACCATCATTGTAAAATCTACCCATATACAGATGAAGTGACAGCCAAGACTCTGCCCTGCACTGGTCACTTTCTTGTGCATATTTCTTTATTTACTAGGTGTTTTCATTCATAGAACACAGGATTTGCAATGCTTTCTTACCTCTGTTAAGCCTCCTTTTTAATATTGTTTTGGAAAAAAAAAAAGCTTCATTGTCCTACTAATGATTACATACTTTCCATAGTCTCCTAAAGAGTTAGTCACTTGGATAATATTGGAAGGAATAATAGGTTCAATTCCATAGAACAAAACTTAATTACTCAACTTCCTAGAGTCTCAAAATACTTAATGGGGATTTTAAAATGATATTGTATGTGAAATTGCTTTGTCAATTCTAGTTGATGGTTTTACTAAAGTTTTTGTAGTGATTCTTCACCCAGATCTCTGATGTCTCCTTTTATAGTCACCTTTATTATGAATTCTTGTACTTAAATGTTGGTGTACCCCAGGATTCTGTTCTTAGCTTTCTTTTATTTTCAAAATATATATAATCCCTGAGCTGATTTTATCTACTATAATATCGTCAAATAACACTTATTATTGATGGTTCCCAATTTATGTTACTTTCCATCAATGTTCTGGTTCTGCTCTTTTCTTCTAGGCATATATATGAATGATTGTGCTTTCCTACTCCTTTGAAGTTACACATGCCTGTGTGACTTTCTTTGGCCAGTATAACTTTAACCAGAATAGACATGTGTGATGTCCAGGCAGAAGTCTCTAAAAGACAGTGTGCAATTTTATTGATACAAAGTTCTCTCCTGTTCAAGGACCAGTCACTTTCTAGTTGATAAAGTCTCCTTTATCTGATGCATTTAAGTAAGAGTTAGAGAGATATGTAACATCAGCAGAAAATAAAACTGTTGTTTTTCAGTCACTAAGTTTTATGGATGTTTGTTACTGCAGCAGAACTGACTGACACTTCCTCAATTCCATTTTATTTTTCAGCCTGGACGTCTATACTCCGATGCTCCACAAAGTATAACATAATCTTCCCTTCAAATTGATTATCCTCTGGTGTCCTCCATATCTGTTAATGGAACTTCTGTACAATTAGTTGTCCTGGGATTCATCTTAGTCCTTCTCTATTACACCCACATCTAATCAGTTATGGAACCCATTCATTCTATCTCCTAAGTACCTTCATATGAAGCTCCACAGTTTGTTTTAACTGGTGCTACCTTGATTCATGCCATAGTTATTACAAATCATTCCCAGTTAGCTTCCAGTTCATCTGCTTAGCACCCTTCCAGTCTGTTGTTCACACAACAGCAGCATGTTTAAGCTTCCTAAAACTTAAAAGTGATCAAATCACTTCTCAACATAAAATGATTCAAGCTATTACCTCTGGCTACTTTTCAAGTCTTATTTCTCTCTCACACACAGACTTTATGCTCCAATCATACTAAACTCCTTGGATGAATATGTCCTAATATTTCCTACATTCATGCCTTTTTCTTTGCTTTTCTCAAACATCTCTATGTCAAATCCCCAGCATTCAAGTACTCTGAAGATAAACATACAGTTTTAGCTACTTCTTGGAAGGTGTAACTGAGCAAGTGGGCTCATTTCATGCTGTGCAATGGAAAGTTCAAACACCAAGGCAACATTCTTTTTCAGAGAGAAAAGGATTTAATGTAGAGTGGCCAAGCAAAGAGACAGAAGGCAAGGCTCAGTTCTCTCTCCTCAATCATGTTTTGTGTGGGATATTTATTGTGGAAGGAGGGAATAAGAGGGTGTTGGGACTAAGAAATGATTGGTAGGAGGGTAAAGAGAAGTTTTAAGTGTCTTCTGAACAGGTGCAACTGTCTTTCATGTCTCTTCATGGGTTGTATGTGTAAATTCAGGGGGGTTTCATGTGTTTAATGCAGTAAATTTTCATCCCATGACATCTAAAATTCACTGATCATTCTAGTCCCTAAATACATCTGAGTGATGTTCAATCAAAGGAGGATGTCAGCAAGCTGTTTTCTCATCTGTAGTTTTCCTATTGTTCTGCAAGCTAAGCTAAAGGATCTTAATTAATCATCTTTTGCCTTATTTTAACCCGGTGGGTATGAGCATACAGTTTCAAAGGTAGAGTGATTTGTCTTGAAAAATTAGCTAAGAATGGGAAAAAAATCCACCAACTCATGTTTTATTAAGAAAATATTGTCTGTGTCTCTGCAGAATTTAAATATTTTTTAAATCACTGTTCATCTTAGAATTTTCAATGTGAAACTGAAAACTAAAACTGTAAGTCATTTTAAAACTTCAAATGATAGAACTTTTAAGGCTAGAATAGAATCCATTTGGAATGGTTAAGCTGCCATATATCATGATATACCAGTATAGTGTATTCTGGGTGGAAATAATGTGTAATATTTAGAACCCTAGCAAAAATGAATATCAAAACCATAAATTGCTGAGACTCTCTCCATGTCAATACTGACTTCAACATGACTTCCCTCCAATAAAATATGTGACAAAGAATTTTCAGATGCTGTCAGCAAGCTCTAGGTAGAATAGCTTCTGTTCTTATTAAGTGGCCAAAATGGTAGTAAAAGAAGACTCTGAGCCCGCCTCCTCCCACAGGCAAGCCAAGATTGTAAGTATTTACAGAGAAACTGTCCATGAGAACAACCTGAATACTATCAGAAAAGATCTTCTACAGCTAAAGATATAAAGAAGGAACCACAATAAAACAGGTAGGAGGGGGCAGAGACACATATAGTTAAGACCCACACTTCTGGGTAGGCAACCCACAAAGGGCAGAATAATTACAATTGAAGTGGTTCTCCCCAAGGAGCAAGGGATCCAAGCTCCACATAAGGCTCCCCAGCCAGGGGATCTGGCACCAGGAAGAGGAACCCCCAGAATATTTGACACTGAAGGCCAGTGTGACTTACATTCAGGAGAGCCACTGGTCTATGAGTAATAGAAACTCCTCTCTTAAAAGGAATGCATAAAATCTTACACACTGTGAGACCCAGGGCAGCAGTAATCTGAAAGGAATCTGGGACATACCCACTTGGTGATCCTGCAGAGCCTCCCAGTGAGGCAGGATGCAATTAAAACTCACCCTGGGGACATACGTGCTGGCAGCAGCCATGTTGAGAAGCTCATCCCACCACAAGAACACTAATGCTGTTAAGTGCCATTTTGAAATCCTTCCTTAAGCTTATTAGTGCCAGGATCCAGGCCCACACACCAGCAGCAGGCAGTCTCCACACAAGGCAAGGCCTGACAACAAATTGGACCAGGGCCCAGCCACACCTATCAGCATTCTCACAGGAGTTGGCCTGGCCACAGCAGAAGGATACATGCAGCCCACATAAAGAGCACCCCCAAAATATATAGCTCTCATAATCAGGGGTGAGGGTGCTGCTGGGCCCCATAGTACATTTCTTACATAAGACCACTCCTCCATGATCAAGAAATGTAACCAATCTACATAAAAATACATAGAAATAAAAACAGCAAATAAGACAAAATGAGGCAACAGAGAAATGTATTCCAAATGAAGGAACAAGATAAAACCCAGAAGGAGAACTAAGTGAAGTAGAGAAGGAATCTACCCAATAAAGTGTTTAAAGCAATGATCATAAAGATGTCCAAAGGACTTGGAAGAAGATTATATGAACAGAGTAAGAAGTTAGAAGTTTTTAACAAAGCATTAGAAAATGTAATGAAGAACCAATCAAAGTTGAAGAATACATAACTGAAATAAAAAATACACTAGAAGGAAGAAGGAGTAGATTAGATGATACAGAGGAACAGATCAGCAAACAAGAAGGCAGAGTAGTGGATATTACTTAAGCTGAACAGAAGAAAAAAATGAGGGTAGTTTGAGATGTTCTAGGACAACATCAAGTGAACTAACATTGGCATTATAGGGGTCCCAAAAGAAGAAGAGAGAGAGAAAGGGGCAGAAAACATATTTAAAGGCATAATAGCTGAAAATTTTCCTAACCTGGGAAAGAAAACAAACATCCAAGTCCAGGAAGCACAGAGAGTCCCGAACAGGTTTCCAAAGAAAACCACACCAAGATACGTCATAATTAAAATGACAAAAATTAAAGATAAAGAGAAAATATTAATAACAACAAGGAAAATGCAACATTGTGTACAATGAAACTCATAAAGGGCTATCAGCTGATTTTCAGTAGAAAATCTGCAGGACAGAAGGGAGTGGCACAATATACTTAAAGTGATGAAAGAAAGAAAAAAAAAACCTTCAACCAAGAGTATTCTACTTGGCAAGGCTTTATTCAGATTTGAAGGAGAGATTAAAAGTTTTACAAACAAGCAAAAGCTAAAAGCACCACCAAAGCAGTTTTACAAGAAGTTAAAGGGACTTCTCCAAACTAAAAAGAAAAGGCTGAAACTAGAAATATTAAATTATGAAAGGAAAAATCTCATTGTTAAAGGGAAATATACAGTAAATGTAGTAGATAAATCAACTTATAAAGCTAGTAGGATGGTTAAAAGACAAAAGTAGTAAAATCTTTTATATCCACAATAAGTAGTTAAGGGATACACAAAACAAAAGGATGTAAAATTTAATGTCACAAACAGTAAATTGGTAGGGTGGGGAGTAAAAATAAAGGGTTGTTAAAATGCATTTGAACTTAAGAGATAAGCAACTTAAAATAACCATATAGATATAGAAATAGATATTGATTGCTATATATAAACTCCTGGTGTCCACAAGCCAAAAATCTATACTAGATACACACACACACACACACACACACACACACACAAGAAAAAAATCCAAACATTATTGCTAAAGGTTGTCATCAAATCACAGGGAAGAGAGCAAAAGAAGAAGAAAGGAAAATAAAAGAACCACAAAAACAAAGTAAAAACAATTATCAAAATGGTAATAAGTACATACATATCAGTAATTACTTTAAATATAAATGGACTAAATGCTCCAACCAAAAGACATAGAGTAGCTAAATAGATACAAAAACAACACTCATATATATGCTGCTTACAAGAGACTCATTAATGATCTAAAGAAAAACACAGCCTGAAAATGAAGGGTTGGAAAAAGATATTTTATGCAAATGGAAATGAAAAGAAAGATGGGATAGCACTACATACATCAGACAAAATAGACTTTAAAACAAAGACTATAAAAAGAGACAAAGAAGAACATTACATAATGATCAAGGGATAAATCCAAGAAGAAAATATAATTATTGTAAATATATATGCACCTAACATAGGACCATCTAAATACATAAAGCAAATATTAACAGACATAAAGGGAAAAATTAAAAGTAACCCGAAAATAGTAGGAAACTTTAACACCCCACTTACAGCAATGAACAAGCCATCCAAACATAAAATCAGCACAGAAACACTGACCTTAAAACATACATTAGACAAGATAGACTTAATAGACACATGTAGAACTTTCCATCCAAAAGCAGCAGAATATACATTCTTCTCAATTATACATGGAACATTCTCCAGGATGGATCACATGGTAGGCCAAAAAACAAGTCCCAGTAAATTTAAGAATACTGAAATTATATCAAGCATCTTTCCTAACCAAAATACAATGAGATTAGAAATCAACCACAAGAACAAAACTGCAAAAAACACAAACACTTGAAGACTAAACAATATGATACTAAACAACAAATGCATTACTGAAGAAAACAAAGAAGAAATCCAACAACATCTGGAGACAAATAAAAACCGAAAAAAATGATCCAAAATCTATGGGAAGTGTTAAAAGCAGTTCTAAGAGGGAATTAATAGCAATACAAGCTTACCTCAGGAAACATGAAAATTCTCAAATGAACAACTTAACCTTACACCTAAATGGAAGAGAAAAAGAACAACCAAGATCCAAAGTTAATAGAAGGAAAGAAATCATAAAGATCAGAGCAGAAATAAATGAAATAGAGACTAAAAAAAAAGAAAAAGAAAGAAAAGACTGATGAAACTAAGAGTTGGTTCTTTGAAAAGACAAACAAAACTAACAAAACTTTAGCCAGACTCATCAAAAAAAAAGGGTCCATATCAACAAAGTCAAAAATGAAAGAGAAGTTATAACCAACACCAAAGAAATACAAAAGATCATAAGAGACTACTACAACCAATCATCCACCAATAAAATGAGTAACCTAGAAGAAATGAGCCAATCCTAGAAATGTACAATCTCCCAAGATTAAATAAGGAAGACATAGAAAATATGAAGAGAATAATTATCAGTAATTAAATCAAATCAGTAATTTAAAATGCCCAAAAAACAAAAGTTCAGGACCAGAAGACTTCACAGGTGAATTCTACCAAACATTTAGAGAAGAGTTAACACCTATCCTTCTCAAACTATTCCAAAAAATGCAGAGGAAGGAAGGTTTCCCAAGTCATTCTATGAGGTCAGCATCACCTTGGTACAAAACCCCAATGAAGACAGCACTAAAAGAAAATTACAGGCCAATATCACTGGTGAACATAGATGCAAGAATCTTCAACAAAATATTAGCAAATTGGAACCAAAAGTACACTAAAAGGATTACATACCATGATCAAGTGGAATTTAACCCAGGAATGCAAGGATTTTTCAATATCTGCAAATCTATCAATGTGATACACCACATTAACAAATTAAAGAATAACAGCCATATGATCATCTCAATAGATGCAGAACAAGATTTTGACAAAATTCAACATCCATTTTTGATAAAAAAAAAAACTCTCAACAAAAGGGGTATAGAGGGAACATACTTCAGCATAATAAAGGCCATGTATGGCATAATAAAGGCCTACATCTAACATCATACACAGTGGTAAAAAGCTGAAAGTATTTCCTCTAAGATCAGGAACAAGACAAGGATGCCCACATTCACCACTTTTATTTAAAAGAGTATTGGAAGTCCTAGTCACAGCAATCAGACAAGAAAAATAAATAAAAGGAATCCAAATTGGAAAAGAAAAGTAAAACTATCACTGTTTGCAGATGATGCATTATTATACATAAAAAAATCCTAAAGATGTCACCATAAAACTACTGAAACTCATCAATGAATTCAGTAAATTTGCAGGATACAAAATTAATATACAGAAATCTATTGCATTTCCATACACTAACAATGAACTATTAGAAACAAAAGTTAAGAAAACAATCCCATTCGCAATCTCATAAAAAAGAATAAAATACCTGGTAATAATCTAACTAAGGAGGTAAAAGACCTGTACTCAGAAAACTAAAAGACATTGAGGAAAGAAATTAAAGATGACACAGACAAATGAAAAGATATACTGTGCTCATGGATTGCAAGAATCAATATTATTAAAATGACCATACTACCCATGGCAATCTACAGATTGAATGCAATCTCTATCAAAATACCAATGGCATTTTTCACAGAACTAGAACAAATAATTCTAAAATTTGTATGGAAACACAGAAGACCCCAAATAGCCAAAAAAAAAAAATCTTGAAAAGAAGAACAAAGCTGGAGGTATCATGCTCTCTGATTTCAAACTATACCACAAAGCTACAGGAATCAAAACAGTGTGGTACTGGCACAAAAACAGACACATAGACCAATGGAACAGAATAGAGAGCAGAACAGAATAGTTCAGAAATGAACACACATTTACACAGGCAATTAATCTATGACAAAAGAGGCAAGAATATACAATAGGAAGAATATAACCTCTTCAATAAATGGTATTGGGAAAACTGGACAGTTACATGCAAAATAACCAAACTGGACAACTCTCTCACACCACAAAAATAAACTCAAAATGGATTAAAGACTTTAAGTTAATACCTGAAACCATAAAACTCCTAGAAAAAAATACATGCAGTACACTCTTTGACATTGGTCTTAGTAATACTATTTTCGATCTGTTTCCTCAGGCAAGGGAAACAAAAGCAAAATAGTGAGACTACCTCAAACTAAAAACCTTTTTCACAGCAAAAGAAACTTATCAACAGAAAGAAAATCTTGCCTACGTAATGGAAAATGATATTTGAAAATAATATACCTGACAAGGGGTTGATATACAAAATATACAAAGAACTCATACAAGTCAACATCAAAAAATGAAAACAGGGCTTCCCTGGTGGCGCAGTGGTTGAGAGTCCGCCTGCCAATGCAGGGGACATGGGTTTGTGCCCCGGTCCAGGAAGATCCCACATGCCGTGGAGCGGCTGGGCCCGTGAGCCATGGCCGCTGAGCCTGTGAGTCCGGAGCCTGTGCTCCACAACGGGAGAGGCCACAACAGTAAGAGGCCTGCGTACAGTAAAAAAAAAAAAAAAAAATCTGATTAAAAAAATGGGCAGAGGACCTGAATAGACATTTTTCCAAAGAAGATATATAGATTGCTAACAGGCACATGAAAAGATGTTCAACATAATTAGTCATCAGGGAAATGCAAATCAAAATCATCATGAGATATCACCTCACACCTGTTAGAATGGCCATTATCAAAAAAGACAAGAAAAAAGAAGTGTTGATGAGGATGTGGATAAAAGGGAACCCTTGTTCACTGTTGGTGTGACTGTAAGTTGGAGCATCCATTATGGAAAACAGTATGGGTTCCTCAAAAAATTAAAAATAGAAGTATCATACAATCCAACAATTCCACTTCAAGATATTTATTGGAAGAAAAATTGAAAAGATATATGCACCCTTATGTTCACTGCTGCATTATTTACAATAGCCAAGATATTGAAGCAACTTAAGTGCCCATCAATTAATAAATGAATAAAGAAGATTAAATAGATAGATGATAGATAGATGGATTGATGTGGTGGAATATTACTCAGCCATAAAAAAAGAATGAAATCTTGCCATTTGTAATAATATGGATGGACCTAAAAGGTATTATGTTAAGTGAAGTAAGTTAGACAGATAAAGAAAAATACTGTATGTTTTCACTTATATGTGGAATCTAAAAAGAAAAACAAATGAACAAATGGAAACAGTTATATATACAGAGAACAAATAGGTGATAATTAAAGAGGAGGAGGTTTGGGGAAGGAGAGAAATAGGTGAGGGAGATTAAGAGGTACAAACTTCCAGTTACTCCAATATAAGTGACTGGTATGAAATGTACAGTGTGGGGAAAATAGTCAATAACTATGTAACATTCTTCTGTGGTGACAGATAACTTAAATTATAATGGTGATCATTTTCAAATGTATAGAAATATCTAATCACTATATTGTGTTCAAGGAACTATCAGAGTGTTGGAAGCCACTTATACTTCAAAAACAAACAAACTCATGGAAAAAGATCAGATTTGTGATTTCCAGAGGAGGAGGTGGGGGAGAGGGTAGTTCAAATGGTACAAAGTTCCAGTTATAAGATATATAAGTATTAGGGATGTAATGTACAGTATGATAAATATAATTAACACTATATTATAAATGAAAGCTAAGAGAGTAAATTCTGAGAGTTCTCATCACAAGGAAAAAAAATTTCTATTTCTTTAATTTTGTATCTATATGAAATGATGAATGTTCACTAAACTTATTGTGGTAATTATTTCATGATGTATGTAAATCAAATCATTATGCTGTACACCTTAAACTTATACAGTTCTATGTGTCAGTTATATCTCAATAAATCTGGAAGGAAACAAAAAGAATACTGTCTACCTTTTGGAAAGTGAAATACATGAAGCTATAGTCATCCAACTTCTGCTATCTGTCAGGAGCAGGATTTCTGGGAGTTGGAGGAGGTCAGTGTATTTAACTGGAAAATACTACCCCAAAGTCGCATTACCACAAAATACAAGATGTTATGTATAAATGACATTTCACAACTTCAAGATTAAAAAACTACCTAAATATGGTGTCCCAGATGTCTCACTTTCACTTCTCACCTGTCAGTGTTCCAAAGAACTGATCAGAAGCTATTTCTACCACTAAATTTGGGGGGACTGATGATGTAAAATTCCTTTCAGAGCACTGTCACCAAGGTGATCCAAAAAATTTAATTCAGTATATCTTAAAGGCTTTGTGATTTAAAACATCTCAAAACTTGCCTTCAATCAGTAACAGTGATGAGAAAAAAAGTATTTGCCTCACCAATTACCTGACTTCAGGCAGTTTCAGTTTGTAACATCTCTTTTTCTTTTTTTTCACTTTCAGTAAAAATAAAGTAAAACAGCCATTTTAAAAGGACATTTTGATAGTATGTTATTTGTGATTGAGACTAATTTGTTTTAAAAATTGTTGTATTTACTTCTAGTAATAATTAATTGGAAAAGAAAATGCTGGCAAAAAAGAAAAAAATATATGTATAAATAAAACAGTTTGGGGTTATACCCTACTGATGTCTATTCGAGAAAAGCAAATCCCAAAGCAGTCAGTCTTTTAGAGTCTTTGGACAGCCCAATCGAAAGGAATACAAAATGTATTGTCCAACTGGCTCATTCAGAAACGACTGATCCTTAGACAACAAGAAGATAACATGTTTAGCAAAGCCACATTCTATTATTTTAAATTCTTAACTTATTTTTCAACATATTTAGAAGATAATACGTTACTTTCTTTAAATGGACTTGGATTCCCAGAGCTGTTTCGTCAAACCCTTAATAACATTTACCTCTCTGAATTCAAGATGATTTACCTTCTAAGACAGAAACTGGTAGAAGGAAGCCAGTGTTTGTGAAGGAGTGCATTGTACTTTCAAAAGATGTTTCTTCTCTAATTTTATGATTCTGATGCAGCCTCCTTGACAGCCTGACTTCCCTGATCATGGATTCCAGTCTAGGGCTATAGTTTAGTGCCCTTGCAAACTGCTGGTAAACAGTGAGCTAACAATGAATTTCTACTTTGGAGATAAGGGAATGAAACGTTTCCATGAGAATTCTAATAGCCACAGGAAAACACAATAGCATGAGTAATCTTTAAAACCACAATTTCAGAAGATTGCTAAATTCTATCAAATAATAAAATTCCATTCTGAAAATCAAACCACAGAGAAGGTAAACAATTCCACTATAAAGTAAACAGTACAGCTTACTGTATATTTGAAAGAATGAGAGATTTGATTTTGAGCTATACAGGCCTGAATGTGTATTCCCAAAATGATAAAAAAAATCAATCTCCCATTTTGTGTTACCTATCTAAATGACTTTTAACAATTATAGATAAAAATTAAAATTATTGGGCTTCCCTGGTGGCACAGTGGTTGAGAGTCCGCCTGCCGATGCAGGGAACACGGGTTCGTGCCCCGGTCCGGGAGGATCCCACATGCCGTGGAGCAGCTGAGCCCGTGAGCCATGGCCGCTGAGCCTGCGCGTCCGGAGCCTGTGCTCCGCAACAGGAGAGGCCAAAGCAGTGAGAGGCCCACGTACCGCAAAAAAAAAAAAAAAAAAAAAAAAATTAAAATTATTGGGGCTTCCCTTGTGGCGTGGTGGTTGGGAGTCCGCCTGCAGATGCAGGGGACGCGGGTTCGTGCCCCGGTCTGGTAGGGTCCCACATGCTGCCGGGCGGCTGGGCCCATTGGGCCTGCACGTCCGGAGCCTGTGCTCCGTGGCAGGAGAGGCCACAGTGGTGAGAGGGTGCGTGCCGCAAAAAAAAAAAAAAAAAAAAAATTAGAAGTATTTGCATTGTTGAAGCTTTTCAAGTACAATTCTGAGTTTTCAGTTATTTTCCTAAACAGTTTTGCAATATTTATTTGGTTTCATAACTAAAGGTAACATAAATAATCAGTGTTGGAAATGGTTCAGAATAACTCTTTTGTATTTCTCCATGTCTTGCAAGTGAGGCACTGACTTACCATTGTTCCTTTGTTTTCAATGATGATTGTAGTGTAAATGGCTTTGGAGGATATAGATAGCATTCTTTTCTGGAGCAAAATGCAGGCATACCTACTATCAAGTATGAAAGATTCCAGATCTTCAAGCTCAGAGTTCTTTTCCTGCAATTCAACCCACGCACTCTGTATGCAGTAATCATCTGACCCTTTGGGGCTTGGGAAACCAGCTCAGAAATGCTGATACTCTGACTACTGCTAATGCTGAGTAGTAAACTGTCTTTTGTCCCTGACCCAGGAATTTCATGTCCTCTACTTGTATTCATGAAATGTGTCAGGCAAACTTTCAAGCTTATGAGTAAAATATCAAACCCTTCGTAGTTGTTGACAAGCAGGTGTGTTGCACTGAAGATGGGTCTCAAACAACTAGTTGGACTTAGTACAAGTTAGCAATGAGCCTATCATTTTATTGGGTTAGAATAGAGATAGCCAACTTTTTCTTAATGGTCTTGTTAATAAATATTTTAGGCTTCTGGGGTCTTACATTCCCTGTTGCTGCTACACAACTCTGCTATTATAGTACAAAATCACCATAGATAATATGTACATGAATAAGCATGGCTGTATTCCTATAAAACTTTATTTGTAGATACTTAACTTTGAATTTTCTATAATTCCACATGTAATTAAGTATTATTTTTCTTAAATTTTTTTCCAACCGTTTAAAAAATTTAAAACCGCAATTAGCTCACAGGTTGTATAAAAGCAAGTGTCAGGGTGAACCAACCACTGGAATAGAAAAAGACTGTCAAAAAAAATTAAAGATATTAGTTTATTTGTTGTTCTTTCTGTTTTAATTGATCTGGAAGAACCATAAGCACATGGAGCATTTGGGATAGGAAATATTTTTATAAGTAGAATATAAAAATTTATTTTCACTTAACCCTTCATTTTCCAACCTCAGATTCTAATGTTCAGTTTGTCTGTTTCATAATCTAGAGTGCTATATGAATGAGAAGGAAATGTACCACTAAAAGGACAATTATTGGCATTTAACATTTCAATTTCCTTTGAACTGTAATGATTTTAATAATTTTAGCACTATTTTTGCATATATTCTTTTAGTCTTCCATGAAACCTTCTCACTGGTAGGCATCATGTCTATGATTAGTTGGTGATGCTTTACAAAGCCTCGTGCCCATAAAGAACAGAAGAAACAAACAGATTTCTTTGCCATGTTATATTATATTACATTTTATTCTTTACTCAAAGCCAAAAATTATTTAAACCACTTCAATAACTTAAAGAAAGCACCTAGTACAGTGCCTGGCAGTTAGTACAGGCCCAATATGTATTATCTTGTTGGCTATTAATAAATGTCAGCTTTATTATTAATATTACCTTGAAGTTAGACTCAAGTTTATCTGAACTGGGTCATGTAGGATTTTCCACATCTTTCATTTACACAAACAAGAAAGCAAAGTGTACACTCATTTGCATAATGCTTGAGACTGAATTTGGATTCATACCTATATGAAGTTTGCTTTGGTGAAAATGGATATCTCTGTTTCTTCTCAAGGAAGGAATTTATAAATAATTAGCAAACATTGAATGAGTGAGTGAGTGAAACTGTCACCATCAACTTGACCTTAAGTTCACTGACTAACCCAGAACGTAGGCTTCAAGGGGCAGATTTCATAAAGACCATTAAACTAGGTAGCTGTGTTTTACTTCTCTGTTTAAATTATGAAGGTTTTTTTTTTCATCATGAATACAGATTAGAGAATGATCCAGTAGAGCAAGACCCCACAGTTTGACCCTAATCAGCACCAGATAATATCCTTGAGTGAATATATTACCTAATTTGCTGCATAATACCGACAGAGCAATACACAAGTCTCAAGTCAACACTCGGCTTTGCACTTCTCACACACACATTCTTTCAATCTAGACAGTATTTTTAGTCAGAACTTAAGATTTTCTGCAGTTTTGGAAGGAACCTATTCTTTATAAATCAATGTTAGACTAATAACATTAGCTATTTGCCAGAAGAGTTATAACCCTATTGTAGCTTGGTTAACAACAAACACTTTGGTAATTTCTTAGGAAAAATATTTCCTGTTGACCATTTAAAGCCAAATTTTGAGTTGCTTTCCCCTCTGGATTAAATAAATACTATTAGTTTTTCAACTGTGTACAATAAATATGGATTTCAAGACTCGTTTGTCTGCATTTCTTAAAACATTTATGAACATTGAACAGATTAATTTGTTTTAAGAATATTTTTTTCATTTGAACACTTTTCCCAATGGTTTTTAACATGGATATTGTTCATCACATATTGAATAAAGCAACTTTTACTTTATTTAATGTCTTGACCCAAATCACATTGTCTCCATAAATATTTTACAGTCTGTGGGCAACGAAAGTGTGATTACCACAGTCACGTCTGCACTTGCAGGTAATACACTATAAAACATGGACTGTTTTCTCTCCTCCAGTTTTTGAGAGATGGAATTGGGGCCTGCATTTGCCCAAGTGGGTTTTTTTCTTTTTCTTTTTCTCTTTTTTTACACTAACTAGCTCCTTAGGGGTAAGATGTTGGAAACATGGGTCTGTGCCAAGTTACTGTCTCTATAAAATTCACAAAAAGAACAAGAAAACATTGCTCATTTTACTTCTTTCCAGCTTCTTTTCCCTGGAAAAAGAAATGTTGAGACTTTCACTATCCTGATAAACAGAATGAAACTACTCCACAACTGATTGGGAAGAAGTTGCACTGCCATGAAAAGAGCAAAATAAAATAAAATAAAATTGAAATATGTCTTTCTTTTGAAAGCTGGCAATCATCCCTCCTTTTAGCAGCTGATTTGTCACACACTTTGAAATTAAAGTATTTCATATAAACATCAATACTTTGGAAATATACTTAAAGAGATTCAAGAAAGATAATATGGTTTATAAATTCCGTAGGTCACCTTTTGCTCTTATAGTGCAAAAAAGCATTGATATCCTTGATGTCTCAGTGAAGGGCAACTATCCTGGATAATTAAACAGAGTGGGTTCTTGCATTAGTGCTTTTCTCCCCCACAACCCCAGAGTGGTGTAATCATTTTATTCCTGTTTAATTCTTATCTACTGAGGTAAACTAAATAAAATGTGTGTAATTAATAAAGGACTTCCCTAGATGTGTAGGAACCAAGCATCCCTTTCACAAAGGAACCCCTTTAGCCTTTGTCTCCATTAATTAATGGGCAGTCTATCCAGAAACTACCCTGTCTAAATACTTTTAAAAGTAATAGAGAAATAGCAGAATGAATACACATTTATACATTTATGCTTTTTCTGTTGTCTCACAATAAAATAGCTATGTCACGTGTGTATGAGATAATCACAAATTGTCCTGCGAATTTGTGTAAGTATGCAGAGGAAGCTTGACTATGATATTTTATAAATGATATAACATGGAGGAGCTTCAAGATGGCAGAAGAGTAAGACGCGGGGATCACCTTCCTCCCCACAGATACATCAGAAATACATCTACATGTGGAACAACTCCTACAAAACACCTACCGAACTCTGGCAGAAGACCTCAGACCTCCCAGAAGGCAAGAAACTTCCCACGTACCTTGGTAGGGTAAAAGAAAACAGAAAAAAACAATAGGGACAGGACCTGCAACAGTGGGAGGGAGCTGCGAAGGAGGAAAGGTTTCCACACACTAGGAAGCCAATTCTCGGGAGGAGACTGTGGGTGGTGGAGGGGGGAAGCTTCGGAGCCACAGAGGAGAGTGCAGTAACAGGGGTGCAGAGGGCAAAGCAGAGAGATTCCGCACAGAGGATCAGTGCCAACCAACACTCACCAGCCCGAGAGGCTTGTCTGCTCACCCACCCGGGCGGGCGGGGGCTGGGAGCTGGGGCTCTGGCTTCGGACGTTGGATCCCAGGGAGAGGACTGGGGTTGACTGCGTGAACACAGCCTGAAGGGACTAGCATGCCACAGCTGGCCGGGAGGGAGTCCCAGAAAGTCTGGAGCTGCCAAAGAAGCAAGAGACTTTTTCTTGCCTCTTTGTTACCTGGTGCATGAGGAGAGGGGATTAAAAGCGTTGCTTAAAGGAGCTCCTGAGATGGGCGCGAGCTGCAGCTATCAGCGAGGACCCCAGAGACGGGCATGACATGCTAAAGTTGCTGCTGCCGCCACCAAGAAACCTGTCTGCAAGCACAGGTCACTATCCACACCTCCCCTCCCGGGAGCCTGTGCAGCCCACCACTGCCAGGGGCCCGTGATCCAGGGACAACTTCCCTGGGAGAATGCACGGCACGCCTCAGGCTGGTGCAACGTCATGCTGGCCTCTGCCGCTGCAGGCTCACCCCGCATCCATACCCCAGAATCCCCCAGGCCTGAGTGAGCCAGAGCCGCCAAATCAGCGGCTCCTTTTACCCTGTCCTGTCTGAGCAAAAGACAGACGCCCTCAGGCGACATACACGCAGAGGCGGGGACAAATCCAAAGCTGAACCCTGGAAGCTGTGTGAACAAAGAAGAGAAAGGGAAGTCTCTCCCAGCAGCCTCAGGAGCAGCGGATTAAATCTCCACGATCAACTTGATGTACCCTGCATCTGTGGAATAGCTGAATAGACAATGAATCATCCCAAATTGAGGAGGCGGACTTTGGGAGCAACGATACATATATTTTTTTCCCTTTCTCTCTTTTTGTGAGTGTGTATGTGTATGCTTCTGTGTGTGATTTTGTCTGTATAGCTTTGCTTTTACCATTTGACCTAGGGTGCTCTCTGGTTTTCTGGGGGTGTTTTTCTTAAAAATTTTTTCTTAATAATTATTTTATATTTTTTATTTTAATAACTTTATTTTATTTTACTTTATTTTATTTTATCTTCATCTTTCTTTCTTTATTTTTTCTCCCTTTTATTCTGAGCCATGTGGAGGACAGGCTCTTTGTGCTGCAGCCAGGTGTCAGAGCTGTGCCATGGAGGTGGGAGAGACGAGTCAGGACACTGGTCCACAAGAGACCTCCCAGCTCCACATAATATCAAATGGTGAAAATCTCCCAGAGATCTCCATTTCAATGCCAAAACCCAGCTCCACTCAATAACCAGTAAGCTACAGTGCAGGACACGCCATGCCAAACAACTAGCAAGGCAGGAACACAACACCATCCATTAGCACAGAGGCTGCCTAAAATCATAATAAGGCCACAGACAACAAAAAACACACCACCAGACCTGGACCTGCCCACCAGACAGACACGATCCAGCCTCATCCACCAGAACACAGGCACCAGTCCCCTACACCAGGAAGCCTACACAACCCACTGAACCAACCTTAGCCACTGGGGACAGACACTAAAAACAACAGAAACTACCAACCTGCAGCCTACAAAAAGGAGACCCCAAACACAGTAAGTTAAGCAAAATGAGAAGACAGAGAAACACACACCAGATGAAGGAGCAAGGCAAAAACCCACTAGACCTAACAAATGAAGAGGAAATAGGCAGTCTACCTGAAAAAGAATTCAGAATAATGATAGTAAAGATGATCAAAAATCTGGGAAAAAGAATGGAGAAAATACAAGAAACGTTTAACAAGCACCTAGAAGAACTAAAGAGAAAACAGTGATGAACAACACAATAAATGAAATAAAAATTCTCTAGAAGGGATCAATAGCAGAATAACTGAGGGAGAAGAATGGATAAGTGACTTGGAAGATAAAATACTGGAAATAACTAGTGCAGAGCAGAATAAAGAAAAGAGAAGGAAAAGACTTGAGGACAGTCTCAGAAGCCTCTGGGAAAACATTAAACACACCAACATTTGAATTATAGGGATCCCAGAAGAAGAAGAGAAAAAGAAAGGGACTGAGAAAATATTTGAAGAGATTATAGTGGAAAACTTCCCTAATATGGGAAAGGAAATAGTTAATCAAGTCCAGGAAGCACAGAGAGTCCCATACAGAATAAATCCAAGGAAAAACACACAAAGATGCATATTAATCAAACTATCAAAAATTAAATACAAAGAACAAATATTAAAAGCAGCAAGTGAAAAACTTCAAATAACACATAAGGATTCCCCATAAGGTTAGCAGCTCCTAAATGCTCCAAATAATAGACTGGCTGAATGGATACAAAAACAAGATCCATATATGTGCTGTCTACAAGAGACCCACTTCAGATCTAGGAACACATACAGACTGAATGTGAAGGGATGGAAAAAGTTATTCCTTGTAAATGGGAATCAAAAGAAAGCTGGAATAGCAATTCTCATGTCAGACAAAATAGACTTTAAAACAACAACTATTACAAGAGACAAAGAAGGACACTACATAATGATCATGAGATCAATCCAAGAAGAAGATATAATAATGGTAAATATTTAAACACCCAACATAGGAGCACCTCAATACATAAGGTAAATACTAACAGCCATAAAAGGGGAAATTGACAGTAACACAGTCATACTAGGGGGCTTTAACACCCCACTTTCACCAATGGGCAGATCATCCAAAACGAAAATAAATAAGGAAACACAAGCCTTAAATGATACATTAAACAAGATAGACTTAATTAATATTTATAGGATATTCCATCCATAAACAGCAGAATATACATTCTTCTCAAGTGCTCATGGAACATCCTCGATATAGATCATATCTTGGTTCACAAATGAAGCCTTGGTAAATTTAAGAAAATTGAAATCATATCAAGTATCTTTACCGACAACAACGCTATGAGACTAGATATCAATTACAGGAAAAAATTTGTAAGAAATAAAAAATACATGGAGGCTAAACAACACACTACTTAATAACCAAGAGATCACTGAAGAAATCAAAAAAGAAATCAAAAAATACCTAGAAACAAATGACAATGAAAACAAAATGACCCAAAACCTATGGAATGAATCCAAAGCAGTTCTAAGAGAGAAGTTTATAGCAATACAAGTCTACCTTAAGAAACAAGAAACATCTCAAATAAACAACCTAACCTTACTCCTGAAGCAATCACAGACAGAAGAACAAACAAACAAAGAAAAACCCCAAAGTTAGCAGAAGGAAAGAAATCATAAAGATCAGATCAGAAATAAATGAAAAAGAAATGAAGGAAATAATAGCAAAGATCAATAAAACTAAAAGATGATTCTTTGATAAGATAAAAAAAATTGATAAACGATTAGCCAGACTTATCAAGAAAAAAAGGGAGAAGACTCAAATCAATAGAATTAGAAATGAAAAAGGAGAAGTAACAATTGACACTGCAGAAACACAAAGAATCCTGAGAGATTACTACAAGCAACTATATGCCAATAAAATGGACAATCTGGAAGAAATCGACAAATTCTTAGAAACGCACAACCTTCCAAGACTGAACCAGGAAGAAATAGAAAATATGAACAGACCAATTACAAGCACTGAAATTGAAATTGTGATTAAAAATCTTCCAACAAACAAAAGCCCAGGACCAGATGGCTTCACAGGCGAATTCTATCAAACATTTAGAAAAGAGCTAACACCTATGCTTCTCAAACTCTTCCAAAATATAGTAGAGAGAGGAACACTCCCAAACTCATTCTATGAGGCCACCATCACCCTGATACCAAAACCAGAAAAAGATGTCACAAAGAAAGAAAACTACAGGCCAATATCACTGATGAACATAGATGCAAAAATCCTCAACAAAATGCTAGCAAACAGAATCCAACAGCACATTAAAAGGACCATACACCATCATCAAGTGGGGTTTATCCTAGGAATGCAAGGATTCTTCAATATACGCAAATCAATCAACGTGATAAACCATATTACCAAATTGAAGGAGAAAAATCAAATGATCATCTCAATAGATGCAGGGAAAACTTTCAACAAAATTCAACACCCATTTATGATAAAAACCCTGCAGAAAGTAGGCATAGAGGGAACTTTCCTCAACATAATAAAGGCCATATATGACAACATCATACTCAATGGTGAAAAACTGAAACCATTTCCACTAAGATCAGGAACAAGACAAGGTTGTCAACTCTCACCACTATTATTCAACATAGGTTCAGAAGTTTTAGCTATAGCAAACAGAGAAGAAAAAAAATAAAAGGAATCCAAATTGGAAAAGAAGAAGTAAAGCTGTCACTGTTTGCAGATGACACGATACTATACATAGAGAATCCTAAAGATGCTACCTGAAAACTAGTAGACCTAATCAATGGATTTGATAAAGTAGCTGGATACAAAATTAATGAACAGAATTCTCTGGTATTCCTATACACTAATGATGAAAAATCTGAATGTGAAATTGAGAAAACACTCCCATTTACCACTGCAACAAAAAGAATAAAATACCTAGGAATAAACCTACCTAAGGAGACAAAAGACCTGTATGCAGAAAATTATAAGGCACTGATGAAAGAAATTAAGGATGATACAAAAAGATGGAGAGATATACCATGTTCTTGGATTGGAAGAATCAACATTGTGAAAATGACTCTACTACTCAAGCAACCTACAGATTCAATGCAATCCCTATCAAACTACCAATGGCATTTTTCACAGAACTAGAACAAAAAATGTCACAATTTGTATGGAAACACAAAAGACACCATATAGCCAAAGCAATCTTGAGAAATAAAAATGGAGCTGGAGGAATCAGGTTCCCTGAATTCAGACTATATCACAAAACTACAGTAATCAAGACAGTATGGTACTGACACAGAAACATAAATATAGATCAATTGAACAGGATAGAAATCCCAGAGATAAACCCACCCACATATGGTTACCTTATCTTTGATAAAGGAGGCAAGAATACACAGTGGAGAAAAGACAGCGGCTTCAATAAGTGGTGCTGGGAAAACTGGACAGGTACATGTAAAAGTATGAGATTAGATCACTCCCTAAAACCATACACAAAAATAAGCTCAAAATGGATTAAAGACCTAAATGTAAGGCAAGAAACTATCAAACTCTTAGAGGAAAACATAGGCAGAACACTCTATGACATAAATCACAGCAAGATCCTTTCTGACCCACCTCCTAGAGTAATGGAAATAAAAACAAAAATAAACAAATGGAACCTAATGAGACTTAAAAGCTTTTGCACAGCAAAGGAAACCATAAACAAGACCAAAAGACAACCCTCAGAATGGGAGAAAATATTTTCAAATGAAGCAACTGACAAAGGATTAATCTGCAAAATTTACAAGCAGCTCATGCAGCTCAATAACAAAAAAACAAACAACCCAATCCAAAACTGGGCAGAAGACCTAAATAGACATTTCTCCAAAGAAGATATACAGACTGCCAACAAACACATGAAAGAATGCTCAACATCATTAATCATTAGAGAAATGCAAATCAAAACTACAATGAGATATCATCTCACACCAGTCAGAATAGCCATCATCAAAAAATCTAGAAACAATAAATGCTGGAGAGGGTGTGGAGAAAAGGGAACCCTCTTGCACTGCTGGTGGGAATGTGAATTGTTTCAGCCACTATGGAGAACAATATGGAGGTTCCTTAAAAACTACAAATAGAACTACCATATGACCCAGCAATCCCACTACTGGGCATATACCCTGAGACAACCAAAATTCAAAAAGAGTCATGTACCAAAATGTTCATTGCAGCTCTATTTACAATAGCCCGGAGATGGAAACAACCTAAGTGCCCATCATCGGATGAATGGATAAAGATGTGGCACATATATACAATGGAATATTACTCAGCCATAAAAAGAAACGAAATTGAGCTATTTGTAATGAGGTGGATAGACCTAGAGTCTGTCATACAGAGTGAAGTATGTCAGAAAGAAAAAGACAAATACTGTATGCTAACACATATATATGGAATTTAAGGGAAAAAAATGTCATGAAGAACCTGGGGTAAGACAGGAATAAAGACGCAGATCTACTGGAGAACGGACTTGAGGATATGGGGAGGGGGAAGTGTGAGCTGTGACAGGGTGAGAGAGAGTCATGGACATATACACACTAACAAACGTAAGGTTGATAGCTAGTGGGAAGCAGCCACATGGCACAGGGATATTGGCTCGGTGCTTTGTGACAGCCTGGAGGGGTGGGATAGGGAGGGTGGGAGGGAGGGAGATGCAGGAGGGAAGACATATGGGAACATATGTATATGTATAACTGATTCACTTTGTTATAAAGCAGAAACTAACACACCATCGTAACGCAATTATACCCCAATAAAGATGTTAAAAAAAAAAAAAGGACTCATGTACCTAAAGGTTCATTGCAGCTCTATTTACAATAGCCAGGACATGCAAGCAACCTACGTGTCCATCGATAGATGAATGGATAAAGAAGATGTGGTACATATATACAATGGAATATTACTCAGCCATAAAAAGGAATGAAGCTGAGTTATTTGTAGTGAGGTGGATGGATTTTGAAACTGTCATACAGAGTGAAGTAAGTCAGAAAGAGGAAAACAAATACTGTATGCTAACACATATATATGGAATCTAAAAAAAAGAAAAAAGAAAAAAAGGTCAGAAGAACCTAGGGTCAATATGGGAATAAAGATGCAGATCTACTAGGGAATGGATTTGAGGATCCGGGGAGGGGGAAGTGTAAGCTGGGACAAAGTGAGAGAGTGGCATGGACATATATACACTACCAAACGTAAAATAGATAGCTAGTGGGAAGCAGCCGCATAGCAGAGGGAGATCAGCTAGGTGCTTTGTGATCACCTAGAGGGGTGGGATAGGGAGAGTGTGAAGGAGGGAGATGCAAGAGGGAAGAGATATGGGGACATATGTATATGTATAACTGATTCACTTTGTTATAAAACAGAAACTAACACACCACTGTAAAGCAATTATACTCTAATAGAGGTATTTTTTAAAAAATGATATAACATTGTTCATGGAAAGGCAACGTGAAAAACTTCTACATAGTACCTTGTAATCACAATTAGATTTGTGTAGTGACTATTGTTTGTGCCCTTCCATGTCCTTCCTCCCCACTTCTTTCTTCCAATCATCGACCCTGCTTCTCTTGTGCATAGGTTGGACACATAGGCAAGGCAAAGCCTGGCTAGGATGAGAGCTGCAAGGGACAGGAACCAGTATTCAGCCAGCTTGATCAGAATTATTTCCCACGTGATTTTTCACACTGGTTCTGATGGAGAAAAAATCTCTTTCTTTGGGGTGTTCAAGACACTATAAAAATGCAAGTTTGGAGCTACAAGTGACTGAATCCCCTAAAGTGATTTCAGCCAGTCCAGGAAATTGAAGCTGACACATAAAGGAGCAAAGAGAAGAGATGAAGCAAAAGGAAATCTGATGGTACTTAAGTCCCCACTTCCATTTGTCCACAAAGCCAGCTCTACTCCTCACTTTCCCATAATCTGGTCATGTGAGGAAACAAATCCCTCATTTTAGCTAAAATATTTTGACTTGGGTTTCTTTCTTTTTCAGCAAAATAATCCTGAACAATGGATGGATGAATATAATTAGCTTCTGCCAGATGTCAATTTAGAAAGATTGAAAGTGCACCTGGCCCAAATCTCTCTTCCATCAGTTTTTCATGATACTAGGAAAACCTTGAGATTCTAGTTCAAGTGTAAATGTCCTCAATGCTTGTAATAAACAAGCATTAAGAAATTACTTCTGACTTCTGGCTTCAGGATGTCAGAATAAATACAATGTTATATATAAAACTATTAGAAGATTTTTAATTTATATGTGCTAAGGAATTTTATTTTTATAAGTTTAAGGGTCTCTGGGAGTAAGAGTGCGAACACAAGCTCTATCTTAAACAAAATCGAGTGTTGCCTATTGCACCAAATATAATAAATGACAAAGATAAAGATCAAGTAGAGGAACAGAAAGTCACTTGCAACTACTGATATCAAACAAAGAAAGAAGGAGCTAGTTCTCCAAAATAAGTCAAAATACCCTGAAGATGAAAACAAGGAAGCAAAAACACTTATTGAGATAATGATATTGAATGTATGGATTACAACTCGTAACTTGTTTAGGACTTCACTGACATGAAAAGAAGGAGGCAATGCTGAGCAGAATGAGGAAATGTATGGTCAGACTATTTTTGCTGGAACCAGTGTATACATGAGACATCAAAGAGGAAAGCTATTCTAAATTTCAAGCAGCCCTAGAGTTGCATATTTTTGTTGGCTGGGAATAAATAAAGAGTAAGACAATCCCCACCCCAATACACATACACATACACAAGAGAATCTTGAGCATGAGCCAAGAACATTAGCCCAGAACACCTCATTAGCCCCTCTCCTCCATGAAGCTCCTATAAATAAAAGATTCATGTAGAATTCTTATAATTCAAAAATGACTAATTAAAATTATCAAGGCAGTATCTATATACAAATATTACAAATAAAAGGATAAACAAATGGCAAAGAACAGTCAGCATTTTTTATATATATATATATGTATACACACACATACATACATATATATAAACAAAAAAATTACCATTGAGCAGTTAAAAACCATGATTAAATATCTTTCCATAAACTCAGTAGAAGAGCTTAGGAAAAGGAAAATAAAGCAATACATGAAGGATATATAAACACAAAGCAGCAAAAGCTAGGATAAGAAATGGAAGTGAGAACTAAAATCAAAGATCTTATTGTAGGCAACACAAAAGAGAACAAACACTGCTGATGATACAGTTAGACCTATGGATAGTTAGGAATGAGAAAAATGAACAAAAGTATATGGAAATGGGGCTTCCCTGGTGTTGCAGTGGTTAAGAATCCGCCTGCCATGCAGGGGACATGGGTTTAAGCCCTGGTCTGGGAAGATCCCACATGCCATTGAGCAACTAAGCCCCTGTGCCACAAGTACTGAGCCTGCACTCTAAAGCCCATGAGCCACAACTACTGAAGCCCATGCACCTAGAGCCCATGCTCTGCAACAAGAGAGGCCATGGCAATGAGAAGCCCACACACCACAACAAAGAGTAGCCCATGCTCGCTGCAACTAGAGAAAGCCCATGTACAACAATGAAGACCCAACACAGCCAAAAATAATTAAATAAATAAAGTAAAATAAAAATTCTTAAAAAAATGGAAATGAACTTAGATTTTAATTTTTTTAAAGAGATAATAGATATGAAGTATGACAAATGAGACAAAGGAGATTCAATATATGTATAATTGGTATTCCTGAAATATGAAATCTCAACAAATGAAATAGAAAAATATATTTCAAAGTTTTTACAAAAGAAAGATTTCCAGGAAAATATGCTTTTCAAATAGAAAAAAAAGCACACTATGTCCCAGATTGGGGAAAAGATGATACAAATGGTCATATCCTGGTAAAGAGGATAAACTTCAAATATAAAGATTCCCTTATGCATATTGGCAAAAAGATCAAATCATCTATAGGGAGAGAAATTCAGGTTAGCCTCAGATTTCTCCACAATAAACTTCAACCTGGAAATGAGTTGTACAAAGCCTTTAACTTTTCACAGAAAGAGTAATCACAGCAACTAATGGTAATTCTCCTTGCCTAGGGAAAGCTTTAGGAGGGTATGGGGGACTAGCATGGGAATTTGAAGGATTAGCAAAGCACTGTGGAAGTCAGAGTCACTTCTGGTTTCTGAACTGCCTTCTTGTTCTATTATTTTTAAGTTAAGAACCTGCTTGTTTCTCTCTCCGTTTCCATCATCTGTAATTTGGATGCTCAAGACACTGTAAAGATGCAAGTTTGGAGCTACCAATCACTAAATCCCCTATAGAGGTTTCAGCCAGTCCAGGAAATTGAAGCTGACAGATAAAGAAACACATAAATCCTGTAATTCTAGATAGGATTTTTCCCATTAGTTGTAAGAAGTGAACAAAATATACCTGTTCCTATCTAAAACAATCCTTATATTTCTACATGTGAATTCTAGCCTGGCCCCCTTATAGTCAATGTTTTTGCTCTTGCAAGTATACTTTTTTTTCCCCTGCATTATCATCTTTCTTTTTCTGTTGGTTCATCTCATCAACATTAAAACATATTGTCTTTTTTTCCCATCTGCATTTACTTCCTCATCCCTCTTTCTATCCTCAACCCACTTGTTAGATTTTTCTCCCAGCAAGCCACTGAAAACTCTCTGTTAATGTCTTCAACCACTTCCATCTTCCCAAATACAATCATCTGTCTCTCTTCACACTCTACCCTTTTGCCTAACAAAAATGATTACAGAGTCCACAGGGTGTATACCCTATTTTGGATTTATTGGGGTTAAATAGACTTCTGTGGGGATAACCTAAAGCAATTGCCTGTTAAAAGACCCACAGCCACAACAGAGTTTTCAAAATAATATTTATAAGACAAACTTAGCCTTGTTACTTTAAAACACAGTTCACTGAGAATGGTGTCAACAAAATGGCAGAATAGGAAGTCCTAGCCCTCTTTTCATTGTCTTACAGGAACTCTGATTTAACAATGTTCTATGGACCAACTAATTCTATGAAAACATAGTTCATTTCACAATTAGGGGCTCTACTTCTATTCTTGAAGTCTTCGTTGTTTAGTTTCTGTGTTTAAGCCAGGTATTTTTAAGCTGGTGCCTATTAGACCCCTTAAGAATTCACAAGTGGTCTTTAGAAAGACTGTCAACCCCCTTAATTCTTATGCAGATTTTGTATAAATTTACCAATGAGTATTATTTTTATGGGGAGAAGTCCCACAGCTTTAAACAAATTGACATACATGAATTAAAGCAAGGTTGGGGGGGCACCACAGTGCACATGAGAGCTTGTTTTTAAAAGTATAATGTCCTACTAGCCACAGCAATCAGACAAGAAAAACAAATAAAAGGAATCCAATTTGGAAAGGAAGAAGTAAAACTGTCACCATTTGCAGATAACATGATACTATATATAAAAAATCCTAAAAGTATCCCCAAAAAACTACTAGAAATATTAATGAATTAAGTAAAGTTGCAGGATACAAAATTAATATATAGAAATCTGTTGCATTTCTATACACTAACAACAAACTATCAGAAAGAGAAATTAAGAGAACAATCTCATTTCCAATTGTGTCAAAAACAATAAAATACCAAGGAATAAATCTAACAAAGGAGGTAAAGGACCTGCACTCAGAAAACTATAAGACATTGAGGAAATAAATTAAGGATGACACAAACAAATGGAAGAATATGTTGTGCTCATGGATTGGAAGAATTAATATTGTTAAAATAACCATACTACCCAAGGCAATCTACAGATTCAACACAATCCCTATCAAAATACCAACAATATTTTTCACAGAACTAGAAAAAATAATTCTAAAATTTGTATGGAAACACAAAAGACCCCAATTAGCTAAAAAAAATCTTGAGATGGAAGATCAAAGCTGGAGGTATCATTCTCCCTGATTTGAAACTATACTATGAAGCTACAGTAATCAAAACATTGTTGTATAGGCACAAAAACAGACACATAGATCAATGGAACAGGATAAAATGCTCAGAAATGAACACACATTTATAAGGCCAATTAATCCATGACAAAAAAGGCAAGAATATGCAATGGGGAAAAGATAGCCTCTTCAATAAATGGTGTTAGGAAAACTGGACAGCTACATATAAAAGAGCCAAACTAGACTACAGTCTCATACCATATACAAAAATAAACTCAAAATAGATTAAAGACTTAAATGTAAAACCTGAAACCGTAAAACTTCTAGAGGAAAACATATGTAATATGCTCTTTGACATTGGTCTTAGTAATATTTTTTTTGGATCTGATTCCTCAGGCAAGGACAAAAAAGCAAAAATTTAAAACTGGGACTACATAAAGCAAATCCTTTTGCATAGCAAAGGAAATCATCAACAAAACAAAAAGGCCACTTACTGAATGGGATAAGATATATCTGATAAGGGGTTAATATCCAAAATACACAAAGAACTCATACAACTCAACATCAAAAAACAGACACACACAAACACACACACACACAAAAACAAATTAAAAAATGGGCAGAGGACCTCAATAGATATTTTACCAAAGAAGACATACAGATGGCCAACAGACACATGAAAACATGCTTAACATCTCTGATCTTCTGGGAAATGCAAATCAAAACCACAATGAGAGGGGCTTCCCTGGTGGCACAGTGGTTGAGAGTCTGTCTGTCGATGCAGGGGACATGGGTTCATGCCCCGGTCCAGGAAGATCCCACATGCCAAGGAGCGGCTGGGCCCATGAGCCAGGCTGCTGAGCCTGTGCATCTAGAGCCTGTGCTCCGCAACAGGAGAGGCCACAACAGTGAGAGGCCTGCACACCACAAAAAAAAAAAAACAAACAAAAAAAACAATGAGATATCACTTCACACCTGTCAGAATGGCTATCATCAAATAGACAACACATAACAAGTGTTGGTGAGAATGTTGGAGAAAGGGTAACTCTTGGGCTTCCCTGGTGGCACAGTGGTTGAGAATCCTCCTGCCAGTGCAGCGGACATGGGTTTGATCCCTGGTCTGGGAAGATCCCACATGCCAGTGAGCAGCTAAGCCCATGCACCGCAACTACTGAGCCTGCTCTCTAGAGCCCACGAGACACAACTACTGAGCCCTCGTGCCACAACTACTGAAGCCCATGTGCCTAGAGCCCGTTCTCCATGACAAGAGAAACCACCACAATGAGAAGCCCACACACTGCAATGAAGAGTAGCCCCCACTTGCCTCAACCAGAGAAAAGCCCATGCAGAGCAACGACGACCCAACACAGCCAGAAACAATAAATAAATAAAATAAAATACTAAAATAAATAAATCTGTTAAAAAAAAAGGGAGGAACTGTTGTGCACTGTTGGTGGGGAGGTAAACTGGTGCAGCCACTATGAAAAACAGTATGGAGATTCCTCAAAGAATTAAAAGTAGAACTACCATATGATTCAGTAACTCCACTTCTGGCTTTTTTTCTGAAGATAACAAAAACACTAATTCAAAAAAAATATATGCACCCTTATGTTCATTGCAGCATTATTTACAATAGTCAAGATATGGAAACAACCTAAGTGCACATAGATAAATGAATAAAGAAGTTTTATACACACACACACACACACACACACACACACACACACACACACATATGCACAATGGAATATTACTCAACCATAAAAAAGAATGAAATCCTGCCATTTGCGACAACATAGATGGACCTAGAGGGTTTTATGCCAAGTGAAATAAGCCAGAGAAAGACAGATAACATATGATTCCCTTATGTGTGGAATCTAGAAAACAAAACAAATGAACCAGCATAACAAACCAGAAACAGGCGTATAGATACAGATAACAAACAGAAGGGTGCCAGAAGTGGGGTGCTGTGAGTGAAATGGACGGAGGAGATAAAGAGGTACAAAATTCCAGTTGCAAAATAAATGAGTCATGGGAATGAAATGTACAGCATGGGGAATACAGGCAATATTAATGTAATCTCTTATGTAAATATCTTACGGTGACAGAGGGTAACTAGACTAATCATGGTGATCATTTTGTAATATATAGACACATTGAATCACTTTGTTGTGCACAGGGAACTAACATAGTGATGTAGGTCAATTATACTTCAAAAACAAACAAACAAACTCATAGAAAAAGAGATCAGATTTATTACTTCCAGAAGTGGGGGGTGAGGGAAGGAGGCACTTGATGAAGGCCATGAAAAGCTACAAAATTCCAGTTATAAGATAAATGATTACTGGGAATGTAATGACTACAAACATGATTAATATAATGAACACTGCTGTATGTTATATATGAAAGTTGTCAAGAGAGGAAATCCTGAGTTCTCATCACAAGGAAAAAATTTTTCTCTCTCTCTTTTATTTTGTATCTATATGGTATGATGAATGTTCACTAAACTTATTGTAGTAATCATTTCATTGTGGTAATCAGGTCAAATCATTAAACCTATACAGAGCTGTATGTCAATTATATCTCAATAAAACAGGAAGAAAAAATATAAGATACTAAAAATATTATTGTGCCCTTTCTTACAAACACTTTTGACCCTTTGTGTTAAAAAGGCAAACTTACAGAGGGATCATTTCTACAAATGAAACATTTTAATGGCCTGAAGGATTTAGTTATGTGAGGTGTCTTAGCAGAAGGAACAGAGACATGCTTTAGAAGTGAAGGTAACTGGTGCTCATGTGCTGCCCATTAGCTGGGCTGGTCTGGGCTATGGAGTTTTATTTCGCTGAGACTGAAATTTGGAGATCCAGCAACAGTCTTCTGTCCTCTTTCCTCTCCCTTTATCTCAAAACATTATTTGAGAAATAATTGTTATTTAGTATGGAGAATCAGCCCCACTTCCCCAATCAATGTCTTTCTCTCTGCCAAGAGTGGGGGAGGACTTGCTGGGTTTGGCAGCTGTCAGCCCATCATTATTGGCTCACTGTCCCATCTGCACTCCTTAGACTGGTGCAGTCACAGGGGTTTTACCCAAACAGGCTCCCAGGGGTACAGTAACATACCTCTTGATTTGGCCATGAAGTTATATTTGTGATTATTAATAGACAAGATAAGAGGCTAGTGCTCTATTCATCCATGTTAGAGATAATTATTCAGTTTGAGCTAAGCTGATTAGAATACTGATAGGTAACCACACCATGTTTATAGCTACAGCAAGCAGTGGCCAAGAGCCTTGACACAGTGCTGCCATTTGGGTTTATCAGATAGGAAAGAAGGGCGGGGGGAGAAGAAGAAGCTGCTTTGGTTGATTAGCAATGTGCTGCATGGGACCATTTATAATGAAGCATATCATTTAAATTTTCCTTTACAAATGAGTCCAACGTGCGTTGCAGGCTGCAGGCTCTGTTAATTGTCACAAACATTGCTTTTTTTTTTTTTTAACATTATTAGCTCTTTGGCAAGATCTCCATTGTTGACTAAAAACTTGGCATGACCAGGGTTTGCTGAATAATTTAGGTGGTTGGCAGCTGGAGAAGGAGAACACACACATCTAGGCAGACAGACATGCTGCTTGAGCTCTTTATATAATAGGATTGTATACAAAGCAGAGTACAGTCGGCAGTGACTTCTGTGTCTGTTTATAGGTAAACACTGATGTTAGTTTTATAGGAAAACTGGAGGGATACTTCTCACAAATCGTATGCAGCATATGAGACAGATGCACTGGAGGACTGTTCAGATGACTCGGACCATCTCTGACTCTCACAGAATACGATTGCTAGAGTTTTCACACGCCAGTACATATGCTGCCTCTGTAGTGGGATGAGGCCTTGATTGCTGGACACAGCAGCACTAATAGGAGGTAGAGCCACCTAAAACCCTGAAAGCTTTCAAGCAGTAACATTCATGAGTCACAAAGACCATGAGACACACTCATTTACGAAGTGCATGTATATGATTATGGTTAGTGGGAGTGTACAACTACTGCCTTAGGTGGAAGGCAAAAAGCAAGGTCACAAATAGGACCACAAATATTTACTGCACACATAGGGCACTTTTGTGCATTAACCAGACCCACTGATTCTTCTTCAACTGAGCATGCTGTGTTATCAGAACTCTAGAAGATTCAAAAGACAAAAATTCAACACAAACTTTCTTAAGCCAACAGGATTTATCCACCCGTGTAAGTGCAAATGCAGAGGTAGAACTGGGTGGATAAAGACTCAAATGTTGATACCAAGATACTGGTTTTCTGCCTCTGCCATTGGAATTTTCTTCTTTTCATTCTCAAAAAGGTTCATCCTCTTGACAGATTGGCCACCACAGCTCCAGCCTCACATCACACCCTGTACAAAGCCAGTAAGAAAGAGTGAGTGAGAGGGTGCCAATTAAGGGTCTGAGATTGAGTCTTAAAGTTCTACTGACTAAACAGGATTACAGGTTCCTTCTTAAAGCATTCACCATAGAGCTGAGGGCAGGATTTGGGGAGAGCAAGATACCCAAATGAAAACTGGGAAGTAAGGATATTGGATAACCAAAAAAACCCAGTTAAAATAAAACTATAATGAGTACAGTTTCCCTTAGCTTGTTTTGTTTTAGGAGCCAAGGTCAATTTCTGCTTATCTGTCCTATTCCCTGACCTAAGGAAAGTTTTTAAATAACAAAATATATTCATGAAATACCTGGGCAGGTGTGTAGCCATAGTCAGACCTATTCCAGCCTTGGTGATACAGCAAGAACTAGACCCCCAGAAGTATATAACTGTGGTGCAGTAAAAATTGTCTTATAGAGTAGTAAGTTGAGTACTTGTGCACTGTCATGGCCACATCCCCAGCCTATAGGAAGTCAAGTAAGCCATCTTTGATCCCAAGCTTCATAGTGAATTCCTCTCTGGGCTAAACACACTGATCCCTGAACTTTAGGTGCTCCTCTGAGAGGAGAGGAAATGGGGAGCCTTTGAAAAGCTATGTCCATCCTCATTTTTTTTTAATCTGCTTGATTACTAGGTTAGGAGTAAATTGAAGTGAAAATGATGCTTATCTGAATCTGCGTCCTCTCTTTTCAACATTTTTATCAGGACCATGCTTTATAGTTTGCCTAACACATGGAAAATGTCACACCAGAGCTAAGCCAATTGACCTTTATCACAGTAGACTCCATGATCGTGGATTTACCCAACTGTACTAATCTGCCATTCGTGGAGCTTTCATAGGCAATAAGCAAATTCAAACTATGCAACTTCCAATAAACGGATCTGCTGCATGTTCTTACATGCAGAATCTTTCTTGATCTTAGCCTTTCAAGAGTTCTATTTGTTTTGTTTTGTTTTGCTTTGTTTCTGTTTTTGCGGTACGCAGGCCTCTCACTGTTGTGGCCTCTCCCATTGTGGAGCACAGGCTCCGGACGCGCAGGCTCAGCGGCCATGGCTCACGGATCCAGCCGCTCTGCGGCATGTGGGATCTTCCCGGACCAGGGCACGAACCCGTGTCCCCTGCATCGGCAGGCGGACTCTCAACCACTGCGCCACCAGGGAAGCCCCAAGAGTTCTATTTTTTAAAGAGCAATCTTTGATGACCAGGCAGATAGCCCTGTGACTTATATACCGGGACTGTCTCCCACCACGTTTAGCTCACTCATCTGCCTTTTCACAGGCTGCTAGCCCCACAGTATAACTTTACCAGTAAAGATTTAATAATCTTCTTCTGAACAATCAATTCTATATTAAGGTTTATGTAGAAAAAACAAATGATATGTAGATAGTGTAGGATTCTAATAGGACAAGATAAAAATGAGGGATATGATTGCTACTTCATATATATATATATATGTGTGTGTGTGTGTATATATATATATATCTCCTAAGTGTTCTTTATTGGTTTGAATCAAGGGAGAAGATACTATAACTGGCATGACAGAATCAAAAATATCAAGAAATTTTTAACTAAAATAATTAAAGGAAAAAATTTAAATATTAAAAATAAAACTGTGGGCTTTTATTCCCTTTGCTTTCCCAAATCTTCCCGTTCCTTTCTGGCTCCTTCATTCACTCCTTAGTTATTTATTTATTCACTTACCTGTTCATTCATTTTACACATTAGTTTTAAGCAATTGGTAGATGTCAAGCACTATATTGGATCCTGGGAATGAAAGACTAAAAATACACAATCCTAGTCTTCATGAGATTAAATCCAGTGAGATGAGACACACCAGTCAGTACTTGATTAAAATGCCTCTTAGCAAGAGTTACAAGAGGATTGTACAGACCTCTTATTGGAGGTATGGAATTGTCAGGGAACACTTGCTAGTGGAAGTGATGTCAAAGCCAAGTCTTAAAGTTCTAGTCATAGTAACTAAAGGTAGGAAGTTTACAAAGGACTGGGAGAAAGGAGGAATATCAGTTTTAGGAAAAGTCCAAAAAAGTATTCTTGAAGCCTAGAATGCTAAGAGTAAATGAAGCTGGAAAGGTAACCAGAATCAGGTCATAAAGGAATCTGAATACACCACTAATATGTTTGGATTTTTATCCTGAAAGATGACTCTGGAAGAAGAGTTCAGGGTAAAGATTGATTTAAGATGAGAGGCTGCAAGAGCAACTACATAAAATGATAAAAATATGAAAGAACTAAAACAATGGCAGTGAGGAGGTATGGAAGGACACAGAATCAAGAGATTCAAGGAGATAAGAATTGACAAGATTTAATTCATTCTTCCTTCTGTCAGTTTCCAGCTCAGGATATTTTCTTAGCTTGACTTTCTCTTCCACTTAATATTTCTAAAACTCACCAGCCTCTCTACTGTCAAGTATGTCTCTTTTGCACTTCCTCCAATTAAATGAAGGAAATATAGCTCATATATTTACCTAATAGCTTATTGACTATAGTACAACATTCAAAAAGTCTTTAAAACCACTCTCCTCAGTGTAAAAATCTCACAGATTTGAATATGCCACAGAACTCAAATGTTTTTGCGTAAGTAACACTGCCATTTTGCACAAATGGGGGTATCACTCAAACACAGGTCAACAGAGCTGTATGATACAGCAGACCTACACTTAGGTTCAGGTTGCTAGAACAGTGAACAAGTATTACCATGACGTCCTTGGGCTTCTCTATGGAAGTTCATTCTGGCTTCTAGAACTGCCAAACTGTAAAAGAAGAAGAATTAAAAATACACAAAAAAGCAAGATTTGCTTCCCTATGTATTGTGGTTATAAGTGTGGTTCTGCACCAACAAAAACAACAGGCTCAATATAAGGCAAACATTGGAATATCATTTCCAAAAATATGATTATTATCCTTGTGTTTCCAGAATGAACATCTGATTACTATTAAACTTTATTCTCCTGGAAAAATAATTCTCTCCAATCACATAAGCATTCTTGAATTATAGCCAAAGAAATATGTTTCAGTAGTTCCTTACAGTATACATTTGATTATGCATTAATGAATCAAACAAATCAATGTTTTAATAGACCATTAGATGACTTTTTCATGCATGCATCCATCCTTCTAAACATGCAATAAAATGAAGTCAGATCCACATTATGGCTGCAGATTAGAAGCATCACAACTCATAACTTTATCCAGATATAATTTTAAGTAAGTTTCAGGAAATATACATGCCAATGATACTGATGAATTTCAAAATTCTCACGCTTTTACCACTGTCATTTTACTCTACTCTGTCATCCCATCTTTGTTGTAACTAAGTGATGATATTGAAGTCACATGATAAGTTAACCAATGGACTTAGAAAACTATATATAAATAGCCAAGTAAAAAGGAAGTGTGTGTTCATAACCTTTAGTGAATAATTCATGGCATTTGGATGCATGAAATATTCTACTAACAAAATGTTGCAAGAGAAAGGAGATGAAAGAATTAGTATCTGTGGTTCAAGTGATTAAGAAAATGTTACTATAGACATTTGAGGCCCATTTTTCCTGCTTTGAAAAACTAACGTGAAGACCATATAAGACATTATGCAGATTTCAAATTGTAGTATATATTTGGAATGAAGCACAAGTCCTTCAAAGGCTCTTTTTAATATCCGACTCTCATTGTAAAATTGAAAAAGGATTGCATTTTATTTTTTTTAATTTTTATTTCATATTGGATTATAGTTGATTAACAATGTTGTACTAGTTTCAAGTGTACAACAGAGTGATTCAGTTATACATATACATGTACCTATTCTTTTTCAAATTCTTTTCACATTTATGTTATTACAGAGCATTGAGCAGAGTTCCCTGTGCTATACAGTAGGTCCTTGTTGGTTATCTAATTTAAATATAGCAGTGTGTACATGTCAGTCCAAAACTCCCAATGTATCCCTCTCCTCCTCCCTTTTCCCGCAACCCCGGTAACCATAAGTTGGTTCTCTAAGTCTGTGAGTCTGTTTCTGTTTTGTAAATAAGTTCATCTCTATTATTTTTTTAAGACTCTGCATATAAGCAGTATCATATTTGTCTTTCTCTGTTTGACTTACTTCACTTAGTATAATAATCTCCAGGTCCATCCATGTTGCTGCAAATGGCATTATTTCATTATTTTTAATGGTTGAGTAATATTCCATTGTATATATGTACCACATCTTCTTTATCCATTCATCTGTCAATGGACATTTAAGCTGCTTCCAAGTCTTGGCTAGTGTAAAGAGCATTGCAATGAATATTGGGGTACATGTATACTTTTGAACCATGTGTTTCTCTGGATATATTCCCAGGAGTGGGATTGCTGGGTCATATGGCAGCTCAGTTTTTAGTTTCTTAAGGAACCTCCATACTGTTGTCCATAGCAGTTGTACCAATTTACATTCCCACCAACAGTGTAGGAGGGTTCCTGAAAAAGGATTGCATTTGATAATCTGAATAAATGTTTTGTTAAACCCAGTTTTATTTTTTTTCTTAGAATAATTTTTTATTTATTTTATTTATTTTTGGCTGTGTTGGGTCTTCGTTTCTGTGCGAGGGCTTTCTCCAGTTGCGGCAAGCAGGGGCCACTCTTCATCGCGGTGCGCGGGCCTCTCACTATTGCAGCCTCTCTTGTTGCACAGCACAGGCTCCAGAGGCGCAGGCTCAGTAATTGTGGCTCACAGGCCTAGCTGCTCCGCGGTATGCGGGATCTTCCCAGACCAGGGCTCGAACCCATGTCCTCTGCACTGGCAGGCAGACTCTCAACCACTGCGCCACCAGGGAAGCCCAAACACAGTTTTATTTAAGTAGCAGCTTCTGGGGAGTTTGCTCCGAGCTCAGACTCCTGCTTCTCCACCACATCCATCTCCTACCCTCTACCTCTTGACCACTATAGTGTGACACACTGCCTTTGTCAGACCCTCTGAAGTAGTAGATTCCACCTGCCTCTTCACCCACCCCAGATGACCCAGATATAATCTTTGGGTGTGTATCTTTTTAAAAACAAAACCCCAATCATTCTAATGTGAAGCCCACTGTGAGAATCATTAGCAGTTCATTGACAACAGAGGCTCTGCCTGTTTTACTTGCCTCTTTAGCAAGGCCTAGGACATTGTAACATTCAAGAAATATTTGTTGAGTAAATAAATGAAATTGATTAGGAGAAGGAAGCAAAGGAAGAGGAATATAAAAAATTGAGGACTACCCAATCAATTGACAAACTGTTTTATTTCTCATTAATAAACATGTATTTTTTCTCATGTAGTAATGTCAACCCTTAGATCTTTGACATCACAAGAGCCTCTGGAGCATGAGATCCTTTTAATAAAGTAACTCCTCTTTGTTGTAAAATGTTCATGTAAAAAGAGATTCTTACAGAACCAGCAGTGTTACTTACTTTGATGAATCTCAAGATAAAGAGTGTAACAAGAGGCTCATAAAAAGTTTGCTCATGATGAAGTCCAAAAGCCTACAGCTACTACTGTACACATGATCTAGGATATCCAAGATGAAGAAACAAAGAAACTGGAGGTTGATTATCATATTCAAATAATTAAGACCCAATTTTTTGAAAAGGAACATAGCTGTCTATATAGCCATGATCTCTCTAGAAAAACATTCATATAAAATGATGAGGATCTTGAATAGAAAGAGAAACTTAAAAACATGATTGTAGAGAGGACCTTCAAGATGGCAGAGGAGTAAGACATGGAGATCACCTTCCTCCCCACAAATACATCAAAATACATCTACATATGGAAAAACTCCTACAGAACACCTACTGAAAGATGGCAGAAGACTTCACACTTCCCTAAAGCCGTGTGGCTGACAGGGTCTTTGTGCTCTGGCCAGGTGTCAGGCCTAAGCCCCTGAGGTGGGAGAGCTGAGTTCAGGACATTGGACCACCAGAGACCTCTCAGCCCCACTTAATATCAATCAACCAGAGCTCTCCCAGAGATCTCCATCTCAACACTAAGACCCAAATCCACCCAATGACCAGCACACTTCAGTGCTGGACAACCCCATACAAAACAACTAGCAAGACAGGAACACAATCCCACCCATTAGCAGAGAGGCTGCCTAAAATCATAATAAGTTCACAGACACTGCAAAACACACCACCAGACTCGGCCTTGCCTAACAAAAAGATGAGATCTAGCTTTATCCACTAGAACACAGGCACCAGTCCCCTCCACCAGGAAGCCTACACAACCCACTGAACCAACCATATCCACTGGGTGCAGACACAAAAAACAAGAAGAACTATGAACGTGCAGCCTGCGAAAAGGAGACCCCAAACACAGTAAATTAAGCAAAATGAGAAGACAGAGAAATTCACAGCAGATGAAGGAGCAAGGTAAAAACCCACCAGAAAAAACAAATGAAGAGGAAATAGGCAGTCAACCTGAAAATGTATTCAGAGTAATGATAGTAAAGATGATCCAAAATCTTGGAAATAGAATGGAGAAAATGCAAGAAACCTTTAACAAGGACCTAGAAGAACTGAAGAGCAAACAAACAATGATGAAAAACACAATAAATGAAATTAAAAATTCTCTAGAAGGAATCAATAGTAGAATAACTGAGGCAGAAGAAGGGATAAGTGACCTGGAAGATAAAATAGTGGAAATAATGACCACAGGGAAGAAAAAAGAATGAAAAGAACTGAGGACAGTCTCAGAGACCTCTGGGACAACATTAAACACACCAACATTCAAATTATAGGGTCCCAGAAGAAGAAGAGAAAAATAAAAAGGGACTGAGAAAATATTTGAAGAGATTATAGTTGAAAACTTCCCAAATATGGGAAAGGAAATAGCCACCCAGTCCAGGAAGCTCAGAGAGTACCATATAGGATAAACCCAAGGAGAAACACATCAAGAAACATATTAATCAAACTATCAAAAATTAAATACAAAGAAAAAATATTAAAAGCAGCAAAGGGAAAAACAATAAATAACATACAAGGGAATCCTCATAAGGTTAACAGCTGATTTTTCAGCAGAAACTCTGTAAGCCAGAAGGAAATGGCAGGATATATTTAAAGTGATGAAAGGGAAAAACCTACAACCAAGATTATGCTACCCAGCAAGAATCTCATTCTGATTCACAGAGAAATTAAAACCTTTACAGACAAGCAAAAGCTAAGAGAATTCAGCACCACCAAACCAGCTTTACAACAAATGCTAAAGGAACTTCTGTAGGTGGAAAACACAAGAGAAGGAAAAGACCTACAATAACAAGCCCAAAACAATTCAGGAAATGGTAATAGGAACATACATATCGATTATTACCTTAAATGTAAGTGGATTAAATGTTCCAACCAAAGACATAGACTGGCTGAATAGATACAAAAACAAGAACCATATATATGCTGTCCACAAGAGACACACTTCATACCTAGGGACACATACAGATTGAAAGTGAGGGGATGGAAAAAGGTATTCCATGCAAATGGAAATCAAAAGAAAGCTGGAGTAGCAACTCTCATATCAGATAAAATATACTTCAATATAAAGGCTATTACAAGAGACAAAGAAGGACACTACAGAATGATCAAGAGATCAATCTAAGAAGCAGATATAAAAATTGTAAATATATATGCACCCAACATAGGATCACCTCAATACATAAGACAAATGCTAACAGCCCAAAATGGGAAGTCAACAGTAACACAGTCATAGTAGGGGACTTTAACACCTCACTTTCACCAATGGACAGCTCAACCAAAATGAAAATAAATAAGATATACAAGCTTTAAGTGACATTAAACAAGATGGACTTAATTGATATTTATAGGACATTCCATCCAAAAACAACAGAATACACTTTCTTCTTAAGTGCTCATGGAACATTCTCCAGGATAGATCATACTTTAGGTCACAAATCAAGTCTTAGTAAGCTGAAGAAAATTGAAATCGTATGAAATATCGTTTTTGACCACACGTTATGAGACTAGATATCAATTGCAGGGAAAAAAAACAGTAATAAAAATGAAACCACATGTAGGCTAACCAATATGTTATTAAATAACCAAGAAATCACTGAAGAAATCAAAAAGGAAATCAAAAAATACCTAGAAGCAAATGACACTGGAAACATGATGATCCAAAACCTATGAGATGCAGCAAAAGCAGTTCTAAGAGGGAAGTATATAGCAATACAATCTTACATTAAGAAACAAGAAACATCTCAAATAAACAACATAACCTTACACCTAAAGCAATTAGAGAAAGAAGAACAAAAAAACCCCAAAGTTAGCAGAAGGAAAGAAATCCTAAAGATCAGATCAGAAACAAATGAAAAAGAAATGAAGAAAACAATAGGAAAGATCAATAAAACTAAAAGCTGGTTCTTTGAGAAGATAAACAAAATTGATAAACCACTAGCCAGACTCATCAAGAATAAAAGGGAGAGGACTCAGATCAATAGAATATGAAATGAAAAAGGAAAAATAAGAACTGACTCTGCCAAAATACAAAGGATCATGAGAGATTACTACAAGCAACTATATGCCAATAAAATGGACAACCTGGAAGAAATGGACAAATCCATAGAAAAGCATAACCTTCTGAGACTGACCAGGAAGAAATAGAAAATATGAACAGACCAATCACAAGCACTGAAATTGGAACTGTGATTTAAAATCTTCCAACAAACAAAAGCCATGGACAAGATGGCTTCACAGGTAAATTCTATCAAACATTTAGAGAAGAGCTAACACCTATCCTTCTCAAACTCTTCCAAAATAAAACAGAGGGAGGAACCCTCCCAAACTCATTCTACAAGGTCACCATCATGCTGATACCAAAAGCAGACAAAGATACTGCAAAAAAAGAAAACTACAGACCAATATCACTGGTGAACATAGAAGCAAAATTCCTCAATAAAATACTAGCAAACAGAATCCAATAGCACATTAAAAGGATCGTACATCATGATCAAGTGAGATTTATCACAGGAATGCAAGGATTCTTCAATATACGCAAATCAATCAATGTGATAAACCATATTAACAAGTTGAAGGAGAAAAACCGTATGATCATCTCATAGATGCAGAAAAGCTTTCGACAAATTCAACACCCATTTATGATCAAAACTCTACAGAAAGTAGCCATAGAGGGAACTTACCTCAACATAATAAAGGCCATATATGACAAACCCACAGCCAACATCATTCCCAATGGTGAAAAACTGAAACCATTTCCACAAAGATCAGAAACAAAACAAGGTTGCCCACTCTCACCACTATTATTCAACATAGTTTTGGAAGTTTTAGCCATAGCAATCAGAAAAGAAAAAGAAATAAAAGGAATCCAAATGGGAAAAGAAGTAAAACTGTCACTGTTTGCAGATGACATGATACTATATAGAGAGAATCATAAAGATGCTACCTGAAAACTGCTAGAGCTAATCAATGAATTTAGTAAAGTAGCAGGATACAAAATTAGTGCACAGAAATCTCTTGTATTCCTATACAATAATGATGAAAAATCTGCAAAAGAAATTAAGGAGACACTCCCATTTACCACTGCAACAAAAAGAATAAAATACCTAGGAATAAACCTACCTAGGGAGACAAAAGACCTGTATGCAGACAACTGTAAGACACTGATGAAAGAAATTAAAGATCATACCAACAGATGGAGAGATATCTGGATTGGAAGAATCAATATTGTGAAAGTGACTATACTCCCCAAAGCAATCTACAGATTCAATGCATTCTCTATCAAATTACCAATGGCATTTTTACAGAACTAGAACAAAATATTTCACAATTTGTATGGAAACACAAAAGACTCTGAATAGCCAAAGGAATCTTGAGAAAGAAACACGGAGCTGGAGGAATCTGGCTCCTTGACTTCACACTATACTACAAATCTACACTAATCAAGACAGTATGGTTCTGGCACAAAAACAGAAATACAGATCAATGGAACAGGATAGAAAGCTCAGAGATAAACCCACGCACCTATGGTCACCTTATCTTTGATTAAGGAGGCAAGACTATACAGTGGAGAAAAGACAGCCTCTTCTATAAGTGGTGCTGGGAAAACTGGACAGCCCCATGTAAAAGAATGAAATTAGAACACTTCCTAACACCATATACAGAAATAAACTCAAAATGCATTAAAGACCTAAATGTAAGACTAGACACCATCAACCTCTTAGAGGAAAACATAGGCAGAATACTCTATGACATAAATCACAGCAAGATCCTTTTTGACCCACTTCCTAGAGAAATGGAAATAAAACCAAAAATAAGCAAATGGACCTAATGAAACTTAAAAGCTTTTGCACAGCAACGGAAACCGTAAACAAAATGAAAAGATAGCCCTCCGAAAGGGAGAAATTATTTGCAAGTGAATCAGTGGACAAAGAATTAATCCCCCAAATATATAAACAGCTCATGCAGCTCAATATTTAAATAAATAAATAAACAATCCAATCAAAAAATGGGCAGAAGACCTAAATAGACATTTCTCCAAAGAAGATATACAGATCGCCAACAAACACATGAAAGGATGCTCAACATCACTAATCATTAGAGAAATGAGAATCAAAACTACAGTGAGGTATCACCTCACACTGGTCAGAATGTGGTCATCATCAGAATATGTACAATCAACAATAACTGCTGGAGAGGGTGTGGAGAAAAGGGATCTGTCTTGCACTTTTGGTGGGAATGCAAATTGATAGAGCCACTATGGAGAACAGTTTGGAGGTTTCATAAAATAGTAAAAATAGAACTACCATATGACCCTGCAATCTCACTACTGTGTATATACCCTGAGAAAAACATAATTCAGAAGGCGTCATGTAGCACAATGTTCTTTGCAGCACTCTTTACAATAGTTAGGACATGGAAACAAGGTAGGTGTCCATCAGAAGATGAATGGATAAAGAAGATGTGGCACATATATACAATGGAATATTACTCAGCCATAAAAAGAAATGAAATTGAGTTATTTGTAGTGTGGTGGATGGACCTAGAGTCTGTCATACAGAGTGAAGTAAGTCAGAAAGAGAAAAACAAATACCGTATGCTAACACATATATATGAAATCTAAAAACAAAATGGTTCTGAAGAACCTAGGGGCAGGACAGGAATAAAGATGCAGATGTAGAGAATGGACTTAAGGACACAGGGAGTGGGCAGGGTAAGCTGGGACGAAGTGAGAGAGTAGCACTGACATATATACACTACGAAATGTAAAATAGATAGCTAGTGGGAAGCAGCCGTATAGCAGAGGGAGGTCAGCTCGGTGTTTTATGATCACCTAAAGGGATGGAATAGGGAGGGTGGGAGGGAGACACAAGAGGGAAGGGATATGGGGATATAAGTATACGTATAACCGATTCACTTTGTTATACAGCAGAAACTAACACAACAATGTAAAGCAATTACACTCCAATAGAGATGTTAAATTAATTAATTAATTAATTAAAATATTCAAATCAAAAAAGAAGCATAATTATATATTCTAGTCCATTTGTGTTCCTTCCAGGAAGGTAAGTAGATGCCACCAAGAAAGAGTCTTAAAAGGAAAGGAGGAAAAAAAAAAAAGAAGGAAAGGAGGAGTAATAATCATGTTGAGAGTTAAACCCATCTATTTAATGTTTGTCACGTGTCAGGGACCTTGCTAAAACTTTGAATGTATTATTTCATTTGATTCTTAAAGTAACTGTGATAAATGTCACTACTCATCTTTGGGAGGCTAATTGACCTGCTGAAAACTTTATAGCAGTTAAGTGGTAGGAGTGGTTCTCAACCCAAATCTGTTGACAACAGGACCACACTCTCCACTTCTCTCTGCTTTATGCTCTCCTCCGAGGCCTCCAGGGATGTACTGTGTACCATATAAATTTCAAAACGAGTCTCAAGTGTACGTCCCTTTCTTGCAGGAACTTTTCTTGCATTCTTCTGTTACTGGGCTATGGGCCTGTTTGATCATGAGGGCTAATTCTTTTGAAATAGCTTTAATGCATAACAAAATCAAGAATTTTTATAGAGTTGATGATAGGTAAAACTAGCACAAACTGTTTTCTCATTTCACATATAAAACTTAAAAATCTAAGTAACTCAAGTGTTCTGATGATATTTGATTTTGTTCTGTTTCCATGAAATTAAAATGCCATCACAGGCACCAGCAGCTTCACTGGCTACTATGTTCCAGGCACTTCACTAGAGATTCTACATGTCTCATTTCTCATTTCACTTTCAAAATTATTCTTTTAATTATTGCCATTTTATTAGATGAGGGAGCTTGGACATTGAGAGGTTATGTAACTTGCTCAAGGTAAAACAGCTAGTAGGTGGCAGAGCCAGAATTCAAATACAGATTTGTCTTTCACTACACTAACTACCTCCCAAGAAACAACTGAATATTTCTGCATTAGACAACAGTGGATTCAATTTTTTTCTTGGACTTAATTAGTAATTTAAGAATCTTCTATTTTCCCAGTAACTGGTTCTTACAAATACTGCTCTTGACCCAAACAAGCAAAAAATGTTAGAACAGATCTTTGGGTTTCAGAAAAAGAATGTTAAGGTTGGAGGGAGGAAATACCTCCTTGTTTTAAAATACCAATTAAATAAGGAGATGCCAAGGTGCTTACATGCAATATGATGCTGTTCACGACCACTTGGCTCTGACCAGAGATGCTTTTCAGAGAAAAGCCAGTACTTGAGTAAAACATTTTTCATCTCATCACAGCCAAGCATTTTATTTTTTCAAGCAAAACCAAGTGCAATTTGTGTTTGTTTTTGAAATTATGATCTCTACTTTACAAGTGAAATTCCACACACCAAAGTGTGAGTTTATTTTGATAAAACCACATTTCAGATTCCACATGCAACTATAAAATCAGGACATGTGGTGTGGGGTTTTCATAAAAGTCAAAATCTGGTAATTAGCACCAAAACTGTTCTTTGAAATTTCAAAGTATTGGAGATAATAGAAATAAAAGCATATAGAAATGCCAAGAATTTCTGCTAAGAATTTCTTGCTAAGTCCTACCCAAATACCACAATGCACCAAGGTGACATACATTTTGAATCTATTATACCCTGCTTATTAAAAGAGAAAAGAAAAGACATGGACATATTTTTGCAACTATTTTATTTCTATAAAGGTTTTTGTTCTATAGAGAAGTAGAGCTTCACCAATGGGGAAACAATAATATAGACCTGAACACAGATACTGGCCTTTAGTCAGAAAAAGAAACATTACATAAAATATTTAAAGGTAGTTTCACTATATCCAAATAGGTATCTTGATGTGAGAGCAAAGAAATGACCCAACAAGTAACTTAAGTTGTATTACATGAGAAGAAACTGAAATCCCAAAGTCCCCAACCCCTTGACTGGTATTCATTTTTGTCCCTATTTGTAGTGTGCATGTGTGTGTATGTGTACATTTTAATTCTGACAGCTTTAACAGTAGTTAAAAAAAAAATAAAATAATAAAATAAAATAAAATCTACCTTGGCAAGTTTCCAGCCCAAATTGGTGACAGGATGCCTGATTCTGTTGATTTCAATAGCTGCATTACCTCCTATTCTCCAGTGCACCTCATGCCTATATTATTACTTAGTAGAAATGTAGTAGGATTTAATGTTTCAATACTTGGCGGTAAGTTACCCCAGCAGTTCTTAAACAGCAGCATACTGTATTTATTTGTATATGGCATTTAATCCAATGTATGTAATTCTATCTCCAAATTCAACATTTGTTGGCCATTAAATAGGGAATGATTCTAAGTCAAAACAGCAGTCAAAACAGGAACAATGTTGTATTATAGCTCGGATGTGAACTAAATAGTTGATACTAATTTTTTGGAAAGCAACCAATGTCTCTTATTTTGAATAATACACTCTATTTTTATAGAAAGTGAGTCAAACATTTAGTTATGTAGGAAAACCATTTTAAATACTCGGGGAGAATTGTAATGAAATACCCCAAAATAATTTTTTAGGAAATAATATCACCTATGAAACAAAGAGTAATGAAATACTGACATTCTAGTATATGTCTTAAAAACAACTAAATTATATCATCAATTTTAAGACATTTGATATTGTTAACGCAATTAATATTTTTATATGTATGTATGTATGTATTATATACAAATGGGGAAGTGACAGAATTTTGTTCGACAAAGAGAAAAGGTTTTAAACACCTAAAGGTTTTAAAGTTTTAAAAGTTACTTAGATTTGAAGATACAAAAATATAAAAATGATCTGCAGTTAGCCTTTGTGTAGCAAGATACAAATGTATTTACTTAAATAAAAAAGCCCAGATTATTTATGTTGTAGGTTCCAAATTATTGGTCCCACCCAAGTTGCACCATATTATCGTCTTGATACTGAGTTTGGACAAAATCATTTAGCCAGGCACTGGGCATGTGAAATTACGCTACCATCTGGGACTATGAGAACAAAATGTGGAGAGCCAAGGACCACCAGCCAAATGATGGTCCCACTGCCCAAAATTTCTTATGATGTCTCCAAGTGGCCTCGTGTGCGTAATATGCTCCTCTCCGACTGAGTCTGCACAGCACAGAGTGAGCAAATAGTCTGTGACAGCAAAAAATAAAAGCTGGTTTTGAAAACTCTTCTGCAGAGTAGGACATTACCACTGATTATCTTGGAAACTTGGACAAATCACTTCGCATTCTGGGTCTGTTTCCTTCTCCATAAAATAAAGTTGGATTAGGTGATCTTCTTGGGTTCAAGTAGCATTTCTTCAACACCTATTATATTAGGTGCTAGGAATGCAAAGAAGAATAAGACAGAATCTTGTCCTGCAGGAATTTACAGTCTAAAGGAGAAGTGATACTTATATAGATCATTTTGAGATAACATAGGGTTAAGGGAAACATTTTCACAAGGCTCTATAGGAATCTAAGTTTTCTTTTATGAATCTTTGCTAGTAATTTTTCTCAACACTTTTTCCTCTATAAGCAGAAATATTTCACACTTACCTCGGGCTGGAGGAGGGAATGTTAAAAAGATTTAGGGGAAGGACACGGGACAAGATCCATGGTTTGCTTCCAAGAAGAGACAAGGGAAAAAAATGGGAAAGGGAAGCCAAGAAAGCTCACATTCAAATGACTTAATTATCTCTCAGCTGGCTTGTGCAATGCTGAAGTAGTCTATCTGTCCAACTTGGCCTCTGAGCTACAAAGAAATTCTCTGTCTCCTCTCCCAATAAATACAACTTGTACACTCAACAAATGATCAGATAATTTTGGCAACCATTAAAGTGGTCAAAGAACCAAAAAGATGACCTTGTTCCAGCCAAAATGTAATGGACATTATTGATGATTTTGTATGTTTAGTAAATCTTTCCCCTTCCAACCATTTCATTTTCAAAATCCATAAACCCTTGGGGTTGAAATGCTAGTAAAATGCAGTTTTTGATATTCTGTAATTTAAGACTGCTGCATCTGACCCTTTTTCTTCAAAAAAACCAAATAACTGTGAAGAACTACCTGCACAGCTGTACATGCATGTATGCTTCACTCAGTTGGATTACTCCAAACAGTGATGTACACACTGATAATTTATGCTGCCAAGATTTTGAAGGTAAAAATAATACTTTAAGTAAGAAGATTGGAGGTTTTCCTGAAAATGGATTAGAATATAGCCTTTGTGATTTTCAATACTCTTTTCTTGCTGTGTGTTGGATTCAGTGCTTCAAAATGGGAAAATGTATATCTGAGAGTTGAAGGGAAAAAATATCCTTGCCAAGCAGATGTTGGCAAATTGCCAGCTGAAACAAAGTTGTGATGTTGGTGACAACAAGATTGGTTTCTAGAGGATATTTAGAAAGCAGAGAGTCTGGCTTTGTTATCATTTCCCTCAGGAAGGGGCTGGATGATGTGCTACAGCACATTACCAACTAGTATCTTGCTTCCAAACATCTGGATCCCTAGTCTCATCCATTTAAAAATGATTTACTCATTGTAGCTTGTTGTTTGTTGAGATTTCAGCCAAAAGAGAAAACATTCAGCCACCTCTTCTCCAGACATCCATTTCTTAGCTTACTCTACCAAAATTCTTTTAAAAGAAGATTCAAAAGATCTCACTTTTAAATTCTTATTTCTTCTTACAAATAAATCTAACATTTAAATTTCTATTGGTTGTTTTCTTAGAGTGTACCATTATCAAATCAATAGTAAAAGGAAATTCAAGCAAACCAAAACAATGAGTGTTTTTGCCTCAGTTACTCAGACAGTTAAGAGTGAAATATATTTAGGGCTTGAATTATACAGGCAATTGATTTGTATTTCACATTACTTTATTGGTATCGAACAATGGTTTACAACCAGGTTTTTACATCAGAACAATCTGGGAAATTTTTCAGAACAGATATACTCAAGCCCTAGCCCAAACCTATAGAAGCTGGTAAGACACAGGAATGTTTTATTGAAAAAAACTCTCAACCCTGGTTAAGAAACACTGGTCTAGATCTTCCCTGGTGGTGCAGTGGTTGAGAGTCTGCCTGCCGATGCAGGGGACACGGTTTCGTGCCCCGGTCTGGGAAGATCCCACATGCCGTGGAGCGGCTGGGCCTGTGAGCCATGGCCACTGAGTCTGCATGTCCGAAGCCTGTGCTCCACAACAGGAGAGGCCACAACAGTGAGAGGTCCGTGTACCACAAAAAAAAAAAAAAAAATAGAAACACTGGTCTAGAATTTGCTCCATGTAATATTAGGTGTTAAACACTGGGCACAAATTAGACTATGACTACATTCTATGTGTGTGACAAGGGAAGGAGTGGTAGATTGCATACATGAAAAATATACAAGAATTTACAGATTAATCATTAAAACAAGCACATGAGTTTGGCATAAGTACTAGATACAAGTTTAATATTTAAAATTAATAATATTTCTGTATACTAGCCACAAAGAGGTAGAAATTAGTTTTTAAAATTACAATTTTAAAGCATGAGAAGTATCAAATATCAATGAATAAATCCACTAAAAGATGTGAATAAAACTATAAAGCTATATTATTGAGACTATTAAAGAGATACAAATGAGTAGAGAGATACATCATTTTCAGACAGTGGACTCAATATTGTGAAAATGTCAAATCTTTCCAATTTGGTAAATATGATACTGTCTCAAAAAAAATTACAATAGATTTCTTCTTTGGGTGAGGGGTTGGGCAGGACTTGACAAACTGTTTCTAAAATACACAAGAAAATGCAAAGGGCCAAGAATAACCAAGACATTCTAGAAATGATGAGTGAACTTTCTCTAACAAATATCAAGACAATGACAAAGCTATAATATTTACAAAGTTTAAGACATTGTGATCTTGGTACAAGATATATAAATATAGATATATATTTACCAATTATTTACCAATGGAACAACAACAAAAAATAAAATCCAAGAAACTTGATTTATGATGAAATGCCAGTGCAGAGTCATGGAGAAATGATGGTCACTGTTTGTTTGTTTTTACAATAAATGATAACTGGGATAATTTCATATCAATATAGAAAAAAACTGACATTGACCAAAGTTAAAACTTAGTTCTAATTTAGATCTAAATGTGAAAAAGAAAAACAATAAAGTTTTAAAAAATAGAATAAAAGAATACTTTATGATTTCAGGGTCAAGAATTCTTTTTAAAAACACAACTATAGAAGTCAAGATGGCAGAGTAGGAGGATACATCTCCTCACAACTAGGGCACCTACCAGGCACTGGTGGGGGACATCAGACACCTAAATGGATGGGAGAAATCCCCACATGACCATGTAGAATGGGGGGGGGGGAAGAAAGGGGAAAGGAAAAGTGGAGGTGGAACGGGACTGGCACCTCTGAGGAGCAGCTAGGAGAGGGGAGGGGTTCCCATGATCAGAGGGGTAAATGCACAGAGTGGGGATTAGTGGGGATGGGGAGAGGCCTTTGGGGGTCAGAGAGGAATGCAGTCAGCATTTCCCCCACCCACTCAAAGGAACACTTCCAGCTGCGTTGAGCCTAAGCCCTGCTCGCCCACCCTCCCCAAGACCTCTCCTGATATTATTTTCTTCCTTTTTTTTCTTGCTATTGTGGTTCTGTTTAGCTTGTTGTTGTTTCATTTATATTTTTTCTAACATATATTTATTTTTTAATTTTATATTTTATTCTTTGTTATTGTTCTTCTTTTTGTTTGTTGCCTTTTTTTTAACAGAGAAACTCAGACCCCAGGGAATATTAATTGATGTGAGGTCTCCTGGAGGTCCTCATCTCAGCACCAAGACTCTACACAACTGCCTGCAAACCCAGTACCCAACTCCTCAGGCCAAACAACCAGAAAGAAAGAAACAAAGCTCCAGCCATCAATATGTTACAGGCGAAGGAACAAGGTAAAAACTTACAAGACCAAATAAATGAAGAGGAAATAGGCAACCTACCTGAAAAATAATTCACAGTAATGATAGTAAAGAAGATTCAAAATCTCAGAAATAAAATGGAGGCATGGATCGAGAAACAAAAGAAATCTTTGACAAGGACCAAGAAGAACTTAAAAAAAAAAGTGATGAACAAAACAATAACTGAAATGAAAATTACACTAGAAGGAATCAATAGCAGAATAACTGAAGCAGAGGAACGAATAAGTGACCTGGAAGATAGAATGTTGGCAATAACTGCAGAGGAGCTGAATTAAAAAAAAAAAAAAAGAATGAAGAGAAATGAGGACAGTCTCAGAGACATCTGGGACAACATTAAATGCACCAACATTCGAATTATAGAGGTCCCAGAAGAAGAAGAGAAAGAGAAAGGGTCTGAGAAAATATTTGAAGAGATTATAATCGAAAACATCCTAACATGGGAAAGGAAATAGCCACCCAAGTCCAGGAAGCTCAGAGAGTAACACACAGGATAAACCCAAGGAGAAACACACAAAGACACATATTAATCAAGCTAACAAAAGTTAAATTCAAAGAAAAAATATTAAAAATGGAAAGGGAAAGGCCACAAATAAAATACAAGGGAATCCCCATAAAGTTATCAGCTGATTTTTCAGCAGAAATTCTTCAGGCAAGAAGGGAGTGGCAGAATATATTTAAAGTGATGAAAAGGAAATATCTACAATCAATATTACTCTACCCAGCAAGGATCTCATTCAGATTAGTCAGAGAAATCAAAAGCTTTACAGACAAACAAAAGTTAAGAGACTTCAGCACCACCAAACCAGCTTTACAACAAATGCTAAAGGAACTCCTCTAGGCAGGAAACACAAGAGAAGAAAAAGACCCACAAAACAAACCCAAAACTATTAAGAAAATGGTAATAGGAACATACATATCAATAATTACCTTAAACGTGAATGGATTAAATGCTCCAACCAAAAGACATAGGCTTGCTGAATGGATACAAAAACAAGATCCATATATATGCTGTCTACAAGAGACCCACTTCATACCTGGGACACATACAGACTGAAAGTGAAGGGGTAGAAAAAGATATTCCATGCAAATGGAAATCAAAAGAAAACTGGAGTAGCAATACTCATATCAGAAAAAATACACTTTAAAATAAAGACTATTATAAGAGACAAAGAAGGACACTACATAAAGATCAAGGGAGCAATCCAAGAAGAAGATATAACAATTGTAAATATTTATGCACCCAACACAGGAGCACCTCAATACATAAGGCAATTGCTAACAGCCATAAAAGAGGAAATCGACAGTAACACAATAGTAGTGAGGGACTTTAATACCTCACTTACACCAATGGACAGATCATCAAAACAGAAAATTAATAAGGAAATACAGGCTTTAAATGTCACAATAGACCAGATAGATTTAATTGATATTTATAGGACATTCCATCCAAAAACAGCAGATTACACTTTCTTCTCAAGTGCACCTGGAACATTCTCCAGAATAGATGACATCTTGGGTCACAAATCAAGTCTCAATAAATTTAAGAAAATTGAAATCATATCAAGCAACTTTTCTGACCACAACACTATGAGATTAGAAATCAATTACAGAGGAAAAAAATGTAAAAAACACAAACACATGGAAGCTAAACAATATGTTACTAAATAACCAAGAGATCACTGAAGAAATCAAAGAAGAAATCAAAAAATACCTAAATACAAATGACAACAAAAACATGATGACCCAAAACCTATGGGATGCAGAAAAAGCAGTGCTAAGAGGGAAGTTTATAGCAATACAAGCCTACCTCAAGAAACAACAAACATCTCAAATAAACAATCTAACCTTACACCTAAAGGAACTAGAGAAAGAAGAACAAACAAAACCCAAAGTTAGCAGAAGAAAAGAAATCATAAAGATCAGAGCAGAAATAAATGAAAGAGAAACAAAGAAAACAATAGCAAAGATCAATAAAACTAAAATCTGTTTTTTTGAGAAGATAAACAAAATTGATAACCCATTAGCCACACTCATCAAGAAGAGGGAGAGGACTCAAATCAATAAAATTAGAAATGAAAAAGGAGAAGTTATAACAGACACCACAGAAATACAAAGCATACTAAGAGACTACTACAAGCAACTATATGCCACAAAAATGGACAACCTGGAGGAAATGGATAAATTCTTGGAAAGGTACAACTTTCTAAGATTGAACCAGGAAGAATTAGAAAATATACACAGATCAATCACAAATAATAAAATTGAAACTTCAATTAAAAATCTTCCAAAAAAAAAATCTTCCAACAAACAAAAGTCCAGGACCACGTGGCTTCACAGATGAATTCTACCAAACATTCAGAGAAGAACTAACACCTATCCATCTCAAACTCTTTTTAAAACTTGCAGAGGGACAAACACACCCAAACTCATTCTACAAGGCCTTCATCACCCTGATACAAAAACTAGACAAAGATATCACAAAAAATAAAATTACAGGCCAATATCACTGATGAACATAGACACAAAAATCCTTAACAAAGTAATAGCACACAGAATCCAACAACACATTGAAAGGATCATACACCATGACCAAGCGGGATTTATCCCAGGGATGCAAGGATTCTTCAGTATAAGCAAATCAATCAATGTGATACACCATATTAACAAATTAAAGAATTAAAACCATATGATCATCTCAATAGATGCAGAAAAACTTTTGACAATATTCAACACCCATTTATGATAAAAAAAAAAAAAACCTCCAGAAAGTGGGCATAGAAGGAACCTATCTCAACATAATAAAGGCCATATATGACAAACCCACAGCCCACATCATTCTCAATGGTGAAAAATTGAAAACATTTCCTCTAAGATCAGGAACAAGACAAGGGTGCTCACTCTCACCACTATTATTCAACATGGTTTTGGAAGTCCTAGCCACAGCAATCAGAGAAGAAAAAGAAATAAAAGGATTCCAAATTGGAAAAAAAGAAGTAAAACTGTCATTCTTTGCAGGTGACGTGATACTATACGTTGAAAATCCTAAAGATGCCACCAGAAAACTACTAGAGCTAATCAATGAATATGGTAAAGTTTCAGGATACTAAATTCATGCACAGAAATCTCTGCATTCTTATACATTAGCAATGAAAGATCAGAAAGATAAATTAAAGAAACAACCACATTTACCATTACATCAAAAAGAATAAAATACCTAGGAATAAACCTACCTAAGGAGGCAAAAATCTATACTCAGAAAACTATAAGATACTGATGAAAGAAATCAAAGATGACACAGACAGATGGAGAGATAGATATACCATATTTTTGGATTGGCAGAATCAATATTGTCAAAATGACTATACTACCCAATGCAATCAACAGATTCAATGAAATCCTTACCAATTATCAATGGCATTTTTCACAGAACTAGAACAAAAAAGTTTACAATTTGTATGGAAACACAAAAGACCCCAAAGAGCCAAAGCAATCTCAAGAAAGAAAACTGGAGCTGGAGGGATCAGGCTCCCTGACTTCAGACTATACTACAAAGCTACAGTAATCAAGGCAGTATGGTATGGCACAAAAACAAAAATATAGATCAGTGGCACAGGATAGAAGCCCAGAGATAAACCCATGCACCTATGGTCAAGTAATCTATGAGGAAGGAGGTAAGAATATACAGTGGAGAAAAGACATTCTCTTTAATAAGTGGTGCTGGGAAACTGGACAGCTACTAACAAAAAGAATTAAATTAAGGGCTTCCCTGGTGGTGCAGTGGTTAAGAATCCACCTGCCAATGCAGGGGACATGGGTTCAAGCCCTGGTCCAGGAAGATCCCACATGCCACGGAGCAACTAAGCCCGTGTGCCACAACTACTGAAGCCTGCATGCCTAGAGCCCATGCTCCGCAATAAGAGAAGCCACCACAATGAGAAGACTGTGCACCACAACGAAGAGTAGCCCCCATTCACCACAACTAAGCCCACATGCAGAAATGAAGACCCAACACAGCCAAAAACAGATTAATTAATTAATTATTTTAAGAACCTAAAAATAGAACTACCATATGACCCAGCAATCCCACTACTGGGCATATACCCTGAGAAAAACATAATTCAAAAAGACACATGCACCCCAATATTCACTGCAGCATTATTTACAATAGCCAGGACATGGAAACAACCTAAATGTCCATCAACAGATGAATGGATAAAGAAGATGTGGTACATATATATAATGGAATATTACTCAGCCATAAAAGGGAACAAAATTGGGTCATTTGTAGAGACGTGGGTGGACCTAGAGCCTGTCATACAGAGTGAAGTAAGTCAGAAAGAGAAAAGCAAATATTGTATATTAACACATATATGTAGAACCTAGAAAAATGGTATAGATAAACTTATTTGCATATCAGGAATAGAGACGCAGAGGTAGAGAACAGACGTATGGACACAGGGGGGAAAGGGAAGAGTGGGACGAATTGGGAGATTAGGATTGACATATATACACCACCATGTGTAAAGTAGTTAGTGGTAACCTGCTGTATAGCATAGGGAGCTCAGCTCGGTGCTCTGTGATGACCTAGATGGGTGGGATTGTGGGGGTGGCTAGGAGAGAGGTCCGAGAGGGAGGGGATATATGTATACATATAGCTGATTCACTATGCTGTACAGAAGAAACTAGCACAACTTTGTAAAGCAACTATACTCCAATAAAAAAAAAATCACACAACTATAAAAATTGGTAAAGTTGATGACATTAAAATTTTAAATGACTTCTCTTCTAAGTCATCACTGAGGGAATGGAAAGGCAAACTATGGAGTAGAAGAAGACATGTGCAATGTGTAAATTTCACAAACAGTAAAAATATTTTGTATAATTTTTTCATTAATAATCATGAAAATGCAAACAAAGCACCATGAGATGTCATGATACACCCTCCAGGAAAACTAAAATTAAAAAGACTAATCATATCAAGTGTTAGAGAAAAACTTGAAGCCACAGGAAACTTTTTATGTTACAGGTGGAAGAATAAATTGCTACAATTGCTTTGGAAGAATATTCGACAGCCCTATTGAAGTTGAATATACACAAGTCTTATGAACCAACAATCCTACCATAGGTAGTTACCAAAAGAAAAGTGAACCAAGAGACATTTACAAAAATGTTCATGTCAGGATTTTTTATAACAACTGAATGTCCATCAGCAATAAAATGGTGCTATATGCCATGGAATATTATGCTGTGCAGAAAATCAACTGTGGCAATGGGTGAATGTCATAAAAATGATATTGAGCAAGAGAAGCCAGACACAAAAGAACACATTATTTTATTTCTATAGAGTTTGAAAATAAACAAAAACTAACTATAATGTTTACAAATGCAAATTTTGGCCAAAAAAAAGTGTAAAGAAAAGCAAAGAAGCAAGTATCATAAAAGTCAGGATAGGGGATACATCCAGCAGGAGAAGCTGTGGGATGTGACTCAAAGAGCTATGCAAGGGGCTTCTGGGATGTCATCAGCCTGCCATATCTGACCCTGTCAGTGGCTACGTGGTTGTTCACTTTATAATCCTTTATTAAATTGTATATAATGTGCTCTGTACATTTCTTTTTGCATATTTCACAATTTTTGAATTGTGAATATAAAATAATATATATAAATAATATAAAAACAAACCAAGAAGTGTTTCTTATAAAGATCTCCTGCAAAAATTGACACTATTGTCCATTAACTATTGTCCATTATGTATTAAACACTCTAAACACAAAAGCATAACCTGTGGTTAATAAACACTGTGAAGGTACATCAAAACAAGAGCACAGTCTAAACTCATTATCTCCCATCTCCAACCTTCCCCCTCTTCCTGTACACCCTACCTCATTGAATTGATTCATTACATTCTAATTGAATACTACACTTAAAGTATATTCTCAGAGTACTCTGCTAGACTCTGAAGATATAAAGATGTATAATACACATTTTCTTTGCCTCAGCAAAGTACCCGGAATACTGTAGGTATCCAATAAAAGTTAAGTGAACAAATTCATTTATTATTATATCCCCAAATTATTTACAATCTAATAAGTCCACCAGCTCATAGTTCAGAGCACAGCTCCAATACTTGGGCAAGTGTTCCCAAGAATTCCCAAGATTTGATTAAACTAATACACATGTAGGTAGTATGAAATAGACTAAGTCACTCTGGAACCAGATACTACTCCTGTGATCTGAAGTATGGGTTGATATAGATTGTTGATTCTGTCAAGGGAACACAGAAATCATGTGACCTTCCCCTCAGCTGCTGAACTACTCAAGATATAAAAGTCTCTACTTAAATATGATCTTAATATTTTAATCAGACAAAAGATATTTCTTAACAAGGCTCTGGGGTCAGCCTGCCTGAGTCTGACTCCCAGCTCTGCCCTTCAGCAGCCAGTGACCTTGGTAAATCATCCACCCTGCACCTCATCTCTGTAATCTCATCACTCACTGAAAGTGTTAGGAGCTGCAATGATAACGAAACAAGGAATGAACAGACTAATGTGTGCATAGTTCTTACAACTATGCTGGCACAAAGAAATTTATCAATAAATGTGATCTCTTGTGATTCATCCAGCAAATATATATTAAGCACCTCTTATTGGATAGGCATTAGGAATACATTTAATGAACAAAACAAATGTGATTCCTGCCTTAACGGAATTTTCAGTGCAAAACAACAGGCAAATAAACAAGCAAGCAAAATATATTCCTCAATAAGTGACTAGTTTTTGGTTCTGGTTTTGGTTTTAACTGGGGAGCTATTCCATTTCTCTGAAGTTTTATGACTCCCTTCCCTCTACACTTCCCAAGAGAGTATCTGAGCTGGCAACCAGAGGGAATTCCCCCAAAAGACACTATGTTCCCCAGTCTACAGTTCTCAGTTGGAAATGACAAAGAAAAGCAGCAAATGGCTTTGAAATCCAGTTTGTAAGCTACATTAACACTACCCCATCCTACCTGCCAGTTTTCTTTTCCATTCTGTTTTGTTCCTCTATTGTTTTGAACAACAGATACATGTAAAATAGGACAGAAAGATGGAAGGAAGATGTTTCTGAGGCAGAGAAAGAAGAAAGACAGAAACAGGCTGTCCAGAATTGAGCCAGAATATTTATGGGATAGATTTTTTTAATTCTAAAATTGAATTTTGATTATTTTAACATATATACCTCACTGTTCCTTTACAGGAAATCAAATCAAACTACAATGTCTCTACAGATACGCTAGTGAAATAAAAATGTTACTGTTTTTAAGACAATAACTACTTCAGCGGAAAAATAAAGAAGCAATGTAAATGTGTATGAGAAAACCAGCAGTGGGCTTTTGATTACCTTGGGTCTCCAGAGTTCTTTCTACACTGAGTATATTACAGAAAGAAAAGGAACATTCTCTCATACTAGTCATTTATTATTTATTTTATGCCTTAATTATTTGTGGGAATTCCTGACAGCTTTTTACTCAGCCAGTTCTACTGACAGTCAAATTTGTACATTAAGGAGAAGGAAGACAAAGTATCAACTTGAGAGGAGAAAACCAACTGGCAGCTGAGTGGTTATGAGCTGCGTAGATGCAAATTTAGAAATAATTTGATTTAAGGAGGATAATAAAGAAAAAAGAAAAAATGATGCTAATGATGCAATTTGACCCCTTTCATAGGAGATGTTTTGAGAACGTCACTGGTAAAAAGAAAGGTAGTTAAAAGTCACTAGATTTGGGAGTTTTCCTTTGCTCTGCTCTGGTTGTCATATCGTGGCTGTCTATGACTATAGGAGACCCTTGTACAGCCCTGGAAAGAGACAGCACTTGGTTCTGGAGGAAGGGGATGATGGTGTGATAATAATGATTCAGGAAAGTTAATTTGGTAGCATGAGGATTTATTGGAGTCCATTCATTCATTCATTCACACATACAAAGAATGCCATGCACTCTTTTAAGTATTAGGTTAGGAGACTATTTAAGTAATCTAGTTTGAAAGAATGAACATTTGAACCAGAACAGTAGCTCTAATACCTTCCTAATTCCTACAAATTATTTTATTTCAATCAGAAAGTGTTTCTGTTTCTTTTGGTACTGGTTTTAGTTTTGGTTTATTGAGGTTGTTTACATCTTTGTTGTTGTTTCTCTGTTTCATTTATTTGTTTGTTTTTTATGCATGATCAATTATGTTCACTCACCCATGCACAAAAACTCATCCTTGTATCCTAAAGATCAATAGAACTCATTGACTATCTAGGATAAGACCTATTTTGAAGATTTCACTCAAGGTTTTATTCTTTTATTGTTATTTCTAACACCCAAATATAACAGTTACAATTTCTGGAGACCTATTCAGTTACTGACTGTTCTTGCTACTTTAAACCCAGTATAACTACTCCTTATAACAAAATAGAAAGAAAATTATTATTATTTTTCCTATTTTACAGATTGAAAACTTGAGGTTCAGTGAGGTTAATAATAGCTCCATAACTAGTTAACAGTGGAGCAGGGTCTTAACTTGTCTGTCTCAAAAGCCCATGTCCTTCAGGGTTTTACTTATTTTGTTCCTTTCATAAAAATTTGACCTTAAAGAGTAGCGCAATGACAATTACAATGCCTCTAAATTTATATCAAAATGGGAAACTGCTCTTGATTTTATTATAGCAGATCTCCAGAGGATTTATTCCAGCAGCTTCTGACAATACAGTGAGCACACAAGACAGGCATTATCTGTTCCCCACGCACACGCACCAGGATCTCATGTTTCCTCATTGCCTTGCACATCACACTCTTTTCTTTGAAGGGAATCCCATTTTCCCACCTGCATCCATCATTCATCTGTCATCCCATTCACCTGGTGAGGTTTTTAACTAGATGATTTTTTAAAAAATCTTTTTTGGCTAACCTTGTCTCTCCAGCTCTTTGCTCTGACTACAGTTTTAAAGCTCAGCTCATCTTCTTGTCCCCAGTACACCATCTTGGGAGTAGTAATTAACACAGGTGCAGAATTTTGCAGTTAACATATTAAAAGATAGAGTCAACCTGTTTAGATTGGTCTGAGCTTCCGTTTCATCTTACAGGAGCCACACTGCAGTATCCTATAGAACCAGAGCAGAGTAATTTAGGAGTGGTTTAAGGAGGAAGCTTCAAGGTGATGTTGCTTAAGGTTTGAAGAGTGACCCATACAGCAAGAGCATGACCCCTTCTCAAACACCCCTCGGAGCAGCAGATGTACTCTGCTGAAATCTCACCTCCCTCTTCTGATGTAGGTGATGAAAGTGCTTCTGAAGAAGAACAAAGACCTGTGTTATCACAAGGCATAGCATTTCCCCATTGCATTTGAATTGAGTATACTGTTTTTTCAGTTTTGCTAAGATTACACAAAAATGTAATTACCTCAACACTATTCACCTGGGAACTCTGAATGCTAAGACAGCTGCCCTGAGGGAGAGAAGCTTCCAAATGGTGGAGATGCTTTTTCCCTGAATCTAGAATTCTGCCTGGTTTCATCAGTTATAATTACCCAGGCAGCATAGGAAAGCAGTGTGCATTTTTACACTGCTCTAGAACCCCATAGTTGCTCCATGTGGGAGCACATGTGTACTTATTTTATTGTGTAGGCTTTTGTGAGCTCAGTGTTTTCCTTTCCAATATTTTCCTATTTAGTCTGCCCAGAGACCTTGTGAATACCCATATTTTCTCTGCAAATAAAATTCAGTTTAAGACTAGCTTTATTTTAAAATAGTAGTTGAACCAAGTCATATGAGTTTGGGGCCTAAATGAGAACTTAAATTTGGATTAATATCCCCAGCGGGTGCCCCAGGCTTCAAGCACTTTTGAAAGCAGGATAAAATTTCAGGCCAGGCACACAAAAGAAATAATGTTTTTTTGTTTTTTCAACGTTTTGGTGAAGCAGTAAAATTAGGGTAGCTGTAATTCTAGTTGTTTAGCAGCCAATATTATTATGTCAATAACCATATCTACATACAGGACAGTTATGTGTCTTAGAAAAAAAACAATACTTTGTGTGGCTTGCTCTTTATTTTTTTAATTGAGATATAGTTCATTTACAATATTAGTTTCAGGTGTACAACAGAGTGATTCAAAAATTTTAAAGATTATATGCCATTTATAGTTATTATAAAATATTGGCTATATTCCCTGTGCTGTGCAATATATCCTTGTAGCTTATTTATTTTGTACTTTGTACTTTGTAGCTATTAATTCCCTACCCCTTTCATCCCCTCCCCTCTTCCCTCTCCCTTCTGGTACCCACTAGTTTATTTTCTATATCTGTTTTCTATATCTGAGTCTGTTTTTTGTTATGTTTACTATTTTGTTTATTTTTTAGATTCCATACATAAGTAATATCATACAGTATTTGTCTTTTTCTGTCTGACTTATTTCACTACGTATAATACCTCCAAGTCCATCCATGTTGTTGCAAATGGCAGAATTTCACTCCTTTTTATGACTGAGTAGTATTCTAGTGTGTGTGTGTGTGTGTGTGTGTGTGTGTGTATGTATATATATATATATACCACATCTTCTTTATCCATCCATCTTCTTTATCCATTCATCTGTAGGTTGCTTCCATATCTTGGCTATTGTTAATAACACTGCTATGAACATTGGGGTGCTGTATCTTTTCAAATTAGTGTTTTTATTTTCTTCAGATATAAACCCAGGAGTGGAATTGCTGGATCACATGGTAATTCCATTTTTAGTTTTTTGAGGAACCTCCATACTTTTTCACAGTGGGTGTACCAATTTACATTTCCACCAACAATGTACAAGGGCTCTCTTATTTGGCTTGCTCTTTAAAAAGCAAAAACGTTTTTTATTTGAGGTTGGCAAGAGGGACAGTGAGAATAGAGAATGAGAAAAAAAGAAAATAAAATAGGAAAGGCAATAACAATTTTATATGTTTTTAACAAATTTTAGAGATTGATGCATGCGAAGCAAATAACATAGTACCAGTCATATAAGTTCTAGTTAGGAAGAGAAAGAAGAGATATGAGGTACTGCCATCACCTTCATCTTCATCATAATTGTATATCCAATTATGATACAGTATACTACTTTAAGATACAGTATAGCTTACTTCATTTGAGCCTACTAACATTTCTGAGTAGATAGCTAGGAGAGCTAGTGACAATATTAGTATTACATGTAACGTTGGTTGAGGTCAACAAAATATTTATTGAGGCACAGCACTAGGTGCTGAAAATGCAGTGATTAGAGGGAAGATGTCCAGTTCTAAGAAGGCAGTTTGAAATATATATGCCTGAAATCTCACTAAAATTATAGCAAATAATTTTTTTGTAAAGATAGACATTAGCCATGAAAATACAGAACCCTAGAGAGAAGATATGAGCAATAAAATGTTGGATCAGAAACAATGTAAGATCCTCCATTACCACTGATATTCCAAATGAGACATGAACACATATATTCATAGGCTTGACTGAGGAGAGGAAGAATACCTCATTTTTCTATGGAACAAAGAGGTGTCCTGGCCCTGAAGCATAGCTTGGGAGTTCCCACACTGTAGCTGCCAAAACAACCTGAGCTCTCCCTGTAATTTAATGAGCTGAATCATCCCCATGGAACCAGCTCCTGGCCCAATCCTAGAAATGGGGAGAGAGGGAGGGAGCAGAAAGACCAAAAATCTGTCTCTCCTCAGGAAAGTTGTTGAAAGCTTTAGGGGAAAAGGTTAGATCCTTCTTTACTCCCACTCTCACACCACCATCACCCCTGCCAAGAGATGAGAAATTTATTCTCTGGAGAAAGTAAAGGGTCTTTGGCAAAGTAGAAAAGATGTATGCCATACTGAAAAGAAAGAAATTAAGTGACCATATGTGTGTTGATGCTAAATGAAAAAGCCCCTAGCCCTCTTCCTCCAGTCAACTCCTAGAGACTCTGTAAGCAGGAGAGAATAAAGCAACTTCTCTGGAAACCTAACCCTAACCCTAACCAACTCCCACACACAAAGGGGCCTAAAGATATTGACACCAGGAATTCCTCCAGAAATGTCTCACTCAGACTATCTGGCAATAAAGCTCAAAGTCAGATAGCACTACTCATGCCTTCAGAGTTTCCAAACAGCTTGTTAATGCTCCAGTCTTAATCATGAATAGACAATCTAGAATAATGAGGCATCTAAGAGAAAATTCTGATATGGAGTCTAGCACTAAAACAAAACAAACAAAAGCAACTTGGAGAAAACATAAACTATGCAGTGAGAAAAAAATCAACAATAACAGCAACTATTATTACTATCCTTTGAGACATAAGAGTTATTTTATTCATGAAATAAGAAGTTGATGCTATTAAAAAGAACTTTTAGAATTTAGCAATATCATAGCAAAAATGAAACAAAACAGAAACTCAATAGAGGGCTGAAAGAAAATGTTAGAGTAATTGTCACAAAAGAAGGTTAAAACCCAAAGAGATGGAAAATGTATGAATATTATTTCAAGAGGTCCAACATTCAAATAATAGGTTTTCAGAATGAAAGCACCAAGACAATTGAGGGGAAACATTATCAAAGAAAGAATGTAAGAAAATTTCCCACAACTGCAAACCATACATATCCAGATTGAAAAGGACCATGGAATGCCCAACAAATTCATGAAAATCGACCCATACCAGGGCTAATCATTGTGAAATTTCAGAAATCTGGGGAAAAAGTTCTACTAGCTTATCAAAATAAAAGGAGAAGAAGAAGAACAGGGGACATATAAAGGAACAATGATCTGAATAGTACACTGGAAGAAATAGAGTAATGCCTTCAAAAGTCTGAAATAAAATTATTTCTAACCTAGAATTCTATATCCAGCCAAATGTTCCATCAACTGTCAGGGTAAAGCAAGGACATTTTTAGATCTTCAAGATGCAAAACAAAACCAGAAGACAAAAACAAAAAGCAATGTATCTACTTTACTAAGAGAGTGGAAAATGTCTGTCACCAAAATATGGGAATAAATCAAGAGATCAGAAAACAAAAGAAATAAAAAACCCAAAGCTAGAAGAAAAGGAAGGGAATCTGTAGAGACGGGAGAAGTCCCACAGAAGCCACTCATTCAGACTGAAGCAGTGCAATTCAGGAACCAGGTTTTGGGCAGCTGTCACCATGCCCTTTGTCATTCAACTATCTTTTCTTTCTTTTTATCTTTTTTTGATTTTTATTTATTTATATTTTTATACAGCAGGTTATTACTTATCTATTTTATACATATTAGTGTATATATGTCAATCCCAATCTCCAAATTCATCCCACCAACACCACCCCCACCCCAACTTCCCCCCCTTGGTGTCCCTAAATTTGTTCTCTACGTCTGTGTCTCTATTTCTGTCTTGCAAACCACTTCATCTGTACCATTTTTCTAGATTCCACATATATGCGTTAATATACGATATTTGTTTTTCTCTTTCTGACTTACTTCACTCTGTATAACAGTCTCTAGGTCCATCCACGTCTTTACTAATGGTCCAATTTCATTCCTTTTTATGGTGAGTAATATTCCATTGTATATATGTACATGTGCTTTATCCATTCATTTGTTGACCAGCATTTAGGTTGCTTCCATGACCTGGCGATTGTAAGTAGTGCTGCACTGAACATTGGGATGCATGCGTCTTTTTGAATTATGGTTTTCTCTGAGTATATGCCCATTAGTGTGATTGCTGGGTCATATGGTAATTCTATTTTTAGTTTTTTAAGGAACCTCCATAAAGTTCTCCATAGTGTCTGTATCAATTTACATTCCCACCAACAGTGCAAGAGGGTTCCCTTTGCTCCACACTTTTGGAGCATTTGTTGTTTGTAGATATTTTGATGATGGCCATCCTGAGTGGTGTGAGGTGGTACCTCATTTTAGTTTTTATTTGCATTTCTCTAATAATTAGTGATGTTGAGCAGGTTTTCATGTGCCTCTTGGCCATCTGTATGTCTTCTTTGGAGAAATGTGTATTTAGGTCTTCTGCCCAGTTTTTGACTGGTTTTGTTTTGTTTTTTAATATTGAGCTGCATGAGCTGTTTATATATATTGGGGATTAATTCTTTGTCCACTGATTCATTTGCAAATATTTTCTCCCATTCTGAGGGTTGTCTTTTCATCTCATTTATAGTTTCCTTTGCTGTGCAAAAGCTTTGAAGTTTCATTAGGTCTCATTTGTTTATTTTTGTTTTTATTTCCATTACTCTAGGAGGTGGCTCAAAAAAGATCTTGCTGTGATTTATGTCAAAGAGTGTTCTTCCTATGTTTTCCCCTAAGAGTTTTATAGTGTCCAGTCTTACATTTAGGTCTTTAATCCATTTTGAGTTTATTTTTGTGTATGGTGTTAGGGAGTGTTCTAATTTCACTCTTTTACATGTAGCTGTCCAGTTTTCCCAGCACAACTTGTTGAAGAGATTATCTTTTCTCCATTGTATATCCTTGTCTCTTTCATCAGAGATTAGTTGACCATAGGTGTGTGGGTTTATCTCTGGGCTTTCTATCCTGTTCCATTGATCTATATTTCTGTTTTTGTACCAGTACCATATTGTCTTGATTACTGTAGCTTTGTAGTATAGTCTGAAGTCTGGGAGTCTGATTCCTCCAGCTCCATTTTTTTCCCTCATGATTGTTTTGACTCTTTGGGGTCTTTATGTCTCCATACAAATTTTAAGACTTTTTATTCTAGTTCTGTAAAAAAATGCCATTGGTAATTTGATAGGGATTGCATTGAATCTGTAGATTGCTTTGAGTAGTATAGTCATTTTCACAGTATTGATTCTTCCAGTCCAAGAACATGGTATATCTCTCCATCTGTTTATGTCATCTTTGATTTCTTTCATCAGTGTCTTATAGTTTTCTGAGTACAGAATAAACCTCCTCAGGAAGGTTTATTCCTAGGTATTCTTTTTGTTGCAATGGTGAATGGGATTGTTCCCTTAATTTCTCTTTCTGATCTTTTCTTTTTAGTGTATAGGAATGCAAGTGACTTCTGTGCATTAGTTTCTCCCAGGGATGCAAGAATTCTTCAATATATGCAAATCAATCAATGTGATACACCATATTAACAAATTGAATAATAAAAAACATATGATCTTCTCAATAGATGCAGAGAAAGCTTTTGACAAAATTCAACACCGATTTATGATAAAAACTCTCCAGAAAGTGGGCATAGAAGGAACCTATCTCAACATAATACAGGCCATATATGACAAACCCACAGCCAACATCATTCTCAATGGTGAAAAACTGAAAACATTTCCTCTAAGATCAGGAGCAAGACAAAGATGTCCACTCTCATAACTATTATTCAACATAGTTTTGGAAGTCCTAGCCATGGCAATCAGAGAAGAAAAAGAAATAAAAGGAATTCAAGTTGGAAAAGAAGAAGTAAAACTTTCATTGTTTGCAGATTACATGATACTATACATAGAGAATCCTAAAGATGCCACCAGAAAACTACTAGAGCTAACCAATGAATTTGGTAAAGTTGCAAGATTCAACTATTTTTTCAATCTGACTAAAATACTGAATGATGTGCTCTTTTGAACAAGCAAGTAAAACCAAGAAGGAAGAAGACATAAAATCCAAGAAATGGGTAAACAAATTCAGAAGGAAGGTAAAGAGAATTCCAAGTAAAGAAAAAGAAAAACTTAAGATATTATCTGGGAATCTCAAATGAAATAATCTCTCAAAAGTTTTCTCTAAGAAAAAAATTGTAACTATACATACTGTAGTGTTATGAAAATGATGCTAAGAGACTAATAAAAAGTATGAGAAGAATAAGTGCAAGTGGAAAAATTATTAACTTCAGTAACAACAAAAATAAGGAAAAAGCATAATCACATGACAGCATTCATTTGTAAATAGTATATGCATAGACATAATAATGAATAATAAAAATGAATAATATTTAATCAAAACTACAGCTATATTGGGAGGATGGGGTAATAGAGTGGTTAGTGTGAGAAAATTAATTCTAGAAAGTCAGTAGAAAATATGTAAAACAAAAATAGTAATAAACACACTTATTTAGAAATACAAGGGTGTGAATGCCCAAAGAAACAATTAAAAAAGACCAACCTTGTTGCCAGTTGGAAGGGGTCTGGGTGTCAGTGAAGTGCAATGGGTGGGGAACTGCTAAATTTTATTATTAATATTTTAGTATTATTTAGCTTTTTAAACCATGTATATATTATATTGATAAAAAATTTAAATGATTAAAATGTCTAGCTCAGTCACCATTTTATCTCCTGTACCCAGCACATTGATTATATATTTTTTAATTAAAGTATAGTTAATTTACAATGTTGCATTAGTTTTAATTGTACAGCAAGTGATTCAATTTTATATATATTCTTTTTCAGATTCTTTTCCATTATAAGTTATTGTAAGATATTGAGTATAGTTCCCTGTGCTATGCAGTAGGTCCTTGTCATTTACTTATGTTATATATAGTAGTGAGTATGTGTTAATCCCAAACCCCTAATTTATCTCCCCACCATCCCCACTATCCCCTTTGGTAACCAAAAGTTTGTTTTCTATGTCTGTGGGCCTATCTCTGTTTTGTAAATAAGTTCATTTGTATCATTTTTTTCAGATTTCACATATAAGTGATATCATATGATATTTGTCTTTCTCTGTCTGACTTATTTCACTTAATATGATAGTCTCTAGGTCCATCCATGTTGCTGCAAATGACATTATTTCATTCTTTTTTATGGTTGCATCATATCCCATTGTATATATACCATATCTTCTTTATCCATTCATCTCTCAATGGACATTTAGGTTGTTTCCATGTCTTGGCTATTGTGAATACTGCAGCTATGAACATTGGGGTGCATGTATCATTTTGAATTAGAGTTTTCTCCAGATGTGTGCCCAAGAGTGGGATTGCTGGATCATATAGTATCTCTGTTTCTAGTCTTTTTAAGGAACCTCCATACTGTTCTCCATAATGGCCGCACAAATCTACATTCCCATCAACACTGTTGGAGGGTTCCCTTTTCTCCACACCCTCTCCAGCATTTACCATTTGTAGACTTTTCAATGATAACCATTCTGACTGGTGTGAGGTAAATAGTTGGCCTTTAATAGAATTTATTGAAAGTGAAAAAAAAAGGACAAGTCATGATCCTATTCTACAGGAGCCCTCAACAGAATAAATAGAGCATATGGAGAAAAATTCATAGAATGGGTGCAGTTAGTTATGTCCCATCTCCTCTGGGAACAGTCACAACCCCTGGATAGAATTGAATGACTCCTTCACCCTCCCTGAGGTTCAGAGGTTATTTATAGCAGCACAAAGATGTAAGAAGTATTCACAGTCATGGTGGTGATGACAGCAGAAGTATGTATCATTATAATATTAGGCAGCGATGTGTGTCCTGCTTATCATCATAATATTAAAAATGACAATATCTGGAGAAATACCCTATATTTCTCTAGAGCAGTAGAGTATATGGGAAAGAGTACATCTTTGAATCAAGGCAGACCTGTGGGCAAATATCAGTTCTTAGAGTTACTGCATGACCTTGAGAAAATCATTTAACCTCTCTCTGCTTGTTTTCTCAACTTTAGAATGATAATAATAGCACCTAACTTGCAGGAGTTCTAAAAGAATATGAGAAAAATCTATGATAACACCCTGGTGTGGAGTAAGAATTAAATGTAGGGAGATGTTATTATTATAGTTAGAATGGGAAAAAGGTTCCCTGAGATTGAGAATCTTGTCTGTTTTGTTCTCCAGGACCTAAAACAGAGTCTGGCATAAAGTAGGAAGTCAATGAATATTCGGTGAATGAATGAACTATCATTTCAAAAGGAACAGCATTTACTTATTTATTTTGCGGTACGCGGGCCTCTCACTGTTGTGGTCTCTCCCGTTGCGGAGCACAGGCTCCGGATGCGCAGGCTCAGCGGCCATGGCTCACGGGCCCAGCCGCTCCGCGGCATGTGGGATCTTCTCGGACCGGGGCACGAACCCATGTCCCCTGCATCGGCAAGCGGATTCTCAACCACTGCGCCACCAGGGAAGCCCGGGAACAGCATTTATTTTAAACACAATATTGGGGGGAATCACCTTCCTCCAAGAGCAACACTTGTCATCTTCAGAGAAACACCTCGTCCAATCATAGCTGAGGCTATAATGAAAGGGTCACAAAACACCATCTCAAACATGTGCCAATATATCTTGATGTTTTGTTGTTGTTTACTTTTGTTTCATATAGTCTCCAACAATATCTCCATGATATTTAATCACTTTCCTTTCTCATTAGAAAGAGGTTTTTTATCACCAATATTAAGATATACATTGACTTATACAAACTATGTTGTACAATCCAAGCATTTTTGTCACTCTAAAAGGCATTATCCTCTGTATATCCTGTTTATATTGCAGGTGTCTCTGTAAAAAGAGCTCCCTTTATGACAAGAAACCATTCAAGATGCTAAAGAAACTTTAAATGAGTGAAAAGCATTTTTCTCTGGAACAGTTGCTTTATCGCTCCACCCAAAAAATCAGATTATAATAAGGAAAAGACAAAAGCAGCTTAGCTACTTTTCAAACTCTTTTTTCCCCTCTGTACTCCTTCCTTTTAAATGTATTATTTCTGCTGTCCATGACCATCTGGAGAATATAAACAACCACTTTGGAACCCAGATGCCCAGCCACTGAGAATTCCCTAATTGAGTTATGCTGCAGTCAGCTGCACAGAACCACACCCAGAGCCCTGGCATACTCTACACACTGCTGTAGAAACTCACAAAGATTCTGACGTTTCCAACTGGGAGGTGTGCTGCTTCAAGAAATATCTGTTCTGCCCTCCCTCCAATTTCCCATTTGCTGGCATTCTTCATTGATCTTGGAAAACACATGGCCAGCATCTGTCTGTGAATAACTATTTGTCATTGTATAAAACATCTATGAAATGTTCTGCTTATAGAGATTTCTGCAAAACAAAACACAGGCTATGCCTTTTTGTGGAATTCTTTCTCTGAGCCAAGTTATGGAGCAACTACAAGATACTGGAATGAAAAAAGTAGGTATCAGGCTTCCCTGGTGGCGCAGTGGTTGAGAGTCCACCTGCCGATGTAGGGAACACGGGTTCGTGCCCCGGTCCGGGAAGATCCCACATGCCACGGAGCGGCTAGGCCCGTGAGCCATGGCTGCTGAGTCTTCGCATCCGGAGCCTGTGCTCCGCAATGGGAGAGGCCACAACAGTGAGAGGCCCACGTACTGCAAAAAGAAGAAAAAAAAAAAAGATTGGTATCTTGATTGCACTGAAAGTAGAAATGTCCCTTATAAATAAACCTAAATGCAGAAATAAATATTTCCATTTTTATAGTGGTCTTTTGTTGCTGTTGTTGTTACAAAGAGAATTCTTAAGCATTGTACCATTAAATCTTCACACTAACCCTCAGAGTTGGGCATTATTATCCTATTTTTGTGTTGAAGAAACAGGTTCAGGGAGGTGAAGTGAATGATTCTATAATTAAGATATTCTAAATCTGAATTCACTATTCACTCTTCCTAAAGTAAAACTACACAACACTCTTTCAAACATTGTTTTTTCTTTTTTTATTCATCTACTCATTCATCAGACATGTTCTATAGATTGATGTTAATGGAATCAAACTTTCCAGTGAGGCTTCATAATGGCTGTGATTGCAATAGGTGAATTCTTATTTTATCTGTGACCAACTTGGATGATAAAGAGAAACAGTGGTAATTACATCATTAATGATAATTTAGAAATAGAATATTCTTACCTAGATCCAAACAAATGTCTTATTTGGGCAGGTATACATCCCAGCATCACTTACAAATATTCTTTCTTTCAGTTCATTTAATAAGTATTGTTAAGTGCTTAACAGGTGTTTGACGCTGGGGTTAGAGGTCCATATGAGAAGAAGAATGATCTTGCCCTTCTTAAGAGAGTTTGTTGGAGTCTCAGTGTGATTTGTGATACTGTGATTTGTAGCAAGAAGTATATATTTGGTCTTAGTTCACTGTTTCTGGCACATAACTCCTAAAACCTTAGTTATTTCCTATATAAGAGCCATAGAGGCATCTTTTGTTATAATATTTGGTTTTTTGTTATTGGTTTCTGAAATAGCTCAGTGTCAGAAAGATAAAAGGTTGGTCTTGTTATTCATAACAAGCTTCCTTCAAATACAACTGAATTTATGTTAATGAGATTACTTTTGGAAAGCAAGTAAGGATGGGGGCTGATTGCCAGGGGAACATCATGATTAGAGGGTTCCATTCTATACCCTAAACTCAGACGAGGGGAAAGGGACTAGAGGTTAAATCAATCACCATTAATCCATCGTGCCTTTGTAATGGACCCTCCATAAAACCCAAAAAGGAGGGGATTTGGAAAGCATCTGGATTGGTGGACACATGGCAATCCTAGAAGAGTGGTACCTGAAGCTCTGCACATACCCTTCCCAATATCGTGCCCTGTGCATTTCTTCTGTCTGGCTGTTCCCGAGTTAAATCCTTTTATAATAAACCTGAGGAGGGGGTCGTGGGACCCTCCAATTTATAGCTGGTAGATCAGAAGCACAGGTAATAATCTGGACTTGCTATTGGCATCTGAAGCAGGGAGGGGCATCTTGTCGGACTGAATCCTTAACCTGTGGGATCTGATTCTTATCTCCAGGTAGACAGTGTCAGATTCGAGTTAAGTCATAGGGCATCCAGTCAGTGTCTGCTGAGAACTGGAGAACTGTTTGGTGGTGCTGGAAAACACATCAGATGAGTGTAAAAAACAGACAAGTAAGAAAACTAGGACACAGTGCAAATCCTACAATAATGTGTCAGAGGCCAGAAGTGGAAGCAACCCCCCCTGCTTAAGCAACTGGGAAACCTTCACAGAGAAGATAATATCTGAATGCTCTCTTAGTGGATAATTCAGAATTTTACATGCTAAGAAAAGTTGAAAGGCTAGAAAAGAGCATGTACAAAAGTGCAGAGATATAGAGACATCTGGTGTTTAAGACAGGGTGAGAAGTCTGGTTGGAGCAAAGATGTTGGGGGGAGGGGATCACCTAGAGGTTATGTTCTATGCTGTGGAGGTTGGATGATCCTAGGTAAAACAGAGAGCCATGGGAAGGTTAAAACAGAGAGGTGACATAATCAGATGCAGTGTTTCAGAGCTATAACATGGTGTCAGAAGGAAGGCAAAGAAAAGATAGAAATGAGGTGGCAGGTGGATGTATGGGTGAGGAACTTGAGAAACCACTCTGACTGGATACAGCTGTAGGAGTCATCATCAAATAAAGAAAGAAAAGAAGTGCAGTTGATTCTTATTATTCATGGTTATTATGACCTATAAGGTCACCCCAAACACTAAATTAACAAATACTGAGATGTTGATCTTAGGGGAAATAGATGGTTAGGTTCCTCTGACCTCTTGTCATAACATTTTTGTCAACCAATCAATACATTGTTTTATGTGTATTCCTGTTAAAGATACCTTATTTAATATATTCATATATTGATGATTTATTAACACTGAATGGAAACAGCACAATAACTCATGCCTGAATGAAGATTATTTAACACATGTGTTTTCTCTACAAGTTACATCACAGCCTTCTCATGCTTAGGAATACTACACAGAACTTCAGCACCATGCTTGAGGCCATTACAAACAGTGGAACAACCAAAAAAAAAAAAATGCCCACACACAAAAAATGCAAAGAACATGGCACTAAATAGACTGCAAAAAGAATACCTGCATACAGTATGAAAGCTGAATCAAGAAGGCAGAGCATCACCATGAACACTGGCATGGGGTGACTCAAATTTTTGCCCCTCTGTGCCTGTCTGTGATCAACCTTGAAAGCACCTCTTGTATTCAATAAAGACTTAAAAAAAATGGTCCACATCAAAAATATATTTAAAATAAATAAATAAGTAAGTAAATAAATGTTGGTGAGCAGGTGAATTTGCAAATAAGAAATTAGCAAATAATCAACTGTACTTTAAATCATTCAAGAAGATAAGAGAGCTGGAGTTGTAAGCAGAGTGACACAGATGTAGAGAACAAACTTATGGATACGAAGGGGAGAAGGTGGGGTGGGATGAATTGGATGATTGGGATTGACATATATACACTACTATGCACAAAATAGGTAACTAATGAGAATCTACTGTATAGCACAGGGAACTCTAGTCAGTGCTCTGTGGTGACCTAAATGGTGAGGAAATCTAAAAAGAGGGTATATATATGTATGTATAACTGATTCACTTTACTGTACAGCAGAAACTAACACAACATTCTAAAGCAACTATACTCCAATAAAATCCAAAAAAACAGTCATTCACTTATTCAACAAAAATGTATTGAGCATCACTATGTGCCAGACATTATTTAAGCACTGGGGACAGAATAATACACAGAGTAGGCAAAACTTTTTTTCTGGATGGGGCTCCCATTCAATAGATAAACAAATAGATAATCATATAATGTCAAATGTTGAAAGTGCTATGAAGAAAAATAGAACAATATAGGGGGAAATATACTGATAGAAGTTGCTCTTTTAGCTAATATGGTGAAGGATGAATGTTGGGCAGAAACTCAAGGAAATGTGGGAACAAATCACAGGCATACCTCAGGAAGTGGCATCCCAGGCAAAGGCAACTTTAAGTACAAAAGCCCTCCCTCCTGGGACTCCCTTGGTGGTGCAATGGTTAAGAATCCACCTGCCAATGCAGGGGACACAGGTTCGAGCCCTGGTCTGGGAAGATCCCACATGCCACAGAGAAACTAAGCCCGTGCGCCACAACTACTGAGCCTGTGCTCTAGAGCCCATGAGCCACAACTACTGAGCCCATGTGCCACAACTACTGAAGCCCACGTTCCTAGAGCCCATGCTCTGCAACAAAAGAAATCACTGCAATGAAAAGCCCGTGCACCACAACAAAGAGCAGCCCCCACTTGCCATAACTAGAGAAAGCCTGCATGCAGCAATGAAGACCCAACACAGACATAAATAAATAAATAAATTTATTAAAAAAAAATAAAGCCCTCTGTCCTGCAGGAACTTGCTCAATGTGTTCCAGAAACAACCAGGTCACCAGAGTGGAAAAGCTGAGCAAAATGGTAGGAGACACTGTCAAGGGACTTGACTACAGTGTCTTAGTCAGCTTGGGCTGCTATAACAACATACCATAGGTGGGTGGCTTAAACAAAGACATTTATTTCTCATGTTCTGGAGGCTGGGAAGCCCAAAATCAAGGTGCAGGAAGATTCAGTTCCTGGTGAGGACCCACTACCTAGCTGGCTTACAGACAGCCACTGTCTATGTCCTCACATGGTCTTTTCTTGGTGCATGTGCTTGGATAAATCTCTCTCTCTCTCTCTCTCTAATAAGGGCACTAATCTCATTATGAGGGTCCCACTCCCATGACCTAATCGAAACCTAATTACCTCCCAAAGGCCCCACTTCTGAATACCATCACATTAAGGTTGGGCCTTCAACATATGGATTTTGGGGGTGAGGGGACACAAATATTCACTCCTTAACATGTAGCAATCCAAAGTAGGGCAGGGTAAGTGTTATAGGAGCCTAGAGAAGAGAGGAATCACTGATAGCTGGCATAGTTAGGAAGGTTTCAGATGACAAGTCAGACTTGAGTCAAGCTTTATAAGAAAAAGATAAGCTATGTGCACAGGAGTGTGTGGGGGTGGGGTGGGGAAGAATATCTTGAAGAACACAAGCAAAGGCACAAAGGCACATAAAGCCAGTCTGGCTGGCATGGAATATCAGTGTAAGGGTGACTGGGGAGAAAACTTCAGAGTTTAAGTAATCAGAATATGGGAGAACTTGGAAGACTAATGAGAAGCCACAGAGTTTCTGAATAGCCTCATGTTAAATAACCAGGTGTTTTGGAAAGTTGAAGATTGCAGTGGCATGTATCTAGGATGAATGGAAGAGAAAATATTCAGAGGCAGGGAAATAAGAGATTATTACAGCAGCCCAGTTGATGAACTGATAAGGTCTATGACTAGGATCCTTGCTACTGGAGGAAAAAGACAGCAGCAAACATTATGAAAGGACAATGGCCAAGGTTTAGAGACTTAGCAATGGAGAAGGATGACTGAAAGGATGATGGCTCCATTGATGGAAAGCCAGGAGAAACGCAGGGGAAGACTTGGTTTAAGGAGTGGGTGAGGAGAGAGGTTATTGTCATATGAGATGGAGCTGTCCTACAGCATTTGAAGATGGAAATTCAGGAGACAGTTAGGGATCTTAAGATAGGATAAAAGTCCTCTCTGATTCATTTTGAACAACCCTCACCCTAAGCACAGTAACTGAAATGCTACAATAAATGATTGTGACATGAGCAAAAAGTAATTACACCATGAGCCGGAGCTTGTTTGTTGGAGGAAAGCAGTAGGTAAAGTACTGAACTTTGGAATGTGACAGTATTTGGTAGAAAGAGAAAGAAAAAGAAAACAGAAGAGCAATCACAAAGTAGTATAGAATTTCACAAAATTATGCTAAGTTCCTTTTAGAAAAAAACCCAGTGGATAGAAATTCCCAATGGAAATTCAAAACTTGGAAGTATAGAGGCTATAACTGGGCCCACAGGGAAAACATACCGTTCATTGCCTTGTTGTTTAGGTCCCACAAGAATAATGTAAGTAGAGGTCACTTTGGTAAAAGAAGAGTCCCTGCAGTTCTCAGGAATAGGTGAAAGGGGTGAATTTTTCTTAAGGAGACCATCCCTAAATAGCATCAGAAGAACTGCAAACTTTCTGCCCCGCCTCCCTCCACAGATGCAGGAAGAATTTTACAGCTCTTGCACAGCTTTATTTAGGACTGGAGGAAAGCCAACTGTCTATTGTTCAAGTTCACATTTTAGCTGATGATGGAAATTCACACATTCTGTACAAGGCCATCCTGAGGAGCAGTCTTCAGTGTGGGACTTTGGCAAAAATACTATATTCTAGGACAAACATGCTTTCCAGAGAGGTAAAGATTTTTCAAAATAAACAAACAAATCAGCCAGCCAGAAAATGGATCTTTGTTTTAAGTGTTTACCACAGGGAAGATACCTGCTGTACAGTCTGAGAGTAGTGGTAAGCACCATTTCCTCCATCAATTATTTTGTTAGATTGAAAGAGAAAACCCACCACACTGTCCTAGCATTTTTCTGTGTTTGTTGGGGAAGGTCCACCTTACTCTCCATAAACTATGATATCTTTAAAAATCAGAACTTTGAAAAGAAAAAGAAAAATCTCCAGTATCAAAGAGTATAAAAAATCTTGAGAGTCCAACATGAATTGAGGAAGGAAAAGTAGTAGCTCTGTGACCTTTGACATGTACTTTACCTTACTTAGCTTTGTAAAGTAAAGCTATTATTTCCAGGATTGGCAAAGATAAAACAAAATGTTGTATACTGTCACCTCCAAAAGAAAACCATCCCTACTCATCCCATCTACATAGACAGCTAGCCACTCTGTATAAAATCACTCTGTTTCAAGTCTTTGTGAGCATTTATTACTACCTAATATGTGTTTACTGACTTACCTGTTTACTATCTGCTTTGCTTGAGCATATTACAATCTCCAAGAGACTTCTCCTTGTTCACCTCTCCATTTCTAATACCACAACAATGCCTGGCACATAGTAAGTGCTCAGTAAAAACCCATTGAATAAATGGAATTTATTGCTTGTAAATACTCGTTCTCTTCTTTCTCCTCCATCCCAAATTCACATGGCAATTCTGTGTATATAGTTTATATACATAGAAATGGATCTAGCCTTTCAAATGGGGATCCTTACATAACTGGGAGACACAGAATGAGTATACATGAATTATTGTTCTTATAGCCAACATTGAATTTATCCTATTACATTTACAATGAGTATGGTTTGAGTTGCTAAGGCAACTCCCCCATTTATATTAAAAGAGATAATACATACACCCAGCATGATGTAGGTGCTTAATACATGTTAGTTTCCCTTCCATTGTATGTACTTCTACTACTCATCATATATTTTAGATTAGAAATCAAGAGCTTATCAGAAAAACACTCAGAGGAATCCCACAAACTCAGATTCCCACAAAAACTAAACAAGAAAAAGGAGCCAGAACATCCCAGTTGACTTTAGGGTTGCTGCCTGATTTCATTAAGCATGACCTGATTTCTTTTTAGTTCCTAGAAAAGTCTATTGTTATAGTACTTCTATGTTCTTTTAGTTCCTTCTAAGAAAAGCTCCGTAGAATTCTGCCATAGATTTTTTTTTTTTGCCATAGATTTTTTAAGTAAATTTTTGAGATGACAGCTCAAAGGATATTGAATTCAAAATACTCTAATTTCTTCCAAACTCTGCTTTGTATGTAGTGAAGAAAAGAAGAGAAAGAAAAACCTTAATAGACTCCCAATTCAATATATAAAATTTCCCAGCACTTCATTCTGTGAGGATATTTTTACTAAAACTCATTAGCTTTTTAAATATTATACTTGTTCTAATTTCATGTAACACACTGAACTATGAGTCAGTTCAAATAAGATTTAAAATAGAACTCCACTTTCTTTGCACATACCTACTCTTAATTGCATAGAACAAGTTTATACCACATTTGTCCAATTAAGACAAAAGGTAGACAGAATAATTAAAAATAAATCAAAACAATCAAATGTTACATCTGTAATTTCACTTTATATGGTGCTTGGGGTTTTTTTTTTTTTTATCTTGTTTTGTTTTGTTTTGTTTTTAAGTCAGGCTTGGAGGGATAGTGAATTTAAAGGAATAACCTCAGTTTGAGAATGTTACACAGATTCCTCCAAAGAAGAGACTGGCTTTGTCTCAGAGAATAAGCCCTGAGTAGTGAGATAAAAGGAAATCTGCTTCTCTTTTTGGCTTATTTTAGGAGTAGCTGGAATTGTTTTCTCATCTGCCAAAGAAGTTATTTAGACAATCACAAAGTTCCCTAATCTCTCTAAATGCCGTGAGTCTGTGTATAAAGACTTCTTAATTAGCCTCAATTGGAATTACAATATTGATCTGCAATCATTCTTCTAAGGGATTGTTACTTTGAGTCATTTCAGTATTGAGAAACACAGTTTGACACATTCAGGGCATTAAAAGGCACTACCAAAGTGTCAAGACCATTTCCTTTAAACAAAGTTAACTCTGTTTTTCTATTAAGGAATAATTAGAGACTGAGAGAGCTGAGAATTCACTTAATTAACTACTACCAATAAATTTACATGCTGGTTTGTGGCTTTACATTTCTACTTACTAAAATTATTTTCCCATTTTAATAAAACTCCATAATATTTTTAATGATTATTTAAAGTCTTTATAGACTCTACTTTTTCCAACTCTTAGTATTTAGAATGATTCTTCTTTTTAAATCTTATAAATGATACTGCAAAGAAAATCTTTCCCACAAATCTTTATTTTGCACTTCCATGTGTTTCCATATGAAGACCTGTTGAAGGGGCAATTTCAAAGTCTTACATAAAAATCAATTTTCACTGCTTCTCTGTGGAATAAAAAGCATTAATAACATACTAAAAATGGAAAAAATGATGGCATGAATTACAAATAGATTCTCTAGTACAAAACTTTTTTAGAGGTGGACCCAATCACACGTAAGACATGGTTGTGACTCATTCTTGTGCTTCACTCATATGCCCAGAGGACATATCCCAATCCCCTTGTCACATCCATTCTCCTCTGGAATTCTGGAGATGAACTTGAAAATAAGCCCTGGTTCAAAAAATAACATTTTTGAATGAATTGTGTTCTGAACAGAGTTGTTGACAAAAAAATATATTAGGATTCTACAACTATGCCAAACTATTTTTTGATATATATAAATATAAATCCACTGAATATTTGAATTAGGCTGGGAGCAAATAATACAGTGGCTCCAGTGTACTTTTTATTAGTGAAATATATATGTCCCTCCTTCATAGTTAATATTCAGAAAGAATCTGATGATGTTTATGCACAAAACAATTGCACAAAGTAATAATTTTATTTTGAGAAGGAACTTTTACACAATTACACAATTGTTAACAAACATATACTGGCAATCTATTTGAACAATGGTATCATAAGCAAGATACCCAAAAGATCCAATATTTTTCATTCAATAGATAAACTTTTCAGGGTTTTGCTTGGCCATTATCTCTGAAGACCGTTGTGTGACCATCAACAACATCAGTAATCATTTCAAAAAATGAAGTGTCAGAACTCATATTTTGTTATCTTTCATCCTAAATCTTATACATTTCTATTGAAATTGCAATTAACTTTTTTAGGTCAAAAGTTTTTCTGATAAGAAGAGTAGTAAACCCACATTTAAAAGTTTATAAATTATAGAAATGCATAAACAAGAAAATAATGGGTCACCCATAATCACACAGCACATGATACCCTTATAAACATTGTTCCATAATTATTTCTTGTCTTTTTTCTATAGGTTTCTTCTTTTACTATTCATATGTCAGAGTATCTTCTAATTTCTTTCCTATCTATTCTTCTTTTAATACTTGTTCTCATTCTGTATATATAATTTTGTTAAGCTGCATTTTGTTTAACATTACTGATTATTAAAAGCATTTTTATGTCAGTAAAACACTCTTCATTTTTAATTACTACATAAGTGTTCTATTGTGCAACTGTACCATAATTTACTTCCTCTAATTCAGGATATTTAAGAAGATTTTATTTTTCACTGCATGTTGCAATAAACATTCTTGCTTTCAAGTTTTTCTTTTACATTTCTTATTATTTCCTAGTTATAGATTCCTATAAGTGGTATTAATGGTCACAATGTATAAATGTTTTAAGGCTTCTCAAACAACTGTGGTATCTATTGATTTTCCTGATTAAATTTTAATAAAAATATTGATTATAAAAAGTATATTAAAATTAAAAATATTAAAAATCATTAGATGTCATTTATTAGTTTATACATTAAGGAATCCCTAGATATCCAAGTTATAGAAAATTTCAGATATTCATTGAGTTCTAACTCCAATGAAATGCCTCATGAGTGACAGGTTTCATTTTATCAAGAGATTCACATACCCATGTATGGCCCAGGTTGACATAATATGTCCAGTATGTAAGTCAGTTGCTTAGAGACACTTGATATACTAGAAAAAATAAAGAACATTGACAATTTTCATCATTAAACTATTGTACTTTCATGAAATCACACTTACTATTTTGAAAAAGATATTTGACACATTCAATAATGAGTCAATTGTTTCAAGGTATTTTTTGTTTGTTTGTTTTAACTTCCAGTTTCCCTGTGTTTCTCCTCAAGCATCAGTGACCTGAACATGAAGAAGGGCAGAGCAAGAGTGCACATCTATGGCAAAGTGGACAGCTAAGTCAAGCAGTGGTGTTTGAGAATCTGAATCATCTAGATATTGATTCCAGTCTTAACACTATTTTACTCAAATAGATGTGTCATTATCTATTTAAGAAAATTAAATGATGCTTATTCCTAAAATTTTATTCTCCAAAGAAATACCTTTTTGACTTAAATATGTCATATTTTAGTTTTGCTCATCTCATGAAAAATTTAACTCATAATTATAAAATTTCACACTTTTTTTCTTCAATAATCCTCAGCACTGCACATTGCTTAAGGGAATGGGAGTCAAGTTGAACCACCTGGGTTCAAATCTCAACTCCACCATTTACCAGCTAGATGGCACAGGGAAGATCACTTACTTGTTGTATATCTCAGTTTTGTCATCTTTAAAACGGAGGTAATAATGGTGGCTATGTCATAGGACTACCGTGAGAATTAAATGAGTTAATACTTATAAGGCTTAGGCCACTTTGTTTACCTGTCACATAGCATTCAGTGTTAGCAATTTTCATCAGTGCCATAGGCATTATCAAGTGCAGGATCCCAGATACACAACACTTGTGACATACACAGAACCTAAAAGTACAAAGATTAAGATATATAATAATATGGTGTGACATGTACTATGTGTCAAGTGAATGTTACAGGTAAAATAAATTACAAGACTGTCATGGAGGAAGTAATTAATAAAGGGCAGTGTTCTATGAGTGATCTCAGAGAAAAGGTGGGACTTACCTTTGAAGAAGAGAGAAGACTTGGCAGAAATTTGGAAAGACATTTTGGACAAAGGATATCTTGAGAAGTTATTGATATATTCTTGGAACAATGAATAGGCAAGTTGAGCTATTACCAAAATGGTTCATCTAGAAAGAAACTAGAAAGTGGAGGGCTTAAAATAGTAAACCACTTGGGAATTTACCTGTAAGCACTTGGGAACCACAGAAGATTCTGAGAAGGACAAATGAGAGTAAAAGGTAAAGGAGAATAGTTCATCACTGATTTTCAAGATGACTTATATTGGGAAATATTAGAGACAAAAATAAAATTTTAAAAGTCTGATCATGAAACTACTGAAATATTCCCAAAAAAAACAATTCTGGGATATTCATACTGATAGAGATCTGCCATACATATTTTTCCTCCTTGGTGGTTCTTGTCTCTTTGTGAACTTTAACATAGAAGTAATCTTGTCTTGTTCAGCTTAGTCAACTGAGTTTGGTTTTAAATTTTATTTTCTCTGTTGAGAGTAAAGCTCGAAAAATTTGCTAAACTTCTCTTTTAATATAGCCCTTATAAAACCAAAAGAGAATAAGAATTTAAGGGATTTGATATAGGTAATTTAAGAATTCGGATATCTATCAATATCTTATTTGTAGTTCAGTGACTAACAGCACAAATATAGTTGTATATTTAGTATGCAACTATTTTCTAGACTCTTTTGTAATAGAGTCTAGAGTTTTAGGAATGCTTCTGAGGCTTGTAAAAATTAAGGTGTTTTTTGTTTTTTGGGTTTTTTTAGATAAACAGAGAGTTGACTATTTGGTTAGCAGATGACTCACAATGCTAAGATCTTGGAGGTTGATTATGAGTTTTCAGATGCCCTTGGTAAATTTGAAAAATGGCTCATGATATTAAAATACAACCAGTTGAGAGCTACCTCTAGGAAAGATTATGGAACATTCATCTTTGCAAATCTTAAAGAGACAATTAGTAATCAACTGTCTTTTTCTAATATAGAGGTTCTGGTAGTTGGATGTGACCTTTTATGACAACTCAAAATAAACACTGGCCAATGTTCCTAAATAGAAAAAAGAAATCAAGATAATTATGGCCATAAGAATATTAATTATAATATATACAATATTCTGTGCTTGCTTTTATAGAGTTTTTTAAACGGAATTTTCTTTTCTGTTAGTAACATGATTTTTTTTTCCCCTGAAAAGTCTATTACCTTAAAAGTGTATAGAAATCAGCATAAAGGACATAGAGAGATGTGTCTATTTTTAAAGTCCAAAAGAAGCCTTGTAGGTAGAATTCATTCTGTAAATCAGTGGAAAGATTATTTATAAATCCTTCTGTTATTGTGATTGTGTGATATTATGAAACTTTGCAGTTGAATTACTATGTGACCCTGGAAATTCTCTCCAAGCCACTGAACCTCAGTTTCCTAATCTATAAATGAAGGTAAAAACAGCAGGAAAGTGATGAGGGCACATTCCATTAAATGCTTATAAGGCTTTTCGAAAAATATAAAATGTTGGTAATCACTTCCCTAGCAAGAACTCACTTGCTATAAAATTATGTGGCTTGCACAGTTCTTTAGAAACTGTTCAGGCCAAGTGGCATTCTCTTTGCTGAATACATTGTGTGTTGAACAGCACCTCCCTTCAACTGCCAGAGTCTGAAACCAAATGAATGTTCAATTACTGTGACACTTCTCTTCCAGGGTGAGCCCATATTGGCTAGGATAATGAGTCCCAATTAGGCTGAAATTCTCTGAGGATGTATTTATGTTTTACTAATACGGAAAATTCTGTGAGGGGCTATGGTCGCTAACCACTCACTGAGTCTGAGCGACTACTTCATTCTCTTCATTTTCCACTTCCCTTTCTCCCCATCATACATTTTTAGTCATTCTCTGTTGCTCCCAGACTCAAAGAACTAACACCAAGCCCCACAGTTTCCTCTTGATGAAAGCCCTGATAGTCCAACCTTGCTCTACATTTTCAGTCTTGCCATTTGCTAACATATTACATGACCAGCTGAGCCACTGAGCTAGAATAAACAGAATGCACTTTAGCATACAGGGATATTTTGCAAAAGATATATTCTCAAGTCTTGGAAACTTAACTGTGTGTTACCATATTGTCTTCCTTATGCTCCTTCTGTTTCTTAATTTCACACATCACTCCATTCTTTGAAGTAATTTTCCCCCAATGTGTTAAGAAACTGAGTCATGTCCTAAATTCTGTGGAAAAAAATTGAGAGGGTGGGAGGAAGTTTAGATCTGCAAAGAACAATCTTGTTTTCTTTCAATAAATTAATCAACCTGGTCATTTCACATATGAGTTAACGGAGGGAAAAGTGCTTTGAAAACTCCAGAGCCATACAAATATGTGTTATTCCAGGATTCCTTTTCATCTGTGGGCTACAAATGGGTCACATGCCAGTCCTTTTGTATGCACCAGGCTCATTTTAGGTGAAGTGGAGTCTCTGAAGTTCTCCAGCTAAAGGCATTTCCACTTTAATAGGTCACATTATGCTTTGAGTGGTACAGAGGTCCTCATCTGCAGGGAGATGACCCTTATGAACCTTGTTCAAACTCAGGATCTGGGTATGGTCCACTAATCAGTTGATCAGAAAATCAAAGGGTATCTCTATGGATGTTAAAATACATTTGTTTATTCTAAATCTGTGGCTTTGCTAGTCATGTGGCATGTTGGCCTTTCAGGCTAATATTCTCTCTCACTGAAACAGCTTTTTTTAAATAATGGAGTCTTTCTGATCTCAGAAATAGAAATGGAGTTATAAATAAAAACTGTTACTGAAGCCGGTAATTTTTTTCACCTTCATAATTCTGTGTTTCTCAGCTACATTCTGTGCTGTCCTGACATATGTTAATCAATGCATTTGTTACCACACAGTTTGACTATTGCATTTCTCTGGTGGCTAGCTTATCATCAACTATAATTATTTCAACTCCAATTAATTCTGAACTTCTTTGCAAGGTTATTTACTTGCTTTAAGCAATAAGACAACATGACACCTCTTTGATTTCCAAGCATCTGGTCAACTGCAAATTGAATTCACTGCCCTCCTCTTTGTCTGAGCAGTCTATTTCAGTGACCCTTCTCATTAGATCACTGGTATTAGTGATCAGTGACCTGCTGATTGAGGAGAAAACAATGCTAGTGAAAGAAATACTCTCACCATGACAGTCTTGAAGGCTACAGAAGCAACACTAAAAGTACAGTAGGCTGGTTTTGGACCCAGCCTAGGAAAAGAAGAGAAACCTGTTATGTCCTAGATGCTCTAATATCATTAGGTCCTTTCATAGCCACCACGAGGTAAGAATTAGCCCTTTATAACAGGTAGGCAAAGGGGGCCTCAGAGAGAGTAAGGACACACTTACACAAGGACACACAACTAATAAGTGGCAGTGCCTAGTCTGGAATTCAAGCTTTCCTGATTTCCACAATACTACTACAGAAAGGACTAGAAGTAGCACACAAAACTTTTAGAAGTTTATGTGTATGGAAGAGTGGGAATAGTGCATCTAAGATATAGAAACTGCTAGGAATGAGAATCAAGAAGAAACAAGTCCCAAAACACAAGTCCTAAAGCAAGGATGTTAATTGAGAGGCAGAATAATATATGAAGATGGATCTAGGCGGGCCTGTAGTCTTTTTCGGTAAGGAGTCAGACAGTAAATATTTTCAGCTTTGCAGCTCATAGTCTCTGTCTCAACTCAGCTCTGCCCTTGTAGTGCAAAGGCAGCCACATGCAATATGTAAACAAAAAGGTATGGCTATGTTCTAAGAAAACTTTATTTAATAAAAAGAAGATGTGGCTCTTGGACCATAGTTTGCAAACCCCCTAATCTAGATTAATGTTTCCGAACACAGGCTGTTATCATCCACCTAGAGTTTGTTTGGAAATGAAGGGGAAGCTTTTTTGTTCTCACAGTAATAGGAACTCAGAAAGAGCTACTGGCATTTAGTAGACCCTGACCAGAGATGCTAAAAATTCTGCAAAGATCCTGGGGCAGTCTCATCTAAACCAGAATTTTCCCCACCCTAGTGACCATAGCATCCCCACTGAGAAGCACTGGATTAGTCAAAGGTGACAACATATGCATTAAAAGTCAAAATCCTTATTCTTGTTCCAACTCACAGGTATCAGCAATAGATCATGGAAGAAGCAAGACATCCTGGAAAGAAGAGGGCCTTTGGAATGACACCAATCTGCTCTGTATACAGTCTTCCCACTTAGTAATTATGGCAAGTTCCCTAGCGTCTCTAAAACTTGGTCCCTGTCAATAAATAGGAAGCAATCATAACTCCCTCATCAAGTTGCTATAAAGATTTAAAGAGAGTATACATATGAAGTGATTGGCACAGTGTATGGATAGTGCAGGTCCATGCTGTCCAATAGAAATAGAATGTGAACCACAAGTATATTTTAAATTGTCTAGTAGCCACACTAAAAAGAAAAAAAAAACACAGGTAAAAATAATTTTAATAACATGATGTATTTAACTCAGTATATCCAAAATACTATCATTTCAATGTGAAAATCAATATCAAAAATTATTAATGAGGTATTTTGCTTTCTTTTTTCTTTTTGGTTTTTCAAAGTCAAGTGTGTACTTTACAATGACAGTACATCTCAACTCGGACCAGCCAAGTTTTATGTGCTCAGTGGCCTCAGTAGTGGCTACTGTATTGGATAGATCAGGTGTAGACTCTGAGCTAAGATTCTCTCCTTCCCATCCCTTTAGTTCCCAACAGGCCACTGACTGCTTGTCAGTGTAGAGGATTCTTCTTGTTGCCTACCCATTTCCCATGCCTGCAGACAAAGAGTACCCCCTGCCTTTGCAGAATGGGGCTTCCCAGTGCTTCCCAGTTATGAAGCACTTCCCAGACTGCACTGCCCAAAATTAACTGAAAGCAAAATTAAAATAACTGTACTTTCTTCACATGAAAGTCCCCTGATGTCCAAGAAAGAAACACTGCCAGAAGGCCTGTATTTGGTAGGGCGTCTTTAGCAACCTCTACGTTGGACAAATTTCTGAATAGCAATGCAATAAATTCTGATTACCCAGGAGTATCTTTGAACTTTAATAATTCCAACCCCAAATAAGGAAACACTTCTAAGAAGTCTAGCAGAGGGGCAGTCACAGAGTCACACAATTGGTTGAAAGTGATTAAACAAGCCCTGTTGGTGGCCTATTGATGTTTATGATTAATGTAGGTTTAATCATCAGCATGCCATAAGAATTCAGCTCTTCTAATTTGCTTTTCTTCCCTACCGAAACAAATGAATTCCTTCCCTGTTAGTATTTTGAATCTTGCCAGTCAAAGAAATTGATGAAAAGAATGTATATGCATATAGGTGCCATATATCTAAATGTCTATATGTCATACACTTACCCCCATTCCCTCATGTGTATAGATGCTTAATTTGGCACAGATAGTTCAAGACTAAAAGATGGCAATACAGAAGTTATCCCCTCTTTTCTTCCTCTAATCATTTTGAGCTGAATTCACTGAGAATGAATATGAATACATTTCTAGCTTTTAGGATTATGGAGGCAGCTAAATCTTACTGAGACTTTTAATAACGCACATGCTCTAGCCCAAGCAGCTTCACTCCTCAGGTTCTGAGAAGCTGGCAACACTGGGAGAGAGGCAGGTCTTTGGAAACATCAACAGTTCAGGAAAAATGCTATTTTGTTTGATTCAGTTTTCCAATCTAGTAAAATCCCACCTTCCTGGAGGGCTTCCCTTGTTACCTTTCGTTTGTTTGTTTGTTTTGAATAAAAGGCAGGATGAGGGAGACTATTTGCTGAGTTAAAATAACTTTTGTCCCAAAACTTGCACCTCTAAATACAGTGGTGATTGTACTACCTGATTGTGTCAGACTCTGTGACCCTCCCAAGGCCTCTCCCTGCAGCTCTCCCTGTCACACTCACTGGCACACACACACAAACATTGCATACACCCCAACAACTAGTGGTTAGAAAATATAAGGAACAAACATTTTTCTAAACAATGTACTTAGGGACAGTTCCTGGAAATATTGATGTGGTAAAAGGCAAGAAGGGCTAATGAATTTCAATCCATATGGTCTGCTAATAAGGGTCTTGCAAAAGCTGGAACACCTATTGATTAACCTGTTTAATATCTTAAACCCAGTGCCTCGATATGGATGATGCCCACCCCGCTGCCCATCCAGAAGAATGTCGTTGTTTGTTTTGCACATGCCAGGAAGAAGTCTCTGCTGATCCCCTAGATAACAAAGGTGCAGCAAAGGGCTTTCTCTCTACCTATTTGGCAACAAGAAAGCTGCCCCTCCAGATGATAGGGTCCTTCCCCTTTCCTGCAGGTAACTGCAGTCAGATGGGGTGTGAGGTATGATAATTCCATCTGTGTCATTCGGATTGTCAGCTGCATTGTTCTGCTCAGTGTGCTGTGGATTGTGAAAAACAACCAGGACGGATGATTTTAAGTAATTGCTCTGACAGAGACTGATTACTACAGTAGCAACAGTCAGTTATAGTTAAGGAGTAGCCTTGGCATATGGTCTACATTTGACGTGGGAAGGAGAGTGGGGAGAGGAAGGAAAAAGCTTTATAATTTTACAGATTGCTTTATGTTTTATAATGACTGAGTTTTCTTTTCCTTCACTTAATTTGGAAAATATCACCAACAGAAACCTGGAAAAAAAAATCTAAATATTGTTACAGATAAAAGAATTAAAGAACATATTTAACTGCTATTAAGATAAATCATAAAACACTTAGGATTTGTAAGACTGATAATTATTCATTGCCACAGCATTTATTGTTCTGTGTATTGGGGTTTGTTTTCAACTTTGTGCATTCAGTGAACATCCTTTGTAAAATCTTGGCCATTCGCTGATTGCATAAACTCTTGCATTCATTTTGAAAGGTGAATCATTAACATTGGTGGCTTACCTCTCCAAACTAGTCTGATGTTTCATTCACAAAAAATACCTTAACAAAACAAATTATTCAATTTATATATCTTTCCTAAAATAATGTATGTCTAATATTTAATATAATAAAATAGAGATTTATTTGTTTTTGTTTAATGAGAGAATATTTCACACACACACAAAAATACACATTTTCCTTAAACAAAATTGAAAAGAGAGACCTATTTATTTTTGTAGCTACACACAGAGAAACAAAGCAATTAATAGGTTTCATTCTAGCTAGGTTTTTAATTTTTATACCATTCTTATTTTTAATTTTTTTATACTACCCAAGAAGTGGCACATGAAATTATAGTCAGAGCAATGAATGAGAAAGCTTCTTCAAGAATAATTGAAATGATAGTGATTTTTTAAAATAAATGGTAATATGCTCAATAAAATAATTCAACCCCAGATAAATAGGAAAGTCTTTGGAATAAAAATTAGGGTAATAATTTAACACTGTGAAAAGTAAGTGTGATAAAGTACATCTGAAGGACATTAATTACTTATCCATGTGTGAGCTATTGTTGGGTACATAATGGCTGATCCATTTGCCAGCATAGTCTCACTGCTCCCAGGATTTTAACTCATTACTTTATAAATCTCTGCTGTGATACCTTGAGGGAAAAAAAGGTGCTTTTTTAAACCTACTCCTATTTAATATTAACTAGTGTTAAGCAAAATAATTTTAACCAGTTATTACTTAAACAAAGGAAAGTGTTGGACTAAATTTTTCTAATATGTTTGGGGCTAGCTAGTGTTCAAGAATTTCCAGTAGGGTTATGAATATCACCTTCATTTCCAAAGGGGAAAATGAGAAGGGCTATGACTGGGCCACTTGTACAGTCATGCATTAGAAGCTATTTCCATGTACGAAGAAGTCTCTGAGTCTAAGGAAGTTTAGAAAAATAGAGGGCCTTTTTTTTTTTTTTAGTGATTTGTGTCATGACCTGCCTAGGAATAAATGCAAGTCACATTGCAAGTTGACCTTCCAGTTTTTGCAAACCAACCATACTCAATAAAATTCTCTGCTGGGAAAACTGACAATTATTTAGGAACACTAAGGCAATTTTTGGTTACTAAAAATCAGTCTTCTCAAATATTCTTTTCATCCTCCAAACGCATACACACTTCAAAGAGCTGACTGCTTACACATTTAGTTGAATAAGCAAATTGGTCAGAATTAATCCAAATTAAATGTCTTCCTCTATGACTCTCTGAAAATCTTTCAGGCATAGGATACTGCTGAGTTTTTTTAATCAAATGGAAATACTCTTAATGAGTTATGAACTAAACTTATTCATACTAAGGATAATACTTTATGAACTTGCCGAATCTCAAAACTTGTGTTTTGCCCTGAACATCAAAATCAACTGGGGGAGTCCAATTTCATGGTTTATTTTTTAAATGGTACAAAAAGTGTTAACATTTTGAAAAGTGTTTCTAATATTTTCTCAGAAATCACTATTTTCTTACACCTGAGAAATTGATGTGTGTTACTTGCCTAGTCTTCATAGGAATTTGGATTTGAAATGCTTGTATTAAATAATGTCCGAGTTCTTTTTCTATAAATTTCCTTTGTCTAGACTTCGCATCTGGGGATCAGGGCCAAAAAAAATAATTTGAGGAAACTTGTAGCATCTTTGGTAGCTTCTGAATTTTGGTTAATTCAATTTTAATCTCCTTTGAAGACCTTGAATGTAGAGACAAATTTTAAGAAAGTAAAAAATTTAAATCATTATCTATTCTTTAATTCTTTTAACTCAGTCTTTTTTCCTCCAATTATCTATTGCATTATAATCCACACAAAAACAGGCTTTAAGCAACAGCAATGTATTATTTCTTATGATCCTGTGGATCCAGAATTTGGACAGGGCTGTTAGTTGATTCTTCTGCTCCATCTGCCATTGATGGAGGTCACTCACTCAGGTAGTTAAGCTGCCCCAGGGCTGAACTGAAACATCCAAAAAAGCTTCACTCGCATGTCTGGTATTTCAGTGCTTCTTCACATGACTTTTCTCTCACTCTTCTCCCCTCTCCCCTCTCCCCTCTTCCCTTTCATCTCTCTTCTTTCCCCTCTCCCCATCTCCTCCCCCCTCTCTCCTCTCTCTCTACATGTGATCTTTCCTCATTCAGTAGTCTTACCCAAGTTTCTGTACTGCATGGTGGCTGAATTCCCTGGAAAAAGGAAGTTGCCAGTCCTCTTAAAGGCTAGGCCCAGAACGGGAACAGTGTCGCTACCGCTACAATCTGTTAATCAGAGCAAGTCTAAAGGCCATCCTTGATTCAAGAAGAGGAAAAACAGAATCTACCCCAATAGGAGAAGGGAGGAATAAATGGCAGCCTTATTTAGAAATTATCTCCATAACTTCTAAGAAATCATTTGTCTATTTGAGCATAATAAGAAAATATTTCAGTCACACAAAATATCATTGATTTCCCTAATTTCATTAGTTAGCATCATGGAGAATGGTGTGCTAAAAAAATATTTGCTTTGTATAGTAAACTTTTGGTCCAGCTATACAAATCTGTCTATACTTCTTTTTTTCTTAATTTATTCTCACCTTTATCTTTTTTTAATGTAAATTACAATAAACTCTGAAGAATGATTTCTAACAGTGTTTCACAGGTAAACTAAAATCAAGCATATTGACTTTAATGTTCTGAAAAATAAGTTTAACTTTAAATTTGGGGAAGGTTAGTCTATAGCTGTAGGTGGCTGAAGGGCTAGTACTAGCAGTCTTTTCCTTTTGGCCTTTGCAAGATGAGCTTTCAAAGAAACTTTATCATGCTGTGAAATGCATTACTCTCTAAGACCCATTGTGTGGGTTGATAAGACCAGAGTCCATTTGTTTTATAAAAACATATTCGTCCTTACTCTACTCTCATTATTTCTGAAAAATACAAGGATTTAAACATTATTATTCCATGTTTTGGTCCTTTCAGTAGAGGCTCAGAGCCTTTTATAAGGTTAGGTTCAGAATGATTTCTAAATATATTAATAAATAAATGATTTGTTTATAGGTTCTCTTCTGAAACAATTTTTTGTGCTTCCCCCAAAAAAGAAAGTCATATAAAAGAATATTCTTTGGCACCAGACAGATTTGGGTCTAAAATTCTGCTTTTACCACTTTTAGAATTGTAGGCCTTTACTCACTTTTAGAATGAGAACTTGCTCACCTTTAGTTGTACGAAGGATTAAAAGATGATGTGTGTAACATTCTTAGCTCAGTTTTAGGACATACTATTCAGTGGTATGGCTTTTGATATTAAACTCTTTCAAGTCAAGACTTTTGAATAAATGTCCTATTTTTAATTGGTTTGCTTGTCAAATATGTGGATGTAAAAATAATGATTGTTTCAACTTCCCTAAGCATCAATGAGATAGGAGCTTTGATTAATCCTTTTTTTCATTAGAAGACATTTGTTAACAGTCACTTGTCTTCCAAAATGCTCCTTTTGGTATTATAGTCAAATATATTGAAAATATACTTAGAAAATATATAGAAAAGAGGGTATTATAGTCAAATATATTGAGGAAATAAATATTATAATTAAGAGAATTACTCTTAATTCTCTCACAGAGAACCATAATATAAATTAAAGTCTCTAAAATATTGTGTGTAAAATTAAGAAATATCCTTAATTATTTAATTTAGCATTTCACAAACTTAAGTAAAATTTAAATGCATAATAGTCAAACTGAATCATAAGACTGAAAAATAATCAACTACTATATAACCTATGCACTTTAAGTTCTGATTTTTGTTTTTGTTTTTTTTCCTCAGAAGTGGCAGTAGCTTTTCCATTTGTGGGTACCCAAGAAACCTAATCTTACTCTAAATAACCAATCAGTTCACGACTCGTTGGTCATAACCAATCAGGCCATTCAGGGTCATTATTAAGAACATCAGTTCCTATATTTATTCTTTGAATAAATTTTGATATACTGTGTAAGCCTGTGTGCCTTAAACTAAAAGGACCCAGATTACTATGTTTTAATAGTTGATATCTATATATATCTTAAATAAGATAGATATAAATACTGTAATATATATGTATATATATTTTTTAATCTCTGTGATAAGCTCAGCCTTTTCGGTATGTCTGCTTTATAGTCTCCCTCCTCAACTGCTTCCTGGTACTACTGAAATTCAAGGAAAGAGACAAGATTTCCAAAAGAATCAAATGAGCATTCTTGTTAAATCAATAACCTCAAGTTTATACTCAAAATGAATTCTATAATCTCTGCCCAGAGCATAGTTTCCTAGCCCATAGAACAAAATGCTATATTTTATGACCATTGTTTTCTTTAATTTTGTATTCTCCTTCCCATCACTTATTCATTAAGTCATAACTTCAAAGGGCAAATTCTTATGTTCTGACATATATCACAGTATCTATTAGTGGCACTACTACTAATGGTAAATGGATAGATTAGTAGCTGAGTAGAGGTAGATAAATGGAAAGAAGAAAGGGAGAGACAAAGAAAGAAAGGAAAAGAAAGAAAAAAGGAGGGAGGGATAAAGAGAAGAGAGGGAAGAAGGACAAGTGTACAGGTTCATAACTGTTCTGAAGAAATCATCAGAAGTCTACACAAAATTAGTTAAATGTCCTTTTAAGTTAAGAACCAAATAACAAACCTTGTGATACAAACTGATATGCAAAAAGACAACGCTTAGAAAATGAATATGTACAAATAAATTGTTTGTTTGCTTTTCTTGTTAGAAATGAACTCTTCGCTAGTAGGATCAGTGTCTTAACATAGTAGCTGGCACAAAGGTAAGTACTCTTTATATGTTTAACTTGTTAACTTCATTAAGTATATATTATAAAATATATAGTTTCATTAGGAAAAGTTTTGTCAAGCAATTAAAAAAAATACTTTGAACAAACTTTACATATTTCCCATGTTTAAGTATCCATTGAAGCTCTGCTATCTTGATTTTTCCTCTCCATGCTTTTTTGGATAAATCAGTGCCATAATGGGGAGAGTCCTTTAAAGTGAGCCTCAAACATTGCAACATTTTACTCCCTAGAGCAAACAAACTTTTCTTTTAGTGTGACAGAAGACATCAGTTTTAAGGAAATATTTGGGTGAAACCTTTTATCCAAGGAATCAATTTAGCTATGTAGAAATAGCTACCCGTTAATGCATGCATCAATTTATTCTTCTTAGAGATGTTTGTCTAACACAGGTTAAACCAGAATAAGTCAATGAGGAAGCATATAAATTTGAATGACAAACAGAATACATATCTCATTTTGTTGAGATTTTTCCATAAGGATAACATTAAAAAAAAAAACCTGCACCCTCCACTTTTAAGGAAAGAAGACTGTAGCTACCCCACAAATTTCACACATTAATTTTGCAATATTTTATGTGAGATAAAGCAAGATGAAAATTAATATTAAGAATTCAAGAGCATGAAAGGCAATATAATGGGAGGACATGGTTTTCTTCCTTCTTGGATTTCCTAAAAAAAATTTAATTTTCCAGAGATGGAAGCATTGTCTTCCTAAGAGAGCAGGGTGCTTAATAATACTTTTAAAATACTATAATTTAGCTAAAATAAAGAAGCAAAGGGGAAACGATTGAACACTTCTCCATGGTGCAAAAGGGAGGAAGAGGAACAGAAAAATCACACAAGTCCTCTTCACTGATCTAGTTTACCTTTTGTGTTTTGTTTTGTTCAAGTAACCTATTTAAAAACGCATCCATGCATAGATTTCCCCTATTGTTAATAGTAAATGTAAATTTCAACCTGTCAAGTTTTTCTAGCCCCACTTTTGCAAGGTGTTTTTATTTTTAAGGAAAAAAAAATTAAAAAGCAAAGGCATTTCCTAGGGCACATGCTGCCAGACACCCAGCATTTATCTTATCTCAGTTGATGACTTTCCTTTTATCCTGAAATGATTTGACAATGACTCTATGATTTCCTGTACAAATTACCCTTTGAAAGTGGCAGTGGCGCTTGGCAGCGATCTTCACTTAATTACTGAGTGGATTATTAGCATACGGCTCCCCACCCCCCTTCATTTCTTTATATCTTCTAGATTGCGTTGACAGTTCCCTTTCATTGCCTGCTTTAACTCACTGAATACTAAACATTATGCAGATTGCAGCCGAGAAGTACCCAGGCTACTCCAAACCTCTAGTCTGCACCAAAACCTTTTTGATGAAGAGTAATTTACAGGTCAGAAATCAATAGTGTGTCTGGGAAGTGCATTTGTGGGTTTTCTTAATTTAGATTGGGGTGGGTAGCGCGGAGCACTAATGTTCAACAGTGAATATTCTTCCTCGATCTTTCTGAAAAACAATTAGTTTTGTTCCTTCCTTTAGTATCCTCCGTCTTTAAATAGGCTGAGATCTTGAGATCCTATTTCTCTTATACTCATTATGCTACCTAACTTGGCGGGAGGGGGTTAAAGAGTCCCTGTTTTGAGAAATGATAAGCTTCACTCCTTAATCTGTCTCTGAAGTCGGGGGACTGATAAACTGACCTCCTCGGCAGGCATGTGTAAAGTGTTATTTATTGTTTGCCAGGGCAAGACAAATGCAAATGATAAATTGCGAAGATGTCTTCCACACTCTCAAAAGGAACCTTCTCTTCTGTCTTGGCTCCCGTCTTTTGGCAAAAATTTGCACATATGTCGGGCATTCACCATCCAGATCTTTATCCTTCTTTTTTTTTTTTTTTTTTTGTTCATCCCTGTACTGCATTCTAAAGCATCTTCCACATTTCCCAGGGTATAGTAGGGGCAAGAACCCCTTTCCATTTCAGCCTTATGATGTAGCTTAGTTTAAGGGGGTGTTTTTTGTTTGTTTGTTTCCTCTTCTTGGGAAAAGAATACAATATCTACATGAGTGATTTCAGGACTTGGTGGAAGTGACACCAAAGCAATAGGAGTCAGCACGGGTGGGGGAAACAGCTGGGTGCTGACTGTGTCATCTCCATTCCAGGACTATCAACCACCAGCTTTATTCTTCTACTGTTACATCTGCTATGAAATTTGGGTCTTCCAGGTGGCAGCCCAACATGCTGTCCAGTGCTATCGGGCCATTTAAATGCTTTGAGCTAATGCTGCATATCCATTTTCTAAACAAGTTAGCAGATACCATATGCAGCAATTAAAGTTTTATTGAGTGGTGCCTGCTTACCATACTGAATTTGGATTGGCTACCATCTGTTTCAAAGCCTGTGGTACCATCCCTGTTGCTTGAGAGAGCATTTGTAAGGATAAAAGATTTTTTTCTCAACTTCTGAAGAAGCTGCTCGCATTATTTTTTTACATGCAAGCCCACAAAAGTGGAATTGGTACAAATGAAAAATACCAGACAACGAGAAGTTAGGATTGAATACATGTTTTTGAGTGATATTGGCCATCACACCAGAAACAAAATTTTGTATCTTCCAGCCTGGCCATTTTTAGTATATATGTCTTGCTGAATATGTTATTTTTCAGAGATACTTTCTATGGGAAACCCAATGAATCAAAATTAAGACTGGGCAAAGAACATGAAAATTGTTTTGTATTTGTAAGAATTAATGCAATTATTCTCATTTTCTAGGAAAATTTTACCTGGAACCACAGGGAAAAATAAAATACAAATTTTACATTTTATTCACTGTACTGGTAAAACTCTGTGGAGACAACATTGTTTAAGATCAGTCAGAGCTGAACAAAGGGTTTTGAAGAAAGCATTTATTAAAATTTAAGTGATGTCTAAATACTTGAGCTGTGATGGTTTACTAATACAATGTTAATGTTTGATGTTTTCTCAGAGACATTTATCACTGTACCTTTGACCTTCATGAATGCTGAGATGGAAAAACACATGATAGTGAAATTCAAAAACCTCTTCAAAATTTTAAAACTACCTGAGTGTTAGTGGAGTCTAATAGAATAAGGCCTGGAGTTCAAACCTGTTGACAAACTCTTGATTGTATAGATCTTAAATATATTGTTTGATAATTCTGTGGATGCTTTTCTCCTTGAGAAAAATGAATATATTATAGCTTATTGATTCTGTTCTTTTTAATATTAGCTTAAGAATTTGAGTCTTTGAATCTTTAAAATGCATAGCTGATTTCATGGATGGACCTAGAGATTGTCATACTGAGTGAAGTAAGTCAGACAAAGAGAAATATGATATTCCTTATATGAGGAATCTAAAAAGAAATTATACAAATGAACTTATTTACAAAACAGAAACAGACTCACAGACTTAAAGAACGAACTTCAGGATAAGGGGGGGCAGGGAAGGATGGGGGAAAGGGTTAGTCAGGGAATTTGGGATCGACATGTACACACTGCTATATTTAAAATGGATAACCAACAAGTACCTACCGTATAGCACAGGGAACTCTGATCAATGTTATATGGCAGCCTGGATGGGAGGGGAGTTTGGAGGAGAATGGATACATGTACATGTATGGCTGAGTCCCTTTGCCATGCATCTGAAACTATCACAACATTGTTAATCGGCTATACTACAGTATAAAATAAAAAGTTAAAAAACAAAAAAAGAGACATCTAGACTGGTATTTGACCAAATATCTATGTGCTATGTCCCTAGCCAAGTTGACACATAAAAGTAATCATCACATCCATGATAGCTAGAGTGACCACATCCTTCTAATTGAAGCTAACTCTGCTAGATCAATAAGCATAAACTGGAACTGTCTCTGGCAGATGAGGATGTAAGGTCATCCTCATTATAGTCTCACCACAGTATATTCTGATATCTCCATGGGAATTTCTATGCATCTCTGCATCCCCAGAAGAAGCCAGTGCTCTGCATGTTGTTGTGTTTGATAAAGGCTTACCACCTCTCCTGGCTCTTGTCAAAAATTTATGTAGAATTAAAATAATAAAAGGTGGGAAATAAAATAATAAATCCATTAAAAATTTCTAAATAAAATACATAGCTGATAAGTGAAAAGAGAAATAGCTATAGTTTTTGTACTGGCTTTATTACATCATGTGCTGATTGTTCATTAGGGCTTCTTCACTTTTCAGGTCCTGGTGAGCAATGTCAAATTGGATGAGTGACAAGTTCATAGCATCATAGGCTTAAGCCTCGTCTACTTAGCGGAAATGTGACGTGCTTGAACAAAAACACTGACTATGATTCAGGAGATCTGTTTGCTCACCTCAGAACTACTATTCCCTAGCTAGGAGAATAATCATTCTCTTTTGAGTCCTTTGGCCTGTTTTATAAAATGGAGCTCAAAATCCATGTCTACTTCTTTGGGTTATTGTGAGACTTAAAAGAGTCTATAAGATCTCTGTAAATAATCATTGAAATATGAAATGAAAATAGTAGTTTGCAAATTGTAAAGTGCTGTCACAAATCCTACCCACCCTTCAACTGAAGGTCAAATGTCATGTCTTTAAATAATAAGAATCCTTCACCCTGAACCCAGCAAGTAAGGTATTTGTATCTGTCTAAAGACATTCTTCCCTATTTCTTATAAGCTAAGAGAGAATATTTTAAAAGCCCTCTATTCTTTGCTATTTGATGTATGTGGTCTATGGAACTGAAGCATCAGCATCACATGGGAACTTTTAGAAATTCAGAATTTGAAGCCTCTCCCAGACCAGATCAGATCTGCATTTAGCAAGATCACCAGGTGAGCTGTATGAACATTAAAGTTTGAGAAACACTGCTCTTATAATAATTCTGATTTTTAGGGAATTTCTCAGCTTTTAAAATTAAGTTATTTGCTGTATGAAGATCTTGTAGGACTTTAAAGATTACTAGCACAACCCCATCATTTCAAGAACAAAAGAAAACAAATCCTAACTGGGATTCATATAAATTGTGATTTGCATAAGATTAAATGTCTGGTTAATTCATTTATTTATTCAGCAATTACTGAGCGCCTACTGTGAACCACACTCTGTAGTAGGCATGGAGGATTCTATTTGGAATAAAATATGGCACCCAGTATTAGAGGGCTTGCAGTCAACTGGGGGCAGATGAAAATTTTCTCACTCTTGTCCGGTCTTCCTTTAGTCATACCACAGAACTCCTCTAAGAGGTGTCTGATCCTGCCTAGTAATTAATCTTCACCCTTGTCTTACATTTCTTCCAGACTCACATATTTATTTATCCCCACTGCTATGACATTGGAAAACCTCTGCCTAATGAATTTGATGAAATCAAGTATCATTCTTTGGTTACTCACATATAAGAGAAAAATGGCTCATTGGCCAGCATCGTGTCATAGCACTGGCAGATACATCTTACAGTATGTGCCTTTTACCTATTCTCCAACCCATGCCCACCCTAACAGAATTAATATTATTATCATATAACAATAATAATAACTAATATATATTGAAGCCTCACCATATGCCGGGCATGAGTCTTAGCATGTCACATGTATTATCTCATTTAATCATTATGTCTGTTCCATGAGGCAAACATCAACTCCCTTTTTACAGATGGGGTAACTGAGGCACAGAAAAATTGAGTAAAGGAATGATAGAAATGCATTGGAACCCTGGGCATTCTGACTTTAGAAGCCTATCATTGTATATAAAACCTTAAGGAAATTATTGTACCTTTTGGAATAACTTCCAGTAGGATAGGTTGTCTCTAATTATGTATTCTTTTCTTTCTGTCCTGAAGCTGGCAGATCTCCCACTGATAACAATAGGAGATCTAGACATATTAGTCCCAAGTAGCTCTTTCAAAAGAATTAAACAAACTGATGAAGATCTTAAGCTTAATTAAAGTACTTTCATTTTCCTGACTGAAAGATCAGTAGAAGCAAAGAAGAACTGCAGTTTCAATTATTTATTGACTACATAGTGTTCTTCCTTCACCAACAGCAATTCTCTAATTTTTATAACTATAAACGTCTTGTAATAATTTTCTTTATTACACAACATTGGATGAATGCCCGTATTGCTCCCTTGCATTTTCACTGTAATGGTTTCTTCGAGTATGTGCTTCTTGTCTTTCCTGTTACAGACTAATCATTGGGTCATTTGCCGCTAAGTGGTCTAAAAGTGTATTTAGATCTCAATAGCCGATTAGACTTTCACATAAAGGCTTGGTCATCCCAGTCAAAAGGGTGATTTTAACATCAGTCTAAGAGTTTTCTGGCAACCATCTCATTTCTCATTACTGCCTCATTTTTATAATTGGACTTGAATGCTGCATGGACAGAAGCCAAGTCTACAGAAGAGTGAATGATCTGACTTTAGTGAGTTACAGTACCTTCTTCCGTGTGCTGTCAGTATGGAAGAATGTACTGGTCACTTGGTCTATGCTTTAGTTTCTAAACTGCTTGCAGTCTTTGTTTTCACTCCTTCCTGCTCCATTTATTAGTATCCCTAGATGAGTTCAGAAATTGTGTTAAATAACTGAGTATTGATGCTCTTAATAAAGTTTTACAATGCTGAAAATATTAATGGAAAATAAAGTCTAAGGTTTATCTACACCTTCATTTGTCATATTCTTCATGAGCTGAGGCAATCAAATACTGCATGCTTTATTGTCAAGGTCTCCCCAACATTAGAACATGCAAAGAATATGTTTAGTACACGTTGTTCTATTGAAATAGACACATTTCTAGAACCTCACTGCAATACTTCTCACTCTACTGAAAAATTCCTCTGAAAACGTGGACCAGTTCCAAGAGGATTATGTAATTAAACACCAAAAGATCTCCTTATAAGATAGTCTGTACTAAAAGTAGTCTCATGGTATATGCCCCAGGGTCATGTTGTATATAGAGGCTCCAAGCAATTTCTTTCAACGAGCTAAGGATACCAGTCCATAATCAGTATTTCCACCCCTTGGCCACTGCTTACAGAGTTTGCCATTGATTGCAACTTTGCCCTTGGCTCTACAAATAGCTTTGTTCTGGTCTTTCGTTGCCAGCTTGATTTGCGGCTACATAGATCTCTCAACAATATAGAGATGTGCTTCATTGCTTCAAAATCTCTGGAGAATTTCTGTTCACCTAGATGCAGTCTTGTATTCCTTCAACGATAATTTACTAAGTATATGATCTAAGATATACCAAAACACTCATGATCAAAATCCTTCAACAATACCCATTGACTACAATATAGTATCAGAACTTCTTAGACTTATATTAGAATCTCTAATATTCTCCAGGATCTGGTTACCATCTGTTTTACTACTTGTGATTCCAATTCCTTCCTACCTCCAACTCTCCTCTTCAATCGATCTGAGTTATTTACTCTCTGTAAGTAATAGTAAAATAAAAACAAATAAGACCTCAACTGACAGGATACATTAGTGGCTCACTCACACTGACTAGCAAGTTTGGGAAGTAGTCTATGCCTGTGTCTGAGGGCCTGTGGGTAGAGTGAGCCCTGGGAACTGGTGAGTACATGCAGTGCCCCTACATGACTTTCTTTAGATGAGACTGGGTGACAAAGTGGCCAATTTTCTCAGCCCCTTGAACTCAGGGCTTCCATCAGCATCTCTAGAATACTAGGAGGAACCTCAGAAAGTAGGCTTGGGCATCTTTGGCTCATATGCCTCATTCCCTCTACTTTGATGATTTTCTTCTAAGAATCTCTTAAATTTCCTCATACAGCTCTTCTCTGTGAATTCAGATTGTACCTAATAATAGAAAGCATGCTTTTCCCAGAATATTTATTACTGCAGCTTTGATTAGGCATGAGTTTGATTTGTGTAATTATGATTTGTGCTCTTGGGTATGGCACTCCATGCATTTCAAATCCCGCAGTACCGTTCCTTGGCTTTCTTTAATTTGCTTTCCTTAACCCTCACTTGACCAGTACGGGTCAGTCTCCAACCTAACCCTTCCCACTCTGTTTTCAATGCCCAACTTACCAGTGAGTGAGGTCATGACACTTAATGGCAATAAAGAATGTGTACCTCAGACTCAACATGTTTATTATCAAAGTACAATTGATCCTTGGACAAAATGGGCTTGAACTGCATGGGTCCACTTAACATGCAGATTTTTTTTCAATAGTAAATACTGTAATAGTACATGATCTGAGATTGGTTGAATCTGAAGGTGTGGAACTGTGAACATGGAGGAACCACTTATATGGAGGTAGACTATGTTATAGGCACATTTTTGACTACAGGGAAGGTCAGAGCCCTTAACCCCAGCATTGTTCAAGGATTAACTGTATCTACTTACCACTCCTGGTCCATCTTGATAAATAGAAAGATTTTCACTCACTTCAAACTAGAAATTTATTTCACCTTTATGAATTATGTTCAAGTCCTGTCAATTCTTATCTGAGAAAGTGAAGCAGAATCCCAAGCTGAAAAGAGGAGAGTAGATAAAAATCTAAGTCTCTGTGGAACACATATAACTTTTGGACAATATAAGTTTTCAGACAATATAATTATATGAATTATATGATTATCTATCCAAGTCTTATCAGTTATCTCTCCCAAGTATCTCTTGAATTTCAATTGGTCACTACCTCACCACAACTACTATCAGCTAACCATAAAACCTCTCTTCTGGAAAAATGTAATATTGTAAACATCATCCAACTTAGCTCCTTCATTGTATTTCTTTAGAATTTATACATGTCCTTTACCCAGATGGCCATCAGGCATCTCTCTGAATCACTACCATAATCATGATTAAATATCACCTTTAATATACATTCAATGTTACCTAGAAAAGAAAGAGAAAACTCTAAGGCAGAAAAGGATCTATAAGAGCGACACTAAATCCTCCTCCTAGTCTCATCCTGTACTGATCCACATGCCTTAAGAACTCATGGCGGATGGGAGTGGGTATCCAAACAATCATGTCTCCATACCTTTTCCTCATCCTGCTGCTTCTGCCTAGAATGTCCTTGCAACTTTCTCTTCCTGAAAAACTTCCCTTATCCTTCTAGATGAGGTTCAAATATCATTTCCTTTGTGAAATGACCCTGATTACATTTGATAATATTATGTCTTCCCCTCCTTTACATACACTTAAAATATGTTTTATATTTCTCTGTGTTTCTGTGCATAAGGCAAAGAAAGTGATACAAATATAACATTGTCAGGTTTCCTTACCAGTAGCATCTTTTTTTTTTAACATCTTTATTGGAGTATAATTGCTTTACAGTGTTGTGTTAGTTTCTGCTGTATAAAAAAATGAATCAGCTATATGTATACATATGTCCCCATATCTGCTCCCTCTTGCATCTCCCTCCCACCCTCCTTATCCCACCCCTCTAGGTGGTCACAGAGCACCGAGCTGATCTCCCTGTGCTATGTAGCTGCCTCCCACTAGCTATCTATTTTATACTTGGTAATGTATATATGTCAGTGTTACTCTCTCATTTCATCCCAGCTTACCCTTCCCCCTCCCCGTGTCCTCAAGTCCATTCTCTACATCTGTGTCTTTATCCCTGTCCTGCCCCTAGGTTCATCAGAACCAGTAGCATCTTTAATCAAAGAATACATGGTTAAAGCTTTGATAATAGGATAGGTCTTTCACAGCCAACATTTAAGACCCACTGCACTGCAGGTTATTTTCATCAGAATTATGTCTTCCTCAGATAGTCACCTGCTCATGTTCCAAGGTGTCTTACCTGAAAATATGAGCTGCTAGGAAGAGATCTAGAGTGTATTGAGCTGGACACACACAAAAAAAGAACTCTGCTATTGATAACCCAAAAGTTGTATGTCTTCCAGGAGACTTTTATATTTTTTTTCTACGTTCCCCTTTTGAGCTTGTGATTCTGCTTCAGCTTCTCAGACAGTAATCACCATGAACCAATAATATTAATTATTGCAGTGACTGAGACTCTTCATATACACCAGGCACTGTGTAAGTTCTATAGGGACATAGTAGCCCTAAATTTTGGATGAGGAATGTGAAAGTGAATTCTCCCAAACAGGGAATAGAAATAGTGAATGATGAACAGTGGTTAGTCTGTCCAACTCCGAAGCCTTTGCTCCTAACCACACTTCTTTGTGCTTGCCTGAATCAACCATTAACTAATAGCATTATTTTTTAAATTATTATTCATCTCTTTGAGTAAATACCTATCGTCACCTTTGTCTTGATGGCAGAGACCCAGTGACATACTGGGAACTCCTTGGAAATTTTATCACATTGACTTCTCATGTTAAACAGGCTCATATAGGACACTGAAGATACTTCTACAAAAGCTATGCAGTATTATTTGAAACTTCACAGACCTTTGAACCATCTTACTATTTTGTAGCATCTAAGTCAGTTTGAGATTAAGGCTATCTTGTCACCTTTTTGTTTGTTGAGTATATTTGGAAAAATCTTAAAATAAGATCATCAGTCTTATTTAATCTGAAAGCATGAGGAAAAGGACCCTTTTAATGGCATTTTCTCTCTTTTTTTTTAAACACTCTATCAGGATGATTTCAAACATTTACAAAAGTAAACAGAATGGCATAATAAATTCTAATGTTCCTCTCCCCCAGCTTTAGCATTCATCAACTATTGTTTCATCTATAACTTCCATTTCTCCCCTCACTGAATTATCTTGAAGCAAATCTCAGATATATCATTTCACTCATGCATTTCAGAATTTATTAGTAACTTTCTTAAGCAATGGCGATACTATTATCTACACCTAAAACATTAACAATAGTTCCTTATTGACATAAAATGTGCAGTTAGCATTCAGACTTCCTCAAAGTTTGCCTCATATGCACTATTTTCACAGTTGGGTTTCTTCTAATTGGAATTCACCCAAGGTCCATAATTTTTATTTAATTAATATGTACTCCTAAGTCTCTTTTAATCTATATGCTATTCTTTTTTTTTTTTTTTTTTGCAATTTATTTTTTGAAAAATCTTAGCCTTTTGCCCTGTCAGGTTGTCTTCATCCTGAAAGTTGCTGATTACATCTCCATAGGGTCATTTAGTAGATTCCTCTGCTCTTTGTATTTTCTGTACACTGGTGGATAAATCTAGGGACTTAACTTGATTGGGTTGGATTTTCTTTTTAGGAGGTGGTAATATTTTGTTTCAAATTTCATAAGAGGGAGGATGTTTCATTGTAGTTAGTATTCTTATTATTACTAGATGTTTCATTGTATTAGTATTATATTGTATTATATCTTAAATTGTCCCTTCGTTGTCTAGGGCAAGCCTCTTGAAGGCTCTTGAGTCCTTGTGACACCACCCCAGTTGTCTTTGATAGTGTCCTTGTTTTTTGGTACAAGATGTTTCAGGCTCATCTTGTAACTTTCAGTATTCAGCCTTGGAATCAGCTGCTTGTCCAAGAAGCCAGTTTTGAAGTGAGAAGTCATATTTCTTACAGGCCACAGTCTAGTTTCTAAATTGGAAATTGTCTCAGGTCTTTTTACTAAATAGAGATTTTTTTTTGTTATTAAAATGTTTTAATTACTTACTTGATTTACATTATACATAATATATAATATAATATATTTATAGTTTCAGAATAATAACTATAAGATTACTAAAAACTATTTAATTTTTTGTTTTTTTTAGTATCTCCTTAAGATATAGTCCACTAGTGGAATCAAAAAATGATACAAATGAACTTATTTACAAAACAGAAATAGACTCACAGACATAGAAACCTTATGGTTATCAAAGGGAAAAGTGGGAAGAGGGAGGAATTAATTAAGAGTTTGGAGTTAACAGATACAAACTACTTTATATAAAATAGATAAACAACAAAGACCTACTATACTGCACAAGGAATTATACTCAATATCTTGTAATAACCTATAAGAGAAAAGGATCTGAAAAAGAATATATATATGTACGTATATATATGTATATATACATATGTATATCTGAATCACTTTGCTTTACAGCTGAAACTAACACCGCATTGTAAATCAACTATACTTCAATTAAAAAAAAAAAGAAAAAAAAAGAGATGTATTCCAGCAGGGATAAGAATATATAGGCAAGTTACTGAATTTTAAAGTTACTTGAAACAATTTATTAGGTCTTGAATAAGCCATCAGCTCAACATACAGTTTAGTTCTTTGTTTAATCTTGCTTTTAAATTTTAGACTCCATTTTTTTTATTTTAATGTAACTTTGTCACATATTCACATAAACATAGTACCAAAATCAAATGAACCAAACAAGGTATATTCAGAGAAGTCTAGTTTCTATCCCTGTACTTTTCCCTCATGTTCCCTCTCTCCCCTTGGAGATAACTATTGGGTTGATTTTATTTTATCATTACAACTTCAAGAAAGTACAGATATATTTATAGTTTTTTGAGATAAAGCAGATTATTATATATACTTTTCTCTGCCTTGTTTTTTTTTTACTTAATATATCCTAAAAATCACTTCATAACAGTTTATAGATATATTCTTTATCTTTTTTTTTTTTTTTTTTTTCTTTTTGTGGTACACGGGCCTCTCACTCTTGTGGCCTCTCCCATTGTGGAGCACAGGCTCCAGACCCGCAGGCTCAGCGGCCATGGCTCATGGGCCCAGCCGCTCCACGTCATGTGGGATCTTCCCAAATCAGGGCATGAACCCGTGTCCCCTGCATTGACAGGTGGACTCTCAATCACTGCGCCACTGCGCCAGGGAAGCCCTCTTTATCTTTTAATAGATGCACAGTACTCCATTGTATGGATGTACAGAGTTTATTTAAGTGGTTCCAATTATGACAGGCATTTAGGTTATTTCCATTGCTATCGCAAATAGTGCTATAATCAATAGTCTTTCACATATGTCTTTCATAGTTTTCTACTGTATTTTTGGAATATATTTATAGAAGTGGGATATCTGAATCAGATGGTAAATGCATATGGGAATTTTCTAGATACTGCCAAATTTCCACCAATAATATATGAGGGTGCCTTCTTCCCTATAGCCTCATCAACAGGTTGTATTTTTTATGCCATGCAAAAGTTTTTGTTACTTTCTTTGATTGTTTGATTGATTTTTACATAATAATATTTATCAATATTTTCCTTTATGGGCTTTGGGATTTGAGTCATGGTTAGGAAAGTTTACCCCACTCCAAGATTACAGAAGTAATTCTCATGCATCCTTGTAGTATTTACATACGTTAATTGTTTACAATTACATCTCTCAATCCACCTGGAATTTAGCATAATGGATGGTATAAGAATTAGATCCAATCTTACTTTTTTGTATGGCTACCTAGTTATCTTAACTTCGCTTCATGAAAATTCCATATTTTCATGACTAATTTGAAATAGCACTTTACAGTACACTAAATTTCCATATGCAATGTTGGGTCTATTTTTAAATTTTACAACATGTTATATTAATTTATCCTTCTATATTCATGATACAACATATATTTCTTTAATTATAGATGTATTAAAATGCATTTTAATCTGATAAGGTTGGTCCCCTCATTGCTCCTATTTTTCAGGGATATTCTTTTATGCTCTTCTAAATAAATTTCATAATCAAATTGTCTGAGCCAATAACAAAACATCATGGTGCTTTTATAGAGATTGCATTGAACTTATAAATTAACTTAGAGAGAACTGACACTTTTATTGATAATGAATCATTCAATCAAAAACCACGGATATGCCTGACCACTGTTTCAAATCTACTTTTGTGTTTTATAGTTTTCCTCGTATAGGTCTTGAACATTTCTTGCTAAGTATTCTATATTATCATTATTAGATTAGATAGAAAGATACAGATATAGATGTAAATGTAGATATAGATATAAGTATACGTAGCAAATAATGAATTTAATGGCTTTTTTACCTGCAATACATTTTCATGTGCTCCTGTGCCCTTTTGTCCACAGTATTATATTACTTCTTATTTCACTGACTTTTTCAGAGAGTATGTTAACCAACCACAAAAGCAATACTTGTAGAAAGTGAATTGTTCAGCAACACAATAACAAATGTAAATTCCTTAAAGTTCAGTACTTTCTCTAGTTCTTCTTTTTTTTTTTTGGCTGCACAGCATGTGGGATCTTAGTTCCCCAACCAGGGATCGAACCCATGCTCCCTGCAGTGGAAGTGAGGAGTCTTAACCACTGGACTGCCAGGGAAGTCCCTCAGCCTCCTAAATGAAGTATCAAGATATATATTTGTAATAGGAGGAGACACAACATAAACTATATGTTCTTCATTTTCTTTGTCCTTTTTTCTTCATTTATTCAAATTATTATCCATTATATTATTAAGAACTTTAAATATATTAGGGAACTGCATCTCTGTTATTTTACCAAATAAATACAAATTCCAACTGACGAACTTGAGAATTTCCTCTTAATGATATTTTCACTCCAGATTAAATTCCCATACCTCCTCTCCTGATATTTAGTGACTGAAAATAATTTGCCAGGGGGCTTCCTGGCAGCAGTCCAGTGCAAACAACCTAGAGAGCTATAGTTCTTCATTAAAAAAGGCTAATTTAAGCTTAATTATTCTTTGGCTGATCCTCCTGGCTTCAAACTTATTCATTAGTGCCCACAGATATAGTACAACAAAATACACATTTTCTTTTTCTTAAAGATATATATCCAAAACTATTTTTTGATTTAAAAACTTGTTGACACCACAATGTAGTAGATTGCATTGTTGTCCCCAATCCTGTACCTTTCTGGCATCAACACTCTTGTCATGGCCTCATTGTGGTGGAGTGAACTTTCTCATCCCTTGACTTTGGGCTTGGTTTTGTACTCCCTTTAGTCAGTGTCCTGTGACAAGAAATGACAAAACATCATTTCAGAATCTAGGATTTAAAAATCATCATCATGTTATTCCTTTTGCCCTTATGCCATTGCCATAAGGAAAAGTATATCCTGGTTTACTCAAATTCTGACACCAAGTTATGGTTCTAATCACCAATTCCAATGTGTGTTGGGGAGCAGGAGTTCCCCACACCACCAAGCAATTCATAGGCACCATCTAGGTATACTACAATTCAACTCAATTTTGACACTATCTAGCCAGAGATAGCATCAGATTCTATGTGTTGAGGGTTCAGTACCAGACTGCCCCCACCCGACTTGAGATGCCAATCAAAAGTCCAGGTTGTGACCTTGCTTCTGACTGACTGGCTACAGATTGGAGGCTCTAATGGCCCCATTCTTGGGTTCTATTAACTTTCTAAAGCAGCTCACAGAGTTCAGAGAAACATTTTATTTATTAGATTACTGGTTTATTATAAAAGAATATAACTCAGGAATAGCCAAATAGAAGAGATGCATAGGGCAAGGTAGGGAAAGGGCAAGGAGCTTCCATGTTCTCTCCAGGTGCCACTCTCCCTGCATCTCCACCTCTTCACCAACCTGGAAGTTCTCCAGATCCCATCCTTTTGGTTTTTTATGGAGGTTTTATTACATAAAGATGGTTGATTAAATCATTGGCCATTGGCCATTGATTCAACCTCCAGCCCCTCTCCCCTACCTGGAGGTCAGGAGGTGGCACTAAAAGTTCCAACACTCTAATCACATGGTTCTCTTGGCAACCAGCCACATCCTTAGGTGTTGTCCATAAGTCACCTCATTAACATAACGAAAGACACCTTTATCTCTCTCATCACATAGAAAGTTCCAAGGGTTTTAAGAGCTCTGTGCCAGAAACTGGAATGAAGACCAAATATATATTTCTTATTATAGATCACAATAACACATTAACACACTAGGACAAGGATAAGAGACATATGAGGGAGAGTTGCCCCAGCTGCCTCACAGTTCTGCAGTGATGAGTAGAGCTGTCCTAAGCTGTCCACGCATGAAGAGCGCCACATAAATAGGCCCCAGCTATAGCAGGAGAATTTCTCTTGATCCACAGATTCACAAGTATATGAAATGATTGTTATATAAATCATTGAATGTTAGAGTTGTTTGTAAATGGCTAACTCAACAATTACTCAAATCTGCAAACCAAATACTGACTTAGAGTCTTGGGTTTTTCTTTTTCTTTCACCTTGTAATGCAATTAGTCATAAGATGTTTGTTCTACCCCTCTAATGTTTTTGCAGCGTCACTTTCTTTCCATTTTCTCTATCATTGTCCTATTCATATCTTATCATCATGTATCTGAATTATTACAATAACCTTCATACAGGCCTTTGATTTCCTTTCTCTCTAATCCATCTTTCTCAGTGATACCAAAGTGGTATTTTGTTTGTTTTGTTCTCCAAATTACAGATTTGATCATGTCCATCCTTTGCTTGGAAAGCTTAGATTAATACCTGCTAAATCGCAGCCACTCTTTCCTCACCTTTCTCATAATGGATTATAGTCACAAGTTTTCCTATGGAGTCTATAAAGGGCCTTAATATGAGTGTTCACAACAGCCATTCTCCATCAGCACAAACTGTCTCTTTCTTACCTTTGCGGTAGATGATTTGTCATTATCCAAACACACGTCTACCATCAGATTCAGACTATAACCCTGAACTATCTCTCCAACCTTACTTTCTATTATTCTTTCTCTACCCCACTGAATCTCATATGTTAGCCACAATGAACTAACTTTTTTATTCCCCAAACAAGCTGTTGCTCTCCATAGTAATGCCCAGTCCTCTGGACCTCAAGGTCAAACTGAAATGGTTCCCTCTCTGTGAAGATTTGTTTGATATCTTCTTACACTCTTATCCCAAGGTCCCACTATTCTGGGTGTCAACAGAACTTTAATCTTGTCATATTGACATTACATTTATTTGTATCACTGTATTTCCTGCTGAAGTGTCTCCTACTTAAAGATAAGAACCTTGTCCTACTAACCACACCTAGCACAGTATTTGACAATAGGCACAATACAGATTTGATAGATAAACTACTCCTGCAAAACCATCCAAGGGATACTTGAAAGTCTGTGGTGCAATGTTTCCCTGCTAAATATGATTGTGAAATAGATTTTAGTTTATTTTCTTATTAAAAATTCTTTTCACTTTGAAATTATTTAGAAATCAGACGTGATGAAGGTCCAGGGATACTCTCATAGAGTAGTGTAATTTGTTAAATTAAGTGAGTTTTCAAGGTAGACATTACACACGTTAATTAATAACATGTAAGCAATGACTGATTTAATAAGACTATTGTACATGCAAAAGTATTTTAACAAATTAGAGTAAGAGAAAACTAATACCAAAAATGTGAATGCAATTATCATTTGACCATTCTTATCCAAAAGTCATAAACATTCAATACTTTATTTATGCAACAGAATGAAGAAAATAAAGTTCAGCTTTTGAATTAACAAATATAAGCATTATTATAACAAATTTATAAAACAAAGGGAAGAAATAGGTATATCATTTAGTAGGTTAAATATAAAATAAAATAAGCTCACTATTGAATGCACACATGAATCTATAGATAATAATTATACCAGAAGTAATAGTAAAGCTTAGAAGCAGCAAAAAATACTACCTGTGTGGTTACCACCGTAGTTTATGGTTCAGAAAACAAAGCATATGATCTCTCAACTTAATTTATGCTCCCCACATCATTCCTCCACCCTGACAGAATGACCCTATTCCTTAGCTCAAAGATTCAGAATCTTACCTTTCATCTCAAGTAACAGATTTGAAGATAAAGTAGTATGTCTTAGAGAATTTGTGAATTAAATTTAAGGTTCTGAGTGATTATTAGAGTCCACTGGAGGCTTGAGAATTCAGATAAGGGCAGAACAAAGAGAATAGAGGATCCAGTTCACATTTCTAAGTATAATTGCTTCTGAGAAGGTAGGAAAAAACGAAAGTTTTAAATGTGGTCACCTATTGTGATCACTTTATTCTGAATCATTCATACTTTCTCTCTTGCTTGAAAACAAAGTGTAAATTTCTACCAACAGGTCTTCAGTCCCCAGAAAAGTGTTTTCCAAAGTGTTGCCCACAAAACAATCCACAATGGCAGGAAAATAAAACACTAAATCTTCTTTTTATGTATATTTTTTCTTATCTGCTTTAATTCAAATACTATATTTTGATGTGTTTGCAATAAATGTGTATATTTCATCACAATATAGTGGGTATTTTTTCTAAACAAATAAATGTGTATTGGAGTATTTCACGACAGAATATCTTTACATAGAATATGTGATTCCAAAATTTTGGAAGGAATATTCTATGTAAATCACTTAGGTTTAGAAAAATATTATAAAGTTCTTATTTATATATTTTTAATCTATAAGCAAGAAATTCATTAAGACTTACTATATCCCATATATGACTATCACTGGAACCCTCCCTCGATGCCTCTCCTTACTCCTTGATTCAGAAGAGAAAGTGTCACATTTGTTATACAACATATCCTCCGGAACACTGGGAGAATCTGCACTTATTTCTAAAACATACTGCAGGTCAAGATGGCAGAGTAGGAGAACGTGGAATTCACATCTCCTCACAGGTGCAGTAGGGGGACATCAGAGCAGTTCTCACGAGGTGACTGCTGGGTGCTAGTGGGGGACCTCGGACACCTAGAGGGATGGGAATGGTCCTTGCACAACCGGGTGGGGTGTGGTGGGGAAGGAAGTGGAGAGGAGGGGTGGAGATGAACGAGGCCAGCATCCCTGGGGGTGTCTGGGGGAGAAGAGAGATTCCAGCACTCAGGGGGACCCATTTGTGGCAGGGTGTTTGGCAGGGATGGAGGTGGACCTTAAGGGGTTCAGGGGCTTGTAGGGGAGTGTGGCAACCACTCTGTGGGGGGCAGGATAGAGCAGAGCCTGTGGTGTGGTCTGTGCCGCAGTCCTGTGAAGCCCGGCCTGGATTATGTCTCCTAGTGGGGAGGGGTGCTAGGTGCCAGAGAGTGGGGTTTGGAGGGTGGACCCAGGAAGGGGACGGCTGTTGGCATTGGGGAGATGGCCTGGGGTGGTAAGGAGGCATGGTTCCATGGCCAGGAGGGTTGGTGGGGGAGGCTAAGTCCACCAGGAAATTGGGGAGCCATTGTTGAGTTGCATGTTGGGAGCAGGGCTGCCATTGCAATCCCCTTCCTCTCCCGCCAGCCTGGCCTCCTTGGAAAGTGGTAGAGGTGCACACCTGAGTAAGCTTGCCTGCCCCTCAAGCCCTGGTGAGCCTGCTATGCTCCTACATCTGAGTCCTGCCCCTAGAGGGCCTCCTCTGGCTACACAGATCCCAAGGACCCACATGCCACCTTGGTGGGATCTCCTCCTGCCCAGCAGGTCCCAGGCCTGGACCCTGCCCCCTTAGGGCCACCGAGGGCCACGCAGGTCTCAGAGGCCCACCCACCATCCGTGACAAGGCCTCCTCCTGCTACTGCATGCCGGGCCTGAACCCCACCCACACCAAGGCCTCCTCCAAGGCATGGATCCTGGTGGGCCAGAACACCCCCACACACAAAGCCCCCCACAGGCCATGTGGGTGACAGAGACCCATGCACCACCCTGACAGGGCCTCCTCCAGCCTAGCAAGACCCAGGCCTGGGCCCCGCCCCTGACAAAGCCTCCTCTGGCCACGTGAGTCCAGGCAGGCCAAGCACCATCCCCTTCCAAAGCCTCTTCCATCTGTGCTGGCCTAGGCAGACATACCCAGGCAAGCCTGTGCCCCGGCAGGCCTGTGTGAGCATGTGTGATCTGGGTCAGCTTCAGGAGCAGACACTGGTGAAAGTAACACACACAGAGGTGGGGCTGACACAGTTGGTCCAGAGACCTACCTAGAAGCCTCAGAGGCCCTTCCAGGGAGGCAGGGGCTGGATGTAGCTCACCATGGGGACAAGGACACTGACAGAGGAGGCACCAGGGAATTTTTAGTTTTTTTTAAATTTGTTTTTTAATTTTTTTTATTTGGTTTTTATGTTTTGGTTATTTTTTTGGTTTTGTTGTTGTGCTTGTTTTCTGCTTCTGGTTTCATTTTTACTTTTATTGTTTCTACTATATTTTTTATTTTTCTGATTTTATTTTATTTTTTATTCTTTGTTATTTTTCTGCTCTTGTTTGTTGTCTGTTTTTTGCCTTTTTTTTTTTTTTGCCATGCTGCACAGCTTGCAGGGTCTTGTTTCCCAGGCCAGGGGTCAGGTCTGAGACCCTGTGGTGGGAGCACCAATTCCAAGCTGCTGGACTAACAGAGAACTTCAGGCCCCAGGGAGTATTAATTGGTGTGATCTCTCCCAGAGGTCCTCATCTTGGCACAAAGACCAGGCTCTATCCAACTGCCTGCAAGCTCCAGTGCTGGACGCCTCAGGCCAAACAACCAGCAAGACAGGAACACAGCCCCATCCATTGAGAGAACTGAGATGACAGAGAAATATGTTCCAGAGGAAGAAGCACAGTAAAAACATAAAAGACCAATTAAATGAAGATGAAATAGGCAATCTACCTGAAAAAGAATTCAGAGTAATGATACTAAAGATGACTTAAAATCTCAGAAATAGAATGAAGGCACAGATTGAGGAAATACAAGAAGTGTGTAAAAAGGAACTAAAAGAACAAATGAATGCCAATGAACAACACAATAACTGAAACAAAAAAATACACCATAAGGAATCAATAGCTGAATAAGTGAAGCAGAAGAATGAATAAGTGAGCTGGAAGATAGAATGGTGAAAATAACTGCCAAGGAGCAAAATAAAGAAAAAAAGAATGAAGGGAAATGAGGACAGTGTCAGAGACCTCTAGGACAATGTTAAACATACTAACATTCAAATTATAGGGGTCACAAAAGAAGAAGAGAAAGAGAAAGGGTCTGAGAAAATGTTTGAAGAGATTATCAAAAACTTCCCTAACATGGGAACAGAAATAGCCACCCAAGTCCAGGAAGTGCAGAGAGTCCCATACAGGATAAACCCAAAGAGAAACATGCTGAGACACATATTAATCAAACTAACAAAAAATAAATGCAAAGAAAAAATATTAAAAGCAGCAAGGGAGAAGCAACAAACAACATAAAGGGGAATCCCCATAAGGTTATTGGCTGATTTTTCAGCAGAAAATCTGCAAGCCAGAAGGGAGTGGCAGAACATATTTAAAGCGATGAAAAGGAAAAATCTACAACCAAGATTATTGCACCCAGTGAGGATCTCATTCAGATTCAATGAAGAAATCAAAAGTTTTACAGATAAGCAAAAGCTAAGGGAATTCAGCACAACAAAACCAGTTTTACAATAAATGCTAAAGGAACTTCTCTAGGAAGGAAACACAAGAGAAGAAAAAGACCTACAAAAAAAGCCCCAGAACAATTCAGAAAATGGTAATAGGAACATACATATTGATAATTACCTAAATATAAATGGACTAAATGCTCCAACCAAAAGACACAGACTGGCTGAATGGATACAAAAAGAAGACTCCTATATATGTTGTCTCCAAAGACCCACTTTGAACCTAGGGACACATACAAACTGAAAGTGAGGGGGTGGAAAAAAGATATTCCATGCAAATGGAAATCAAAAGAAAGCTGGAGTAGCAATAGACTTTAAAATAAAGATTGTTACAAGAGACAAGGAAGGACACTACATAATGACCAAGGGATCAATCCAAGAAGACAAAACAATTATAAATATTTATACAGCCAATGTAGAAGCACCTCAATATATAAGGCAAATGCTAACAGCCATAAAAGGGGAAATCAATAGTAACAACGTAATAGTGGGGGACTTTTAACACCCCACTTACACCAATAGACAGATCATCCAGACAAAATTAATAAGGAAACACAGCTTAAAAGACACAATAGACCAGTTAGATTTAACTGATATTTATAGGACATTCCATCCAAAAGCAGCAGAATATACTTTCTTCTCAAGTGCATGTGGAATGTTCTCCAGGATAGATCAAACCTTGATTCACAAATCAAGCCTTGGTAAATTTTTTTTAATATATAAATTTATATATATATTTATTTATTTATTTATTTATGGCTATGTTGGGTCTTCGTTGGTGCATGCGGGCTTTGTCTACTTGCAGTGAGCGGGAGCTACTCTTCATTGTGATGTGCGGTCTTCTCATTGTGGTGGCTTCTCTTGTTGTGGAGCATGGACTCTACACATGCAGGCTTCAGTAGTTGTGGCATGTGGGCCTCAGTAGTTATGGCTTGTGGGCTCTAGAGAGCAGGCTCAGAAGTTGTGGTGCACAGGCATAGTTGCTCTGCAGAATGTGGGATCTTCCCAGACCAGGACTTGAAGCCATGTCCCCTGCATTGGCAGGAGGATTCTTAACCACTGTGCCACCAAGGAAGTCCCAAGCCTCTGTAAATTTAAGAATATTAAAATCATATCAAGCATCTTTAATGACCACAAAGCTACAAGATTAGAAATCAATTACAGGGAACTTCCCTCGTGGTTCAGCGGCTAAGACTCTGCACTCCCAATCCAGGGGACCCAGGATTGATCCCTGGTTAGGAAACTAGATCCCACATGCTGCAACTAAGAGTTTGCATGCCGCAAATGAAGAGCCCATGTGCCACAATTAAGATCAAGCACAGCTGAATAAATAAATTAAAAAAAAAAAGAAATCATTTACAGGAAAAAAGCTGCAAAAAACACAGACAAAAGGAGACTAAACAATATGCTACTAAATAACCAAGATATCACTGATGAAATCAAAAAGGAAATAAAAAAATACCTAGAAATAAATGACAATGAAAACTTGATGACAGAAAACCTATGGGATATAGCAAAAGCAGTTATAAGAGGGAAGTTTATAGCAATACAAACCTACCTCAAGAAACAAGAAAAATCTCAAATAAACAACTGAAACTTACAGTTAAAGCAATTAGAGAAAGAACAAACAAAACCCAAAATTCATAGAAGGAAAGAAATCATAAAAATCAGAGCAGACATAAATGAAATAGAAATAAAGAAAACAATAGCAAAGATCAATGAAACTAAAATCTTGTTCTTTGAGAAGATAAACAAAATTGATAAACCTTTAGCCAGACTCATCAAGAAAAAAGGGAGAGGACACACATCAATAAAATTAGAAATGAAAAAGGAGAAATTACAACTGATACTGCAGAAATACAACAGATCGTAAGAGATTACTACATGCAACTATATGCCAATAAAATGGATAACCTGGAAGAAATGGACAAATTCTTAGAAAGGCACAAACTTCCAAAACTGAGAAAGGAAGAAATAGAAAATATGAACAGACCAAACACAAGTAATGAAATTAAAACTGTGATTAAAAATCTTACAGAAAACAAAAGTCCATACCAGATAGCTTCACAGACAAATTGTATCAAATATTTAGAGAAAAGCTAACACCAATCCTTCTCAAACTCTTCCAAAATATTGCAGAAAAAGGAATATTCCCAACCTCATTCTATGAGGCCACCATCACCCTGATATCAAAACTAGACAGACTTCACAAAAAAAGACAAGTACAGACCAATATCACTGATGAACATAGACACAAAAATCCTCACCAAATACTAGCAAACAGAATCCAACAACACATTAAAAGGATCATACACCATGATCAAATGGGATTTATCCCAGGGATGCAGGGATTCTTCAATATATGTAAATCAACCAGTGTGATACACCATATTAACAAATTGAAGAATAAAAACCATATGATCATCTCAATAGACGCAGAGAAAAATTCTGACAAAATTCAACACCCATTTATGATAAAAACTTCCCAGAAAGTGGGTGTAGAGGGAACCAACCTCAACATAATAAAGGCCATATATGACAAACCCACAGCAAATATCATTCTCAATGGTGAAAAACTGAAAGCCTTTCCTCTAAGATCAGGAGCAAGACAAGGGTGCCCACTCTCACCACTATTATTCAACATAGTTTTGGAAGTCCTAGCCATGGCAATCAGAGAAGAAAAAGAAATAAAAGGAATCCAAACTGGAAAAGAAGAAGTAAAACTGTCACTGTTTGCAGATGACATGACACTATACATAGAGAATCCTAAAGATGCCACCAGAAAACTACTAGAGCTAATCAATGAATTTGGTAAAGTTGCAGGATACTAAATAAATGCACAGAAATCTCTTGCATTTCTATACATTAGCAATGAAAGATTAGAAAAAGAAATTGAGGAAACAATCCCTTTTACCGTTGCATCAAAAAGAAGAAAATACCTAGGAATAAACCTACCTAAGGAGGCAAAAGACCTGTATGCAGAAAACTATAAGTTACTGATGAAAAAAATCAAAGACAACACAAACAGATGGAGAGATATAGCATGTTCTTGGACTGGAAGATTCAATATTGTGGAAATTACTATACTACCCAAAGCAATCTACAGATTCAATGCAATCCCTATCAAATTACCAAAGGCATTTTTCACAGAACTGATCAAAAAAATTTTACAATTTGTATGGAAACACAAAAGATCCCAAATAGCCAAAGCAATCTTGAGAAAGAAAAATGGAGCTGGAGGAATCAGGCTTCCTGACTTCAGACTATATTACAAAGCTACAGTAATCGAGGCAGTATGGTACCAGCACAAAAACAGAAATATAGATCAACGGAACAGGATAGAAAGTCCAGAGATAAACCCACGCCCCTATGGTCAACTAATCTATGACAAACAAGGCAAGAATATACAATGGAAAAAAGACAATCTCTTCAATAAGTGGTGATGGGAAAACAGGACATCTACATGTAAAAGAATGAAATTAGAACACTTCCTAACAGCATACACAAAAATAAACTCCCACTGGATTAAAGTCCTAAATGTAAGTCCAGACACTATAAACTTCTTAGAGGAAAACATAGGCAAACCATTCTTTGACATAAATCACCACAAGATCTTTTTTGACCTACCTCCTAGAGTAATGAAAATAAAAACCAAAATAAACAAATGGGACCTAATGAAACTTAAAAGATTTTGCACAGCAAAGGAAACCATAAACAAGACAAAAAGCAACCTTCAGAATGGGAGAAAATATTTGCAAATGAAGCAATTGACAAAGGATTAATCTACAAAATATAAAAACAGCTCACGCAGCTCAATTAAAAAAAAAATCAAAATGGGCAGAAGACATAAATAGACATTTCTCCAAAGAAGACCTACAGATGGCCAAGAGGCACATGAAAAGATGCTCAACAAAACTAATCATTAGAGAAATGCAAATCAAAACTACAATGAGGTACCACCTCACACAAGTCAGAATGGTCATCATCAAAATATCTACAAACAGCAAATGCTTGAAAGGGTGTGGAGAAAGGGAACCCTCTTGCACTGTTGGTGGTAATGTAAATTGATAGAGCCGCTATGGAGAACAGTATGGAGGTTCCTTAAAAAACTAAAAATAGAACTACTGTATGACCCAGGAATCCCATTCCTGGACATATACCTGGAGAAAACCATAATTCCAAAAGATACATGCACCACAATGTTCATTGAAGCACTATTTACAATAGCCAGTACATGGAAACAACCTAAATGTCTATCAACAGAGGAATGGATAAAGAAGATGTGGTACATATATATAATGAAATATTACTCATCCATAAAAAGGAATGAAAATGTGCCATTTGCAGAGACTTCGATGGACCTAAAGACTGTCATACAGAGTGAAGTAAGTCAGAAAGAGAAAAACAAATATTGTACATTAATGCATATATGTGGAATTTAGAAAACTGGTACAGATGAACATATTTGCAAAGCAGAAATAGACACACTGATGTAGAGAACGAATGTATGAATGCCAAGGGGTGCTGGGGTGGACTGGAACACTGGGATTGACATATGTACACTACTATGTATGTAGTAGATGGCTAGTGAGTGCCTACTGTATATCACAGGGGAAAAAATAAAGGTACAATCCATTTGTAGGACATATATTAAGTTAACCTTAAAAATGCAATCCAGAGCTTCCCTGGTGACGCAGTGGTTGAGAGTCCACCTGCCGATGCAGGGGACACGAGTTCGTGCCCCGGTCCAGGAAGATCCCACATGCCGCGAAGCGGCTGGGCCCGTGAGCCATGGCCACTGAGCCTGCATGTCTGGAACCTGTGCTCCGCAATGGGAGAGGCCACAACAGTGAGAGGCCTGTGTACTGCAAAAAAAAAAAAAAAAAAAAAAAAAAAAAAATGCAATCCAATATACATTAGGTGCAGACAAATTCTGTTTGATTCCACTTATACATGGCACCTAGAATAGTCAAATTCATAGAGTCAGAAAGTATGTTGGTAGATGCCAGGGGCTGGGGCAGGGGGGCGGGGTGATTGGGGAGTTAGTGTATAAAGGGGACAGAGTTTCAGTTTAGGAAGGTGAAAAATTTGGGAGATGGATGATGGTGAGAGTTGCACAACAATGTGAAAGTTAGTACGACTGAACTACACAGTTATGGTTAAAATAGTATGTTTTATATTATGTGACTTTTATTGCAATAAAAACTCATTTAAAAAAATAAATAAAACATACTCTAGGGGCTTCCCTGGTGGTGCAGTTGTTGAGAGTCCACCTGCCGATGCAGGGGACACGGGTTCGTGCCCCGGTCCGGGAAGATCCCACATGCCATGGAGCGACTGGGCCCGTGAGCCATGGCCGCTGAGTCTGCGCGTCCAGAGCCTGTGCTCCGCAACGGGAGAGGCCACAACAGTGAGAGGCCTGTATACCGCAAAAAAAAAAAAAAAAAAAAAAAAAAAAACCATACTTTAACATACTATAGTCTTAGGATGCATGGATAAGTTGGTTTATAGATCATATTATTTAGTATTAACTAAACAAATCCTTACAAAAGTGAACAAGTGGCTTCTTCTCAGAAGCACAGGAAAAACAAGAAATTGACAATCTTGGTATTTTGCCAAGTACAAGCAAAATTAAGAAACTGGCAGAATTAATATTCTTATACCCCTGGCATGACTGTACCATCTGTTCCATAGCAACATATAGACAATGGCCATCTAAGCCGATATGACAAGAAAAGAGACAGATCTTCCAAATTATTGACTGTTTAATGCATGTCACAAATCCATATTACTAATGAGAAACTGTGGCCTCAATTTATATTACATTCTGAGATATTATCTTTTTTCAGCCTCACTGTATACTCTTCTAATTTATAAATTATATGTTTGAAAATGTACATAATTATATACATACATAAATAAATATGTGTAAATAAATGGCTATGATTACATAAATAGTATGCATCAAAATTTATTTATTATTGGGAAGGCATGCTTTAAAATTCTTAGTAGATAAAAATGTAAAATTTTAAATTTGAATACTACAACTCTAAAGAATATAAAACTGTGCTTTAATGTTCTTTAAAGAGCTATTATATCAATAGTTACCTTTATAAACCATGTAAGTATGTGACTGATAAAATATTCTATAGTGCTCTTTTGATTTGGACTGGAACAGTGCTTATTCACCTTTGCCACGCAGTTTTTCTGGGGGTTGAATAGGTCCTCTAACAAGTCCAACTCATATGCATTGAAACCTACAAAGACCCTCATAATTTTGACAGATATCATTTATGAGTATACTTCTTGACCTCCAAGAACTGACAGTCAAGTCAGTTAATAGGAAAAATCATAATTAAGATAATATTTAAATATTAAAATTTTAAACATTATTTTATACATTAAGGAAATTTTTTAAGTAAAATAAAAGAATAGAATTGAACTGAGTTGCCAGACTGCAATAATTTTTAATTTTTCATACTATAAACAACAGAAATTATGAAGACATCTATCTTCTTATTTCACATGAAATTAAATGATTAACAAAACATTACATAGATTTTGTCTTCTCTTGAAAAATTCTAGGACCAAGTTTTACTACTAAATCATTAACTTATAAAAGATAATGATACAAAGAATGTTATTTTGGAATAGTGAAAAACACTTGGCCCAGAAAATGAAATGAATTTTAAACTGTGCTATTAAAGAATATAATTTTGCCATCAAAATGAATGTTTTCTTAATTCAAAAGGTTGTTTGTGAAGCACTCTTTCTAAATGAATTCTAATTTTTTTTCTTCAGTAGAGGAAGTGTTTGTTTGACAAACTAGAAAAAGGGCATGATAAACATCTCAATAATATTTCCAAAATGTGTACACTTTCTAGATGCTATTTTTGTTACCAGACCCTTCATGGCCCACCTAAAACCAAGTCCTGTGTGGTCATAAATCATTTCCAATTTGGGTATAGATATTTTTCACTCCTACATGTGCCCCTCTACTCTAGTGGGAAACTTTTCATAATGTGTCCAGTGTGCATTTTTATTCTGTGTTATGTGCATATGTCATATGGGGCACGAAGTACAGTTTAAAAAAATGAAATGAAGACATTCTCTTATATCAACAACCTTTTCTTAAAGTACTGGCAATTAGTACCAAAGATTACATCAGCTTCATAAAATTCAGACAGTTAAAGTAAAGCACAATATACAATAAGCCACATTACTGCAGGAGCCAGTAATGTTAGAGAAAGCAGATAACTCTTCATGATTTAAAATTTGAGTGTTCCTTAGTGGAACATTCCCACTTTCCTCAGCCTCCTTTTATTTAAAAGCCCAAATTTGGTTACTTCACTGCCCATTAACAACTAAAGGAAAGAGTAGGGAAAGAAAGTAAAGAAGTAAAATTCATATCAGTAGAAGTACCTATTGGCAATTCTCATTTAAAAACTGGGTAAGAAGAGTTATTGAAATACTGTGCTAAACTGAGATTTGGGGTTTATCTCTTTGTCCATGATGACATAATTCTTATTCTCAAATAATAGAAATCAGGCTTTCTCAGTTCATTGTTGTCTGATGGGATTATAGAAGGAAAACTTTACATTAATCACAATATAAATGTGTGCTTGCCTCCAAAACCATTTAGGATGGTGGCATAGCCTAGAGGGCATCAGGTGAGGATGAGGGACCTAGTTTTCAGGCCCAGACAGGACCCAGAGGAGAATTATCTCTAACACTGAGGAATAAACGTGTTTCAAGGGCAGAATCCCAGGCAGCAGGCTTGGTTTGTCTCAGATGTTGTATGTAGAATCCCCACCCTGAATGAAAGATGCAGCTGTTGACACCAGCAGTTCTAACTGCCCTCTCTTGATTCTCTCATCATGACTCTACAGTCAAGTAGACATAGAACAAGCACACCAAACACTTTTGCCTTAGAGTTCCATGAGGAGTGCAATCCCACCTCTCATTCTCCATCATCCTCCTTGCTTCATTTTTCTCCATGGCACTTAATACCATCTGCTTTACTTAGATTTTCCTTTGTTTATTGTTCATCTCCCCCTTTAAAATGTAAGCTTCAGAAGGATAGCGATGTTTGTCTTCATATTCACTGCTGTATCCCCTGCTCCCAGTTCAGGTCCCAGCATATAGTGAGTGCTAAATAAATATTTGTCACATGTGAATGGGTGACCTGTTGTCCACCTCTCTGCCTACAAGCCCAGAGGATTACTTGAGCCACACTGATATCACAGGTGTCATCTGAGTGCCTTCTCCACAATTACAGTCTGCAGAGGTTTAGCTGACAGGAAATAGTGGGTGGGGAGCTCCTCCCCTTCTTACCTCCCCAAATCTCAAAGAGCATGAGAAGGGAGGAGCTTCAAGATGGTGGAAGAGTAAGACACGGATATCAACTTCCTCTCAACAAATACATCAGAAATACATCTACCTGTGAAACAACTCCTACAGAACACCTACTGAATGCTGGCAGAAGACCTCAGACCTCCCAAAAGGCAAGAAACTCCCCACGTACCTCTCCCCACGTACCTGGGTAGCGCAAAAGAAAAAAGAAAAAACAGAGACAAAAGAATAGGGATAGGACCTGCACCAGTGGGAGGGAGCTGTGCAGGAAGGAAGGTTTCCACACACTAGGAAGCCCCTTTGTGGGTGGAGACTGTCAGTGGCGGAGGGGGGAAGCTCCAGAGCCACAGAGGAGAGTGCAGCAACAGGGGTGCAGAGGGCAAAGCGGAGAGATTCCCGCACAGAGGATCAGTGCCGACCAGCACTCACCATCCGGAGATGCTTGTCCCCGGGTGGGCGGGGGCTGGGAGCTGAGGCTCAGGCTTCGGAGTTTGGATCCCAGGGAGAGGACTGGGGTTGGTGGCGTGATCACAGCCTGAAGGGGGCTAGTGCACCACAGCTAGCAGGGAGAGAGTCCGGGAAAAAGTCTGGAGCTGCCAAAGAGTCAAGAGACATTTTCTTGCCTCTGTTTCCTGGTGCGCGAGGAGACGGGATTAAGAGCGCAGCTTAAAGGAGCTCCACAGACGGGCGCAAGCCACGGCTATCAGCACAGACCCCATAGACGTGCATGAGACGCTAAGGCTGCTGCTGCAGCCACCAAGAAGCCTGTGTGAAAGCACAGGTCACCATCCACACCTCCCCTCCCGGGAGCCTGTGCAGCCCGCCACTGCTAGGGTCCCGTGGTCCAGGGACAACTTCCCCGGGAGAACGCATGGTGCGCCTCAGGCTGGTGCAACGTCACGCTGGCCTCTGCTGCTGCAGGCTCGCCCTGCATCCATACTCCTCCCTCCCCGCCTGGCCTGAGTGAGCCAGAAGCCCAGAGTCAGCTGCTTCCTTAACCACGTCCTGTCTGAGCGAAGAACAAACGCCCTCAGGTGACCTACAATCAGAGGTGGATCCAAATCCAAAGCTGAAACCCAGGAGCTGTGCAAACAAAGAAGAGAAAGGGAAATATCTCCCAGCAGCCTCAGGAGCAGCGGGTTAAATCTCCACAATCAACTTAATGTACCCTGCATCTGTGGAGTACCTGAATAGGCAACGAATCATCCGAAATTGAGGAGGTGGACTTTGGGAACAAAGATATATATATATTATTTTCCCTTTTTCTCTTTGTGAGTGTGTATGTCTATGCTTCTCTCTGTGAATGTGAGATTTTGTCTGTAGAGCTTTGCTTTTACCATTTGTCCTAGGGCTCTGTATGTCCGTTTCTTTGTTTGTTTCTTTGTTTTACTTAATTTTTTTTTCTAAATAATTATTTTTTTATTTTAATAACTTTATTTTATTTTACTTTTATTTTATTTTATCAACTCTTTCTTTCTATCTTTTATTCCTCCCTTTAATTCTGAGTCATGTGGAAGACAGGATCTTGCTGCTCCAGCCAGGCATCAGTGCTTTGCCACTGAGGGGGGAGAGACAAGTTCAGGACACTAGTCCACAAGAGACCTTCCAGCTCCACGTATTATCAAATGGCAAAAATCACCCAGAGATCTCCATCTCAACACCAAGAACCAGCTCCACTCAACGAGCAGCAAGCTACAGTGCTGGATATCCTATGCCAAACAACTACCAAGACAGGAAAACAACCCCATCCATTAGCACAGAGGCTGCCTAAAATCATAATAAGTCCACAGACACCCCAGAACACACCACCAGACATGGAACTGCCCACTAGAAAGACAAGATCCAGCCTCATCCACCAGAACGCAGGCACTAGTCCCGTCCACCACGAAACCTACACAACCCACTGAACCAACCTTAGCCACTGGGGACAGACACCAAAAACAAAGGAAACTATGAACATGCAGCCTGTGAAAAGGAGACCCCAAACACAGAAAGTTGAGTAAAATGAGAAGACAGAGAAACACAGCAGATGAAGCAGCAAGGCAAAAACCCACAAGACCTAACAAATGAAGAGGAAATAGGCAGTTTATCTGAAACGGAATTCAAAATAATGATAGTAAAGATGATCAAAAATCTTGGAAATAGAATGGAGAAAATACAAGAAACGTTTAACAAGGACCTAGAAGAACTAAGGAGCAAACAAACAGTGATGGACAACACAATAAATGAAATAAAAAATTCTGTAAAAGGGATCAATAGCAGAATAACTGAGGCAGAATGGATAAGTGACCTGGAAGATAAAATAGTGGAAATAATTACTGCAGAGCAGAATAAAATAAAGAGAAGGAAAAGACTTGAGGACAGTCTCAGAAACCTCTGGGAAAACATTAAACACACCAACATTTGAATTATAGGGATCCCAGAAGAAGAAGAGAAAAAGAAAGGGACTGAGAAAATATTTGAAGAGATTATAGTGGAAAACTTCCCTAATATGGGAAAGGAAATAGTTAATCAAGTCCAGGAAGCACAGAGAGTCCCATACAGGATAAATCCAAGGAAAAACACACAAAGATGCATATTAATCAAACTATCAAAAATTAAATACAAAGAACAAATATTAAAAGCAGCAAGCGAAAAACTTCAAATAACACATAAGGATTCCCCATAAGGTTAGCAGCTCCTAAATGCTCCAAATAATAGACTGGCTGAATAGATACAAAAACAAGATCCATATATGTGCTGTCTACAAGAGACCCACTTCAGATCTAGGAACACATACAGACTGAAAGTGAAGGGATGGAAAAAGTTATTCCTTGCAAATGGGAATCAAAAGAAAGCTGGAATAGCAATTCTCATGTCAGACAAAATAGACTTTAAAACAACAACTATTACAAGAGACAAAGAAGGACACTACTTAATGATCATGAGATCAATCCAAGAAGAAGATATAATAATGGTAAATATTTAAACACCCAACATAGGAGCACCTCAATACATAAGGTAAATACTAACAGCCATAAAAGGGGAAATTGACAGTAACACAGTCATACTAGGGGGCTTTAACACCCCACTTTCACCAATGGACAGATCATCCAAAACGAAAATAAATAAGGAAACACAAGCCTTAAATGATACATTAAACAAGATAGACTTAATTAATATTTATAGGATATTCCATCCAAAAACAGCAGAATATACATTCTTCTCAAGTGCTCATGGAACATCCTCGATATAGATCATATCTTGGTTCACAAATGAAGCCTTGGTAAATTTAAGAAAATTGAAATCATATCAAGTATCTTTACCGACAACAACGCTATGAGACTAGATATCAATTACAGGAAAAAATTTGTAAGAAATAAAAAATACATGGAGGCTAAACAACACACTACTTAATAACCAAGAGATCACTGAAGAAATCAAAAAAGAAATCAAAAAATACCTAGAAACAAATGACAATGAAAACAAAATGACCCAAAACCTATGGAATGAATCAAAAGCAGTTCTAAGAGAGAAGTTTATAGCAATACAAGTCTACCTTAAGAAACAAGAAACATCTCAAATAAACAACCTAACCTTACTCCTGAAGCAATCACAGACAGAAGAACAAACAAACAAAGAAAAACCCCAAAGTTAGCAGAAGGAAAGAAATCATAAAGATCAGATCAGAAATAAATGAAAAAGAAATGAAGGAAATAATAGCAAAGATCAATAAAACTAAAAGATGATTCTTTGATAAGATAAAAAAAATTGATAAACGATTAGTCAGACTTATCAAGAAAAAAAGGGAGAAGACTCAAATCAATAGAATTAGAAATGAAAAAGGAGAAGTAACAATTGACACTGCAGAAACACAAAGAATCCTGAGAGATTACTACAAGCAACTATATGCCAATAAAATGGACAATCTGGAAGAAATCGACAAATTCTTAGAAACGCACAACCTTCCAAGACTGAACCAGGAAGAAATAGAAAATATGAACAGACCAATTACAAGCACTGAAATTGAAATTGTGATTAAAAATCTTCCAACAAACAAAAGCCCAGGACCAGATGGCTTCACAGGCGAATTCTATCAAACATTTAGAAAAGAGCTAACACCTATGCTTCTCAAACTCTTCCAAAATATAGTAGAGAGAGGAACACTCCCAAACTCATTCTATGAGGCCACCATCACCCTGATACCAAAACCAGAAAAAGATGTCACAAAGAAAGAAAACTACAGGCCAATATCACTGATGAACATAGATGCAAAAATCCTCAACAAAATGCTAGCAAACAGAATCCAACAGCACATTAAAAGGACCATACACCATCATCAAGTGGGGTTTATCCTAGGAATGCAAGGATTCTTCAATATACGCAAATCAATCAACGTGATAAACCATATTACCAAATTGAAGGAGAAAAATCAAATGATCATCTCAATAGATGCAGGGAAAACTTTCAACAAAATTCAACACCCATTTATGATAAAAACCCTGCAGAAAGTAGGCATAGAGGGAACTTTCCTCAACATAATAAAGGCCATATATGACAACATCATACTCAATGGTGAAAAACTGAAACCATTTCCACTAAGATCAGGAACAAGACAAGGTTGTCAACTCTCACCACTATTATTCAACATAGGTTCAGAAGTTTTAGCTATAGCAAACAGAGAAGAAAAAAAATAAAAGGAATCCAAATTGGAAAAGAAGAAGTAAAGCTGTCACTGTTTGCAGATGACACGATACTATACATAGAGAATCCTAAAGATGCTACCTGAAAACTAGTAGACCTAATCAATGGATTTGATAAAGTAGCTGGATACAAAATTAATGAACAGAATTCTCTGGTATTCCTATACACTAATGATGAAAAATCTGAATGTGAAATTGAGAAAACACTCCCATTTACCACTGCAACAAAAAGAATAAAATACCTAGGAATAAACCTACCTAAGGAGACAAAAGACCTGTATGCAGAAAATTATAAGGCACTGATGAAAGAAATTAAGGATGATACAAAAAGATGGAGAGATATACCATGTTCTTGGATTGGAAGAATCAACATTGTGAAAATGACTCTACTACTCAAGCAACCTACAGATTCAATGCAATCCCTATCAAACTACCAATGGCATTTTTCACAGAACTAGAACAAAAAATGTCACAATTTGTATGGAAACACAAAAGACACCATATAGCCAAAGCAATCTTGAGAAATAAAAATGGAGCTGGAGGAATCAGGTTCCCTGAATTCAGACTATATCACAAAACTACAGTAATCAAGACAGTATGGTACTGACACAGAAACATGAATATAGATCAATTGAACAGGATAGAAATCCCAGAGATAAACCCACCCACATATGGTTACCTTATCTTTGATAAAGGAGGCAAGAATACACAGTGGAGAAAAGACAGCGGCTTCAATAAGTGGTGCTGGGAAAACTGGACAGGTACATGTAAAAGTATGAGATTAGATCACTCCCTAAAACCATACACAAAAATAAGCTCAAAATGGATTAAAGACCTAAATGTAAGGCAAGAAACTATCAAACTCTTAGAGGAAAACATAGGCAGAACACTCTATGACATAAATCACAGCAAGATCCTTTCTGACTCACCTCCTAGAGTAATGGAAATAAAAACAAAAATAAACAAATGGAACCTAATGAGACTTAAAAGCTTTTGCACAGCAAAGGAAACCATAAACAAGACCAAAAGACAACCCTCAGGATGGGAGAAAATATTTTCAAATGAAGCAACTGACAAAGGATTAATCTGCAAAATTTACAAGCAGCTCATGCAGCTCAATAACAAAAAAACAAACAACCCAATCCAAAACTGGGCAGAAGACCTAAATAGACATTTCTCCAAAGAAGATATACAGACTGCCAACAAACACATGAAAGAATGCTCAACATCATTAATCATTAGAGAAATGCAAATCAAAACTACAATGAGATATCATCTCACACCAGTCAGAATGGCCATCATCAAAAAATCTAGAAACAATAAATGCTGGAGAGGGTGTGGAGAAAAGGGAACCCTCTTGCACTGCTGGTGGGAATGTGAATTGTTTCAGCCACTATGGAGAACAATATGGAGGTTCCTTAAAAACTACAAATAGAACTACCATATGACCCAGAAATCCCACTACTGGGCATATACCCTGAGACAACCAAAATTCAAAAAGAGTCATGTACCAAAATGTTCATTGCAGCTCTATTTACAATAGCCCGGAGATGGAAACAACCTAAGTGCCCATCATCGGATGAATGGATAATGATGTGGCACATATATACAATGGAATATTACTCAGCCATAAAAAGAAACGAAATTGAGCTATTTGTAATGAGGTGGATAGACCTAGAGTCTGTCATACAGAGTGAAGTATGTCAGAAAGAAAAAGACAAATACTGTATGCTAACACATATATATGGAATTTAAGGGAAAAAAATGTCATGAAGAACCTGGGGTAAGACAGGAATAAAGACGCAGATCTACTGGAGAACGGACTTGAGGATATGGGGAGGGGGAAGTGTGAGCTGTGACAGGGTGAGAGAGAGTCATGGACATATACACACTAACAAACGTAAGGTTGATAGCTAGTGGGAAGCAGCCACATGGCACAGGGATATTGGCTCGGTGCTTTGTGACAGCCTGGAGGGGTGGGATAGGGAGGGTGGGAGGGAGGGAGATGCAGGAGGGAAGACATATGGGAACATATGTATATGTATAACTGATTCACTTTGTTATAAAGCAGAAACTAACACACCATCGTAACGCAATTATACCCCAATAAAGATGTTAAAAAAAAAAAAAAGGACTCATGTACCTAAAGGTTCATTGCAGCTCTATTTACAATAGCCAGGACATGCAAGCAACCTACGTGTCCATCGATAGATGAATGGATAAAGAAGATGTGGTACATATATACAATGGAATATTACTCAGCCATAAAAAGGAATGAAGCTGAGTTATTTGTAGTGAGGTGGATGGATTTTGAAACTGTCATACAGAGTGAAGTAAGTCAGAAAGAGGAAAACAAATACTGTATGCTAACACATATATATGGAATCTAAAAAAAAGAAAAAAGAAAAAAAGGTCAGAAGAACCTAGGGTCAATATGGGAATAAAGATGCAGATCTACTAGGGAATGGATTTGAGGATCCGGGGAGGGGGAAGTGTAAGCTGGGACAAAGTGAGAGAGTGGCATGGACATATATACACTACCAAACGTAAAATAGATAGCTAGTGGGAAGCAGCCGCATAGCAGAGGGAGATCAGCTAGGTGCTTTGTGATCACCTAGAGGGGTGGGATAGGGAGAGTGTGAAGGAGGGAGATGCAAGAGGGAAGAGATATGGGGACATATGTATATGTATAACTGATTCACTTTGTTATAAAACAGAAACTAACACACCACTGTAAAGCAATTATACTCTAATAGAGGTATTTTTTAAAAAATGATATAACATTGTTCATGGAAAGGCAACGTGAAAAACTTCTACATAGTACCTTGTAATCACAATTAGATTTGTGTAGTGACTATTGTTTGTGCCCTTCCATGTCCTTCCTCCCCACTTCTTTCTTCCAATCATCGACCCTGCTTCTCTTGTGCATAGGTTGGACACATAGGCAAGGCAAAGCCTGGCTAGGATGAGAGCTGCAAGGGACAGGAACCAGTATTCAGCCAGCTTGATCAGAATTATTTCCCACGTGATTTTTCACACTGGTTCTGATGGAGAAAAAATCTCTTTCTTTGGGGTGTTCAAGACACTATAAAAATGCAAGTTTGGAGCTACAAGTGACTGAATCCCCTAAAGTGATTTCAGCCAGTCCAGGAAATTGAAGCTGACACATAAAGGAGCAAAGAGAAGAGATGAAGCAAAAGGAAATCTGATGGTACTTAAGTCCCCACTTCCATTTGTCCACAAAGCCAGCTCTACTCCTCACTTTCCCATAATCTGGTCATGTGAGGAAACAAATCCCTCATTTTAGCTAAAATATTTTGACTTGGGTTTCTTTCTTTTTCAGCAAAATAATCCTGAACAATGGATGGATGAATATAATTAGCTTCTGCCAGATGTCAATTTAGAAAGATTGAAAGTGCACCTGGCCCAAATCTCTCTTCCATCAGTTTTTCATGATACTAGGAAAACCTTGAGATTCTAGTTCAAGTGTAAATGTCCTCAATGCTTGTAATAAACAAGCATTAAGAAATTACTTCTGACTTCTGGCTTCAGGATGTCAGAATAAATACAATGTTATATATAAAACTATTAGAAGATTTTTAATTTATATGTGCTAAGGAATTTTATTTTTATAAGTTTAAGGGTCTCTGGGAGTAAGAGTGCGAACACAAGCTCTATCTTAAACAAAATCGAGTGTTGCCTATTGCACCAAATATAATAAATGACAAAGATAAAGATCAAGTAGAGGAACAGAAAGTCACTTGCAACTACTGATATCAAACAAAGAAAGAAGGAGCTAGTTCTCCAAAATAAGTCAAAATACCCTGAAGATGAAAACAAGGAAGCAAAAACACTTATTGAGATAATGATATTGAATGTATGGATTACAACTCGTAACTTGTTTAGGACTTCACTGACATGAAAAGAAGGAGGCAATGCTGGGCAGAATGAGGAAATGTATGGTCAGACTATTTTTGCTGGAACCAGTGTATACATGAGACATCAAAGAGGAAAGCTATTCTAAATTTCAAGCAGCCCTAGAGTTGCATATTTTTGTTGGCTGGGAATAAATAAAGAGTAAGACAATCCCCACCCCAATACACATACACATACACAAGAGAATCTTGAGCATGAGCCAAGAACATTAGCCCAGAACACCTCATTAGCCCCTCTCCTCCATGAAGCTCCTATAAATAAAAGATTCATGTAGAATTCTTATAATTCAAAAATGACTAATTAAAATTATCAAGACAGTATCTATATACAAATATTACAAATAAAAGGATAAACAAATGGCAGACAAAGAACAGTCAGCATTTTATATATATATATATACACACACATACATACATATATATAAACAAAAAAATTACCATTGAGCAGTTAAAAACCATGATTAAATATCTTTCCATAAACTCAGTAGAAGAGCTTAGGAAAGGGAAAATAAAGCAATACATGAAGGATATATAAACACAAAGCAGCAAAAACTAGGATAAGAAATGGAAGTGAGAACTAGAATCAAAGAGCTTATTGTAGGCAACACAAAAGAGAACAAACACTGCTGATGATACAGTTAGACCTATGGATAGTTAGGAATGAGAAAAATGAACAAAAGCATATGGAAATGGGGCTTCCCTGGTGTTGCAGTGGTTAAGAATCCGCCTGCCATGCAGGGGACATGGGTTTAAGCCCTGGTCTGGGAAGATCCCACATGCCATTGAGCAACTAAGCCCCTGTGCCACAAGTACTGAGCCTGCACTCTAAAGCCCACGAGCCACAACTACTGAAGCCCATGCACCTAGAGCCCATGCTCTGCAACAAGAGAGGCCATGGCAATGAGAAGCCCACACACCACAACAAAGAGTAGCCCATGCTCGCTGCAACTAGAGAAAGCCCATGTACAACAATGAAGACCCAACACAGCCAAAAATAATTAAATAAATAAAGTAAAATAAAAATTCTTAAAAAAATGGAAATGAACTTAGATTTTAATTTTTTTAAAAAGATAATAGATATGAAGTATGACAAATGAGACAAAGGAGATTCAATATATGTATAATTGGTATTCCTGAAATATGAAATCTCAACAAATGAAATAGAAAAATATATTTCAAAGTTTTTACAAAAGAAAGATTTCCAGGAAAATATGCTTTTCAAATAGAAAAAAAAGCACACTATGTCCCAGATTGGGGAAAAGATGATACAAATGGTCATATCCTGGTAAAGAGGATAAACTTCAAATATAAAGATTCCCTTATGCATATTGGCAAAAAGATCAAATCATCTATAGGGAGAGAAATTCAGGTTAGCCTCAGATTTCTCCACAATAAACTTCAACCTGGAAATGAGTTGTACAAAGCCTTTAACTTTTCACAGAAAGAGTAATCACAGCAACTAATGGTAATTCTCCTTGCCTAGGGAAAGCTTTAGGAGGGTATGGGGGACTAGCATGGGAATTTGAAGGATTAGCAAAGCACTGTGGAAGTCAGAGTCACTTCTGGTTTCTGAACTGCCTTCTTGTTCTATTATTTTTAAGTTAAGAACCTGCTTGTTTCTCTCTCCGTTTCCATCATCTGTAATTTGGATGTTCAAGACACTGTAAAGATGCAAGTTTGGAGCTACCAATCACTAAATCCCCTATAGAGGTTTCAGCCAGTCCAGGAAATTGAAGCTGACAGATAAAGAAACACATAAATCCTGTAATTCTAGATAGGATTTTTCCCATTAGTTGTAAGAAGTGAACAAAATATATCTGTTCCTATCTAAAACAATCCTTATATTTCTACATGTGAATTCTAGCCTGGCCCCCTTATAGTCAATGTTTTTGCTCTTGCAAGTATACTTTTTTTTTCCCCTGCATTATCATCTTTCTTTTTCTGTTGGTTCATCTCATCAACATTAAAACATATTGTCTTTTTTTCCCATCTGCATTTACTTCCTCATCCCTCTTTCTATCCTCAGCCCACTTGTTAGATTTTTCTCCCAGCAAGCCACTGAAAACTCTCTGTTAATGTCTTCAACCACTTCCATCTTCCCAAATACAATCATCTGTCTCTCTTCACACTCTACCCTTTTGCCTAACAAAAATGATTACAGAGTCCACAGGGTGTATACCCTATTTTGGATTTATTGGGGTTAAATAGACTTCTGTGGGGATAACCTAAAGCAATTGCCTGTTAAAAGACCCACAGCCACAACAGAGTTTTCAAAATAATATTTATAAGACAAACTTAGCCTTGTTACTTTAAAACACAGTTCACTGAGAATGGTGTCAACAAAATGGCAGAATAGGAAGTCCTAGCCCTCTTTTCATTGTCTTACAGGAACTCTGATTTAACAATGTTCTATGGACCAACTAATTCTATGAAAACATAGTTCATTTCACAATTAGGGGCTCTACTTCTATTCTTGAAGTCTTCGTTGTTTAGTTTCTGTGTTTAAGCCAGGTATTTTTAAGCTGGTGCCTATTAGACCCCTTAAGAATTCACAAGGGTCTTTAGAAAGACTGTCAACCCCCTTAATTCTTATGCAGATTTTGTATAAATTTACCAATGAGTATTATTTTTATGGGGAGAAGTCCCACAGCTTTAAACAAATTGACATACATGAATTAAAGCAAGGTTGGGGGGGCACCACAGTGCACATGAGAGCTTGTTTTTAAAAGTATAATGTCCTACTAGCCACAGCAATCAGACAAGAAAAACAAATAAAAGGAATCCAATTTGGAAAGGAAGAAGTAAAACTGTCACCATTTGCAGATAACATGATACTATATATAAAAAATCCTAAAAGTATCCCCAAAAAACTACTAGAAATATTAATGAATTAAGTAAAGTTGCAGGATACAAAATTAATATATAGAAATCTGTTGCATTTCTATACACTAACAACAAACTATCAGAAAGAGAAATTAAGAGAACAATCTCATTTCCAATTGTGTCAAAAACAATAAAATACCAAGGAATAAATCTAACAAAGGAGGTAAAGGACCTGCACTCAGAAAACTATAAGACATTGAGGAAATAAATTAAGGATGACACAAACAAATGGAAGAATATGTTGTGCTCATGGATTGGAAGAATTAATATTGTTAAAATAACCATACTACCCAAGGCAATCTACAGATTCAACACAATCCCTATCAAAATACCAACAATATTTTTCACAGAACTAGAAAAAATAATTCTAAAATTTGTATGGAAACACAAAAGACCCCAATTAGCCAAAAGAAATCTTGAGATGGAAGATCAAAGCTGGAGGTATAATTCTCCCTGATTTGAAACTATACTATGAAGCTACAGTAATCAAAACATTGTTGTATAGGCACAAAAACAGACACATAGATCAATGGAACAGGATAAAATGCTCAGAAATGAACACACATTTATAAGGCCAATTAATCCATGACAAAAAAGGCAAGAATATGCAATGGGGAAAAGATAGCCTCTTCAATAAATGGTGTTAGGAAAACTGGACAGCTACATATAAAGGAGCCAAACTAGACTACAATCTCATACCATATACAAAAATAAACTCAAAATAGATTAAAGACTTAAATGTAAAACCTGAAACCGTAAAACTTCTAGAGGAAAACATATGTAATATGCTCTTTGACATTGGTCTTAGTAATATTTTTTTGGATCTGATTCCTCAGGCAAGGACAAAAAAGCAAAAATTTAAAACTGGGACTACATAAAGCAAATCCTTTTGCATAGCAAAGGAAATCATCAACAAAACAAAAAGGCCACTTACTGAATGGGATAAGATATATCTGATAAGGGGTTAATATCCAAAATACACAAAGAACTCATACAACTCAACATCAAAAAACAGATACACACAAACACACACACACACAAAAACAAATTAAAAAATGGGCAGAGGACCTCAATAGATATTTTACCAAAGAAGACATACAGATGGCCAACAGACACATGAAAACATGCTTAACATCTCTGATCTTCTGGGAAATGCAAATCAAAACCACAATGAGGGGGGCTGACATCTATCTTTCTCAAACTCTTCCAAAATGTAGCAGAGGGAGGAACACTCCCAAACTCATTCTACGAGGCCACCATCACTCTGATAGCAAAACCAGACAAAGATACTGCAAAAAAAGAAAACTACAGGTCAATATCACTGATGAACATACTTGCAAACATCCTCAACAAAATACTAGCAAACAGAATCCAACAGCACATCAAAAGAATCATACATTACGATCAAGTGGGGTTTATCCCAGGAATTCAAGGATTCTTCAATGTATGTAAATCAATCAACATGATACACCATATTAACAAATTGAAGGAGAAAAACCGTATGATCAACTCAATAGACACAGAAAAAGCTTTAAACAAAATTCAATGCCGATTTATGATTAAAAAATAAACCCTCCAGAAAGTAGGCATAGAGGGAACTTTCCTCAACATAATAAAAGCCATATATGACAAACCCACAGCCAACATCATCCTCATTGGTGAAAACCTGAAACCACTTCCACTAAGATCAGGAATAAGACAAGGTTTCCCACTCTCACCACTATTTTTCAACATAGTTTTGGAAGTTTTAGCCACCTCAATCAGATAATAAAAAAATAATAATAAAAGGAATCCAAATTGGAAAAGAAGAAGTAAAGCTGTCAGTGTTTGCAGATGACATGATCCTATACATAGAGAATCCTAAAGATGCTACCAGAAAACTGCTAGAGTTAATTAATGAATTTGGTAAAGTAGCAGGATACAAAATTAAGGCACATAAATCTCTTGCATTCCTATACACTAATGATGAAAAATCTGAAAGTGAAATTAAGAAAACACTCCTATTTACCACTGCAACAAAAAGAATAAAATATCTAGGAATAAACCTACCTAAGGAGACAAAAGACCTGTATGCAGAAAATTATACAACACTGATGAAAGAAATTAAAGATGATACAAATAGATGGAGAGATATACCATGTTCTTGGATTGGAAGAATCAATATTGTGAAAATGACTCTATTACCAAAAGCAATCTACAGATTCAATGCAATCCCTGTCAAACTACCACTGGAATTTTTCACAGAACTAGAACAAAAAAATTCACAATTTGTATGGAAACACAAAAGACCACGAATAGCCAAAGCAATCTTGAGAAAGAAAAACGGAGCCTGAGGAATAAGGCTCTGTGACTTTAGACTATACTACAAAGCTGCAGTAATCAAGGCAGTATGGTACTGGCACAGAAACAGAAATAAAGATCACTGGAACAGGATAGAAAGCCCAGCGATAAATCCACCCATATATGGTCACCTTATCTTTGATAAAGGAGGCAAGAATATACAGTGGAGAAAAGACAGGCTCTTCCATAAGTTGTGCTGGGAAAACTGGACAGCTATACATAAAAGAATGAAATTAGAACACTCCCCAACACCATACACAAAAATAAACTCAGTATGGGTTAAAAACCTAAGTGTAAGGGCAGACACTGTAAAACTCTTAGAGGAAAACATGGGCAGAACATTCTATGATATAAATCACAGCAAGATCCTTTTTGACCCACCTCCTAGAGGAACAGAAATAAAAACAAATATAAACAAATGGGACCTAATGAAACTTAAAAGCTTTTGTACAGCAAAGGAAACTGTAAATAAGATGAAAAGACAACCCTCAGAATGGGAGAAAATATTTGCAAATGAGGCAACTGACAAAGGATTAATCTCCAAAATTTACAAGCAGCTCAACATCAAAAAACAAACAACCCAATACAAAAATGGGCATAGACCTAAATAGACATTTCTCCAAAGAAAATATACAGATTGCCAACAGACACATGAAAGAATGCTCAGCATCATTAATCATTAGAGAAATGTAAATCAAAACTACAATGAAATATCATCTCACACCGGTCACAATGGCCATCATCAAAAAATCTACAAACAATAAATGTTGGACAGGGTGTGGAGAAAAGGGAACCCTCTTGCACTGTTGGTGGGAATGTAAATTGATACAGCCACTATGGAGAACAGTCTGGAGGTTCCTTAAAAACTAAAAATAGAACTACCATATGACCCAGCCATCCTACTACTGAGCATGTTCCCTGAGAAAACCATAATTCAAAAAGAGTCATGCACCAAAATATTCATTGCAGCTCCTTTTACAATAGCCAGGACATGGAAGCAACCAAAATGTCCATCAACAGATAAATGGGTAAAGAAGATGTGGCACATATATACAATGGAATATTACTCAGCCATAAAAAGGAATGAAACTGAGTTATTTGTAGTGAGGTGGCTGGACCTAGAGACTGTCATACAGAGTGAAGTAAGTCAGAAAGAGAAAAAGAAATACCATATGCTACGTATATGTGGAATCTAAAAAAAAATAAAATAAAGGGTCATTAAGAACCTAGGGGCAAGACGGGAATAAAGATGCAGACCTACTGGAGAATGGACTTGAGGATACAGGGAGGGGGAAGTGTAAGCTGGGACAAAGTGAGAGAGTGGCATGGACATATATACACTACCAAACGTAAAATAGATAGCTAATGGGAAGCAGCCGCATAGCACAGGGAGATCAGCTCGGTGCTTTTTGACCACGAGAGTGTTGCAGTAGGGAGGGTGGGAGGGAGGGAGATTCAAGAGAGCAGAGGTATGGGGACACATGTATACGTATAATTGATTCACTTTGTTATAAAGCAGAAACTAACACACCATTGTAAAGCAATTATACTCCAATAAAGATGTTAAAAAAAATGGGCAATGGAAAATGAAGTCAAGTTAAAGATTCAAAAGTAAGGTAGAAGCCATAATATCTGCTTATTCTTGTTCCAGTATTAACTGGTCTTGGCATAAAGTAGTTGACTACAGGGGAACCAAAGAACCTTGATAAATGCTTGATGATCCAAACACAACACTGAAGGCTCAAGATGGTGCCTTGGCTCCCCACTGCCATCATTTCCAATGACAAACAGAAGTGCTGTCCCGTACTTCTCATGGGTACTGTCTTGTTTATTCTCACAACACTCCTTAGTTAAGCATTACTGTCAGTTTCAGCTGAGGAAACCAATGTCTAGAGAGACTGGTTGTAGCTGGAAGTTAAACCTTGCCTCATCTCTCACTGCTCATCCTCTCACATGCTACACTGGAGTCTCAACTGCTTACAGCTCCTGGGGTGCTAAGTTCTGTTATTTTTTCCATTTATCAGAGGGATATCGAGCCCCATGAGGCTCAAATGGTTTGCTCAGAACAACACAGTGGGGAGGTGGGAGAGCTGAGACTCCAAACTCACACTCTTAACCACTTCACTACACTGCTTCCTACTGTCTCCTCATACAGAAGCTGGCAAAAAGAATACAACATACACTTGTATAGCATATTAAAATTACAAAACCTTCTCACACAACATTATCCTATTCCGTTTGAACAACTCCTCCTACAGTCATTTTGTTGGACCAGAGATGAAAGTATAATAAAATGATTATGCATGAAGCCTCAAACTTAACCTTTCATAGAATAAACAGAAAAGGCAGCTGAAGTAATCGTGACTATTTTCCTCCTTCTGTATGGACTGGCAGAAGCTGGAGACCATTGTGGATCAACTGGGAAACTTCTCTAATTCCTCCTTATTTTCTCTCAGCTTTTTGGCAGTTTCACATTCATAGTGGACCAATTGGTCTCCTGAGTTCTGGATAAAATGTAATTTAACTAGGAAATTTTCATACACACACTCTTTTTCTACATTGAATTATACGAGGCTAGATCCAGGCAATACAAAGTGCCAATGAAAAAGTCACTTTTGTCTTAAGACTTTTTAGCTGGTGTTTTTCATGTGTCAAAATGCTCTCTTCATGTAGCATAGGTACTTATCTGATTTTTCATAGTTTGGGTAATGGTGGAGTTGGGGTTTATTCTCATAATTACAACCCCAGGATTCACCTTTCAGAGTGGTGCCATTGGAAAGAGTTCATGCAACCCTAAGTATTAAATCAAGGCTGGACGAAGTCCTAAGAATACTGATTATTTCCATAATTATAAGTCAGCACCTACCATGAAGAAGGGTTCAAAATGTGCAAAAAAAAATCTGGGCAGCTGAAGCCCATCTGCCAAAACACAGAGCCCTGAGCTGGTGTGGTGCTTGGTCAGTTTTCACTGTGTGTGCATCTCTGCAGATGTGAAATTATGTTATGATCAATGGATACTGCTTAGCAAATGATTTTGGTGTCTATTTAGCATGAGTCTGAGCAAGAAGACAGTCACTCTGAGGCCGACAGTGCCAAACCCACAAAAGAGATCCTTGTGACAGGAACAAAAAATGCCTAGTTGGTCCAGGCCTCCATGGGTACTGACTGGGCTGTAATGTGGTTTCTGGAATCAGTCTCATGGGCACTAAATGTCTGACAGAGGAGGGCACATGGTCACAAAATAGAGCACCCATGTTACTAAGCTGTTGGGATACTTATCAAAGAGCAAGGAGATAGGCATTTCATCTTTAGGGTGTCAGACCTTGGTTTAAAATCACTTGTGAGGTGCCTGTTGTATTTTTTGCATGGGGATTACCATCTGTTGCTTCTTACACTCCCCTCCCCTGCAACGACACTCCAGTCTTGTAATTGTAATTCCCAGAGCAAACCAACCTCTCTTTACTCCTTGACCTTTAAATATGCTGGTTTCTGTCTGTGGAATGCCCTTTTCCACCTCATACATACCCCTGAGTCAAGACCTTCATCCTGCAGGTCTTGGCTTTGAGATCATTTCCTTGATAAAGCCTTTCAGGACCATGTGATGCCCACAAGATTGGGGGAAGGAAATTACTTCCATTCTATATTCTAATTATCTGTTTGATGCCTCTCTCCACCAGTGGGTTCTAATTGAGGGATTGTGTCAGGTTTACCATTACTTCCTCAGAGTTTAACATGAAACCCTCCTACACTGTTGGTGAGAATGTAAATTGGTGCAGCCACTATGGAGAACAATATGGAGATTCCTTAAAAAACTAAAAATAGAGCTACCTTATGATCCAGCAATCCCACTCCCAGGCATACATCTGGAGAAAACAAATTCAAAGAGATACTTACACCGCAATGTTCATTTACAACAGCCAGGTCATGGAAGTTAGCTAAATTTCCATTGAGAGATGAATGGAGAAAGAAGATGTGGTGTATATATATACAATGGAATATTACTCAGCCATAAAAAAGAATAAATTAATGCCATTTGCAGCAACATGGATGGACCTAGAGATTATCATATTAAGTGAAGTAATTCAGACAGAGAAATACAGACATCATACAATATCATTTATGTGTGGAATCTAAAAAATGATACAAATGACCTTATTTACAAAACAGAAATAGACTCACAGACATAGAAGATAAACTTATCGTTACCAAAGAGGATAGCGGGGGGTGGGGGAGGAAGAGATAAATTAAGAGTTTGGGACTACCATACACACACTACTATATATAAAATAGTTAAACACCAGGACCTACTATATAGCACAGGAAACTATATTCAATATCTTGTAATATCCTATAATGGAAAATAATCTGAAAAACAACATATATATACACACACACATATATATATCTGAATCACTTTGCTGTACACTTGAAACTAACACAACATTGTAAATTAACTATACTTCAATTAAAAAAAAACATGGTGCCTAGCACATAGTAGTAATTCAACAAATACTTAAAGGACAACTGAATAAAATAAAGAGAAAACTTAATTGGTCATAACATACATCATTCTTTCTAGGAACACTAAGACTTTTGCTAAAGCAAATAGGCAGGGAAATCAGTTGATGAACTCCATGTGGTTGAAGCAGAGATCTATATACCTTTTGAAATCTAAACTTAGAGCAGTAAGGCTGAAACCTCCCTGCAGTTAGAAGATCAGCACAGATAAAAATAATATCAGAAATAATATTCTGGGGTAAATGATAGTGAGAAGCTGAACTGGGAAATGTAAGTTGGAGAAAAAAACTAGGTTTATGGAAAAAGGAATTGATTCAAACTTATAAATAAATATATATATATATATATAAGCTTTAGGCTCATTGTGAAGAACTTTATCAACAACAGGAAAACATTGTAATACATACCTTGCAATAATACACATATCCAACTATTCTTAAGTTGACAGATAGTAATTGAAATATATGTACATTTTATCCCATTATCAAAAAATCATTTTGTGGCCCTTATATAGTGCCAAGTAGAAATGATCATTTTACATTTTACTTTAAAAAATTACCCAAACCAAGTATATTCAGCAGATAATTTTTTTGTAAGCCAGCTTCTATGCCAAGCTCTATTTAGACATCTCATTCAATCCCACTGACAACTCTGTGAAATGGTTGTAACTATCATTTAGAAGACAAAGAATTTCCTCTTAATTATTCAGTTACTAAGTAGTAGGACTCTGATTCAAGTTTAAGTGGGTCTGATCTGAAGTCCATGCTCTTAATCACTGATCTCTGTCCAAACTGGCATATGTGTCACTGAAATATTTAGGTAAAGCAGGTATGTCCTACCAAGGGGCATAAACATTTATTTGAACCAGCCCTTATATGTTCAGAACATAAAACACTGAATTTGTAGTGTTCAAGGGCAATGTTATCTGACTCCAAGTTCTAAGCCAAGAAAGTCAGTGGCAAAAGTTACCTTCTGGCCAAATAAGAGAGATGATTCATTTTGTTTTGACTGCTTCTTTGGCTGAGAATCCTGATTCATGGAAGTAAATTAATGCAAATCATAGTCATACACATTAAGAACTCAAGAGATAACATTAGGGGAAATCAAATTCTAATAATAGCTGAGAACTTTTTGTTAGGGTCTCTCAGATAATGCATGTTTAGTTCCCAATTCAATATTCTTTTTAAGATATGCCTTAATGACAAATCTCTGAATAGTTTTTAGAAATATTTACAATCTGAGGAATGGCATCTCAATATTACAAATCTACTCAAGATGATTATTTGATTTTCCTTAGGATTGTTAAGCATGCTATGTGTGACTAGCTTCCTAAAAGCCCAAAAGAAAAACTAGGCACATATATTCAAACTCACTTCTTAGTTCATTTTAACTTCTTAGTTAAATTTAGTAACTCTCCTGAGGAATGTCTAATATTTGATTTCCAGTTACTAGATGTTCTTTTGTTTCTTATGATGTGATCTTTTTGGAGTTCTAACTGGTTACCAAAGAAGATCCATGATTACCTTCATATTTTGTGATCTCACTAGTCTTCTACTTCTTTCCACTCTCCACAGAGCTCTAAGATGAGTTAATTTCATGGAACATTATTGAATGCAATCAGAAAGAAGGATCCTTATGGGGAAAGGGTTAATAATAATACCTCTTCCTATTTATAGGTCAAGCCATCAAAGTCAAAAATCATCTTGATCAAAGAATACAAATTGACTACTTAAGTAGCATGCACTGTCTCATGTAACTCAAAAGCTTATAAACCAAATCTCCCCAGTGCTTATATTCTAAAACCAATAATATTCAGTATTTTAAAACTCTATAAATCTATCAGCTACTTTTATACAAGCCTCCTAAATTATAGGTATAATTGGTAGGCAGACAGTGAATAGAACGAATTAACTCTTACATAGAACAAATTTATTTTTTTTAATTGGTGCATACCTGAAACTAGCACAGCATTGTGGATCAACTATACTCCAATAATTTTTTTTAATTGGTGCATAAAGTGTCAGAATCACAATGACATTTATATGGTTTTGTACAGTCCCACAGTGCTATCCAGAATATCATCTTGGTCTTGGAAGATTGCTATAGGCATTTATATCCCAATTATTTCTCTTCAGCGCAAGGGCAATGTTCAGAAGTATCCTAGGAAGGATCCCTGACTGTTCAGGAGTTCACAGAATTCGACAGGGCCAGGGCAATGGATAAAACATTTCTCAGGTGTTGATGATACCCCTAGTTAAAGTTAACCTTTAGAACACACTTGTTGGTGGAAACATTATTTCTTAGTTCCTGAGACACTAACAGGTGTCCTCCTTCTCCCAGAATACACCAAGAAATCTAATCCCAGGGGTCCCTGTTGCTAAGAGTAAATGTGACCTATTGTTCATTTTCCCGTAGTCATCAGTGATATTCCATCCAGGATTGGTGATACACAAAGTGCTGTGACACCTACTATGTAGAAAAAGGTAATTTATTGGCCCATAATCCTTCAATTCTCTGGTTTAATGTTGAGCCTATACTGCCCTTTTAAGCCACAACCTTCAACAAATCCATATACATCACTCTTTCTATAGTTAGAAGACAAAATATCAATATGAGTCATACATCTCACACATATCACAAAGCTACTATATTGCCTCAAAAATGCAATACCCGGGGCTTCCCTGGTGGCACAGTGGTTGAGAGTCCGCAGGGGAAGCAGGTTCGTGTCCCGGTCCGGGAAGATCCCACATGCCGCGGAGTGGCTGGGCCCGTGAGCCATGGCCGCTGAGCCTGCGCGTCCGGAGCCTGTGCTCCGCAACGGGAGAGGCCACAACAGTGAGAGGCCCGCGTACCGCAAAAAAAAAAAAAAAAGAAAAATAAATGCAATTCCCCCAATACTGTTAAACACAATCCCAAGTAGTCAAAACAGTCTTACCCATACAAAATCTAACAAGAACTCTGCAAGGAAATGTCTATGCCATGCACTGACTTGTGGTCTTGCTTTACCTAATTCTCTTAATCAGTAACGAGAGCAGGAGTCTTATTTATCTGGCTTGTACATCACTCTTTACACATTGTTTAGCACAATGCAGGCACTGTTTTGTAGGCTTTCAAGAACTTCTACTGCTACCACTATCACCATGACAATGTACCTTGAAAGATGATAGTGAAGTTGCTGAGGTCACCAAAGTCCAAGGAAGGGCAACATAAATGATCACAAAATTCTCTTAACTGTGGATGATTGCAGTGCTTGCTTTATTTGCACACCAGTTTGGATGTTCATAGGTGAGAGATTCTCAAAGCAATACTTGAAACTACAGGTCACCTACCCTCTCCTGCCTACCACCACATTTCAGTGAAAGTCTAGCAAACTACTCTCCTTGAGCTCTCTTGCTGTGTCACACTGCTTGACTAACTGCCCACTCTAAGTCAAATATCCCCTGCAAGAGTCAAATATCCCCTTGCCAGGATACCACTAGTTGTCAAAAAATTAATAAAAATTTTATTTGTATCTTTTCAATGTCTTACTAGCAGAGGGATGGTAGAAGTTTGTCGGAATAAGGCACTTAGACATCTGGGCTTTTGTAAAGTTGACCTGGTCAGATTTTGAAACTGATACACTTTCAGCACATGCTGCTGTAATTGAGTGCCCGTCTGAACATCCAATATTTCTAGCCCAGCCAAGCATATATTGGATAAATGGATGAATGAATGAATGAATGATGCAGTCAGAGGACCAATTGGGCCAGAAACTAGAAAGAATCCTTTCCTGTTGCTCTCTCTGCCTCTGTCAATCTTTACTTCATATTTTTGCCTTGTAACCTCTTTATAACATCCCTGAGACTGCCCTACAGAAAAACCCAGATTATCTCCCCAAAACTTGTAAATGCCAAGCTTTGGTTACACTATATACCATTTGTCTTCTCAGGAAATGGAAGAATCCCCCAGGGCCATATATCCACATATACATGATAGAGGGGCAAACCTTCCAGATCAATCCATATATCTGACTGCTTTGTAAGGGATTTACTAAGTGCAAAACAAATCATTCTTGGCGCCTGACTTTTGAAACATTTCCCTTTGTGTTTACAGAGTGCAGTCACCCAGCCACTTGCATTTTGAGACATGAAGTTTTGCAGATGGTCTAGTGTGTACTCACTAAGAGGGTCTTCCCCATTAACTCCTCAGCCCCAAACACATGCTGTTTCTGAGTCTGTTCTGGGCAATAATCTCATGGCCTAGCAATAGCCTAGTAGAATTAGTATTAGGTGCTTGACTTAGCGCTAAAAGATTTAGAAATATATTAACAGAAGTTCTACTAAAATGGGCCATCTGCAGAGCCTGAATGTACAGGCTTTAAGGGGGAAAAAAAAACTCACAGTAAAAGAGCAGTGTTTGCAAAAGAGAAAGAAAGTTTCAGGAAGCAGCTTCTGCCTAGTATACTCTCTCGAGCTTTGTATTCCTATACTGTTTGGGGTTTTTTGGTAATTACGTGATGTCTTTTTTTTGTAATTGTAGCATAGTTGATTTACAATGTTGTGTTAATTTCTACTGTAAAGTGATTCAGTTATTCATATATATACATTCTTTTTTGTTTTCTTTTCCATTATGGTTTATCTCAGGATATTGAACATAGTTCCCTGTGCTATACAGTAGGACCTTGTTGTTTATCCTTCCTATGCTGTCTTAAGTTGAGTTCCTTGAAAACAGCCTCTGAGTTAAAAATTAGAGGACAGTACTTTATTAGGGAGAACTCTCAGATGGATAAAAGAGTATGGAAAGCAGGATTTGATAGAGGGAGAAATTGAATTTAAAAAGCAGTTGGAGCCAAGATCTCAGTCAATCCCCTAAGGAACTCTGGAGCTGGATAGGCCTTCAGATTTGTCCACACTGCGGCAAGAGGGTCAGGTCATTTTACCCTTGCATCGCCCACTCACTGAATGTGTGCTGCCTCTAGGGAGAAGGTATAATAGTAGGCCAAATGGTAACCTGCGGCAGAGGGCAATTGCTGGAAGGGACTCAGCTATGAGTGAATTCAGCTCATGAGGCCAAGTCTTGATCTCATGTGTTGGCCTATGAGCTATGCCGACATTCCAGGCAGCTGAGAGAATGAGCGACTTGTTCCAGAAGGAGAGTCTGGGCAGCACACCTCAGTGTCCACTACATCAGCCATGCTTTGAGTCATCAATAATCAATTGAGTATACCCTCCATTTTTTAAATAACATAATGGTTTTCTTCCAAAGTACGACATGAGGAGAACATTACTAGAAGAAAACTGGCATCCCTGAAGATATCACTGCTATTGTCTTGAAGTTTTTAAAAAGGCTTTGCCTAAGCAAAGAATCCCAAACTAAATATGAGCTACCAATCTGTTACTGGAGAACTCATTGCTTGGATATTAATAAGGATGATCTCTGGTTTCTAAACATATCTTCAAACTGAGAAAATGATGTGTAAATGAACTGCAAAGGTACATAAATAGTTTCAGCAACTCCTGGTGTTCCTTCAGAAAGCTCAGCCTATGGAATTTTATTTCACAGATAGAGAAGCAAAATTTCTTAGAGGCTTTTCTCAATATGAAAGAAAATTTTATTTGGTAAAATTACTGATCCAACTATAGGAGAACAGAATTAAAACCCAGAACTCATACAAGTTTGTAGGAATAAGGCACTTAGCTAGAAATTTGTTACATCAGGCTGGTCAGATTTTGAAATTTAGGCACTGGATGTGCAATATAATATCTGCTGTTTACAGGTGAATTTCTTGGAAATGTCTATAACGTTAGGGTTTTATATTATATGCAATATTTTTTTCAGGGAGATATAAGACACTTACCATAAAAAGGACACTAGTTTACTCCTCAAAATGGAAGGAGAGGATTCTTGTCAAAATACAGCATCAGCTGTGTCCATGCCATTATTCTAACTTGATTATATGTTTTAAAAAAGATTTACTTCTCTCAAGAAGATTTAAAAGTAGTCACAACTACTTAAGTGTTTTTTGAAGATTTTTGAAATCTGTAAATATTTCTTGAATACTCCTCTTGAATATTATGAAAATCTTGATGAAGTCATCACTGGCAACAGTTCCAAAGTCAAAGTCTTTAATAGATGATTACCCAGTGAAGTTGTAAGTGAGAATTAGATTGTTGACCTCTAACCTCAAGGCCTGCATCAAGTTTCTTTATTCGTTAGTTTGCAATCCACCAAGAAGCTGTGAGATCCCAGCTAGGTGTTAACCTGTCCAGCCCTATCCATGCTCTGCTGTGGCCTGTTAGCTAGTGAAATGCAGATCATCCAGAAAGGTCAGAAGTCGAACAATTAGGAAATATTCATGTCTTCATCGTTTCAAAGTTCGAAACAATCTTCAGGGATCATGAAATAGATCCAAGACAGAAAAGGCAGCAGCAGCTAATAATTAGGCCATGTTTTGATCTCTTGCTCCGCACAGCCACCTCCCCTTTAGCCCAGCACATGAGGGAGCACTATCTCCCTCCCTTGACCCCATGCTACACCCCTTTCAAAACAGTGCCATCTGATGTCACTGACCAGCTAGATTCATCAGAAAGGACATGACTTCAATATCAACTCCAACCCAGGTATTCCAGCAGTCCCAGGAGGAACATATGACAGAGAGAAATGAAATTGCAGATTACCCCTTTTCCAAATAATGGATATTAGGGAGGGGGAGGAAGATGAAAAAGAAAAAAAATAAAACCTACTTGGTTAAAACCATATAAATGACCCATAAGCGATGTCACTTCAGTATCCTCTGCTTCATTCAAAAAAGTGTGTTTGGTTAAGTGTGTACTCTGTCAAATGCACTGTGCTAGGTACTAAATACACTAACTATAAATTAGAAAGTACAGCTTAGCTATTAAAAATGAGTATATGGGCAAAAATACTATGGTTGTTAAGCAGATGACTATGTGATTCCGTAAGTCTTGTTTTAACTTGTTAAATTTTATGTAAAAATATAGTGATAAGGATGAGATGCCTGAGAGAGCTGGGACCCAAATCATGGCTCTTTGCCATAAAACAAAACCTTTTCGTTATTCCTTTATCTGCTTTTTGCAGAAATGAGGCTTTCCATCCAGGAAAGATAATGGGTGGCATCTGTTCTTTTCAGGAACTGTTTAACAAAGATTTTGTTCAAGTTTAGAAAAAATATAAATGCCCAGATTTACTCTATTCTAGCATATAGAAACTATAACACAAAAAGCAAGCATGATCAACTAAAGTAAGTTCTGTCAGCAATAAATGTTGTTTGCTAAATAGTATCTTTAATATGAAAACAGGCTGCTTCAAGTGTTTGCAGAGCTATAAATCAATGCCCTTAAGACTTTGCTTAGGCAACTTGTTTTGGGTAGCTTGGTCCCTCTATTAGCTGCAGGTGCAAACATTGCACCTGCAGTTAATTGCAGCCATAATTAGACCATTGTGGGAATAATTAGACACTTAATTTTGAGGATGTAAGTGACTGGCCTACAATTAGCCCTGGCTAAACTGTTGGTACCCACATGAAAGGAGGCTGTGCCCAACCCAGTCAAACTTTTTTTTTTTTACCATGTACTTCTACATCCTCTGTTTTTCCTTTACAAACGGACAGAAATTAAGGGAAATAACTGGTCATGCGGTGGTAAAATATGTGTGATAAGAATAACCATACTGAGTGAAAATGAAGCTGTATTGACAAAGATACAAACAAGGGCAGCAGCAAATGTAAAAATATAAATCAAGAAAGAAACTGTCAAAAGAGTTTCTTCAAACAATGAATTCCTTAGTTATGTCTCCCTTGCCAAACTAGCAGTTTATGATAATGGTGCAGGAAGATTGTGACGAGCTTGAAATCATTAGGTGAGTGTTCTTCACCTATGATATGCTCATTCTCTTGAGTGGAGAGGTTCTTAGGAATTTATGTCTATACTGGACTGACATCCAGATGGACTCCCCTTCCAGACTCTGACCTTATTTCACCCCCACTACCATTCCAAGGGGGAAATACCCCCAGCTACTAGCCATCCATGTTTTAAAAATAGAGATATTACCTACTTAGTTATAAGAAAAGTTAGCTCTTTCAGTCACCAGTTCAAAAATGCCTAGAGTTAATCCAATAACCTTTCTTAAACCACAGGTTAGTCTTGAGAAAAGAAGACATGCTTTTGAGGTGTTATTTTTATTGGATTCTTACAAAATAAAAGACTTGTCTTTGAAAAATTAGAAGTCTTTCAAGCATATTCTTTTACAGTTTACTGAATGCTATATAAACCTTAATGTTCTGTTTATTTATTGCTCAACTAGAAAAATACAACAGAGCCAAGATCATATTATCATAGTTAAAAATAACACTTTCAATGTAAGATAAAGCAAATGTTCTTAACTTGCCTTCCTATCATTTCATCTTCTTGAAAGACTTATATTTCATCTATCTATTGTTTAAAAATTTAATATATCTTAAAATGGAAATTTCCACATAAAAGTGTCTTGTTCGTGCTCAAAGAGACAAATCAGTCTAATATATTCTGCTGCAGACATTTTTAACTAAATCATTAATTGGTTTTCAGAGCTCCTGAATGTACTGGCTGAAGTTTAAAAGTACCCTTAAAATCAAGTGAGAGGAAATATAAAAAATGCAGACTCTTTATCATTCCTTCAACTGCAAGACCACTTCTAAGTTAATACTATGTATCATAACCGCCAGTTACATAAGCTCTGTCTATAAATTATTTAGTGCTGTAGATAGTAACACTAAAGCTTGTCCAAATGGAAAGATGCAGTGAAGTTCAGTCATTACTATGACTACAAACTAGTGATCCCTCCTTTGTTATGGCCACTGCACAAGTGTCAGGAGGATGCTGTCAATGATTTCATATCACCCTGAACTGCAACCTTTGCATGGTACCATCCGTTACCAAGTGACCTGCTGCAGCTCATTAAAGTTAATGTAATGGATCATTCCCTCCTCATTGTAATCATCAGCAAATTAGACTCCTTTCTAGGCTAGCCAGGCAGCAGGGAAGAATGTGACTGAGTAGAATGCATGAATAACTTTGCTCTTAGCCATGTGCCTCTATTCAACACAAAGGAGAACAATGCAGAGAATGAGGGGACAGATACAGAAGTTCTAATATGTGCTAGAATGTGCCTTATTTACATCATTGCAGTAGAATCACAGATAATTTAATGCTTTTTCAGAGCTAGACCTCCATCCCAGAACAGAGACAAGAGCAGAGAAAATGACACAGGTAATCCAGGTGAGGTTCCTATTTGGCTGATTTTGCAGTTATTGCCTTTTTCCTTCAGTTGACCTCTACCATTCTCAAAAATTAGAGATATCATCCAAACACTGGTTGTAATTGTAAATTCTTTGGAAACCCCAATACTATTATATTGATTTTTTTTCATTTAAAAAATGATATATGGAAACAGGAATGCAGAAACATACATGAAGGACAAACCACAGATTCTTAGAATTAATCAAAATATCTGTAGAATTCTTGTTCTATCTAATAGTTCCTATTTCAAATACATTTATCACTGGAATATCATTAATATAAGTTTTATGATTGCACTGTGGTTATAATAGTTTCCTAGCATTTGTAATGTTACTAGAAATTGAAGATTAAAGGGTAATCTCATTAGATCATGACATCGTGCGAAGGATTTTCTAATCTATTGGGCTAAGCAATCTCTAGAAAAGAGCAATTTTGGCCTAAACAGGAAAGGTGCTGAACTGTGGTGGCAGGATTTATTAGCTCAGTTAGCAAAATGAGCCACTCTACCACTCTTATGAGCGCTCACATGTTCAAGGAACATCCAGAAAAAGTACATGAAAGAATTAGGAAACACCCATAATTCCTGTGGTATGTAAGTTACACAAAATATGCCTTTAACACAATCACACAATAAACGATTATAAGAGCCATGGTTCTCAAAATATGGTTCCTCAACCAGTAGTATTGGCATCTCTTGAAAACGCATTAGAAATTCAAATTCGTAGCTCACCTTGGATCTACTTAATCAGAAACCCTGGTGGTAAGACCTGACAATCTATATTTTACCAAGCCTTCAAGATGACTGTGATGCATGCTAAACTTTCAGAACCACCATATTAGAGAGCAAAAATAGTGTGAATAGTCTACACACATTAGTTTTATGTTCAAAGGAAATTATTTTCATATGATAATTTGAGGACATAAGTTACCTACAAATGTATTACCATGAAATATTATAATATGCATACTTGTGTATGTGTAACAAATATGTGTATATATGTGTATATACATACTTGATTATACACACACGTGCACACACACAATTGGATAGCTACTTAAACTGATATAGTATGCTGTGCTTCCCAGGCACAGTATAAGAATCCAAATGATCAACAGTTATTGCTATGAGAATAATGATTATGCTTGTCTTATTTACCTTCACCTCCATACCTTCAGTATCAGTAGAAGCTGGCATACAGGGACTGTTATAAAAAATACTGAGTGAATGACTCTATGATTTTTAGGCTATGCTCATCTCTAGTTGGTTCTCATATTAGAGCGTTTAAGTAAATAAACTTTGGAAAACACTGATAGGAACTAGAAGAGGATATATCTTAGACAAAAACAAAGTAAGAATAGAAAACAGTTAATGATTATCATCATCATAAAATTGTAGATTGTGTCTTATAATTAATTGTCAGAGGTCTTTTGTAAAAGGTTTTTGTATCAACTGAGCAAGTATTCAATATTATTTTTATTTCTTATTGTAATTTAAATACAAAATAAGGATGTCTACCCCCACCACTTTTATTCAATATTGTACTGGAGGTTCTAGCCAGAACAATTAGGCAATAAAAGGAAATAAAAGGCATACAGATTAGAAAGGAAGAAGTAAAGCTCTCTCTATTCACAGATGACATAGTCATATATATAGAAAATCCTAAGGAATCCACAGAAAAAGAGCTCTTAGGATTAATAAACAAATCCAGCAAGTTTGCAAGATCAATATACAAAATTAATTGTATTTATACAACCTAACAATGAACAATCCTAAAATAATGTTAATAAGATAATTCCATTTCCAATAGAAGCAAAAAGAATAAAAAGAGTAGGAGTAAATTTAACCAAAAAAGTGCAAGACTTATACACTGAAAACTACAAAACATTGTTAAAAATAAATTACAGAAGATCTAATTAAATAAAGACATCCCATGTTGACAAAACAGAAAATTTAATATTGTTAAGATGACAATACTCCCCAAACTGATTTACAGGTTCAATACAATTCCTATCAAATTCTCAGATAACGTTTTTGCACAGATGGAAAAACTGACCTTAAAATTCGTATGGAAATTCAAAGGATGCAGACTAGCCAAAACTATCTTAAAAAAAAAAATTTGAGGATTCACACATTCAATTTTAAAGCTTACAACAAAGCTAAAGTAATCAAGAGTACATGGTACTGATATAAGCTAGATAGATAGTTCAATGGAATAGAATTGAATGTCCAGAAATAAACACATACATTTATGTCAATTGATCTTACAGGACAGTGCCAGCACAATTCAAAGGGGGAAAGAATAGTGTTTTCAACAAATGTTATTGGGACAACAGGATATCTACATGCAAAAGAATAAATTTAAATCTCTATCTTAAAACATATGCAAAAATTAACTAAAATAAGACCTAAATGTAAGTACTAAATCTATACAAATATTAGAAGAAAGTATAAGAGTAAATGTTCATGACCTTAATTAGAGAATAACTTCTTAAATACCAAAAGCCTAAGCAACAAAGGAAACAATAGATAAATTGGACTTTATCAAAAAATTTTAAGTTTGTGTTTCAAAGGACACTATCAAGAAAGTGAAAAGACAACCCAGAGACCAGGTGAAAATTTTTGTTGCTAATTTAACTGATAAAAGATTTAGGTCTAGAAAATATAAGGAATTCTTACAACTCACCAGTAAAAAAGCAACCCAATTTAAAAATGGGCAAAGAGTGGTATTTAAAAGTGGACTTGGATTGCCTTTAAAAATATATTGCAAACTCTAGGGCAATCACTAAAAATATAAAAAATTAAAAAGAAGTAAAACTATTAAGCTAAGAAAGGAGAGAAAATCGAACCACCTAAAAATGCTCAATTAAAACCGTAAAAGGTAGAAAAAGAGTAGGAGACAATATAGGAACAAAAAACAAAGGCAACAAATAGACAACAGTAATGAATATGGTAGACATTAATCCAACTATACCAATAATCACTTTGAAGGTTAACAGTCTAAGTTCACCAATTAAAAGACAGATGTTGTCAGAGTGGAACAAAAAATGAGACTCTATGTTGTCTACAAGAAACCCACTGTAAATATAATGAAACATATAGATTAAAAGTAAATGGATGGAGGAAAATATATCAGTCTAACAGTAATCAAAAGAAAGCAGGAGTGGCTATATTAATTTCAGACAGAACAGACTTCAAAGAAAGGAAAGTTATCAGAGAAAAAGAAGGGCACTACATAATGATAAAGTGGTAATCTTCCAAGAAGACATAAAAATCCTTAACATGTATATCCCTAACATCAGAGCATCAAACTATGTGAGGCAAAAACTGATAAAATTGTGAAGATAAGTAGATGAACCCACAATCATAACTGGAGACTTCCACATCTGTCTATCAGAAATGGACAGATCCAGCAAGCCAGAAAATCAGTATGGACACAGTTGAACTAAACAACACTATCAATCAACTGGCTATATTTTATGTCTACAGACTATGTCATCCAACAATAGCAGAATATAAATTCTTCCCAAGCTCATATGGAACATTCAATATATAGGCCATATCCTGGCACATAAAACACACCTTAAAAAATTTAAAATAATAGAAATCATATAATGTTTGCTGTCAGACCACAATAGAATTAAAAGAAGTCAATATCAGAAAGATAACTGGCAAATCCCAAAATATATAAAGATTAAACAACACACTTGTAAGTGACACTCTTTGAAATGATCTCTAAAATCAATAAGCCTCTAGTCAGGCTAACTAAGGAAAAAAGATAGAGGACACAAATTACTAAAATATTAGAAACGAAAGAGGTGACAGCACTATAGATCTTAGGGACATTAAAGCGTTAATAGAAGAATATGATGAACAGTTCCATGTCCATAAATTTGATAACCTAGATGAAAAGGACCAATTTCTTGCAAGACACAATTTGCCAAAATTTACACAAAAAGAAACAGATTATCTGAATAGGCCTATATCTATTAAAGAAATGAATCAGTAATTAATATACTTGCAAAACATAAAACACCAGGCCCAGATGTGTTCAATGGTAAACTCTACCAAATATTTAAGAAGGAAATTATACTAATATTCTATAATCTCTTTCAGAGGATAGAAGTAATGGAAATGCTTCCAAACTCATTCTATGAGGCCAGCATTACTCTAATACCAAAACCAGAAAAAGACATTACAAGAAAACTACAGACCAGTATCTCTCACGAATATAGATGCAAAAATCCTCAATAAAAAATTAGCAAATTGAATTCCACAATGTATGAAAAGAATTATACACCATGACCAAGTGAGATCTACCCCAGGTATGCAAGGTTGGTTAACACTTGAAAATCAACTAATGTAAACTATCTCATCAACAGGCTAAATGAGAAAAACCACATGATCATATCAACGGATGCAGAAAAAACATTTGACAATATCCAGCACCCGTTCATAATAAAAACTGTCAGTAAACTAGGAATTGAGGGAAACTTCCTCAACTTGATGAAAAATATCTACAAAAGAACTACAGCTAATATCATACTTAATGGTGAAAAACTTGAAGTTTTCCCACTAAGACCAAGTGCAAGGCAAGGACGTCGCCTCTCACCACTCCTTATCAATATTGTACTGGAGGTTCTAGCTAATGCAATAAGCCAAGAAAAGAAAAGAAAAGATATACAGAATGGGAAGGAAGAAATAAAACTATAATGTATTTGTTTGCAGATGACATAATCATCTACATAGAAAATCCAAAAGAATTGACCAAAAAAATACACAAAAACTCCTGGAACTATTAAGGAATTACAGCAAGGTTGCAGAATGCAGTGGTAATATACAAAATGCAATTGCTTTCCTATATACCAGTGATGAAAAGTGGAATTTGAAATTAAAAACATAATATCATTTACACTAGCACCCCACTAAAAATGAAATACCTGGGTATTAACTTAGTCCATTTGGCCTGCAATAACACAACACCACAGACTAGGTGGCTTATAAACAACAGAAATTTATTTCTCACAGTTCTGGAGGCTAGAAGTCCAAGATCAAGGTGCCAGCATGGTCAGGCTCTGGTGAAGGACCACTTCCAAGATGAAGATTTCTCATTGTGTCCTCACACAATGTGCAAGGGCAAAAAATTAATCTCTGGGGCCTCTTTTATAAAGGTATCCCCATTCATGAGGGCTCTTCCCTCATGACCTAGTCTCCTCTCAAAGTCCCCACCTCCTAATGAATCACCTTAGGGGTCAGGATTTGAATATATGAAATTGGGAGGGGACACAAATATTCAAACCATAGCAGGGATAAATCTGTCAAAATAGATATAAGTTCTATATGAGGAAAACTATAAATCTCTGATGAACAAATTCAAAGAAGAATGAAATAAATGGAGAGCTATTCCATGTTCATGAATATTAAGACTCAATATTGTCAAGTCAGTTCTTCCCAACTTGATCTATAAACACAATGGATGCTAGAAGACAATGGATTAATATTAATCTTCAAAGTAAGGAAAGAAAAAAGTTGTCAACTCAGAATTTTATGTCCAGTTAAACTATCATTCAGGGTGTGGACAAAAAAATATATTATCTGATATTGAATAACAAAGAATTTACCACTCTCATGAAAAGAATCTCACTAAAGGAACTATTAAAAGACATATGTTGGCAAGAAATATATACATAAAGGGGACAGTGAGATTTAAGAAACAGTGATTGAAAAGATTATTTAATTAAAATTCACTTTAATATAATAATGAATTTATGTTTTAAAAGCATAGTGGTGAGAGTAATATCTAGACTGCAATAATGAAAATGGAATAAGGAGTTTTTCTATACATATTTAAAGTATTTCCTGTCTTGAAGAAGGATGGAAATAATGAGTTACTTTAGATATTTTTAAGAAAAAATTTAGTCAAATAAGTTTAAAATTAAGAATAACCACTAAAACAAAAATTTAATTTCAATTCAAAACTGCAGATTAAAGAGGTATAAAGAAGAAGGAAATTAATTTTAAGAATTACAAAATAAGATGGTAGAAAAACATCTAAATGAATCAGAAATACAAAATGTAAATATATTAAACTCAACTACTAAAGACAGAGATTACTGTATCAGACAAAAATACAAAATTCAGTTGTGTTACTTGCTGTATATAAGATCACAACGATTAGGAAATGAAAAGACTAAAATTGAATACCACTGGGAATCAAAAAAAAAATTTATAGCAATATTCATCTCAGACAATATCAAATTTAAGGCAATTGCATTAATAGGAATAAAGAGAAACTATATATTTTAATGAAAAGAATAATAAAGATATAACTCATGAATTGTAAGCACCTCACAATCATCATTCTCTCTAATCAATAAAGATTCATACTAACTGAATAAGTTTAAGTGAAAATGAGTACTTGACTACAAAAGAAAAATTTATTCACTCATCCTTAACTGTTAGCACATAACAATTTAACTTAAATTTAGACTACTATCCATAGTTAAATTTATTTTTTTTCAGCTCATAATCTTTATGTTTTGTGAATAAAACAAAAGAGCTTTTCTGTTATACATACATCTCTCTGATCCACTGAGACTTCAGGAGGTAAAAAAGATCTGCCTGGCTATCTAGGAAAACAGACTCTGGGACAAAGCTTAAATGCCAATGCTTTATTGAGATGTGCAAAACCAGGGTAATGAGAGTGAGGGAAAAGTTAAGTGAAGCACGGAAGAATGGGAAGCAGGTTCAAAGTGGTATTTTTTTAGTTGAACCTACTTCAAAGACACAGGTATTCATTCATCTAAAGATAGACTACACAGAAATGCTAAGCCTCGAATACTCTGTCTGGGGGAAGAATGGAGAGGGAATTTTTCTCCTGCCTTCCTCCTGTCTCCTGTCCTCATTAGTCAACGTTCATTCCATGAGGAGTTAAATGCTTCGCATTTCTGGGCTGCATCACCTGTCTCCTCTGGAACCTTTGCCTACTTCAAAGCTCTTCAAGTCTGGAAGCGATGGAAGGAGCCCAGAACCCCAGGAGACAGCCTCAAACAATCAAGCTGCATGGACCATAAGAACTCAGTTTTCCAGGAAGTAAGTGGGCAAAGCATGAGGCCCAGGGCCTGAGAGAAAATAGGATGAGGTGATCTGAGGCAGCATATGAGATGTCTGATACAACAGCCCTAAGCCCCGGTCTCACTAAGTACCTTTGAGCCCTCGGGTAACTCAGTATTGCTTGACTTTTTGAAATTATGGTTGGACTGTATCACTGAGGCCCCTGGAAATTGAACTATTAGTAAAATTCCTTTTTTCTGTACCCTGCAACCTTGTCCATAAGGACACACTGTTAGAGAACATTAACTACTCTTTAAGAGTCAAGGAATGGACAGGCATGATATTGCAAATGTCTACTGGATAACATAATCTACTGAAGCAGATATTTACAAGTTTTATGATACTCAGATTCTATGTCTTAATTGCCCTCCTGGATTTAAATTAGACAATTAATGCTTGCATTCCCCCTTACTTGGTCTTCCTACGTGAGAGAAAAAAATGTTTTCAAAATAGTTTTTTTCTATTCACAAATAATTTCACAAATTATCATGGTTAAAAGTGAGACTTTTGTGGACCTGGTTTTCTTGCCATGTATTAAGGAAGTAGCATACAAACAGTTATTCTCTCTCACTTTGTGTGAAAGAAGGACAATCATTGTGCTGCTCTGTGGTTTAATGGGATTAAACATAACCTCAAGTCCTTAGAAAGATCACACTTTTGGTTTACAACTATGATTGTGTAGTTAGCAAAGCCATGATTATGGAAAGAATGAGTGATTTTATAAAGCTGATGTCTTACCATTTTGGATACATATAGCTTTGTATCCTCTTTTTCTCCTTATATTTTAAAATAATCTTCAAAAATATGAATCACTTGACTATAAAAAGAAAATATAAAGAGTCTTTAAGTTTGTTTTGTTGTTGTTGTTGTTGTTGTTTTGTGGTACGCGGGCCTCTCACTGTTGTGGCCTCTCCCATTGCGGAGCACAGGCTCCGGACGCGCAGGCTCAGAGGCCATGGCTCACGGGTCCAGCCACTCCGTGGCATGTGGGATCTTCCAAGACCGGGGCATGAACCCGTGTCCCCTGCATCGGCAGGTGGACTCAACCACTGCGCCACCAGGGAAGCCCAAGAGTCTTTAAGTTTTAAATTTCAAGATTTGCTATCTTATACTTAGCAACTATGGTTTATGACTTCCTTACAAAATCATGTAAAATTTGCAACACTAAGCAAACCTATCAAGAAACAATTATCTGTAGTTCCCCATTGGATTTTCTTTGTCTGAGTTGTCTACCAATTTTTATTTTTGTATTTTTCACAAAGTGCTAATTCTAATATGAATACATTTTCATATTCTACTTTTTCAATTATCTTTATTATGTGAAGAGTTCTTAGTCTATAATTTTTTTAATCTTATGGTTATATAGTATTCCAATAAATTGATATTCCATAATTTACTTGACTGTTACTCTAATCATACTATTTGTTTCATTATTTTTCAGCTTTAACATTTTGCTTCTATAGATATCTCTGAAAAAAAGCAATGTTAAAAATGTACTTAAATTCCAAACAGTAGTATTACAAGTTTCCAATATTCTATTAATCTCACTAATTTCCTTCTAGATGACCACAATTTTTTCTCCTCAGAATATACTTTGAAAATTTTCCCATTTGTCTTTTTTCACCAATATTTGTGTATTTTTCTTACTAATTCTTTGCATTTCTCTCAGTCTCTTTAGGCTATAGGTGTTTCTAGAGACCTATCATCACTTCCTTCTGTCCTCAACTGATTTCTGTCACTGATTTCTCTTTTCCTTTGAGGTCATATGAAGTTCGATTTATCCTAATGCTCACAAGAATAAGGTTACAAAAATTGTAACAACTTACATAAATTTTTCAAAACATTGCTTGCAAACACCTATCAATCTTCAAATGAATTGCTCTAGAAGATTTTTATTTTGGTTCAGAAATCCCACCATTATGTGAAGCATTTTTTTTTATTTTAGAATTTCCCTGAAAAGCACTTATTTTTCTTATAATCACAATGATTATTCTGAATTATTACCCTCTTTGTTTTCTAATAATTATCAGTGTAACCCTTTTTAATGGCTACCATCATATTATTAAATATGGCAGTTTAAAGATTGCCACAAATTCGTTGATATTCCTTCCATCAGAAGTTAGGGTGTGTGCTCCTCTCCATAAATATGGGTGGACTCTCCAACCTGCTTTGACCAAGAGAGTATGGTGGAAGTGACAGACAGATAAGAAACTGGCAGCGTCCATTTCTTCTGTCTTGTAAAACTCATTTTTGAACTCCTCAGTTGCCATGTGAAATATCCAACTATACTGAGCTCACCATGCTGTGAAGAAATCCAAACTAGCCACATGTAGAAGCCATAGAGAGAAAGAGAAATGTCCAGCCAACCCCCAGCTGTACTACCCAACCTCTAACTTTTGAGTTACCCATCCGAGGCTTCAGACATTATGGAACAGAGATTGTCCATTCTTACTATGCTCCTGACACACAGAATCATGAGATATAATAAAGTATTTTTTTTAATTTTCTTTTAAAGTTGATTGGAGTATAGTTGTTTTACAATGTTGTGTTAGTTTCTACTGTACAGCAAAGTGAATCAGCTATATGTATACATATATCCCCTCTTTTTTGGATTTCCTTCTCATTTAGGTCACCTCAGAACCTTGAGTAGAGTTCCCTGTGTAGGTTCTCATTACTTATCTATTTTATACATGGTATCAATAGTGTATATATGTCAAGCCCCATCTCCCAATTCATCCCACCTCCCCTCCTTACCTTTGTTCTCTACGTCTGCGTCTCTATTTTACTTTGCAAATAAGATCACCTATAACATATTTTAGATTCCACATATATGCATTAATAGTGCTGCAGTGAACATTGGGGTGCATGTGTGCTTTGGAAATATGGTTTTCTCTGGGTATATGCCCAGTAGTGGGATTGCTGGGTTATATGGTAGTTCTATTTTTACTTTTTTAAGGAACCTCCATACTGTTCTCCATAGAGGCTGTATCAATTTACATTCCCACCAACAGTGCAAAGCGTTCCCTTTTCTCCACACCCTCTCCAGCATTTATTATTTGTAGATTTTTTAATGATGGCCACTCTGACCTGTGTGAAGTGGTACCTCATTGTAGTTTTGATTTGCATTTCTCTAATAATTACTGATGTTGAGCAGCTTTTCATGTGCTTCTTGGCCAACTGTATGTCTTCTTTGGAGAAATGTCTATTTAGGTCTTCTGCCCAATTTTTGATTGGGTTGTTTGTTTTTTTGATATTGAGCTGCATGTGCTGTTTGTATATTTTGGAGATTAAGACTGTCATTTGCAAATATTTTCTTCCATTCTGAGGGTTGTCTTTTCGTCTTGTTTATGGTTTCCTTTGCTGTGCAAAAGTTTTTAAGTTTCATTAGGCCCCATTTTTTTATTTTTGTTTTTATTTTCATTACTCTAGGAGGTGGATCCAAAAAGATCTTGTGGCGATTTATGTCAAAGAATGTTCCTCCTATATTTTCCTCTAAGAGTTTTATAGTGTCTGGCCTTACACTTAGGTCTTTAATCTATTTTGAGTTCATTTTTGTGTATAGAGTTAGGGAGTGTTCTAATTTCATGCTTTTACATGTAGCTGTCCAGTTTTCCCAGCACTACTTATTGAATAAATTGTCTTTTCTCCATTGTATATTCTTGCCTTCTTTGTCATATATTAGGTGACCATCAGTGCATGGGTTTATCTCTGGGCTTCCTATCCTGTTCCATTGATCTATATTTCTGGTTTTGTATCAATAACATACAGTCTTGATTACTGTAGCTTGGTAGTATAGTCTGAAGTCAGGGAGCCTGATTCCTCCAGCTCCATTTTTCTTTCTCAAGATTGCTTTGGCTATTTGGGCTCTTTTCTGTTTCCATACAAATTTTAAGACTTTTTGTTCTAGTTCTGTGAAAAATGCCAGTGGTAATTTGATAGGGATTTGCATTGAATCTGTAGATTGCTTTGGGTAGTAGTCATTTTGACAATAATGATTCTTCCAATCCAAGAACATGGTATGTCTCTCTATCTGTTTGTGTTGTCTTTGATTTCTTTCATCAGTGTCTTACAGTTTTCTGTGTACAGGTCTTTTGCCTCCTGAGGTAAGTTTATTCCTAGGTATTTTATTCTTTTTGTTGCAATGGTGAATGGGATTGTTTCCTTAATTTCTCTTTCTGATCTTTTGTTGTTAGTGTATAGGAATGCAAGATATTTCTTTGTATTAAGTTTGTATCCTGCAACTTTACTAAATTTACTGATTAGCTCTAGTAGTTTTCTGGTGGCATCTTTAGGATTTTCTCTGTATAGGACCATGTCACATGGTGTGTTTTGGGGTGTCTGTGAGCTTAGTATGACTTTAGGCAGCCTGTCTGCTAATGGGTGGGTTTGTCTTCCTTCTTGCTAGTTTTTTGGCATGAGGCATCCAACACTGGAGCCTGCAGGGAGCTGGGTGGAGCAAGCTCTTGGATTTGAGATGGAGACCTCCAGGAGAGCTCTCGCAGATTAATATTTCCTGGGGCCAGGAATTCTCTGGCAGTCCTGGACTCAGTGATCCTACCCCAGAGGTTCAGGCCCATCCCCCAAGACCCTGCAAGCCTCATGTCACAGATGGCATGCCATGTCATGTCAGGGAAAAGAAAGAAAAAAAGGGGAGGAAGAAAACAAATGAAAACAAACAGATAAAAAAATCTCAAGACAAATAGCAAAGACAGAAACAAACAAACAGCAACAACAGCCAAAAAAAAAAAAAGACAAAGCCCCAGACAAATGGTGAAAGCAAGACCAAGCAAAAACAAAGAAACACACACACACACAAGAAACAAAAAACAAGAGAACAACCAGGCAAACAAAAGAACCCAAAAATGAAATCAAAGAATTAAAAACAAAATTAACATAAACACAAAACAAAAAACAAAACCAAAGTGAATGCAAACTGAATAATAAAGCAAACAAACACCCACAAAAAAATTTTTAAGGTAAAACCAAAATGGAACAAAGAAAAGAAGAACACAGAACAATGAAAAAGCATAGTAAAAATTGAAATATAAAACATAAAAAATATATTAAAAATTTAAAAAGGAAAAACAAACCAAAAACACAAAATAAAAATAATTTTTTTAAAAAACCAACAACAGAATGAATCAAAACATAATAAAAATAATAGTGATAATAATATTTACCTGGGTTCTCAGCTGTCAGTGTCCTTGCCCCACCTCCACCTCCCCAGGAGGCCCTCCAGTGCCTCTAGGTTGGTCTCTGGACCCACTGTGGGCACTGGGTTGATAGCTCAGACTCTAATCTGGCCCAACTCGCTCATGTGTTTGCCCCCAAAGTCCACAGCTGCCAGAGCTAGGCTGGTTTCATTTGTGGGAACAGCTAGACCAGTTTCATTTGTGGGGACACTTCTTGTCCATTCAAACATTCCATAGACGCAGGGTCTACCAAGCCAATTGCAGGGATTTAATCTGTGTCTTGTGCAGTTGAGGAGTTTTTCCTCTTCTTTAGTCGCCCTGCCCATGGGGCTTAGCTGTGGTTTTAGCCCCACCTCTGAGTGTGGGCCACCCACAGGATTCTGCTCCTGAGGCTGCCCTAGAGCACCCGGCCCTGTCCTGGTGAGGACAGAGTGCAGAGGTGGCACAGCTGCCTGGGTTTCAGGACCCCTAGTGGCTATAGGTGCATGGGGAAGCCACTGGCTAGAGGAGTGAGAGATTCGGCCCTAGTGGGAGAATTTTCTAGTGCCCGGCAGCAAGCATGTGAAGGCTAGCCCTGGCAGGGCCCTTTCCTATTGCCTGGGGGGACAGGGGCCAGCACATGGGGAGAGAGAGGCTGCAATGGCAGCTCCACCCCCTGTGAATCACTCAACAGTGACGCCTTCCTTCCATGGCAGTCTGGCTTTTCTCCACAGGCATTCCCGGTTGCAGATTTCCTGCCACCCGTCCCCTCAGGCTGTCTCCTTGCAGCCAACAGCAGTCCTCCCCACCCAGGTTTGCTCTCCAGTTCCCACATTCCAGCTCTCAGTCCCCGTGTGCACCAGTGGACACGCATCCCAGTCTGGGGCATGCAGGGCTGTGGCACGGACTGCCTATGTAGTTCTCACTTTGCCCTGTCTGCCACTGACCGGCCATTTCACCCTCCTCTGACAGCCTCAGATGCCTCCCTTCCATCCCAACTGATTTTCCCATCAGTGAGATGGTTTCCCCAGATACAGGAATCTCTCCTGTGCTTCAGCTCCCCTCCAGGGATGCAGGTTCCTCTCTTCTTCTCTCTCCTTTCTTTCTTTTGTCCCACCTGGTTATACAGGGATCTTTATTGTCCTTTCTGGTGTTCAGTCAGTGTTCTGTGAGAATTGTTCCATCTGTAGATGTATTCTTGATACATTTGTGGAGAGAGATGAACTCCATGTCCTCCTACTCCTCCACGGTCTTGAAAAACCCCTCCACAGTAGCTCTTGGGTTCTCCGTTTTCAACAACGTCTCTGCATTTTTATTTTAAGCCACTAAGTTTGAGGGTAGTTTGCTACATAGTAATAAATAGATGGAACCTGAAGTGGTCATTTATTTATACTATTTTTAGAAAATTAGGTTATTTCCAATATTACTATTGCTAATACTTTTGTGTTAAATACATTTGTATATAAATCTATATGACTATCTGCTTATTTTCTCAGTATAAATTCCTATAAATAGATTTCAAGGACAAAGGGCATAAATGAATATTTTAAATATTCCTGATACACACTGCTAAATTTCATTCTGGAAAGATTATGGTGAATTACACTCTTAGAAGCAAGGTAAAGGGTGTCTATATATTCACATTGTCTCCAACACAGGAAATTAATATTTTAAAAATTAGTTGTCAATATGGTGGTCAGAAATGGAAACATGTATTTCTTGTGCTATGAGTCAGAATTAAACTTTTACTTTCACATGATCCTTTCTTTTTCCTCTTGTGAGCTGCCCAATGACATCAGAAAAGACTACTTATAAATCAACTTAGAATTCTTATTTAATGCCTTATTCTTTAATTCCAGAAATTTAATCATCAAAATTAAAAGCAATCTCAAATGTAAAATCAGATTTAATGTTATTTTTAATAGGAATAGAAAGCTCAGCTTCAATATATTTCAAAATTAGACTGAGATTTCAATATGTAATATTTACATACATATGTATATAAATATAAATATCTAAATAAATAACATTATTTTACTTCAAAATATTAGGAAACTATTTCTTTACTGAGACAATTCTAATTTATATTGTCAAGTTGGGGAGTCAAGCTAATCTTGCAATTGACATTAAAACATTTTTTCACTTTTTAATTTTAATCATATTTATTTTTATTGAAAAATGTATCAAGCATCCAAAAGAATGAATATGTATATAACAGTCACACAATAATAATAAAATGTACACCTTCTATAGTGGGTTTAACAATGGGCCTCCAAAGAAGTATGTCTACATGGAACCTGTGAATGTGACCTCATTTGGGAAAAGGGTCTTTGCAAATGTAAGTAAGTCAAAAATATTGAGATTAGATAATCCTGATTAGAGTGAGCCCTAAATTCAATGACACATGTCTTTATAAGAGACAGAAGAGGGGAACATAGGCAGACATGCAGAGGGGAAGACCATGTGAAGAAGAGAGAGAAACTAAATTCAGGTGTATACCAGCTAAGGATTCCAAACATTACCACAGGAACTAGGAGACAGGCATGAAATGGATTCTCACTTAGATCCTCCAGAAGGAAACAATGTTGCTGTCTTCTAGATTTCAGATTTCTGGCCTCCGAAACTATAATAGAATAAATTTCTATTGCCTAAAACCATCCAGTTTGTGGTAATTTGTTACAGCAATCCTAGAAAACTAATATGCCTACATGTTACCCTTTACCTTAAAAAAGAAATTAAACTGACAACACCACATGCTAGTGAGGATGTAAAGCAAAAGGAACTCTCATTCATTGCTAGTGGGAATGCAAAATCGTACAACCACTTTCGAAAACAGTTTGGTAGTTTCTTATAAAACTAATCATACTTTACAATACAGCTATCATAGTCCCTGGCATTTACCCAAAGAAGTTAAAAATTTGTGTTCACAGAAAAACCTGCACACAGATGTTCATAGCAGCTTTAAACTTGAAAGCAACCAAGATGGCCTTCAATAGGTGAATGAATATATTGTGGTACACCCAGACAATGGAATTTTATTCAGCACTAACAAGAAATGAGCTGTGAAACCATGGAAAAACATGGAGGAACCTTGAATGTATATTAATAACCGAAAGAAAGCAATCTAAAAAGGCTGCATACTATATGATTTCAACTATACGACAACCTGGAAAAAGGAAAACTATGGAGACAGTAAAATAATCAGTGTTTGTGGGATATGGAGCAGAGAGGGATAAATAGGAAGAGCACAGAGGATTTTTAGGGTCGTGAAAAGACTCTGTATAATACTATAGTAGTGGATACATGAAATTATACATTTGTCCAAACCCGTAGAATGTGCAGCACCAAGAGTGAACTGTAATGTAAGCTATGGACTTTGGGTGATTATGATTTGTCAATAGATTTATCAGTTGTAACAAATGTACCACGCTGGTAGGAGATGTTTATAATGGGGGAGGTTATGCATGTGTGGGAGCAGGGAGTATATGGGAAATTTCTGTACCTTCCTTTCAATTTTTCTGTAAACCTATAACTGCTCTAAAAAAATGCTTTTTTTAAAAAATGAAGAGGGCTTCCCTGGTGGCACAGTGGTTGAGAGTCCGCCTGCCGATGCAGGGAACATGGGTTTGTGCCCTGGTCTGAGAGGATCCCACACGCCGCGGAGCGGCTGGGCCCGTGATCCATGGCCACTAGCCTGCATTTCCGGAGCCTGTGCTCCGCAATGGGAGGGGCCACAACAGTGAGAGGCCCACGTACCGCAAAAAAATAAAAATAAAAATAAAATGAAGATAAAATAGAGCTATTTCTAGGTTTTTTAAAAAAAGATTAAAACCACTTTTTTTTAAAGTTACTTTTGTGTCCCTCCTCAATAGCATCACCTTCATTACCTACCAAAAGTCACTACTATCCTAAATTTTATATTAATCATTTCCTTGTTTTCCTTTATGATTTTATCATAGACAAATAGATAAACAAATTATAGATGATTAGATAGATAGGTGGATAGATAGATAGATAGATATTCTAAACTATGATTTTTTTTGTTCTGCCTGTTTTTGCACTTTATATAAAATGGAACACTGCACAATTGATATTTTTCTAACTTGCCTTTTTTTCTCAATATAACATTTATGAGATTCTTTAATTATTGATTTAAACAAAAGTAGTCCACTTTTATTGTTTACCCATTCTATTGTTTATCAATTCTGTTGTTAATGGATATATGGGTTATTTCTAGTTTTCTTTCTGTTATAAACAATGCAGCTAAAAATCATGCTTGAGATTATGTCTTCAGCTGCAGATAGCAAGGTTTTCTCTAGTTGAGGAAGTATAACTAGAATCAGAACTTCTGGATTATAGGGTATGTTCTTCCACATTCTTTAGGTAATGCCAAAATGTTCCCAAAGTGATTGAATCAATTTGCACTCTCATCAGCACTGAATGAGTGTTCCTGTTGCTCCATAGCCTGCCAATAGTTGTTATTGTCAAATTCAACATCCATTTATGATAAACTATCCAAAAAGTGGACATAGAAGGAACCTACCTCAACATAATAAAGGTCATATATGACAAACCCTCAGCTAACATCATACTCAATGATGAAAATCTGAAAACATTTCCTCTAAGATCAGGAAGAAGACAACGCTGTCCACTCTCACCACTTTTATTCAACAAAGATTTGGAAGTCCTAGCCATAACAATCAAAGAAGAAAATAAATAAATAAATAAAAGGGATCCAAATTGGAAAAGAAGTAGTAAAACTGTCACTGTTTGCAGATGACATGGTACTATACAAAGAAAATCCTAAAGATGCTACCAGAAAACTACTAGAACTTATCAATAAATTCAATAAAGTTGCAGGATACAAAATAAGTACACAGAAATCTGTTGCATTTCTATACACTAACAACAAAAGATCAGAAAGACAAATTAAAGAAACAACCCCATTTATCATCACTTCAAAAAGAATAAAATACCTAGGAATAAATCTAAGGAGACAAAAGACCTGTACTCCAAAAACTGTAAGACGCTGGTGAAAGAAATCGAAAATGACACAAACAGATGGAGAGAGATATACCACGTTCTTGGATTGGAAGGATCAATATTGTCAAAATGACTATACTACCCAAGGCAATCTACAGATTCAATGCAATCCCTATCAAATTACCACTGGCATTTTTCACAGTACTAAAACAAAACATTTTTAAATTTCTGTGGAAACACAAAAGACTCTGAGTAGCCAAAGAAATCTTGAGAAAGAAAAATGGAGCCAGAGGAATTAGGGTCCCTGACTTCAGGCTATACTATAAAAAATCAAAACAGTATGGTACTAGCACAGAAACAGAAATATAGATCAGTAGAACAGGATAGAAAGCCCAGAAGTAAACCCACATACCTATGGTCAATTAATCTATGACAAAAGAAACAAGAATATACAATGGAGAAAAGACAGTCTCTTCAATAAGCGGTGCTGGGAAAACTGGACAGCTACATGTAAAAGAATGAAATTAGAACATTCTCTAACACAATGCACAAAAAAAACCTCAAAATGGATTAAAGACCTAAGTGTAAGACCAGATAGTATAAAACTCCTACAGGAAAACATAAGCAGGACACTTTTGGACATAAATTGCAAGATCTTTTTTGACCCACTTCCTAGAGTAATGGAAATAAGAACAAAAATAAACAAATGGGACTAAATTAAACTTAAAATCTTTTGCACAGCAGAGGAAACCATAAACAAAATGAAAAGACAACCTACAGAATGGGAGAAAATATTAGCATACAAAGTGATTGACAAGGGCTTAATCTCCAAAATATGCAAACAGCTCATACAGCTCAATATTTAAAAAAATAAAAATAAAAAAATGGGCAGATTTAAATAGACATTTCTTCAAAGAAGTCATACAGATGGACAAAAGGCACATGAAAAGATGCTCAACATCACTAATTATTAGAGAAATGCAAACCAAAACTACAAAGAGATATCACCTCACTCCAGTCAGAATGGCCATAATCAAAATGTCTAGGGACTTCCCTGGTGGTGCAGTGATTAAGAGCCCACCTGCTAATGCAGGGGACAGGGGTTTGAGCCCTGGTCTGGGAAGACCCCATGTGCCATGGAGCAACTAAGCCCATGTGCCACAGCTACTGAAGCACGCATGCCTAGAGCCTGTGCTCCACAGCAAGAGAAGCCACAGCAAGTAGAAGTCCACACACATAATGAAGAGTAAGCCCTCACTCACCACAACCAGAGGAAGCCCGCATGCAGCAATGAAGACCCAATGCAGATAAAAAATAATTAATTATTTTTTTTTTTTTAAGTCTACAAATAATAAATGCTGGAAGGACTTCCCTGGTGGTCCAATGGCTAAGAGTCCACACTCCCAATGCAGGGGCCTGGGTTCGATCCTTGGTCAGAGAACTAAATCCCACATGCCGCAACTAAGAGTTTGCATGCCACAGCTAAAGATCCCACATTCTGCAACTAGAGATCCCGCATGCAGCAATGAAGATCCTCCATCCCACGTGCCACAACTAAGACCTGGCACAGCCACATAAATAAATAAATATTTTTAAAAATTAAAGAAATAGAAAAAAATTAATAAAAAATTAGAAAACAATAAATGCTGGAGAGAGTGTGGAGAAAAAGGAAACCTCCTACACTGTTGGTGGGAATGTAAATTGGTACAGCCAATACAGACAACAGAATGGAGATTCCTTAAAAAACTGAAAATAGAGCTACCATATGATCCTGCAATCCAACTCTTGGGCATATATACAGAGAAAACCATAATTCAAAATGATACATGCACCTCAATGCTCATTGCAGCACTATTTATAGTAACCAAGACAAGGAGGCAACCTAAAAGTCTATTAACAGGTGAATGGATAAACAAGATGTGGTATATATATACAATGGGGTATCAACCATAACAAAGAGTGAAATGCCATTTACAGCAACATGGATAATCATATTAAGTGAAGTAAGTCAGGCAGAGAAAGACAAACATCATATGATATCACTTATATGTGGAATCTTAAAAAAATGATACAAATGAACTTATTTACAAAACAGAAATAGACTCACAGACATAGAAAACAAACTCACGGTTACCAAAAGGGAAAGGGGGATGGGAGCAGGGATAAAGTAGGAGGTTGGGATTAACATATACACACTACTATGTATAAAATAGGTAACCAATAAAAACCTACTGTATAGCAAAGGGAACTATACTCAATATTTTGTAATAATTTATATGGGGAAAGACTCTGAAAAGGAATATATACATATGTATATGTATAAATGAATCAGGGTCCTCTACACCGGAAACTAACACAATATTGTAAGTCAACTATACTTCAATTAATAAAATAAATTTTTTTTAAATTGTCTGATTTACTTAGATAATTTTCAACTAGGAGAATTTCAACTGAACATCAGAGAATCTTTTTTTTTATTTTAAATGTATTACTATCTAGTGTAAGAAAACACACATTTTTGAGGACCTACTATGTTTTATACCTATGTCATTCTATCTAATGACAACACCATGAAGAAGATATTTTAATTTCAAATTTACATTTGAGAAAACTGAGCCTTAGAGGAATTACTAGCTAAGTAGTTTACACAGTATTTAATAAAAAGAACTTTAACCCAAAGATCTGGCTACTCTTTTTCTTTCTGTTATGCCCATCTAATTTTTTAAATAGAAAATTTGTAGTTATAGCCAATGTCACAAACCAAGTTCATGTACTAACTTACTCAAAAAAAAAATTCTAAGAATCAAATTAGAGTAGAAAACTGCCAATCATCTTAGATATATGTGATGTACTGTTGACAAAGAAGAAATCCATTTTTAATGCTTCAGCATATCATTAGGGAGACAAGCTGACTGAATGAACCAAGCCTGGCATTTATCTCTGAACCCAGATAAAGAGTCACTGAGTCGTGCTATTCCACGACCTTCTTCCTGACAGCCACTGACAATGTTTGTAATTACTTCAGCAGTCTTTTCAGTGTCATTTAAGCCGGTCTGTCTTTGCCTATTCTGCTTTAATCTGGGGGGGGGGGGGTGTGGGAGGGGGCGCAGGGGGGAGTTGGATGCTCCAATGGAAACATCTTAGATGTAGGGTCCTTATTTCTTTAAATTCCATGATCTCTGGGTGTACCTGTACTTGATGGTCCATTTTTTAGCATCTGATCATGAAAAAAGGTAAGAATTAACAATCCATTTTTAATATATGATCAGAAAATAATAAGTGATACCGTCTTCACAGTTCTTGCCCCTTAAGATTTCAAGGCAGGTAATAAAAATAAGACAGCTTGTAGAGGATAATACCTATCTCCTAAACTGGATCTCTACCCCAGATCTCTACCCCTGGATCTCTACTAACTTAAAGACGTAATACTGAAGACAACTTAAAGCACTGACAGTATGAGAGAGGATTTGCTCTCTGTGCTGCTTAGTAGATCCTAAAGTATCTACTGACAACTGACAGCTCCCTGTGAACAGATTTGATCTGGTCCCTGTACATTACTAGACATGTACAATGGCTGGGTTCAGAACCTGCATCCGCTAATTCTGTTGTCCTCAAAAAACCATCACTAGGCAATATGACAAGAGAATTGCCTTTGCTGAGTAAATGTTGTTTCAAAGAAACATTTTATTGAGTAGATGCAACTTTGCTGTTAAGACAATCCTACCCACAGTATATGCCAACATAATTCTCTCTGAATATCCTGATATCATAGAGATGACTTTTGTCTTCAGTGAGAATAAAAAGAGCTGACCACAAAATTCTATACAGGAAAAAGGTCTTTGTTGTCCATCATCTCATCTTATTAAAATCTATTGATTAGCACTTCTATAAATTGACCACTGCTATTCTCACTAGTGGCCCTAAGGTTCTGTATTTCTGAAACATTTAAGATTCAGCAGTGTTGATGCTATGTGCATTATTTTGGTTGTTTGTTTTTTTATACTATTAAGCCTTAATGTAACTAACAGAAGAAACTTTGCTTTGGGGGAATGGTAACTGGGGCAGGAGGTGGTCGGTGGGGGGGTGCTAAAGGTCGTGGTGAAGAGTAGAAAATAGAATAGCTGTTTTTCATTGTAAGTTTTTCGATTCCGTTTGATTATTAATCATGCTGCATATATTACTTTTATTTTAATTTATAACAATTACAAATGTAATACTATGCCCCAAAACTTCACAGTGTAAAATATCTTATTTGATCTTCCCAATAGCCTTGTGGGCAGACACACATGTCCTTTCTTCCTTGTTCAATAACTAAGTATTTGATGTGGGAAAGTCGTTTAAATTCCAAGTGTTAGCTCATCTAAGACAGGAGGCTAATTTTACTTCTCCTATTGATATATAAAGCACAAAATTTTATACATCAAACTAGGTAATGTGGAACAATTTGAACATATGCGATGGATCTTTTTATAGCTATAGTAATAAGCATTTATTTTAATACTTATTCATAATTTGTTATAAAAACAGTATTTAAGCATGGCTGTTCTGTCTTGTTATGTGGAAACCCATTGAAAATGATATAAGATTGTTTGCGGTTTTATTGACCTCATCTCAAACTTTGATCCTATACAAGAAACTGCTATTGTCATTGGTAGTCATGACATTTATTATACCCTGAATTTAAAAGGCAATCACTACATTCTACATATAAATATACACAAAAATAATTACTTTATTATTATATATTATTATATATATATTTTTTTGTGTGTGTGGTACGCGGGCCTCTAACTGTTGTGGCCTCTCCCGTTGCGGAGCACAGGCTCCGGACGCGCAGGCTCAGCGGCCATGGCTCACGGGCCTAGCTGCTCCGCGGCATGTGGGATTTTCCCAGACTGGGGCACGAACCTGTGTCCCCTGCATCGGCAGGCGGACTCTTAACCACTGCGCCACCAGGGAAGCCCTATTATATATTTTAATAATCATTTATATATACACTTTCATGGCTTTTTTAATTATTTAACATTGTGATAATAAACTTATAATAATTTTGTTAGCAATTTGAAATTAGAAACAAGATAAAAATTGAAGGCCGAATTATATTATATATAATGACACATGTCATTAAAAACATGCACATGTTTTTTAAAGTGTCTTTAAAAATACAAACTAAGCAGAAATAAGTAGAACAAGAATTTGAAGTAGCTCTTTATGTGCTTATCCCATCACCTTGCCAGAAGTTCTTGATGTTGCCAATTTATTCCAGACTTTTTCTATCCATGTACAAATGTAGGAATTGTATTATGTCTGACTGTTTATTAAAGGTATATCTCTCTGGAAAGGAAGATAATAAAAGAAAATGAATTAATGTTAAATGAACATCTACTCTGTGTTACTGCCAATATAGTTCATCATTCTATAATGTCATTTTTACTTGAATTTTTTTTGGAAAAACTGTATATTAAAACAAAAATTATGTGTTATGAAATAGAATACAAAATATACATGTTTTAAATAGAGGAAGTAATGAGAATTTAGAAAAATTTCTTGAGTATAGGATATTTTGGTGATAAGGTTTCTTCAACTTATCACCCAGACCCCCTTATCACCTTCATTGTCTATCTGTAGGGCCTATTCATTAAGAAAAAAAGCTATGTTTATGCTAAATAAAATACATATTTTTATATCTAATCCACACAATAATAGCGAGGTAAATAGATATTATCATCCCTATAAAAATGGAGTTTTCATCAGAAGGAATGCACATCTACTGAAAAAGAAAGTAATGTTAGTATTAATATTATCTAACAGCAAATATTTATTATCTTAGTGCCAGTCACTGTTCTAGGTGAAGGAAATAGAGCAATGAACAAGACAAGAAAAGTTACTATTCTAATGGAACTTACATTCGAGTGAGGGGAGGTAAGTAGTATAAATAAATGAAGGAAAGCATTGAGGGTGATATGTACAATGAAGAGAATTTCAGTAAGCTGATGTGACACAGTTTGAATTTTGAATTAGCCAGCCATGAAAGGTCTCTTAGATGAGGTGACAGGAAGTGGCATGGGGTTGAGCATTCTAGGGGGACAGCAGAGCTGTCACAATTGTCTTCAGATGGAGTAAGCTTGGAATGCCAGGGTGAGAAGTGTAGTATGAGGTGCCAGGGACTGAAGAGGCTGGACACACAAGGATTTGTAAAAAAAAAAAAAAGTGAGAAGTATGGGATTTAAATGTGTTGGCAAGTCATGAAACGATTTTAAGCAGAGGTATAGTATGACGTGACTACTCCTGATTTAGATTACTCTCCTCTGTGGAAAATGAATCACGGGAGATCAAGATAGGTAAGGGGATGGGTTAGGAGTCTATTGTAGTAAACCTATCAAAAATAATGGTGACTGAATTTGGGTGCCCAGAACAGGGTCCAGTGATTCTCCAATCTCAAGATTAGGGTCAAGCATAGGAGAAAAAGGACCAAAACAGGAGATCTGCAAGTGAAAGAATTAAAATAGGACAGATTGGAAGTTGAGCTGATTATTATTATTATTACTGTTATAAATTCATTGGAAGCATTCATTGAGGGGAGCCAAGAAATGTTCTGAGTAGTGTCTCATACATTCTTTATACCATCCCCATGAGGAAGGCACTGTCATTACCCCCTTATACAGCAAGTATACAGAGGCTCAAAGTGGTTAAGTAAATTGTTCGACCTCCCACTAGTAGTACAGGGCAGAGACAGAATTCAAACCTGAGCAGTCTGACACCAGACCTACATTCTAAAACTCTCCCTTAACTACCTCCAAATGGTGATGGAGATAGACCATGGGGCAGATGGAGCTCTATGTTCCAGAAGGCATATAAAGATCAGAAGGAAGGGTGTTCCTAGGCACAGATATGGCAGAGCACATATGCCCTGAAAACTTTGGATACAGTGGCTATGCACATATGTAAAGAGATCTATTTGACCAAGAACACGTGCTGCCGTGGCAAATGAATCTATGAGAATTGAAAGCTACTGAGGAAGGAAGACTTCCTCTTCTATTCTGGACCCAGGAAAGCTCTGCCAGACAGTACCTCTGAAAGACTCTTAGGTCAATCAAACTCTTTCCTTCATACTATGTCATCAGTTTTAAATAGTGATGAGTGCCTTGACCACTGCAGATCAGTGGACAGACCAGGAGATTAAGACTGAGGTGACAAGGCTCCTGCGTTTTAACAGTGAAACTTCATGGTTGAAAACACTGAGCATGATTCTTCAAATGAGAAGATTATCCAGTTTTCCTCTACTTGTAGGGAATAGCCATAGCTAAACATTTTCTCCACCAGTAAGTTTGAAACATAGTTTTTAGCTAAATTAGTCTAGTTAGGTCCCTCACAACAGTATACTACCTCTTCAAAGGACATGGAATTGTGCCATGATTTGAAGTTATTAAGATAATTTACTATCTCTTAAGTCACATTACAAAGAGAAGTTCCCCAAAATACAGCGAACAAAGGCAGCAGTATTGGAACAAAAATTTGGTTTCCTGTTTTTTAATGAGACAATACCGATTTGAATTTATAATTGTCAGCATTCATCTTAATATCTGGCATTTTATTTTAATCATACCATAATTACCTAATCCCCAAAAGATCATCAGAAACAAATACAAATGGAAGTTTCATTTATTGACAGTAATCTACCATATTGCAGAATGAATTTCCCCCCCCCCCCAAAAACATATATCCTAACCCCTGGTACCTGTGAATGTGACCTTATTTGGAAATATGGTATTTGCAGATGTACTTAAGATGTATATTAAGATGAAATCATCATGGAGTAGAATGGACCCTTAATCCAGTGTAACTAGTGTCCTTCTAAGAAGAGACAAGACACAGAGAGAAAAGAACATCTAGTGAAGACACAGGTACACAAAAGGAGGAAGGCCCATGTCACGATGGAGGCAGAGATTGAAGGTACACTGCTGCAAGCCAAAGATTGCCAAGGATTACCAGCAACAACCAGAAGTTAGAAGACAGATATCATGTCATCCTGACTCCTCGATATCAGACTTTTGACCTCCTGTGAGAGAATACATTTCTATTGTTCTAAGCTACTCAAGTTTGTGGTAATTTGTTATGGCATTCTCAGAAGACTAATGCATACTGGTAAAGAAATCATGAGAGATTTCACAAAATTTCAAACCACATTATGACCCATGTCAGGATAGAAATCACTTCCATTTTCACTGATCTTTAAAGATAAAAATGAAATCAATTTTACTCCTTTTTTCAGGATGTTAGAAATGAATCTTTTCTCATAGTTATTTCAACTCACACAAACCCCTAAGAAATATTACTTAATTTATAGTTTATTCAGTTTAATATCTTGTATCCTGCTTATACTTGTTTGGGAGCATGGTTTCCTCCCTAGATCCAGTGAGGTGTTAGCCTTAATGTCCTCAAGAAATAAATCATCTTCTAGGTCTTTCAAAGTGTTCAAATAAACAAAGTCAATAGGAAAGAATGAAAGCAATTTGGCATCTCACTTCTCCATATGTCCACACCTCTTTCCCATCCTCCTGCCTTGAACATTATAATCAGACAACAGTAACTTAGCACCTAGAGTCCTGTTTATAAAGTAGTGATCAGAAAAATGAACAGTCCAGATACCTTCAAAAACGTGTATGATGAAAGAGAGGTTGTCTTCAGTGGGAAGTGGAGGGGGAGTTTCAGAAACCTACTCATTGAAAAGGGTTCTAAGGAAAACTTGTGAAACTGGACACTGAATAGGGGAAGGAGTATTGAAAATTCAGGCCACCAACAAAAGAAGTGAATTTTTTGCCATCTCAGAGGCCCTTGGTCAACTTCCTGCTTTGCCCAAGCAGTTCAGGTTCTTTGAAGCATATCCATGGAGAGGAAGTGTTTAAGGAATAAGTAGAGGTGTTCTGTGAGAGGACCACCATACTTTTGCATTGCTCAACCACACAGCGCTCAAAGGAAATCTAATCAAGGGCCAGCATCAGTGGCTTCATGGAGCTGGCACTGAATATTAATCTTACAGCTGCTGCACTGATTTCTGCAAGGGCTTTCCCAAACCAGACACAAACCCAATCGAACAGGAAAATGTCAGAAGGAGAAAAGACAGGAGGTTCCTCTTTCTCTGGTACCTGTGAAGGTCTTTATACACCATCTTCAGTATGTACCTAATAGTGTGAATTGTGTGACAAACTTTGTAGGTAGTAGCACTCAACATTTTTTTTCCTACTACAAAACACTCATACTACATTGTCATTGTCATCATTCCCAATTTAATAGCCATTATTCCACCCTTTTCTTCCTCACTTAAGATGGTATCTAAAGGTATCTTACCGAATGTGAGAGTAACATTATTATAAATCTACTCTGATTTAAAAATGTTACCTGAAAACTTTAGGGATTTTACTGTTATTTTATGCAAATTTCGAATGAGATAGCTCACTATTAACTTTGACACAACAGTCCGCTATGATGCCAAGCAGTTATTAACTAGTCTGAGAGTGCTGCTCAGCTGGTTAACTAACCTCTTTGTTAAAATCTTTAAACACATGAGAACATATTTTTTTAACCCAGAAATTCACATGAAGACATTCATTTATAATTAAAAGAGAAAAGGGTTCATTGATAATGACTAAAACTCTAATATGAAATGAATTATTTATAGTCAAATTATGTGGTTGATATAAGCATAGGTATATGCAATAAATTACAAATAATTCTTAGAGAATATAAAATGTGAAGCAAGGCTTAGAAGATGAGCAGCTGCCCACTAGATGGACCAGTAGGGGAAAACATTGCTCATAAATGTATTAGTATGCACAGAGATGTGCTATCATTCAGAGGACTACATAGTTCTCAATGACTGGAGCATGGGGGCTTTTTATTGTGGGTGGAGGCTTGAACTTAGAGAATTAGGAAGATAGTGGAGAGTCTTAGAGTCCACGCTAAGGAGCTGTACTTTCATCCTGTAAAGAATGGAGGTTGAGTGGGGAGAGTTAGATTAGGAAGACGAGTTAGGAAACCATTGAAATTATTTAGGTGGAAGATGTTCCAGCAAAGACTGCAGCACTGGGGATGAGAAGATGAATGAATTGTGAAAATGTTAAGTTGTAATAGACAGGAATGGGTCACCATTTGAAAACAGAAAAAGAAAGGGGGAAAGGGGAAATTGAGGATAAATCCAGGTTACTGGATTGGGTAACTGAAAAAATGGTGGTGCCTTTCAAAAATAATCATTTATTTAATCAATGGATATTTATTGAAAACTTAATATGTACCTGTACATATTAACATGTGCAGCCCACACATTTGATAAAACATGAGAAGAGGGGTAATATTACATAACAAGTCAAAATATGATCTCTAGATTCAGAAGGACTGAGTTCAAATCTAAGGTTTATGTGTGATATTTGACTAGCATTTTACTTTTCTAAGTCTCACTTTGCTTATCTATAAAATGGAGTATGACAGCCATGGACCTGTCAGCTGCAAGGAATGCAGTTCTTTAACAGCCTTAGCTGTGGGCATATTAGGATCTGCTTCAACTTTTGAGTAAGTGCATGCGCTCCCTGGACAGCTCCCTATAAGACTGTGTGGTACTAGCATATACGTATAGACATATAGTTTAGGGGAATGGAATTGAGTCCAAAAATAAATCCTTACATTTATGGTCAATTGATTTTTTTTTTTTTTTTTTTTTTTTTGCGGTACGCAGGCCTCTCACTGCTGTGGCCTCTCCCGTTGCAGAGCACAGGCTCCGGACGCGCAGGCTCAGCGGCCATAGCTCACGGGCCCAGCTGCTCCGCGGCATGTGGGATCCTCCCGGACCGGGGAACGAACCCGTGTCCCTTGCATCAGCCGGCGGACTCTCAACCACTGCGCCACCAGGGAAGCCCTGGTCAATTGATTTTTGACAAGGATGACAGAACAATTCAATGAAGGAAAGAATGATATCTTCAACTAAGACAACTGGATATCCACATGCAAAAGGATGAAATTGAACCCCTACATCCCACCATACATAAAAATTAACTCAAAATAGATCAGAGAACTGAATGTAATAACTAAAATTATACAACTCGTAAGAAAATAAGCATGCGGTATGTGACCTTGGGTTAGGGAATGGTTTCTTAGTTAAAACACCAAAGTACAAGTAACAAAAGAAAAATATATATAAATTGTACTCATCAAATTTAAAAACTTGTGTTGTAAAGGATACCAAGCAAAAAGTGAAAAGACTTCCCACAGAATGAGAAAAAAAATATTTGCAAATCATGCATCTGACAAGGGACTTCTATCCAGGATATGTAAAAACTCTTACAACTTGACAATAGAAAGACAACTCAGTTTCAAAATACAAATCATGCATCTGACAAGGGACGTCTATCCAGGATATGTAAAAAATCTTACAACTCAACAATAGAAAAACAACTCAGTTTCCATTTGGGCAAAGGACTTGAATAGAAATTTCTCAAAAAAAGACAAGCAAATGGCCAGTAAGCACAAGATTTTCAACATTAGTCATTAGGGAAAGGTAAATCAAAACCACACCCACTAGGGTAGTTATAATTTTTTAGAAACCAGATGATAAGAAGTATTGGTGAAGATGTGGAGACATTGGACACCCCATACTTTACTGAAGGGAATATAAAATTACACTTTGGAAAACAGTTTGCACTTCTTCAAGATGTTGAACAAAGAATTACCATATAATCCAGCAATTCCATTCCTAGGTATATACCCAAGAGAAAAGAAAAAATGTTCACGTAAAAACTTGTACAAATGTTCATACCAGCATTATTCACAATAGATCAAAGGTGGAAAAGCCTAAATGTCCATTAATTGATGAATGAATTAACAAAAGTGGTATGTCCATACAATAGAATATTATTTAGCAATAAAAAAATGAAGCACTGATACATGCTACAACATGGATAAATCTTGAAAACATTATAATAATTGGAAGAAGCCAGTCATGAAAGACCACATATTATATGATTCCACTGAAATAAAATTTCCAGAATAGTTAAATCCATAGGGACAGAAAGTAGATTTGGGTTTTCCAGGATCTGGAAAAGAGGGAACTCAGAAGCCAGTGGGATGCTGAAAATGTTCTAAAATTATATTGTTGTGATAGTTGCACAATTCTGTCAATATACTAAAATCTGCTTAACTCTACACTTTTTTAAGGTGTACTGCATGATGTTTTAATATACACATACATTGTGAAATGATTACCACAATCAAGTTAATTAACATATCCATCACTTCACACAGCTAACCTGTTTTTTTTTGTTGTTTTATTTTTTGTGAGAACAGTTAAGATCTACTTTCAGCAGGAACTTATGGTTACCATGGGGGGAAGGGTGGAGGGGAGGGATAGTTAGGGAGTTTGGGATTGACATGTACACACTGCTATATTTAAAATGGATGACCAACAAGGACCTACTGTATAGCACAGGAAACTCCGCTTAATATTATGTAGCAACCTAATTGGGAAAAGAATTTGAAAAAGAACAGATACATGTATATGTATAACTGAATCACTTTGTTGTACAACTGAAACCAACACAACATTGCTAATCAAATATACTCCAATATAAAATTAAAAGTTAAAAAAAAAGATCTACTCTCAGCAAATTTCAAGTATATAGTATAGTATCATTAAGTATAGTCAATTTATTCAATTGAAAATAATTTTAAGAAAATTGACATCCATTATCTAAGAGTAGCTAAAATATCCTCAAATGTCCCTAAACCAAGTTTATAAAATCCCTTCCTAAAAAGAAAAAATAATTTAATCATTATGTATTCCTAAGGCTGCCATAACAAAATATCACAGACTCAGTGGCTTAAAACAACAGAAATTTATTGTCTCACAGTCTGGAGGCTAGAAATTTGAAATCAAAGTGTCAGCAGACTTGGTTCTTTCTGAAAGCTCTAAGAACCTTTTCCACGTCAATCTCATTGTTCCTGCCAGTTGCCGATAATCTTCGGCATTCTGTGGCTTGTAGATGCATCACTCCACCCTCTATCTTGATCTTCACATGGCCTTCTTCCTCTCTGTCTTCACATGGCCATCTCCCTCCTCATCTCTGTCTTCTATTCTTATAAAGACACCAATTATATTGGATTGGGGCCCATCCTAATGATCTCCTCTTAACCTAATTAGATCTGCAAAGGCCTTGTTTCTAAATAAGGTCACATTCATAGGTACTGAGGATTAGAATTTCATTATATCTTTTGGGGGGACAAAATTCAACCTCATAACAGACTGTAAGTTATTTCAGTTGATTCTCTTATCTAGGCCCTTGTTTTGAATAGTTTAGTGTTAGGAACAAAGTAGGTACTAAATAAATATTCATTGACTGATTAAACCATTCAATCTATATAGCTGTCTACTTTAATTTGAAAGACCTTTAGGGATAGAGTCTATAATCTTACTTGAATTTATACCCTAATGTTTAATTAAAGGAGTACTTCCTTCTAATCAAAGGCTTTGCATTTTCATTCTTTGCCAAAATAACTGGCTAATGGATTGTTTGCTGAATTGATCCAATCAGTCATTTAAGTGGAACCCTGTTAACTGGTCAACTCAGTCAAAATGATCTTGAATTTAGTCATGTTGACTCAGCCTCTTTTAAAACAATTTAAGCTAATTTCCTCTTGCTTTGTCCTCAGGTGAAAATGAAGAATGCTCTCATAATAACCCTTTATCCTTCTAATATCCACACCAAACAATCCCAAATTCTGTAATCCCTCATTCAAGTTCAGATATGGATTTTTAAGGCATTCCAAATACATAAGAAACGTGCATTTGATAATTTTTATTTTAAGAGCAACTAAAGCTCCTTATTATTGCACAGTCTTATGTACCTATGTCACTACCTTAAAACAAAAAATACACAAAAATGTCGATTAGACTTCTTCAAATATCTGATGCTTGCTGAAAGGATTTTTACTATGGATCTTATGCTATTCTTTAATCTATATTACATACACAATTTTTTTGAAATTTCTTCTGTGGTTAAAAGGTATAATCATCTTCTATAGTTAAAAAGCATACCTTGGAACTACAAAAAGTGAAATATTTGCCTTTAGGTTTTTCCTGCTTATTATTATAAACATATACCTTCATTGAAAATTCCAGAGGTAATTGAATAAAACATACTTTAAAATTCACTTTAATTATTAATTATTTTTCAAAAGGAAATTACATCTAACTTCTCTGTTCACATATATTGAATTTTGATGCAACACAAGAAAATAGATCATGGCTGATCCTTCTACTCTTTGTGTATTTATATTACTTCCTGGGTTTTCACTGCACCTTTACGTTTCATTTTGAGTAGATTAGACACAAAATAAATTTGAGTATTAGGCATGAGTTGTATGTTGTTTGAGGGAAACTGTTTTACTAAATACATTCAGAACCATAAAACTCTTTATTGATTCAGGTTCATTTACAGAACAGGAAGTATAAATGGAGCCAATAATTTTAAGGGCTGTAAATGGCTTTGAAGAGTTTTATAAATGTATAGAAAAATATCTAAATGTATTTCATGTTGTTTCTGAGAAACATTTTATAATTTGGAGAAATTAACCATGAGAAAGAATTTTGTTTCCCTAAATAAAAAGATTTTTTTTTTGCAAGTGACATGAAGAAAAGATTTAGAACAATTTTTGTCTTTATTTTTACTTCCAGTCCTGTGGATTGGGAGTCTCTTCCAGGTCTGGATATCCTTTGATTCTGTCCCTATCTCTGCCTTCTGGATTCTGTTCCTAGCTCCGTATCTAGACTATCTTCTTCCATGGTTCTCAACTTAATTCTCTTACGGTAACAAGCCAATTATAGGCTGATTTCACTAGTGCAACTTATTGTGCTGAATACTGGAGCCATTTGCCTAGATTAAAAGAGGGGGTGGGGAAGATTAATATAATCTATTAATCTAGTGATTGACGGTCTCATAAAGCACAATATACAACCTACTACATTTTACTAGGAAATAGACTTAAGATTTACATTTTTCTCCTAATATAAGCCATAAGCTCATGTTGTATGTGCAGTTGTTATTAACAATGTCCATATGAATTATCCAGTTCTCTTAACAGTAATAATAATAGCCAACACGTATGAAGCATTTAGTAGAATTACTGTTGTGGCAATTCACATGAGAACCAATAAGGGCCTTATAAAATTTATGTTAGATACAATTATGTCCCATCTCCTGAAATGAGAGTATTTTGAAAGCAGAGATCATGACTCACTCATCCCAATATTTTCAGTGCCTAGAAAATGTCTTCCAAAGGTAAAATTCAATAAATGTGTATTGTTATTTTGCTTCTGATTTTAATTGTATATATTACAAATAAAGTTGAAACCCTCCCAAGAGGGTACTCTCCTCTCCCAAGAGGTAATCACTATTATAAATTTAGTGTTTAACTTTCCTGAAGATATTCTTATATTTTTCAATATAATAGATTTTATATCCATATACAACATGATATTGCTTTGGCAAGTAGTTAAACTTTATACAAATTATATCATATAATAGATGTTATTTTATAACATTTTTGTCCAACATTACATTTTCAAAATATATCTATGTTGGGTTGCTTTCAACTCTAGTTAATTGATTTTAACTGTGGCATAGCAATATTATTTGACTATACCTAAATGTTGAATTTTGTCAAATGCTTATGTATCTATCGATATAATTAAGCATTTTTTTCCTTAATCTATAAATTTGATGTGTTGTGTTATGATATATTTTTCTGGTGGTGAATCATCCTTTCATTCCAGGAATACATTCTAAATTCTATCTTGGGGACTTCCCTGGTGGTGCAGTGGTTAAGAGTTCACCTGCCAATGCAGGGGACATGGGTTCGACCCCTGGTCCGGGAAGATCCCACATGTCGCAGAGCAACTAAGCCCGTATGCCACAACTACTGAGGCTGTGCTCTAGAACCTGTGAGCCACAGCTACTGAGCCTGTGTTCCACAACTACTGAAGCCTGTGCACCTAGAGCCCGTGCTCTGCAACTAGAGAAGCCACCAAAATGAGAAGCCCATGCATCACAACGAAGAGTAGCTCCTGCTCACCACAGCTAGAGAAAGCATGCGCGCAGCAACGAGGACCCAACACAGCCAAAAAAAATTAATTAATTAAAATATAAAAGTTAAATAAATAAATAAATAAATTCTAATTTGTCTGATATTAACATAGCTAAAATAACTTTCTATTTATTATCTTCAGAGTACTTACTCAACTATTTATTTTTTCATTTCTTAATTATCAACTCTTCTGTATGTTCTGTTAATAGTAACATATTTTAGTCCAGTTTGATACTAGAGGTATTTTAATAGGAGAGTTTAATATGCTTACACTTGTTGTGATTGATATATTTGTCCGTATCTCTGTTTTCTATCTTTCACTTTCCAAATACCATGTTGTGTTTGCATCTTTAATATTCTTCATTTATAGATTTTTAATGCTTTCTAATGCTTTTTTAATTTCTATACAAATTTGGAAGCTATTGATTTCTTTTCATAGTAGTTACTTTAAATTATTGACATTAAAAACTTAGTTTAAAATTTTCTTAGGTGAAGAGGCAAGCCAAAACTTGGAGAAAATATTTGTAAAACACATATCCAAATAAGAACTTGTATTCAAAACATGCAGAAAACTTTCTAAACTCAAAAATAAGGAAACAAACAACCGAACTTTTAGAATGTGGAAAAGATCTAAACAGAAACTTCACCCAAGAAGATATACAGATGGCAAATAAGCAAATGAAAAGATGCTCAACATCATAAGTCATTAGGGAATTGCAAACTAAAACAATACTACACACCCATTAGAATGACTAAAACTTAAAAAAAAAAAAACCAAAAGACTGATAATCCCAAATGCTGGTGAGGATGTGGAGCAACAAGAACTCTCATCCATTGCTGGTGGGACTGCAAAATGGGTACAATCATTTTGGAAGACAATTTCTTACTAAGCTGAGCATAACCTTACCTTACAATCCAGCAACTGTGCTCCTAGTTACCCAATTGAGTTAAAAATGTATGTCTGCACAAAAATCTGTGCATGAATGTTTATATCAGCTTTATTTATAACCACCAAAACCTGGAAGCAACCAATATGTCTTCAATAAGTGAATGGATAAACAAACTATGGTACATCTATACAATGTAATATTATTCAGTCATAAAAAGAAATGAGCATGCTCGCTTCAGCAGCACATATACTAAAATTGGAACTATACAGAGAAGATTAGCATGGCCCCTGAGCAAGGATGACACGCAAATTCATGGAGCATTCCATACTTTTTATTATCAAAAAATCTGGGAACAATAGATGTTGGAAAGGGTGTGGTAAAAAAGGAACACTCCTGCATTGTTGGTGGGAATGTAAATTGATACAACCACTATGGAAAACAGAATGGAGATTCCTCAAAACATTCAAAATAGAACTACCATATGACCCACCAGTCCCACTACTGGGCACATACCCTAAGAAAACCATAATTCAAAAAGAGACATGTATCACAAAGTTCATTGCAGTACTATTTACAATAGCCAGGACATAGAACCAACCTAAATGTCCATTGACAGATGAATGGATAAAGAAGATGTGGCACAAATATACAATGGAAGATTACTCAGCCATAAAAAGAAACAAAATTGAGATATTTGTAGTGAGGTGGATGGACCTAGAGTCTGTCATACAGAGTGAAGTAAGTCAGAAAATAAAAATGGTACTTATGAACCTAGTTGCAGGGCAGGAATAAAGATGTAGACATAGAGAATGGACTTGAGGACACGGGGTGGAAGGGGGAAGCTGGGGCGAAGTGAGAGTAGCATTGACATATATACACTACTGAATGTAAAATAGTTAGCTAGTGGAAAGCAGCAGCATAGTACAGAGAGATCATCTCGGTGCTTTGCAATGACTTATGGGGGTGGGATAGAGAGGATGGGAGGAAGCCTCAAGAGGGAGGAGATATGGAGACATATGTATGCCTATGACTGATTCACTTTGGTGTACACCAGAAACTAACAGTATGGTGAAGCAATTAAGCTCCAATAAAGATCTATTAAAAAAAATAAAGAAAGAAATGAGCTATCAAGCCACTAAAAGATATGGAGGAACCTTAAATGCATATTGATAAATTAAAGAAGCCAGTCTGAAAAGGCTATATACTGTCTGATTTCAACTATATGACATTTTGGAACAGACAAAATTAGAGAGACAATAAAGATATCATTGGCTGCCAAGGATTCCAAGGGAGGGAGGTATAAAATGAAGAGCTAGAACACAGATTTTTCAGGGTGGTGATGTTATTCTGTGTAAAACTAATGGTGGATACATGTTATCACGCATTTTTCAAAACCCCTAGAACTGTACAACACAAAGAATGAAACAATGTAGTTATTGACTATAGTTAATAATAATGCTTCAATATTGGCTCATTTACTGTAAAAAATGTACTGCACTAATACAGGATATTAATAATAGACCAAACTCTGTGTGGGGATAAGGGTTAAGGGGTAAGAGTGGAGTAGGTATATGGAATTCTATGTGCTATCAGTTCAATTATTCTATAAATCTGAAACTATTAAAAAAACAAAGTTTATTAATTATTTCTTAATTATCTTTGGTCATCTACATATATATGGCCTACTTTTGACAAAGGTGCCAAGTTAATTGAATGGAGAGATAATATTGTTTTCAACAAATGGTGCTAGAACATATATAAACAAAAAGCGGGGGAAGACCTCAACCCTTACCCAATAAGATATAAAATATTAACTTGAAAAGGGTCACAGACCTAAATGTATAACATAAAATTATAAAATTCTGGAAGGAAACATAGGAGAAAAATCTTCATGATGTTAGGTTAGGCAATAATTTCTTAGTATGCAAAAAAAGTGAAAATCATAAAGCAAAAACTGCCAAATTGAACTTCATCAAAATACAAAATAGATTACCAGATGAACCACCTAAAGCTCTTTCCATTGGGAGGATTTTCCCTCACAACTCTCTTTTAGGGCCACTCCTGAGCAATCCGCTTTCAACTTTAACCCACATAGGAAGTCAACTCATCCATAAATTATGTTAGACCTTTTTCCTTTCTCTTCTGATAACAAGAAACCTCCTATGTAGCCATAGGTGATGGATGACATGGAAGACTGGGCCACTTGCTTTTGAAGCTTTCCTGCAGCTTCTGGCCCCAATCTCACTTCCACGTTATTAATGAATTGCATTGGGCTTTCCCAACATTATAACATGATGGTTCTGACAGAACACATTCCATGGGAGTCTGTTCTGATCACATGGTTATTTGAGTTTCCATCCTCAGAGGCTTCCTCTCAACCAGGGCTCAGTAGCATGCCAGAGGCTGTTTTTAAAACGGAGCATAATTTTCTGCAGTGGATGACATGGACTTACTCCAAAATTCTAGGAGTCTAGGTTATGATTTTCCTACTGGGGCTTACCTTAAATTCCATAGCATTTTTCTACCACATATACCATTAATATCATTGGACCTGCAAGGTTATGTGGTCCAAGTAGCAAAACTGCTTGCCCTGTATCTAGACCTGCTGCCGAACTCTGTTCTGCTCTGGGCTCAGCTTACTAAATGGATCAGAGTAATATTCTCAGGAGTGAAATATCCCTCCTCCAGAATGCAAAGAAGCCTACTAAGCATTGTGTTTCTTTCTCACTGATGGCAAAAGCCATCCAATTCCATGGTCCATATAGTTACTACTTCCTATAAATCTCTCAAAGCCTGAGATCTTTTCCTTGCTAGTGCATTCTGTTCCACTGGTGTCCAATCCAAAGTCATTACTGATAAAAATTTAACTCTTTCACTGCTACATCATTCTAGGGGTTATCAGTACTCCACCTACCAGCAGTGATGGAGTTCTGTCATCTGGTCAATGAGTGACCCAGCTCTAATATCCCATTTTAGAGTCTGCTTCCTGGGATTATTTCTGGTTCCAAATTTTTCTAGGTCAGTATCCCTGGAAACAGACTCTGAGACAGAGATTTGCATGCTAAAGATTTTTGAGAAATGTTGTAAGAAAAAAGGAAAGCAAGCACTGGGCTGAAGGAGAAGTTGAACTGAGAGACAGTTACAAGAGAGAACTCAACAGATCCCATGAGATGTTATGGAGTTGGGATGACCCTTCAGAGTTGTCCAACTCTGAGGCAAAAAAAAGCCAGACTTTTGTATTCCTACATCAACCAGTTGTTGGATATGGGTTGCCCCCAGAAAGCGACCTAACCTTGGGTGAAGGAACAATTCAAATGATAGAGACTCAGCTTTGAGCCATGAACTTCCAATACTCTGAACAGCTGTGGAAATTTTTCTAAAAAGTCTAAAGTCACCCAATAGTTCTATTTTTCTCATATCACAAAGCTCATAGCCTATGCTAGCTACACACTTACTGCCCCTACTTTTGTTCTGAACACACACACACAAAAATGTATTTTATTTTCCAGTTAGTATATTACTGAATTTACTAGTTTGCTCAAAGTTTTTGCATGTGTTCCATCCCTTCCTGTTTAATAGTTATTTTAGTATCTGACTGTTGCAATCTCCCTTCGTCTCTGTATGCCTGAAATGTCTTCATTTTGACCTCTGCATTAAATGGTAATTCAGTTAGGTATAAAATTTTAAACTGGCAGCTATTTTCCTTTAGCTGATTATATGGATACACATCTGACACATACTCTTACTGGGAAGAAGTTTGCTGTCAGTCTCATCATTCTTCCTTTGCATTTGCTGCAAGGCACTCTTTTCCTTTTGGTACTGTTACTAGATGTATACAGGAGCCTGTCGGTGTATTCTCCAGGTATCTAAAATGCTCTTTCATAATCATATTTTTCATCTCTAACTCTGCTGCTTTCTGAGTGAATTATTCATTACTGTCTTCCAATTTACTAATTCCTCTTTGTCTGTGTCTAATGTAGAGTGTATTTCATCAATAGAGTTTTTAATTTCACTGGCTACATTATTCATTTTCAAGATTTTTAATTACTCTTTTTCACATCCAGCCCTTTTTTGCTTCATTTCATCCTGGGTTTTATTTCATTATTTCTTTGTTCTTTATGGATGTTATTCATTCATCTCCCTGAACTTCCTAAATATATTTATTTTAAAATATATATCAGTTGTTCTACTACATTAACTTTTATGAAATGAATTAATATAGAAAATTTTTATTTTCTTGATTACTTTCTCAGTATTAGGGTTTTTCCTCCCCTGGCTTTAGGAATTATCAGTTATCTCCAGAATTTCTTTCTCAGTTTTTTCTTCCATGTCCAGTTTTGTAGTGCTTCTACCTGGTCCCCCAAGTCTCCCACAGCAAAGCCATATCCTATATTGAAGATTAAATGTTATGTAACAGAGACATCAAGAATTTTACAGTTTCTGTCACAAAGTCATCTTAAGGCTTGATTCCATTTCTGGTCACAAGGCTGTGTTTGCTTCTTCTGTCCCCCATGGCTTCATCTAAGCCATATTTCTATGCCTTTTACTACAGGGCGTCTCCTTCCCCAGCCCCTGGTTTCAATTAGTGAGCTTGGCTCTTCTCTCCCACCTCACAGGGAGGAATTCACCTCATAAGCATGAACTACCAGGTTTTATACACAGCAACTGGCAGCCCTAGTCCTTCATCCACACCTCCACTGACCACCAAATATTTCTATTTTGTATCTATTCCACAAAGATGTTTACTTTGCTTCATTTTATTGTTTTTAGCACAGCTAAGTCTTTTTAAATGTTTGTGTTTAAAATTTTATCTATTGTTTTATATTTGGAACAGAAGGGTGCTTCAAAGTGTAAATTTACAAGGCCACCTTGTATAAAACTCGATAAACATTTATTTTCAAATATTTGTTGAATGAATAAATGAAATGCTCTTTGCATTCTCAAGAGTCCCTCTGAGCCTTTGTTTGTGCTGTTCTCTCAACCTAGAATGAACTTTGCCTCTTTTCAATCCTACTCATTGTTTAAATATTATCTCCCTTACAAAGATTTCCCAAATGACAACATGACCTACACAAAATTAATTATGCTCACTCTGTTTTCTCATTGCATTTATTCCAAACCTCTTTTATAGCCTATTTCAGATCATAAAACAGTTATTTTTACTTCTGCCACCTCAACTGATTGCAAAACTGCATCTTATTTAACTGAATTTTTGGACCTTACACAGTAGACTGCATTTTTATGTTTTCAAATATTTGTAAAATGAATTACTGTGAATTACAGACCAAGAGAATATACTATTTTAATCACTAAACTTTCTTTATTTCAAAATGTGAAAATATTTTACATTAATCAAAACAGTGTTAGGACTATTTTATGTGTTATACCAGTATGTTGGGGAAAATTTGTGCTTTAAATTTTACAACGACTGATATAATCTTTAAAAGAAAAAAAAAGTGTAGCATAAAAAAATTTTCCTGTGCAACTTTAGCAACCTTGGCCTAGACTCGTGAGGGAGAAGGACTATGTCTTAAATGTCCTTTTATCTCTAATCCTTGGCATGGCAACTGGCACAAAGTAAACCCTCAAAGAATATTGTTGAACTAAAATGCAAAACTTTTCCCTATTGTGAGTAAATTGTCTTATTGTTATTTGTACAATGTTTATAGAGCAATATAGCAACAGCTATTATTAATGGAGATCTTACTATGGGCCAAATACTATGTTAGCTATTTAAATTCAGTATGATGTTTAACCTTTTTAAACAATTGAAAAAGGTATTTAATAATGAATAATATTAAATAATCACATTTCACAGATAAAAACTTTTTAGTTCAGCAAAGTTAAATAACTTGTCTGAAGTTACATAGTAAGTTTCAGCAATACTAAGATCTGAACACTGGTGGGTCTAACTTCCGGTCTTTCCTCTCAATATTATACCTCTAAAATATGTATGCTCTCTTAAATTCTTACTTATTTGCCTATCTTTCCTTATTTCTTCTCAGTAACATCCTTGTGAGATTTTATGTTTACTCTTTGGGCATAAAACTTAACTGTAAATACAGGTGAAGAAAGGAGAAGGAAAGCAAAACTGCTCTTCAGTTTAGGAGGCTGGCGGTTCTGTGGTTTAAATTTTTTCCTATATGTATGAATAATTATTTAAAATTGCCATCTAAGTAGGAGTAGACAGGTACTCACACATGTGTCCCTGGAAGATAGACAAAGTACCCTGAACAGAAAATTTGATGGGGAGGAAATGGAAACTAGATGTAGAATCTGCATCAGAAATGGCTCCACCCCTTCACAGCTGCAAAATCAAGTCCGTGGAGAGGTTTCTTGGAGACACAAGTCATTTAGGGTGGAGACGCAAAATCATTCATCTGAGACAGAGAATGAGAGAGGGAGGGAGAGAGAGAGCTCACCATTGGCAGAGAACAGCAAATAAGCTAGAATAGACCCTTGCTAGGAATTATGACAATAAGGAGTGTCATATGCTAAGCACAATAAACTTCTTTATATTATTCCACTAAAGGACATAAGAGGATTAAGTATTCACTAGTTAACTTGCTATCTCAGTTATGGACTCTCCAACTGAGGGATTTTAATTTTTACGAATAAAGGGATGGTTTAGCAGAACAGTCCACCAGGGTGAGAAATGAGGCCACCCTTCTACACAGCCCTATTTTCCATGCTTCTGTGGAATTCAGCAAAAGCCTCAGTCTCTAGTGAAAGGTTAGCCCTTATTCTGATAAGCTCTAGACTGTCTGAGCAGTGAACATTTTAAATCAGCATAATTATACTTCACATGGCAATAAACACTTTCAGTTTAAGTGTGCATAATTTGTCTCTTTGTCTGATTCTCTTTGTTGCATTAGTTTTTTTCTCCATGGTAAGCATAAAATAACAGGATTTGTGATGATTCCCTAGAGATTACTCTTCTCTCTCTCTCTCTCTCTCTCTCTCTCTCTCTCTCTCTCTTAAAAATGCTTAAGTTGCTTTGTTTATTTTTTAAAAAAAGAAAGAAAAGAAAAAGAAAGTTGAAGAATTTTAGAGAAAAATCTCATCTCCAGCCATTTGGTTTAGAAAAAATTTAGGCGGATTACAAATGTTAAAAGTTGTTCTTAGTGCAGGAAACCAGGTCTTCCAGTGTTTTTGCATATCTTCTAATTCCCTGTTCTATGGCCAGGCCTGAAGTTGGTCTGACTCAAGTTTGGTTGTCTGGCTTTGATTGGTATTCAGGCGGAGTGGTGAGTATGTAAGGCTCTAATCCCTGCAACACATGGTAATTTTTTCATTCTCACTCAGCCTCCACCTGTTCCATGGTCCAGTAGAGGACTGCAAATCCTATCAAGGGAGGGCAACGTGACTAAGCCTGCCTCCCTGGCTTCAGTCCATCACATGTGCACTCGGGCTGCAGAGCACCCAGCCAGCTGCAGCCCAACGATCATGTTATCAGATGACGGATGGCTTCATATCAGGTGTTTAAACTGACGAGCTGCCCCGTCTGGGAAATGATTCAGGAAGTCTGGCCTTGCTTGATGAATGGGGAAAGTGACAATGCCAATCACAGTGACCCCTGCAGCCTCCTGCTGCTGCCCCAACAGCCACAGTCGCATCTATCCCATTGGTTACTTTTTCAATTCTATTGTCATTCAGCTGAGGTTAGACCTACTGTCACTAAATTATACCATTAATCCAAATATTTTCCTTGCAATAACCTTTATAAAATGAATCCAGGCCTCCAACAGATAAAATGAATCCAGACCTCCTCCAGGCCTCTCATGATCAGAATTAGAGGACAAGACATAGGATTTAGTCCAATAATTTTAGAGGTTGTTTCACACCACTTTGCATAGCCTGTCTTGAAGTAAAGATGGTTATTTTGGAGGGAACTGCATATTTTACCCAAAATCAAATCAGGATCCACTACAATGAGAAATGCAAGAGAGTTCAATGTGTTGTGTATAGATCTGCATATAAATCCCTCTGTAATATTAGTTCTCAATTACTGATTGGTATCCCTTTGTGAACATTTGAAGGGTATTCTCAAAATGGCTTTTCCAAACTATCTTTATGAGATAATTTGTGATTTGGTAATCTGGTTTTAAAAATTAAAATTTTTTAGAATTTACCACTTTTACTCAGTATGTAGGGAATATGTATGCGTAAGGCTAGATTTACAGACCATAAGACAAAATGGAAATTTCAACCAGTGGAATCGATTTCCCATCACGCCCTTGATGTTGTATTGTGGATACAGTCTATTTATAGATAGTATATCATACCAATTACTCATCATAGCAAATATTGAGTAATGGAGATATTCGAGCAGAATGCATGAACACTTCAGAAATCATTTTCTATGCAATATTTATTTTCATCAGCAATTCCAAATGACAGTGAAAAACTCATGAGCCAAGCACCAATTGTTTTATTTTTAATTTAAAAACATATTGCTGTCCAGGTCTTTGATGAAAGTACTGCTTTGTCCACCCCTGTCTTAAGGCACATTTTTTTTTTTCTTTTTTGCAACCAGGGACGGTGAATAAACAAAACAAAGGGAGAGTTTAATGGGAATGACAGCACAGCAGGTACATTTATGATTTGGTATTATTTCAGTTTTCATCCAGGAAAATTGTCAACCATTCCAAGAATAAAAAATAAAATGCTATGTACTATATAGTATAACCTCTTTAAATTGGCAATTTGTTCCTGTTTGATAATTCATCCTTAAGCAAACCTCAACCGCTTGCTACCTGCTGTATTCATTAGCCTGTCCATCTTCCTATTCCCTGTAGAGTATGCGGAGCTATGATTGTTAGAAAACTGTTGTGCTACTGTGTATATTTTCTACTTAATACATGAATATATGTTTGCACGGATTTTTATGCAATTGTTTTAGAAAGATGAGCAAACATTTTTTTTGGACTGGAAGAGTGTTATTAATGTTTCTGGATGTTTTGCAACAAATCCATTTTAGATAAATAATGTATTACATACTGTGTCATATGCAGTAGAAATTTTTTTTTATTCATCTATTGAGCATAACATGCAAAGCTCGATATAGAAACTACCAAATTTTAAGAGCAACAGCTCTCTGTATGTGGCACATTTGCAAATATGGGTATTTCAGGGTGCAAATTAAAATAGTTTGATGCACCATATCACACTTTCTCAATGAAAGGGAAACTTTCCTTGTGCTTACTATAAACACTTCATTTACACGTTTATTTGAGACTTTGTTAAATTAGATTGTGTAAACACAGGCTGTATAGCAAGTCAGATTTAATACACATGAGTTTTAAAACTGACTTGCATGCTGAACATAAAAAGTATAAAGGACTTCACCAAGATTTATTGATTCATGTCAAGGCATCATTACTTTTCAAAGTGTGAAAAATGATCATATATTTATGACCTGCCGACTGAAGCTGTTTTGTGAATTAGCAAAAGCTCTGGAGAGGGGCAGCCTAATTGCATTATCATAGAATCAGAGATGGTTGTCAATTTCCCCCATTTAGCTTTTCTCCTTTAGTTTGTTAAAATGAAGGTGCCATACGTTGGTTGAATTCACTAATACCCTGATGAATGAGGTATTTTCCCAGTAGGCTCTCTACCAGTATAAACAGTGAATTAGGAATGATAGACCATCAATCATATCGCCTTCAAACAGATCTCTGCCCTGAGGTTATTCATTACATATTAGGGCCACTTAAAAAGTTTTCACACAGGATTCACTGATGAAAAGACTTAAATCGTCCATAATCTTTGAAGTCTCCTTTGGAAGCAAGAGTATGTGAAATAGGTTACTTTTTTCATTAACTCAGTTTTCATTGTCTCTTTCATTTCAATTGTATTATTTCTTTTAAAAATATATATGACACTATTCACCTTATATTGGTTACTGTTCTTTAACAAATATCCTAATTATAAGATTGGATTCTACAGTTTGGTAGTCATTTCTTCTTTATATGATCACAAATTAAAGGTAGTTCTCAGAGAAATCCACATCAACTGAATACAAATTTCAGGCTTAAATAAATGCTCACTTACCTCTTATATTTTGGCATCTACAAGTTTAAGATGACCTGGTGATTTGTGCAGTGTTTTTTATGCAAAGTGTCAGAGCGTGCCCTCAGGCACCCATGTACGTTTCCCCTGGGGTTTTGTCCCTTTAATGGAAATTACGCGTATGCATCCAAGGAAAAGATTCCTCCCGAAGGGATTTATCCTGCCTCAATGTGCAAACATAATTCTCATTAAAATTAATAGGAGTTGCACACATGCATCTAGAGAAGAAATTGACTCCTAGGTTCAGATCACCTCATTCTGTTTCACGCCAAGGATGACAGGGTCTGCCCTGAAGGTGGGCATGCTGCTAAACGTTGGAGAGTTCAGATAAGCAATCAGAACTTCGAACACTCACCTACACATGTATGAGGCTCTGCGATTTTTTTTTCTTTTTAAGAGATTGTACAGGGAACCTAGCTGGATTCTTATTTGCTAACCTTTTTTCCAGCATTAAAATTATTTCCATTATTTCTTTTCTAGGGAGTTCAGGAAAACTGGGCATTGCTTATACTTGGTTCCTGGATTGAAGGTTTTGGATCATTTGTATTTATCAGAATCACTGAACCATAATATTTGTCTATTCTGTCCTTTTGTAATGCTTCAAAAATACCTCTTATTTGACTGGATAAGTGGTATTTAACTCCTGGTGTGTTTTAGGGCCTGAGAAATCAGCTTTTTATTCTAGGGAAATGCAGCTTTAATGCACACATTGCTAAACTAGTGTAAATTCAACCAAACAACATTTTTAGACCAATTGAATCTACATAATGGAAAAAAAAGAAGAGCAAACATAACGTTCAATTAATTTGATCATTTCTGTTGAAAACACGTAAGTCAGCCCATAAAAAAGTATAACCCCACCCTTCGGAGATAATGTCTTATTGGATTAATTTTAAAAGTTGAATAATTTCAAAAAACACAAGTATCACCACTCTGAAACATATCTGAACAAGAATTTCCAATTCTTCTCACTTATAAAGCCAGTATATTATAGGAAAAATATAAGTGCTTTAACTGATTTAGTTACATCAAGTAAACAATGTATTGAAATCTAAGGATTTTTTTTATCACCTTAGGAAGCAGATTATACAAACCAATTTTGACATCAACAAAATAAACCACAAATTTGCATTAATGAGAGATATGTGTATATAATGAGAAGACTTGGCTAGAAGATATAATAGGTGCCTGTTATCACATCTCCTTAAAAGAAAAAAATTGCATAAATTTAGCCACTCAAGTGACTGCATAAACAGGTAAATTAAACCTCTCCAATTTTCAGTTGCAATTAAACTGGCCAAATACATAGTTCACTGAATCATAAAATATTTCCAAGCAAAACCAATAAACCAAATGCTGAGACTTACTTGTGTGTTTGGCACAGTTGCATCTGGAACCATTTTATATCTAAGTAGTGACTCTGAGGATAAGGAAAGAACCTAGAAGGCAAATACAGGGAAGATGAGGTTAACTTTTCAATAATTCAACTTCATATTCCAAAGTAGATTTCAGGTTGTCAGTGACACTCTTATTTCCAGATTCTGTCCCTTTTACTGGATACACTTCCTTCTACCATCCTGTAACCTTTCATGGCCCCCAAAATTTCATTATCAGCCTTTTCTGTTCATTATATGCTCTCTTCTTTGGCTATATTGCACTTATGGCCAGGCTTCAGCTACCATTTTGGTACCAGAGACTCCCAATTTGATATGTAATAGCCATTTTTCTAAATTCTAAATCCTACTAACTTGACTACTTCAAACTCAGTGTGGACAAAGAAGAACTTTGCTTTTCCTTGAGTGTTATTTATACCTACTTGAACAATTCAGGTAAATAATGATGACAAAAGGAAACAGAAAAGCCTTGAAAATGCTATTTTCTCTCGTACCATGTTCTGCAGAACATACACTGTAAAACTAACTCTATATACTGTGATAGAGCACATCATTCTGAAAGAACTAAATAAATTATAAATGTTGTGTAAACACAGTTATAATTACTTATTTTGAATGAATATGCATCTGCTTAAAATGATTTATTTCAAATTATTTGTGCAAGCTCTTTCTTCCTCCTCAAATTAAACTATCACCCGAAAAAATGTATTTTTTGCCGCCATATATGCCCTCACTAAGGAAATGGAGAATTTCTTTGATATATACAAATATCTTTCAGCCATTCAGATAATGATTTCTGGATGTGTCTGAAATTGTTTCCTTTCATAGAACATATGAAAGCAAACTACATGTTTAACACTATATCTTTCAGTGTGTGTATAAACACTGTTTTAGTCTCTTGCTGATAAATAAATCAGCAAGTGTGAATGGAAAAGTATCTAAATACATAATTATCAAATTCATAAGTTAAATTCAGACTTATGCCAATAAAATTATAATATCAAATGAACAAGAAGTACCTATGGGTTTAATTTTTCTCTTTTTTTCTTTTTTACCTTATATTCTAAATTCATAAAAGTAGCATATGAATATATATCAGTCAAAAAGAAATTCATACAATATAGTAACATATAAAAACAAACCCTCTTTACTACCAAATTCAACACCATAAAGGTAAACAAAATAGTATTTATCTTCCTGGTTTGTCATAGCCATAAATCTAGCACCTGAGAACAATCAATAGCACACATCTAAGTGTTCACTAAATATTTGCCAAATTAATTGATATCATTCCAGTTATTATTTTGTATACATTTTCATATACATTCAATATTAATGTGAACATAATGTGACTAATATCCTTTGTTTTGTTGTTGTTACAAATCCATTTATCTCTTCATAAGCTCCCTCCATTTATCTCGTTATATATATATTTTTAACATCTTATTGGAGTATAATGACTTTAAAATGGTGTGTTAGTTTCTGCTTTATAACAAAGTGAATCAGTTATACATATACATATGTTCCCATACCTCTTCCCTCTTGCGTCTCCCTCCCTCCCACCCTCCCTTTCCCACCCCTCTAGGTGGTCATAAAGCACCGAGTTGATCTCCCTGTGCCATGCAGCTGCTTCCCACTAACTATCTATTTTACGTTTGGTAGTGTATATATGTCCATGCCACTCTCTCACTTGGTCGCAGGTTACCCTTCCCACTCTCCATGTCCTCAAGCCCATTCTCTATGTCTGCATCTTTATTCTTGTCCTGCCCTTAGGTTCTTCAGAACATTTTTTTTTTTTTTTTACATTCCATATATATGTGTTAGTATACGGTATTTGTTTTTCTCTTTCTGATTTCACTATGTATGACAGACTCTAGGTCCATCCACCTCACTACAAATAGCTCAATTTCGTTTCTTCTTATGGCTGAGTAATATTCCATTGTATATATGTGCCACATCTTCTTTCCTCATTCATCTGTTGATGGACACCTAGGTTGCTTCCATGTCCTGGCTATTGTAAATAGAGCTGCAATGAACATTGTGATAGATGACTGTTTTTGAACTATGCTTTTTTCAGGATATATGCCCAGTTGTGGGATTGCTGGGTCGAATAGTAGTTCTATTTTTAGTTTTTTAAGGAACCTCCACACTGTTCTCCATAGTGGCTGTATCCATTTATATTACCACCAAGAGTGCAAGAGGGTTCCTTTATCTCCACACCCTCTCCAGCAGTTATTGTTTGTAGATTTTTTGATGATGGCCATTCTGACTGGTGTGAGGTGAGAGCTCATTGGAGTTTTGATCAGCATTTCTGTAATGATTAGTGATGTTGAGCATCCTTTCATGTGTTTGTTGGCAACCTGTATATCTTCTTTGGAGAAATATCTATTTAGGTCTTCCTCCCATTTCTGGATTAGGTTGTTTGTTTTTTTTGATATTAAGCTGCATGAGCTGCTTGTAAATTTGGGAGATTAATCCTTTCTCAGTTGCTTCATTTGCAAATATTTTCTCCCATTCTGAGGGCTGTGTTTCCGTCTTGTTTATGGTTTCTTTGTTGTGCAAAAGCTTTCAAGTTACAAAGCTTTCAAGTTACATTAGGTCCCATTTGTTTACTTTTGTTTTTATTTCCATTTCTCTAGGAGGTGGGTCAAAGGATCTTGCTGTGGTTTATATCATACAGTGTTCTGCCTATGTATTCCTCTAAAAGTTTTACAGTGTCTAGCCTTACATTTAGGTCTTTAATCCATTTTGAGTTTATTTTTCTGTATGGTGTTAGGGAGGGTTCTCATTTCATTCTTTTACATGTAGCTGTCCAGTTTTCCAGCACCACTTATAAAAGAGTCTGTCTCTTCTCCATTGTATATTCTTGCCTCTGTTATCAAAAATAAGGTGACCATATGTGCATTGGGTTATCTCTGGGTTTTATATCCTGTTCCATTGATCTATATTTCTGTTTGGGGGTCAGTACCATACAGTCTTGATTACTGTAGCTTTGTAGTATAGTCTGAAGTCAGGGAGCATGATTCCTCCAACTCTGTTTTTCTTTCTCAAGATTGCTTTGGCTATTCGGGGTCTTTTGTGTTTCCATAAATATTGTGAAATTTTTTGTTCTAGTACTGTGAAAAATGCCAGTGTTAGTTTGATAGGGATTGCATTGAATCTGTAGATTGCTTTGGATAGTATAGTCATTTTCACAATGCTGATTATTCCAATCCAAGAACATGGTATATCTCTCCATCTGTTTGTATCATCTTTAATTTCTTTCATCAGTGTCTTATACTTTTCTGCATACAGGTCTTTTCTCTCCTTAGGTAGATTTATTCCTAGGTATTTTATTCCTGTTGTTGTAATGGTAAATGGGAGTGTTTCCTTAATTTCTCTTTCAGATTTTTCATCATTAGTGTATAGGAATGCCAGAGATTTCTGTGCATTAATTTTGTATCCTGCTACTTTACCAAATTCATTGATTAGCTCTAGTAGTTTTCTGGTAGCATCTTTAGGATTCTCTATGTACAGTATCATGTCATCTGCAAACAGTGACAGCTTTACTTCTTCTTTTCCAATTTGGATTCCTTTTATTTCTTTTTCTTCTTTGATTGCTGTGGCTCACACTTCCAAAACAAAGTTGAATAGAAGAAGTGAGAGTGGACAACTTTGTCTTGTTCCTGATCTTAATGGAAATGGTTTCAGTTTTTCAGCATTGGGAACGATGTTGGTTGCGGGTTTGTTATATATGGCCTTTATTATGTTGTGGTAAGTTCCCTCTATGACTACTTTCTGGAGGGTTTTTATCATAAATCAGTGTTGAATTTTGTCAAAAGATTTTTCTGCATCTATTGAGATGATCATATGTTTTTTTCTCCTTCAATTTGTTAATATGGTGTATCACATGGATTGATTTGCTTATACTGAAGAATTCTTGAAGTCCTGGGATAAACCCCACTTGATCATGGTGTATGAGCCTTTTAATGTGCTGTTGGATTCTGTTTGTTAGTATTTTGTTTAGGATTTTTGCATTTATGTTCATCAGTGATATTGGCCTGTAGTATTCTTTCTTTGTCTGGTTTTGGTATCAGGGTGATGATGCCTCATAGAATGATTTGGGGAGTATTTCTCCCTCTGCTATATTTTGGAAGACTTTTAGAAGGATAGGTGTTAGCTCTTCTCTAACTATCTGATAGAATTCACCTGTGTAGCCATCTGGTCCTGGGTTTTGTTTCTTGGAAGATTTTTAATCACAGTCTCAATTTCAGTGCTTGTAATTGGTCTATTTATATTTTCTATTCCTTCCTGATTCATTCTTGGAAGGTTGTGCTTTTCTAAGAATTTGTCCATTTCTTCCAGGTTGTCCATTTTATTGACATATAGTTGCTTGTAGTAACCTCTCATGATCCTTTGTATTTCTGCAACGTCAGTTGTTACTTCTTCTTTTTCATTTCTAATTCTATTGATATGAGTCTTCTCCCTTTTTTTTCTTGATGAGTCTGGCTAATGGATTATCAATTTTGTTTATTTTCTCAAAGAACAAACTTTTAGTTTTATTGTTCTTTGCTATGGTTTCCTTCATTTCTTTTTTTTTTTTTTCCTTATGAAGCATACTTTAATATTTCAGTAGAGAAGAGTGTGGGAGTTGCCTAATTTTAGTTCTATTTTAAAACAATGAGAAATTTAACTGGCTGCTTAATTTTATTTATTTATTTATTTAAATTTTTTTTGTTCCCATATCTCTTCCCTCTTGCATCTCCCTCCCTCCCATGCTCCCTATCCCACTCCTCCAGGTGGTCACAAATCACCAAGCTGATCTCCCTGTGCTATGTGGCTGCTTCCCACTAGCTATCTATTTTACGTTTAGTAGTGTATATATGTCCATGCCTCTCTCTCGCTTTGTCACATCTTACCCTTCCCCCTCCCCATATCCTCAAGTCCATTCTCTAGTAGGTCTGTGTCTTGATTCCTGTCTTACCCCTAGGTTCTTCATGACATTTTTTTTTCTTAAATTCCATATATATGTGTCAGCATATCGTATTTGTCTCTCTCTTTCTGACTTACTTCACTCTGTATGACAAACTCTAGGTCCATCCACCTCATTACAAATAGCTCAATTTCGTTTCTTTTTATGGCTGAGTAACATTCCAATGTACATAGGTGCCACATCTTCTATATCCATTCATCCGATGTTGGACACTTAGGTTGTTTCCATCTCTGGGCTATTGTAAATAGAGCTGCAATGAACATTTTGGTACATGACTCTTTTTGAATTATGGTTTTCTCAGGGTATATGCCCAGTAGTGGGATTGTTGGGTCATATGGTAGTTCTATTTGTAGTTTTTTAAGGAACCTCCATACTGTTCTCCACAGTGGCTGTATCAATTTACATTCCCACAAACAGTGCAAGAGGGTTCCCTTTTCTCCACACCCTCTCCAGCATTTATTGTTTCTAGATTTTTTGATGATGGCCATTCTGACTGGTGTGAGATGATATCTCATTGTAGTTTTGATTTGCATTTCTCTAATGATTAGTGATGTTGAGCATTCTTTCATGTGTTGTTGGCAATCTGTATATCTTCTTTGGAGAAATGTCTATTTAGGTCTTCTGCCCATTTTTGGATTGGGTTTGTTGTTGTTGTTGTTGTTAAGTTGCATGAGCTGCTTATAAATTTTGGAGATTAATCGTTTGTCAGTTGCTTCATTTGTAAATATTTTCTCCCATTCTGAGGGTTGTCTTTTCGTCTTGTTTATGGTTTCCTTTGCTGTGCAAAAGCTTTGAAGTTTCATTAGGTCCCATTTGTTTATTTTTGTTTTCATTTCTTTTTCATTTATTTCTGATCTGATCTTTATGATTTCTTTCCTTCTGCTATCTTTGGGGTTTTTTGTTCTTCTTTCTCTAATCACTTTAGGTGTAAGGTTAAGTTGTTTACTTGAGATGTTTCTCGTTTCTTGAGGTAAGATTGTATTGCTATTAACTTCCCTCTTAGAACTGCTTTTACTGCATCCCATAAGTTTGGGGTCATCATGTTTTCATTGTCATTTGTTTCTAGCTATTTTTTTATTTCCTCTTTGATTTTTCAGTGATCTCTTTGTTATTGAGTAGTGTACTGTTTAGCCTCCATATATTTGTATTTTTTTACAGATTATTTTCCTGTAATTGATATCTCGTCTCATAGCATTGTGGTCAGAAAAGGTACCTGATATGATTTCAGTTTTCTTAAATTTACCAAGGCATGATTTGTGACCCAAGGTATGATCTATCCTGGAGAATGTTTCATAAGCAGTTAGAGAAGAATGTATGTTCTGTTGTTTTTGGATGGAGTGTCCTATCAATTAAGTATCCTATCAATTAAGTGTCCTATCAATTAAATATCAATTAAGTGTATCTTGTTTAATATATCACTTAAATCTAGTGTTTCCTTATTTATTTGCATTTTGGATGATCTGTCCATTGGTGTAAGTGGCGTGTTAGAGTCCCCAACTATGATTGCGTTACTGTAGATTTCCCCTTTATGGCTGTTAGCAGTTGCCTTATGTATTGAAGTGCTCCTATGTTGGGTGGATAAATATTTACAATGGTTATATCTTCTTCTTGGATTCATCCCTTGATCATTATGTATTGTCCTTCCTCGTCTCTTATAATAGTTTTCATTTTAAAGTCTATTTTTTTCTGATATCAGAATTGCTAATCCAGTTTTCTTTTGATTTCCATTTGCATGGAATATCTTTTTCCAACCTCTCACTTTCAGTCTTTATGTGTCCCTAGGTCTGAAGTGGGTCTCTTGCAGACAGCATATATTTGGGTCTAGTTTTTTTATCCATTAATCCAGTCTATATCTCTTGGTGGGAGCAGTTAATCCATTTACATTTAAGGTAATTATCAATATGTATGTTCCTATTACCATTTTCTTAATTGTTTTGGATTTGTTATTATAGGTCTTTTCCTTCTCTTGTGTTTCCTGCCTAGAGAATTTCCTTTAGCATTTGTTGTAAAGCTGGTTTGGTGGTGCTGAATTCTCTTAGCTTTTGCTTGTCTGTAAAGCCTTTAATTTCTCTGTCAAATCTTAATGTGATCCTTGCTGGGTAGAGTAATCTTTGTTGTAGATTTTTCCCTTTCATCACTTTAAATATGTCCTGCCACTCCCTTCTGGCTTGTAGAGTTTCTGCTGAAAGATCAGCTGTTAACCTTATGAGGATTCCTTTATGTGTTATTTGTCGCCCTTCCCTTGCTGCTTTTAACATTTTTCTTTGTATTTAATTTTGATAGTTTGGTTAATATGTGTCTTGAAAAATTTCTCCTTGGATTTATCCTGTATTGGATTCTCTGCACTTCCTGCACTTGATTTACTATTTCCTTTCTTATATTAATGAAGTTTTCCACCAGAATCTCTTCAGATATTTTCTCTGTCCTTTTCTTTTTCTCTTCTTCTTTGGGACCCCTATAATTCGAATGTTGGTGTGTTTAACGTTGTTCCAGAGGTGTATGAGACTGTCCTCAATTCTTTCATTCTTTTTTCTTTAATCTGGTCTGCAGTAGTTATTTCCACTATTTTATCTTCCAGGTCACTTATCCATTCTTCGCCCTCAGTTATTCTGCCATTGATTCCTTCTAGAGAATTTTTAATTTCATTTATTGTGTTGTTCATCGTTGTTGGTTTGCTCTTTAGTTCTTCTAGGTCCTTGTTAAACGTTTCTTTTATTCTCTCCATTCTATTTCCAAGATTTTGGATATCTTTGCTCATTACTCTGAATTCTTTTTCAGGCAGACTGCCTATTTCCTCTTCATTTGTTTGGTCTGGTGGGTTTTTTCCTTGCTCCTTCATCTGCTGTGTGCTTCTCTGTCTTCTCATTTTGCTTAACTTACTGTGTTTGGGGTCCCTTTTCACAGTCTGCAGGTTTGTCATTCCTGTTTTTTTTGGTGTCTGCCTCCGGTGGCTAAGGTTGGTTCAGTGGGCTGTGTAGGCTTCCTGGTGGATGGGACTGGTGCCTGTGTTCTGGTGGATGAGGCTGGATCTTGTGTTTCTGGTGGCAAGACCATGTCCAGTGTTGTTTTTTGGGGTATCTGTGACCTTATTATGATTTTAGGCAGCCTCTCTGCTAATGGGTGGGGTTGTGTTCCTGTCTTGCTAGTTGTTTGGCATAGAGTGTCCAGCACTGTAGCTTGCTGGTCATTGAGTAGAGCTGGGTCTTAGCATTGAGATGGAGATCTCTGGGAGAGCTTTTGCCATTTGATATTACATGGAGCTGGAGGACTCTGGTGGACCAATGCCCTGAACTCGGCTCTCTCTGCTCAGAGGCACAGGCCTGACACCCAGCCGGAGCACGAAGACCCTGTCCACCACACAGCTGATAGCTCAGGCACTCTCCGCAATAGTCTGTAATAACCTACCTGGGTGTATGACTGTTGTTTCCTTTTCTTCACATCCCAGGGCTCTTTGCTCAAAAATGGTGACCAGGTTCAATTTAGAGACAGCAACACCTGGCACGTGGCCCGGAGGGCAGATAGGATTTTGGCTGGCAGGGTCTGTCTCGAGTGCAGTGGCAGTGAGGCTTTGGTGTCGGGGGTCATGCTGCCCTCTTCTCAGATTTTGGGACAATCTGCAACTGTGGAGGCAAGAGAAGCAGAGGGAGGAGCTCAGGGTCCTTGCAGACCCACACCTATCCCATTATTTTTAACAATTACATCATTTTCCATTTTCTTCCTTCAATGAAAGTGTCATAATTATTTAACTGTTCTCCTTTATATTGTGCCCAGTTTTTTAGTACTTTAACCAATGCTAATACACATGGTATTATTTTTGCAGAATAGATTTCTTGGGATGGAATTGCTGGACCAAGAATGTGTAAGCATTTAAAGTTGTTCCAATCTGTACCCTTACAAATAGCACGTAAAATTATCAGTTATACTAAAGCTTTGACAACATTTAAATCTATCAATACGATGGATGAAAAAGTATGCTTACAAAATTGTTGCTTTAATTTACATTTCCTTGGTTTCCACTGAGCTTGACTTCTTTTATGATTATGATACATGTGTATTATCTGTTTCTAAATAAATTCTCAGTTAACCAATTTTGGTTACCTTTTTCTTATTGATTTATTAGTGTTCTTTATGTATTATGGATATTAACCTTTGCCTGTTATATATGTTAGAAAAATATTTTCTCCTGATTTGTTATTCACCTTTTATAAGAGATTTTAAATTGTGTTTACTTACATGTGAGAATATTTTCCTTTTTGTCTCCAGGGTTTTATGTCTTACAGAGTTGAACCTTTTACTGAACAGTTCTTAAAAATGTTACTTTTAGATGGTTATATTGTTTTTTAACCTTTGTTTTTTCTTTTCTTTACCCAATATGTTGGCATTCTTTATTCTATTATTATGGGTACTATATTACACATGTTTAACAATTTGTGTTCTAGAAATACATTCTACCTGATCATAGTGTGTTACTCTTTTAATATACTGCCAAATTTGATTTTATTTTATATTTTTGAATCTATAATGATAAGTGTTATTGATTTTTAGTTGTGCTAACTTTATCAAGACTTTATATCAGGATCATGTACTATACATAGACTGTGTTAGCCAATTTCCATAATTTTCTATGCTCTTTTAAGTGCTTAGAATTTAAATAATAACATACTTCCTTGAAGTGATATTTAGGTAGAATTTACAAAGACCTGTTATTCATTTAAGTATTAGATATTTGATTAACTATTTAATTTATTCTATAGTTGTTAACCCAGTCATATTATCTAATAACTCTTATTGGTCATGGTCATATATATTTTTCCTAGGAAAATGTTCATTTCATTTTCTTTTCCAAATTTATTAATGCAAATGTAAACATTCTATTATCTAATAATATTTTAAAATATGTCTTTAGTCATGTTCCTTTCTTCATTCTAATGTCTTGTGTTTTCTCTCTCTCACACTCTCATCTTATAAGTGCCTTACAAAAAGTTTATTTATTGTATTGATCTTAAAAAGAAATCTTGGATTTTATTGCTCAAATCTAATATTTATTTTGTTTTCTATTTCATTAATTTCTGCTTTTGACCTCATTACTGTCTTTTACTTACTTAAATATATGTTGTTGCATTTTATCTAGTTTCTTGAATGAAATGCTTAACATTTATTTTAAACCTATTTTTTAAATAAACATATTTAATGCATTTTCCCCAAATAATCCTTATGGTATAGTTTATAGTTTTTGATACGAAACTATCATTATCATTCATTTATAAATAGTCCAAAATTTCCATTTTTTCTCTTTAACTTAGAAATCAGGTGTATACATATATATACTAATCCTACATCATCCTTGTAAGGTAGATACTGGTATTATATTCATTTAGCTAAAGAAGAAACAGAGACAGATGGAGGTTAAATGATTTGCTCAAGGTTACACAGCCAATGCATGTTAAAGCCTGGACTTGAACCCAGAGAGAAGGTACAAAACCTGTGCTTTAACCACTGTAAATCACAGGGTCTTGTAAACTGTCAGTTTTTGTTAAAATAAAACATTAATGTCCTTAAAAAGAAAAGAAGAAATAAAGAAATCAGGTGTATAAAATAACAAGCAAAAATAAAGGAAAAATGGAAAATTGGGGGAAGAAGCAGAGAATTGGGAGAAGGAAAAGTCAGAGAAAGTACCTAGGGTGATGTTAGTATTTCTACCATGAGGTAGGACTGTTTATAGGTGACAGCTCCAACTAAATTTTGACTCAATATAAGAAAGATCTTTGTAAAATTCAGGATTGTCCAAAAAGTGAAATGAACTGCCTTTTAAGAAAGTGAGTCTCTATTACAGGAGGTGTTCAAGCACAAGAATGGGTGATCATGCAACAAGTATATTGCAAAAGGGATTCAAACGTGGAGTAGAGGGAATTCCCTAGCAGTCCAGTAGTTTTAGGAGTCCACGCTTTCACTGCTGAGGGCCCGGGTTGAATCTCTGGTCAGGAAACTAAGATTCCCACAAGCTGCACAGAGTGGCCAAAAAACAAAAAAAAACAAAAACATGGAGTAGATAATTACTTTTAAGATCTTTCTCACTCTGTTTGCATTCTATCTATTCTATTATTCTATCTACTCTATTATAAAGTGTGACAAATGTTGCCACAAAACTATTTTCAATTCAAGTAAACCTCCCACTGTAATAAACTCCATAGGAAATTGAGAATGCTTTATTGAAATGTAATTGTGTTAAAATTAATAATTTGCTTAAAACCACATTCCTAATCTGCAGGAGTTGTAGAATAAACAGAGATGAGACCAATTTTCTCTATAGTTTATTAATAAGTCAAAAGAAATTCTTTAAGAGAGAAGCATCATAAACCTTTTCCTTCTTCTAGTTCCTGGGTCTTTAGCACAGAGTTTCCCCTTACAAGATAGTTTCTGATTTGGGGTTAATGGCTGGGATGTTTGTGATGTTGATGGAATCTAAAAATGTAGGTGCTGCTTCAAAACACAATAAATAAATTATAATCTACTCAGCTATAGCTCAGGTATAGTCTTACTCTCTGACTTACCACAACTTCTTATGCTAGCGTACCTCCAGAATCTTTACCTCAAGCTCTGAACCTAGGAAGCCTGTACAGACTCAACTCTTAATTCCCAGGCTCTTCTTGACTCTCCACGTCCTGTCTGTTTGTCCCTTCTCTATTGACCAGCACACTTATAATTTCTACTTAATACAATAAACATTATTTATTGTGCTAGATGGTGTATGGACTGATGTTAATGTTCCCTCAAAATTAATATGTTGAGTCCCTAACCCCCAAGGTGATGGTATTTGAAGATGGGGCCTTGGAGGGTAATTAAGGTTAGATTAGGCCATGAGATTGGAAACTTCTTGATGGGACTAATGGCCTTGTATGAAAAAGGAACTCTCTTTCTCCCTCTCCCTCTCCCTCTCCTTCTCTCTTTCTATCTCCCCATTTGCACTCATCAAGTCAAGGGCCATGTGATGATATAGTGAGGAAATGGCCATCTACTAGCCAAGAAGAGTCCTCACCAGGAAAACAAATTGGCAACTTGATCTTCTCAGACCCCAGAACGATGAGAAATAAATTTCTGTTTCTTAAGCCCTCAGACTATGATATTTTGTTTTAACAGCCCAAGACAATTAAGACATCAGATGTGCCAATTATATAAACTATTCTTGTGTAGATCTTATGTTGCAGTATCTTGTTTGGCCATTGGTTTGTCTCTATTTTAGATGAAGATTTTGATGCCTAGGAACTCTATGATAGTAAAGGTAATTGATTAGTCAATGATGTAATGAACATATTTCTAAAGAAAATGATTAGAACACTACCTCTACCCTGAATGCAATCACAGAATCTAGAACCTCAAGTGGCATTTGAGGGCAAAATGAAATGGTTCATTTCATCCTAGTTCATATTGGGTTGACCAACCTATTAGGAAGATCTATAATTCCAGAATTAAGGGACAAAATTGAAAGTCCAGTGTAAGAAATTCCAATGGAAACACCATGTCCCTGGTTTGTAAGTGACTGATATGTAAGTTTCCAGGTTTATCACTCTGGAATAAAGGAGATCTCAGAATACAGGTATCTTTTTTCACACATTGTTGTAGCCCCAGCACTCAGCACAGTTTCTGATACATAAGTTTGTTTCAAAATAGGTTTGTTTAAGTAAGGTGCTTATATTTTCTCTGGTACTTTGAATATAACTATATTATACTACCATCATTTCTAGCATTCTGTAAATTTCTTCACCTATTTATTAAATAAATACTTATTTAGCACCTATTCTGTTGCCAGACCTTGCCCTGTGCAGTGAGAATGCAGTAAACAAAATAAAATCTTTGCTGTCATAGAGCTCACATTTAATTGGGAAAATAATCAACTATCAAACAAACATTAGAAAGTATAATATGGTGTCAAGCATTAATAAATACTATGAAGGTAACTAAAGCTGAGGGTATAGAAAATGACAAATAGTTGCTATTTTAGATACGAAAGTGATATTTGAGCAAGGATCTAAAGAAACAAGAAACTGGGTCCTCTGAATAGTTGAGTAAAGAGCATTCCACCAGAAAGAATGATGAATGCAAGATCTTAAAGACATGAGTATTATGTGTTTGAAGAGTAGCAGTTGAAACAAAATGAGCAATAAGAATGGGACAAATCAGGTCAGAATTGTGGATAGATGTCAGATCACATGGACCTTCTAGGTTATTGTTAGGAGTTGAATTTTTTTTTTAAATTGAAGTACAGTTGACTTACAATAATATATTATTTTCAGGTGTTCAACACAGTGATTTCATATTTTGTACATCATGTGAAGTTATTATAACATATTGGCTAAATTCCCTGTGCTGTACATTACTTCCTTGTAACTTAGTTATTTATACTCAATAGTTTGTTTCTCTTAATCCCCGTCACTTATTTTGCACCTCCTCCCACTCCCTCCCCTCAGGTAACCACTAGCTTATTCTCTGTATCCGTGACTTCACTTCTGTTTTGTTATATTCATTTGTTTATTTTTTAGATTCCACATCTAAATAAAACCATACAGTATTTATCTTTGTCTGACTTATTTCACTAAGCATAATACCCTCCAGATCCATCCATATTATTGCAAATGGCAAAATGTTGTACAAGGGTTCCTTTTTCTCCACATCATCACCAATACTTACCATTCTTTTTTTATGACTGAGTAATATTCCACTGTGTGTGTGTATATGTATACGTGTGTATATATATATATATATATATATATATATATATATATATATATACCACATCTTCTTTGCCCATTCATCTGTTAATGAACACTTAGGTTGCTACCATATATTGACTATTATAAATAAAGCAGCAATAAACATTAGGGCGCATATATCTTCAAATTAGCATTTTCATTTTCTTTGGATAAATACATAGGAGTGGAATTGCTGGATCATATTGTAGTTCTATTTTTAATATTTTAGAAATCGTCATATGGTTTTTCATAGTGGCTGTACCAATTTACATTCCCACCAAAGTGCACAATTCCCTTTTCTCCACAGCCTCATCAACACTTGTTATTTCTTGTCTTTTTGACCATAGCCATTTGGACAGGCCTGAGGTGATATCTCATGGTGGCTTTGATTTGCATTTCCTTGATGATCAGTGATGTTGAGTGTATTTTCATGTGCCTGTTGGCCATCTGTATGTCTTCTATGAAAAAATGCCTATTCAGTTCCTCTGCTCATTTTTTAATCAGTTCGCCCCTTTTGAGTTATATGAGTTCTTCACGTATTTTGGATATAAATCACTTATCAGACATATCACTTGCAAATACCTTCTCCCATTCAGTAGGTTGCCTTTTTGTTTTGTTGACATTTCCTTTGCTGTGCAAATTTTAAGTTAGATTATGTCCCATTTGTTTATTTTTACTTTTGTTTCCTTTGCCTGAGGTAACAGATTTATAAAAATATTTCCTAAGATCGATGTCAAAGACCATACTGCCTATGTAATCTAGGAATTTTATGTTATCTTCATAGTATTTATTAATGCTTGACACTATATTATCCTTTAATTTTTCTTCTTTTTCTAATTCTTATTGATGGAAAGTTAGGTTGTTTGAGATTTTTCTTGTTTCTTGAGGTAGGTCTGTGTTGCTATAAACTTTCCTCTTAGAACTGCTTTGCTGCATCACATAGATTTTGGAAAGTTGTGCTTCTATTTTTATTTGTCTCAAGGTATTTTCTGATTTCCTCTTTGATTTCTTCATTGACTCATTTGTTTTTTAGTAGCATGTTGTTTAGTCTCCATGTCTTTGTCTTCTTTCCATTTTTCTTCCTGTAATTGAGTTCTTGTTTCATACCTGTGTGGTCAGAAAAAATGCTTGATATAATTTCAATCTTCTTAAATTTATTGATACATTATGTGGCCTAGCAACTGATCTATCCTGGAGAAATTGCCAAGTGGACTTGAAAAGAATGTGTATGCTACTGTTTTGGGACAGAATGTCCTATAGATATCTATTTAGTCCATCTGGCCTAATGTGGCATTTAAGGCTGTAGTGTCCTTATTGATTTTCTGTCTGTATGTTCTATCCATTGATGTAAGTGGGGTGTTAAAACCCCCTACTATATTATTACATTATTCTCAATTTCTCCCTTTATCTGTGCTAATATTTATTTTATATATTTAGGTGCTCCTATATTAGGTGCATATATGTTTACAAATATTATATCCTCTTCTTGTCTTGACCCCTTTATCACTATACAATGCTTTTCTTTGTCTTTTATTATAGACTTTGTTTTAAAGTCTATTTTGTCTGATATGAGTATTGCTACCCCAGCTGTATTTTTGTTTCCATTTATATAGAATTTTTTTTTCATCCTTACGCTTTCAGTCTGTGTGTGTCTTTAGCTCGAAGTGAGTCTCTTGTAGGCAGCATATAGATGGATCTTATTTTTTTATCCAATCAACCACCCTATGTCTTTTGATTGAAGCATTTAGTTCATTTATATTTAAGTGATTATTGATAGGTATGTACCCATTGCCATTTAGTTACTTATTTTCTGGTTGTTTTTGTAGTTCTTCTCTGTTTCTTCTTTTAGCCTCTTTTCTTGTGGTTTGATGATTTTCTTTAGAGTCAAATTTAGATTCCTTTCTCTTTGTTTTTTGTGTATCTATAGTAGGTTTTTGATTTGTGGTTACCATGAGATTCATATATATCAACCTATAATTATGTCTACTTGTCTTAAACTGATGGTCCTCTAAGATCAAACACATTCTAGCAGCTCTGCATTTTTTACTCTACCCCCAACATTTTATGTTTTTGATGTTATATTTCACATCTTTATATCTATCCCTTAACTAGTTATTGTAGTTATAGTTGATTTTACAATTTTTTTGTCTTTTAACCTTCCTGCTAGCTTTTCAAGTCATTGATCCACTGTTGTTTCTATACATTTGCATTTACCAATGAAACTTTTCCCTTCATATATTAATATTTTCTTATTTCTTATTATATCTTTTCTTTTTCATGTAAAGAAGACCCTTTAATATTTATGTAAAGCCAGTTTAGTGGTGATAAACTCTTTTAGTTTTTGCTTGTCTGGGAAACATTTTATCTCTCCTTCAATTCTGAATAACTTTTCTGGATAAAATATCCTAAGTTGTAGGGTTTTTTTCTTTCAGCACATTAAATATTTCGTGGCATTTCCTTCTGGCCTGCAAAGATTCTGCTGAAAAACCAGCTGATAGCCTTATGGGAGTTTCTTTGTATGTGACCCCTTGTTTTTCACTTTAAATTCTCTCTTTACCTTTCACTTTTGCCATTTTAATTATGATATGTCTTGATGTAAGTCTCCTTGAGTTCATTTGTTTGGGATTCTCTGTGCTTCCTGGACCTGATATCTGTTTCCTTCTTCAGTTAGGGAAGTTTTCAGCCTTAATTTCATTAAATACTTTTTCTGCCACTTTCTCTCTCTCTTCTCCTTCTGGGATCCCTATACTATGAATGTTAGTAAGTTTGATATTTTCCCAATGTCCCTTAATATATCATCATTTAAAAATACATAAATTTTTAGTGTTCTGATTGGGTGATTTCCACTACTCTATCTTCCAGATTATATGTTCTTATGTGCCCATCTGTATCAGCTAATCTGCTGTTAATTTCTTCTAGTGTCTTTTTTATTTCAGTTACTGTATTCTTCAGCTCTGACTGGTTCCTTTCTATATTTTCTAGTTCTTTGTTGAAGTTTTCACTATGTTCCTCTATTTTATCCCCAAGTTCAGTGAGCATTTTTATTACTATTTCTTTGAACTTTTATTGGCTAAATTATCACCATGTCATTAGGGTATTTTTTCTGGGGTTTTATCTTATTCTTTCACTTGGCACCTATTCATCTGTCTTCTCATTTTCTTTGACCTTCTGTTTGTTTATATGAAATTAGGTGAAAGTTACATTTTCTGGTCTTGAATGCTTGTCCTTGTGTGGGAATGACCTTATGCAGTCTGTCTGTGCCCAGTGGCTTTGGTGGGAGAACTGGATCTGAAGTGATCACAAGTGGCATCTTCTTCCAAGGTGCACTGGTGGCTGCTGTTTTTGTGGGAAGTAGGGCCAGAGTCAGAGGGGCTACAGCCAAAGCCAAGCACAAGCCAGGGCTTCTTCTGGGCTCACTGTTGGTTGCTGCCCTGTCAGGGGGTAGGATCAAGGTCCAAGGGCCTAGAGCTATACTTCTGAGCTGTTTTCACTTCTCCGTGATGTGCACGAGCACATGTGTGGCAAGAATTGTGGGCCCTGCCTTGTTTATGGGCATGGGCAGGCACAAGGGCTGGAGCTTCAACTTTAAGCCTGCTCCAGTTACCCAGGCACACATAATCGTGGTCTCTGCCTTAGCAGGGTGCAGTGCCAGAGCAGGAGGGCTAGAGCAGAAGCCCAGTGCAGGCTAGGGGATCTCACTGGGGCAATCCTGGCAGCCAGTCAAAGCACCACTCAGTTTTCAATCTGTTGCCTCTGCACTGGAACTGGGAGCAAGCAAGTCTGTGAGCATGCTCTTCAAGAGGGTTTTCAAGCCAGTCTAGGGTGTTCATCTTCCCAATGCTAGACCCCAGGGCTGGGGTGCCTAATATGGGGTTTGAACCTTTATTCATTAGGGAGGATCCCCAAGCCTGTCATAATCCTCTCCTCTTCCAGGTCACCCACCAGGGGTGTGAATCCAACTAGATCTTTTCTCCTCCCCTCCTACCAGACTCCATGTTGTTCTTTCTTTATATCCTTGGTTGAAGAAAAGCAGTTCTGCTAGTCTTCAGGTTGTTCACAGTGATAGCTGCTCTATATGTAATTGTAATTCATAGGGGAGGTGATCTCAGTGTCTCCTTACTTCACCAACTTAATCCCACTCTCAAAACTTGGATGTTACTCAAAACTGTGGAAAGATTTTTGAATCAGGGAGTGAAGTATGATTTACAATTTTAACAGATCACTCTACTTGCTATGAGAATAGACTGGGTGGGGGGAGGTGAGTAGTGGGTGGATAGAAGGGGAATAAGACCAGTTGGGAAGCTATTGCTGTAATCTATAAGAGACATTGATGGCTTGGACCAAGAAATTTGGTGGAGGTGGTGATCAAAGATTAAATTCAAAAATATTTTGCAGACAGGCCCAAAAATGTTGCTGGAATAAGAATATATGAAAAAACGAGAGGAACGAAGGATGACTCTAAGGTTTCTGACTAACTATAGTGAGGAACATGGCAGATGAGCAGACTTCAAGGGAAATACCATGAGTTCTGTTTTAGACATACCATCTAAGTGGAAAAGTCAGGCATTTGGATAAATGGATCTGGTATACAAGAGTGGTCTGAAAGGGGTTATTTGTTATGGTATATTAGTGGTGACCTAAAAGCTAGGTCCAGAAAATATTTCAAGAATTATTTGTTCCAAAGTCCAAGAAGTTCAGGTAAAATGCAGACTGAGAATTGACCACTAAATTTGGCAAAATGCAGAAATCACTAGTGATCTTGGAAAGAGCTGTTTAATTAGAGTGATATGGACAAAAACCTGATGAAAGCAAGCTCAAGAAAGAATGAGAGAGAAGAAAGTGGCAAGAACAAGTACAGACAGCTCTTTCACTTTTCCCTTGCTAAATACAGAGCTAAGAAATTTATCCATATTTTAACTTTTTTTTCTAATTATTTCTTTACTGGTATGACTTTACTACAACTCTGGATTCTATCTCTTTATTCACTTTCATGCAGCCAGATTCTAATACTCAGTGGCTACCCAATGAAAAAATAATCAAGTCACATGGGCCACCAAGTTACAATGCACTTAACTTATAGGGAAAATAGTGAATAAAAAACCTCTAAGATAATAAACTTATAGAATGAAGTATAGAATGCTGACAGCAAAGATAGAGTTATTACCATGGCTGACCCTTGGTAAATCCAATACAGTGATGAACAAATTGCTCTAGGTAACATGCTTTCATGAAAGGTATGTGTCAATGAAGAGGCAGTGTCTAGAAATTGAAGCTTTTCATGGTTTATTTTCTTCCTTCTGCTTTTTTGAAGAGTATTAAGAGTACTCTATGAGAGAGTATGGACATTAGGGGAGAAAGGAGAATGAGACAAGAAAAAGTGTACATTAAATTAACATAATGTCTCAAATACACAACTAATTTTTCAGAGCATTCTGAATGCCAGGCACTGGATAAAGCACTGACCAAGTTAACATGGTGCATGGTTATAGAGCAAGCTTACTTGTCCATAGGGTAAATCATTAAGTGAGAAAATTGATGTGATTTTAAGTTCTGTGAAAGGGGAGGAACAGGAAGCTCTTAGAGAATAATTTTTGAGGCACCTAATAATCAAGGAGGCTAGACAAAGCTCCCAGCAAAAATGGTAGTTAATCTGAATCTGAAAAGATAAGTAGGAGTTGGGAAGATATTAATTATGCCTTCAATATGATTCAGTTGCCCATCAGTGTCTATCACCTTCAAAGCCACTAGATTGTTTCTTTTATACTTTTCTCTAGTGAAGGATGTTTATAAAATGTACTGAGAAGAAAACAAAACAAAGAGTTGATGATAACTATATGCTCCTTAAAGAGATGTACTGATGCTTAAGAAAATAGAAAATACATCATTTTAATGTTACTGTGAAAACAAAAACTAAAGTGTGCTATTTCTAATTTAACTGTGAGTAACTTTTTTATCAGTTTATACTTCTGGTGCTTTTTTGTCTTCACTGAATACTTTTCTTTTTGTCACTCAGGTAATGTAATCACCTCCTTTTGTGTGATAATCATAGGTAATTAATTTTGTAACTGTTCCTGTCCTGTTACACTCTTAGTTGGATGTCTGTGAATCATATATCTATCTCTCAACTCCTGAAAAAAGTGAATATATGCTAGTTTTAAAACGGCATGGAGGCTTTCCTGATTTTGATTGCTGATTATTATTTTAAAGTACTTTTTAAAAAATATACTAGTGCTTGAGTGCAGAAAAACATCTTTTATTCTTTTGAGATGAATTTCAAAGTCATAATGAAAAATGTGCTGTCATTTCTGTCACAGTGAATTTTTTTTTTTTTTTTTGTGATACGCGGGCTTCTCACTGCTGTGGCCTCCCCCGTAGTGGAGCACAGGCTCCGGACGCACAGGCCTAGTGGCCATGGCTCACGGGCGCAGCCGCACCGCGGCATGTGGGATCCTCCCGGACCGGGGCACAAACCCGTGTCCCCTGCATCGGCAGGCAGACTCTCAACCACTGCACCAACAGGGAAGCCCCACAGTGAATTTTTGATTATTTATTCCTATTTCTTTAGCATGAGGTCACATGGATTGAAGACAAGTTCACAAAGTAAGTGATATAATTGAGATTTGAACCCAATTCTAAACCTTCTGAATCTAAATCAAGTTCTCATTCTAAACCAACAAAGATGGATTCCAATGGACAGTAATGTCTAGCAGTTATGAATCCTATTTCTAGAGTCAGACTGCTTTGTTTCAATTTCTGGAAGGACCATTTAATATTGTGTAACTTTAGACACTTTACCTAACTTCCCTATGACTCCTATATTAAAATGGGGAAAAACAGTAGTATTAATTTATTATTATTATGAGAATTAAATAAAAAATAAGTTAATATATGTAAAGCACTTAGAATAGTGCTAGCAGATACGAATAGCCCAATAAATTTTGGTTTTATTATCATTCTAATTGGTATATATATATATATATATATATATATATATATATAAAATATGTAATTGCTTTAAATCTTATCTAGTAGTTTCCCATATTGGCCATATGCAATTATTTTTATGCAACACACACTTATACTGACTTTACATTGAAATAATTATGTAAAATATTAAGAGCGCAAATATTTTCACTGTTATCGTGAATTTCAGTCTTAGTTTCTTCATCATTCCTGTCAGACAGATTGCCATAGATTCACAAATTTCTGATCTTCAAAATATTAGATTCAAGTTTTATATTATAAAGTACTGAGTTTCAAAATATTATTAGATACAAATTTTATATTTTTCACCACAGTAAAACACAGTAAAAATATTTGACAAAAAATGGCAGTGATTCTCATGTATATAATTGCATATATTTTTCAATTTATTTTATACAATTTATTTTTAACTTCAGATATAGATATTGATATATGTAAATATATAGATATATTAAATGGACCTAAATGAAAATTTTCAAACTTTAAATAAAATTGAACAATGTGCCTAGGTGACTATATAACATCAAATTCCAAATGAATGCTAAAAATCTCAATCAAATATATGTATAGTTTTTAATAAGATGTTACGTGTGTGAGTATTTGGAAATATCTCTATGATAGTTTGCATCACAATTTGTGTCCAAACACATGATATTCATAGGCAACAAATATACATTATCAATTTTACCTATTTATTCTTGTTTGTAATTGTTCAGCTGGACTTTGCTCTGTGGGAGCCACAAAGATGAATATGAGAGTGCCTGTCTTCACAGAGCTTCCAGCATCGCAGAAGAGCAAAGAGACACACAAATGCCTGTAACAAGTGCACGGGTAGAATAAAGCATATAAGGTATCAAAAATGTTTTTCTTGGGACTTCCCTGGTGGCACAGTGGTTAAAAATCCCCTGCCGGGATGTGGGTTCAAGATGGTGGAGTAGAAGGACGTGCTCTCACTCCCTCCTGCGAGAACACCAGAATCACAACTAACTGCTGAACAGTCATCGACAGGAAGACACTGGAACTTCCCAAAAAAGATACCCCACATCCAAAGACAAAGGAAAAGCCATATTGAGACAGTAGGAGGGGCACAATCACAATACAATCAAATCCCGTAACTGCTAGGTGGGTGACTCACAAACTGGAGAACACTTGTACCACACAAGTCCACCCACTGGAGTGAAGGTTCTGAGCCCCATGTCAGGCTTCCCAACCTGGAGATCCAGCAACGGGAGGAGGAATTCCAAGAGAATCAGACTTTGAAGGCTAGTGGGATTTGATTGCAGGACATCGACAGGACTAGGGGAAACAGAGACTCCACTGTTGGAGGCACACACCAAATAGTGTGCACACTGGGACCCAGGGGAAGGAGCAGTGAACCCATAGAAGACTGAACCAGACCTACATACTAGTGTTGGAGGGTCTCCTGCAGAGGAAGTGGGTGGCTCTGTCTCACCAGGAGGACAAGGACACTGGCAGCAGAAGTTATGGGAAGTACTCCTTGGTGTGAGCCTTACCAGAGTCAGCCATTAGCCCCACCAAAGAGCCTGGGGAAGCTCCAGTGTTGGGTTGCCTCAGGCCAAACAACCAACCCAGCCCCACCCATCAGCAGACAAGTAGGTTAAAGTTTTACTGAGCTCTGCCCACCAGAGCAACAGCCAGTTCTACCCACCACCAGTCCCTCCCATCAGGAAACTTGCACAAGCCTCTTAGAGGCCTCATCCACCAGAGGGCAGACAGCAGAAGCAAGAAGAATTATAACCCTGCAGCCTGTGGAACAAAAACCACATTCACAGAAAGATAGACAAGATGAAAGGGCAGAGGGCTATGTACCAGATGAAGGAACAAGATAAAACTGCAGAAAAACAACTAAATGAAGTGGAGATAGGCAATCTTTCAGAAAAAGAATTCAGAAGAATGATACTGAAGATGATACAGGACCTCAAAAAAAAAAAAGGAGGCAACGATCAAGAAGACGCAAGAAATGTTTAACAAAGACCTAGAAGAATTAAAGAACAAACAAACAGAGGTGAACAATACAATGACTGAAATGAAAACTACACTAGAAGGCACCAATAGCAGAATAAGTGAGGCAGAAGAAGGGATAAGTGACCTGGCAGACAGAATGGTGGAATTAACTGCTGCAGAACAGAATACAGAAAAAAGAAGGAAAACAAATGAAAGAATAAGAGGCCTCTGGGACAACATTAAACACAACAACATTTGCATTATAGGGGTCCCAGAAGGAGAAGACAGAGAGAAAGGGTGCGAGAAAATATTTGAACAGATTATAGTCGAAAACTTCCCTAACATGGGAAAGGAAATAGACATGCAAGTCCAGGAAGTGCAGAGAGTCCCATACAGGATAAACCCAAGGAGAAACATGCTGAGACACATAGTAATCAAATTGACAAAAATTAAAGACAAAGAAATATTATTGAAAGCAGCAAGGGATGGATAAAAAAGATGTGGCACATATATACAATGGAATATTACTCAGCCATAAAAAGAAACAAAATTGAGCTACTTGTAATGAGGTGGATAGACCTAGAGTCTGTCATACAGAGTGAAGTAAGTCAGAAAGAAAAAGACAAATACCGCATGATAACACATATATATGGAATTTAAGAAAAAAAAATGTCATGAAGAACCTAGGGGTAAGACAGGAATAAAGACACAGACCTACTGGAGAATGGACTTGAGGATATGGGGAGGGGGAAGGGTGAGCTGTGACAGGGCAAGAGAGAGGCATGGACATATATACACTAACAAACGTAGGGTAGATAGCTAGTGGGAAGCAGCCACATGGCACAGGGGTATCGGCTTGGTGCTTTGTGACCACCTGGAGGGGTGGGATAGGGAGGGTGAGAGGGAGACGCAAGAGGGAAGAGATATGGGAACATATGTATATGTATAACTGATTCACTTTGTTATAAAGCAGAAACTAACACACCATTGTAAAGCAATTATACCCCAATAAAGATGTTAAAAAAGAAAGAAAGAAAGAAAGAAGCAAGGGCAAAACGACAAATAACATACAAGGAAACTCACATAAGGTTAACAGCTGATTTCTCAGCAGATACTGTACAAGCCGAAGGGAGTGCCATGATATATTTAAAGTGAGGAAACAGAAGAATCTACAACCAAGATTACTCTACCTGGCAAGGATCTCATTCAGATTCGACGGAGAAATCAAAAGCTTTCCAGACAAGCAAAAGCTAATACAATTCAGCACCACCAAACCAGCTCTACAACAAATGCTAAAGGAACTCCTCTAAGTGGGAAACACAAGAGAAGAAAAGGATCTACAAAAACAAACCCATAACAATCAAGAAAATGGTAATACGAACATACATATTGATAATTACCTTAAATGTGAATGGATTAAATGCTTCAACCAAAAGACACAGGCTAGCAGAATGGATACAAAACAACACCCATATATATGCTGTCTAAAAGAGACCCTCTTCAGACCTAGGGACACATACAGACTGAAAGTGAGAGGATGGGAAAGTTATTCCATGCAAATGGAAATCAAAAGAAAGCTGGAGTAGCTATACTCATATCAGATAAAATAGACTTTAGAATAAAGAATGTTACAAGAGACAAGGAAGGACACTACATAATGATCAAGGGATCAATCCTAGAAGAAGATATAACAATTATAAATATATATGCCCCCAACTTAGGAGCATCTCAATACATAAGGCAACTGCTAACAGCTATAAAAGTGGAAATTGACAGTAACACAATAATAGTGAGGGACATTAACACCTAACTTACACCAATCGACAGATCATTCAAACAGAAAATTGATAAGGAAACACAAGCTTTAAATGACACAAAAGACCAGATAGATTTAATTGATATTTATAGGACATTCCATCCAAAAACAGCAGATTACACATTTTTCTCAAGTGTGCACAGAATATTCTCCAGGATAGATCACATCTTGGTTCACAAATCAAGCCTCAGTAAATTTAAGAAAATTGAAATCATATCAAGCATCTTTTCTGACCACAACGCTATGAGATTAGAAATCAGTTACAGGGGAAAAAAAGTAAAAAACACAAACACATGGAGGCTAAAAATACATTACTAAATAACCAAGAGATCACTGAAGATATCAAAGAGGAAATCGAAAAAAACCTAGCAACAAATGGCAATGGAAACACAACAATTGAAAACCTGTGGGATGCAGCAAAAGCAGTTCTAAGAGGAAAGTTTATAGCTATACAAGCCTACCTCAAAACAAGAAAAAACTCAAATAAACAATGTAACCTCATACCTAAAGGAACCAGAGAGAGAAGAACAAACAAAACCCAAAGTTAGCAGAAGGAAAGAAACATAAACATCAGAGCAGAAATAAATGAGAGACAAAGAAAACAATAGCAAAGATCAATAAAACTAAAAACTGGTTCTTTGAGAAGATAAACAAAATTGATAAACCATTAGCCAGACTCATCGACAAAAAGAGGGAGAGGGCTCAAATGAATAAAATTAGAGTTGAAAATGGAGAAGTTACAACAGACACCTCAGAAATACAAAGAATCCTAAGAGACTATTACAAGCAACTCTATGCCAATAAACTGGACAACCTGGAAGAAATGGACAAATTCTTAGAAAGTTATAGCCTTCCAAGACTGAAACATGAAGAAATAGAAAATATGAACAGACCAATCACAAGTAATGAAATTAAAACTAGTGTGTTTAAAAATCTTCCAACAAACAAAAGTCCAGGACCAGATGGCTTCACAGGTGAATTATATCAAACATTTAGAGAAGAGCTAACACCCATCCTTCTCAAACTCTTCTAAAATATTGCACAGGAAGGGACACTCCCAAACTCATTCTCTGAGGCCACCATCACTCTGATACCAAAACCAGACAAAGATACTGCAAATAAAGAAAATTACAAACCAATATCACTGATGGATATAGATACAAAAATCCTAAACAAAATACTAGCAAACAGAATCCAACAGCACATTAAAAGGACCATACACCATGACCAAGTGGGATTTATTCCAGGGATGCAAGGATTCTTCAATATACGCAAATCAATCAGTGTGATACACCATATTAACAAATTGAAGAATAAAAACCGTATGATCATCTCAATAGATGCAGAAAAAGCTTTTGACAAAATTCAATACCTAATTATGATAAAAATTCTCCAGAAAGTGGGAATAGAGGGAACCTACCTCAACATCATAAAGGCCGTATATGACAAACCCACAGCAAACATCATTCTCAATGGTGAAAAACTGAAAACATTTCCTCTAAGATCAGGAACAAGACAGGATATCCACTCTCACCATTATTATTCAACATAGTTTTGGAAGTCCTAACCACGGCAATAGAGAAGAAGAAGAAATAAAAGGAATCCAAGTTGGAAAAGAAGAAGTAAAGTAAAGCTGTTACTGTTTGCAGATGACATGAGAGAATCCTAAAATTGCCACCAGAAAACTACTCGAGCTAATTAATGAATTTGGTAAAGTTGCAGGATATAAATTAATGCACAAAAATCTCTTGCTTTCTTATATACTAATGATGAAATATCTGAAAGAGAAATTAAGGAAACACTCCCATTTACCACTGCAACAAAAAGAATAAAATACCTAGGAATAACCCTGTATGCAGAAAAGTATAAGACATTGATGAAGGAAATTAAAGATGATACCAACAGATGGAGAGATATACCAAGTTCTTGGATTGGAAGAATCAATATTGTGAAAATGACTATACTACCCAAAACAATCTACAGATGCAATGCAATCCTTATCAAATTACCAATGTTTTTTTTAGAGAACTAGCACAAAAAGTCTTAATATTTCTATGGAGACACAAAAGACCCTGAATAGGCAAAGCAGTCTTGAGGGAAAAAAGTGGAGCTGGAGGAGTCAGACTCCCTGACTTCAGACTATACCACAAAGCTACAGTCATCAAGAAAATATGGTACTGGCACAGAAACAGAAATATAGATCAATGGAACAAGATAGAAAGCCCAGAGATAAACCCATACACCTATGGTCAACTAGTCTATGCCAAAAGAGGCAAGGATATACAATGGAGAAAAGACAATCTCTTCAGTAAGTGGTGTTGAGAAAACTGGAGAGCTACATGTAAAAGAATGAAATTAGAACACTCCCTAACACTATACACAAAAATAAACTTCCAATGGATTAACAACATAAATGTAAGGCCAGACACTATAAAATTCTTGGAGGAAAACATAGGCAGAACACTCTTTGACATAAATCACAGCAAGATCTTTTTTGATACACCTCCTAGAGTAATGGAAATAAAAACAAAAATAAACAAATGGGACCTAATGAAACTTAAAAGCTTTTGCACAGCAAAGGAAACCATAAAATGAAAAGACAACCCTCAGAATGGGAGAAAACATTTGCAAATGAATCAATGGACAAAAGATTGATCTCCAAAATATATAAACAGCTCATGGTGCTCAATATTAAAAAAGCAAACAACCCAATCCAAAAATGGGCAGAAGACCTAAATAGACATTTCTCCAAAGAAGCCATACCGATGGCCAAGAAGCACATGAAAAGCTGCTCAACATCATTAATTATTAGAGAAACACAAATCAAAACTACAACGACGTATCACCTCACATCAGTCAGAATGGGCGTCATCAGAAAATCTACAAACAACAAATGCTGGGGAGGGTGTGGAGAAAAGGGAGCCCTCTTGCAACTGTTGGTGGGAATGTAAATTGATACAGCCTCTATGGAGAACAGTATGGAGGTTCCTTAAAAAAGTAAAAATAGAACTACCATATGATCCAGCAATCCCATTACTGGGCATATACCCAGAAAAACCATAATTCAAAAAGACACATGCACCCCAATGTTCATTGCAGCACTATTTACAATAGCCAGGTCATGGAAGCAACCTAAATTGCCCAACAACGAATGAATGGATAAAGCATATATACAATGGAATATCACTCAGCCATAAAAAGGAACGAAATTGGGTCATTTGTAGAGATGTGGATAGATCTAGAGACTGTCATACAGAGTGAAGTAAGTCAGATAGAGAAAAACAAATATTGTATATTAACGCATATATGTGGAATGTAGAAAAATGGTACAGATGAACCAGTTTTCAGTGTAGAAATTGAGACACAGATGTAGAGAACAAACATATGGACACTAAGGAGGGAAAGCGGCAGGGGGTGGGGGTGGGGGTGTGATGAATTAGGAGATTGGGATTGACATGTATACAGTGATGTGTATAAAATAGATGACTAATAAGAACCTGTTGTATAAAAAAAATAAATAAAAGAAAATTCAAAACTTCAAAAAAAAAAAAAGAAGCTTAATTTGAAAAACCAAAAATTTCCAATTGCTTCATAGACCAAGAAAGTGGGACTCAATTCAAGCCTTGACCTGAGCTCCCCATTCAAGTACAGGTATATGGTATCTCCCAGGTGTCTTGTCTTGTCCATGTAGCTTCTCATATACTTTCCAGCCTTAGGGACCCCACAATTTTATGGTGAAAATGCAGCCTAATATATAATAAAATATTAAACTGGTTGAGAACATTGTAAAAACCAAAAAAAAAGAATCCGCCTGCCAATACAGGGGACATGGGTTTGATCCCTGGTCTGGGAAGATCCCACATGCCGCAGAGTAACTAAGTCCTGCACCACAGCTACTGAGCCTGTGCTCTAGAGCCCGTGAGCCACAACTATTGAAGCCTGCATGCCTAGAGCCCATGCTCCACAACAAGAGAAGCCACCACAATGAGAAGCCTGCAAAGAAGTGTAGACCCCACTTGCTGCAACTAAAGAAAGCCCATGTGCAGCAACAAAGACCCTACACAGCCAAAAATAAATAAATAAATTTATAAATAAATAAATAAATAAAAATAAACTATAAGAATAAAAAGAAAATGTGGAATACTACATGTAGTGTAATATTTGTGTAGATTTTTAAAATCCTACAAAATCTCTATTGGCCTATATACAAAAACTCTATATATCAGACATGGTTATAAATATGTGTGCAAAAACATACAAAGTTAACAGGAAAGAAAAGTATCCAATCATACAAATTGTTGCTTCTGTTGAAGATAAAGAGGGGGCGAGTAGTGTGGGCGATGGTTAAAGAGGACTTGGCTTTATATATAAATTCTCATTTCTTAAAAAAAAAAAGACTGGAAACCGATATGGTTAATAGCTGTTGATTCTGGGTGGTGGGCATGAGTGTTTTATTGTTCTGTGGACTTTTATTTATTTTTCTATTTCTCAAAGTAAAAATTATAATGTTTTTAAAATGAGAGAGCTATATAACTAGAACTGATGACTAGTATTTTGCTGAATGAGAAGCAAACAAATGAAAGGTCTCTGGTATATGCAGACTTGGGCAACAGTTGTGCATCAGTAGAGGAGACATGAGCAAGCCAGGCTGGGTTCTCCTGTTGTGTCTACTCAACATTCAGATGTGTTATAAAGCTCTTTTCTGCCTCAGGATCTTTGCACATGTCAAAATTCATGCCCTCCACTGCATGTCCCACCCCTGAAGACACACACACACACCCACATCCAGCTAACTCTCACTCATCTTCCAGGTCCTGCCTTAAATGCCACTTCCTGTCTAAATGCAAACTGTTTCAAACTCTATTCAGAATCTAAGCTTACTACATTATTTGTGTATGACATTAAATCTCCATTCTCAGAATAAATACCATACCGCCTGGGGAAAAAAAGAAAAATACCACTTCCTGGAAAAGTGTCCCTGACCCCAACACCACCCACAAAGTTAGTAACTGCAATTCACTTATGTTTATTTGTTCATGTCCTTTCTCCCTCACTAGAGTCTACACTCCATGAGGGAGATTTTCCAGTTTCTTAAATCAAAACCCTTGCAGTCACACTTGGCTTCTTTCTTTCCATCACCTCCCATATTCAATTGTCAGAAATTCTGTTGACTCTACCTCAAAAGATATCCAGAATCTTCCCCCTTCTCACCATTTTTATCACTAATAAGGTATTCCAAGCCACCGGCTCTGTCCCCTGATGGCTACCTCCCTACTTCCACTCCTGACTCCTACAGACCTTCCTCCACCAAGAAGCCAGAGGAACCCTTTGGAAACAAAAGTCAGAAATGTCACTTCTCCACTTCCCAACACTCACAGAATGAGAAAAGGGTGCTTACATTGGCCCATTGTTCCAGTGGGAATTGGCCTGCTAACTCTCAGTTCTTATCCCTCACCCTGCCCTTACTCTCCTTTCTCACCAACCTCCAGCATCCACCATGCCAGCCCTGTCTTCACATTTAACCGCGTCACTTGAACTCCCTACTACCTGCAGCCACTCTCCTTATGGATACTCATAGTGCTCATCCTCATTTCATTCAGCTTTCTACCCGAGTTCTATTTTCAGACACCATCCCCACAGTCCCTTCATCCTGCTTTGTCTTCAAAGTTCTTATCACTATATTACATATTTTATAATTGGTTATTAATCGGTCAGTTATTGGTCTTTGATAATGAGTGCATCAACTCTATGGGGTCAAAAAATTTTTGCTCCCTGCTATATTCCCAGTGCCTAGAATACAACCTGGCATATAGTAGAAACTTAGAAAAGAGTTGTTAAAATACCTTTTTAAGTGAATAAGGAAAAATACCTCATCTATTTTAGTAGAACTTACACTCATGAGAAGAATGCTTGGAACAAAACAGACTCTCAATAAATATGTTTTTGAATGAATGATGCCAATGTCAATGTAGAATAAGAGTGAGAAAGAGAGCTTTTCCCTTCATTGGGATTAGCTGCCAATGATGGTGAGTTATTTTGATAGTGAAAAATATAAGAAGACTATGAGAAAGGGACAAAAGGTGTTTGGTGGCATTAGAGAACAAATATGAAATAATGAAATTATCTAGGGAGAGGAGAAGTGTGCAGAAAATTTAGGAAAGGAACTAACATTTATTGTTACAGTACTCAGAGTATTCCAGACACAGCAGTAGACTCATAAAAATGTATATTATTCTTAATTCTCATAGCTCTTTGTGAGATAGATGTGACAGGACCTATTTACAGAGAAAGAAACAGACTCAGACAAGTTAATTAAAATAAGTTTACAGATCTAACAGCTGGAGTCTATCTGACCAGTGAGCTGTTCAAAACCAGCTTTGGAAACTGTTCTCTGTGTACAAGCTTCATTTGTTTTAAAAGCATTTTTATTCCCCACAATATTTTGCACTAGATAAGCATGCACTAAATATTTGTTGAATGAATGAAAGATCTTGTCACTGAAAATATTCTAAAGGTAGATAGAGACCCAAAAGGAAAAAAGTGTAGATTTATAGTGAATTCTTTTAAAGAATTCTATTTTTTCAAAATCAAAATATACTTGGGAGGAAAATAAGAAAATAGCACTTGCCAAAAGATTAATTGAGAATGTGGTCTAATCATCTTCCAGAGCATTAAGCCAACCTAAACAGAAAGGTATTTTCAGCTTTGAAGAGTTGTTCTTATGCATGCAAAATTATAAATGGCCTAATTTTCCCTATATCTGCATAATTAACAGAATAATTATTGATCAGCACAAAGCACACAGTCTCTTGAGACATGATTTGTGTGAGCACTTAGCTTTTTGAAAGCTTAAATCACTGTAGTCAGTATTAAAAAATGAATTGATAGTAAATGTAGTATAATTAATCCACCTATTCTATTTGCACATGAACATCTTTTCATGCTAAATGACTCATTCATTTAGGAGAGAATACAAATGTATTACAATGACAGAATAAAAAATAAGTTAGAACTTTTATTTTCCCTGCAATATTCCTTGTTTTTAATTTAATCCGATTTATTATATATTGTGCAAATTTAAAATATTTCTCAACATTTATCTGCAAATTACAGGTACAAAGAACAGTCTATGCAGAGGATTCAGGTAATAGTCTGAATTCCCTACAAAGCACATGTACTAATGCTGTACTGTTTGTCCTCTTGGTTCTCCAGCAAGCTCTGCTCTGTATCACTTGACTGTCACCTGTAGGCTGCACATCCAGGCCCCTTGTCAGCAGGTTTCTTACTGGGTTTGGAAAATAGGGAGTGTTGGTGGGAGGGTGGAAGGAAGAAGGAAGCCAGGATATATCTCCCTGGCCCTCTCTGCCTGGGAGGTCTCAGGACTGTAGCAGCACTTGCCACTCCTTTGTGCCTTGAGCACACTACAGACAATCCTGCCTGGTGATTTTGGCCCCTAAGCTCTAATAACACTATCTCTTTTTGTGCTCCAGCCAAGGCATACTAGTGACTTCTTGCTGTTGCTGATCTCTTGGTTGCCTCACTATCACCTGTTATCTTCACAGCTCTTCATTTCCTGTGTAATCAAATCCAATTAAAAATCCTCTGTTCTGAATATTTAAAGCAGTTAGTGTTTCTCTGATTATCCCTAATTGATACAATATCCTTGAGATGAGGGACCTAGTTTGCTTTTTTACTTCGATATCCTAGTACCTAGGAAAGTAACAGGTACATATTAAGTAATCAATGAAAATATGCTAAATGAATGAATGGAAAATACATCCTTAACTCAATAGTTTTCAAACATTATCAAGCATCAAACTACCTAGAAGGCTTTTTATAACATAGATTGCTACTCCTTTACATCCCCCTTCCCCAAGCTTCTGATTCAGTAGGTTTAGGATGAGGCCCCAAAATTTTCATTTCTAATAAGTTCCCAGGTGATGTTGATGTTGCAAGTCCAGGGACCACACTTTGAGAACCACCGTTTTAGTTCATGAAGTACCCTGCACATAATCTAACCTGAATATACAGGCTGGAGGCAACATCTATATCAAAGAGCACTAACATTTCATATCAGTGATCTGGCATTCATTTTCAATTACTTTAACCATACTAACTTTTTAATACGGAAGCAAGGAGTTCTAATGTCTTTCTACGCTTTTACCAGGAGTGAGATTTACTAGTCAATTAAGCCCTTTTAAAATACCTTGTTTTAAAAAATTTCACAATTTGAATAGAAACACAAAAGACCCAGAATAGCCAAAGCAATCTTGAGAAAGAAAAACGGAGATGGAGGAATCAGGCTCCCTGACTTCAGACTATACTACAAAGCTACAGTAATCAAGACAGTACTCTACTGGCACAAAAATAGAAATATAGATCAATGGAACAGGAAAGAAAGCCCAGAGATAAACCCACACACATATGGTCACCTTATCTTTGATAAAGGAAGTAAGAATATGCAATGGAGAAGACAGCCTCTTCAATAAGAGGTGCTGGGAAAACTGGACAGCTACATAAAAGAATGAAATTAGAACAGTCCCTAACACCATACACAAAAATAAACACAAATTGGATTAAAGGCCTAAATGTAAGGCCAGACACTATAAAATTCTTAGAGGAAAACATAGGCAGAACACTCTATAACAAAAATCACAGCTAGATCCTTTTTGACCCACCTCCTAGAGAAATAGAAATAAAAACAAAAAAACAAATGGGACCTAATGAAACTTAAAAGCTTTTGCACAGCAAAGGAAATCATAAATAAGACAAAAGGCAACCCTCAGAATGGGAGAAAATATTTGCAAACGAAGCAACTGACAAAAGATTAATCTTCAAAATATACAAGCAGCCCATGTAGCTCAATATCAAAAAGCAAACAATCCAATCCAAAAATAGGCAGAAGACCTAAATAGACACTTCTCCAAAGAAGATATACAGATTGCCAACAAACACGTGAAAGGATGCTCAACATCACTAATCATTAGAGAAATGCAAATCAAAACTACAATGAGGTATCACCTCACACCAGTCAGAATGGCCATCATCAAAATATCTACAAACAATAAATGCTGGAGAGGGTGTGGAGAAAAGGGAACCCTCTTGCACTGTTGGTGGGAATGTAAATTGATACAGTCACTATGGAGAACAGTATGGAGGTTACTTAAAAAACTAAAAATAGAACTACCATATGACCCAGCAATCCCACTACTGGGCATATACCCTGAGAAAAACATAATTCAAAGAGAGTCATGTACCAAAATGTTCATTGCAGCTCTATTTACAATAGCCAGGACATGGAAGCAACCTAAGTGTCCATTGACAGATGAATGGATAAAGAAGATGTGGTACACATATATAAAATAGAATATTACTCAGTCATAAAAAGAAACGGAATTATTTGTAGTGAGGTAGATGGACATAGAGTCTGTCATACAAAGTGAAGTAAGTCAGAAAGAGAAAAACAAATACTGTATGCTAACACATATATATGGAATCTAAAAAAATAAGGTTCTGAAGAACCTAGGGGCAGGACAGGAATAAAGACACAGACGTAGAGAATGGACTTGAGGACACAGGGAGGGGAAGGGTAAGCTGGGATGAAGTGAGGGAGTGGCACTGATATATATATATTACCAAATGTAAAATAGATAGCTAGTGGGAAGCAGCCACATAGCACAGGGAGATCAGCTCGGTGCTTTGTGACCACCTAGAGGGGTGGGATAGGGAGGGTGGGAAGGAGACACAAGAGGGAGGAGATATGGGGATATATGTATATGTATAGCTGATTCACTTTGTTATATAGCAGAAACTAACACACCATTGTAAAGCAATTATACTCCAATAAAGATGTTAAAATAAATGCTCAATAAATTAAGAAGAATGGATGAACACAGTGAGAAGTTTAACAAAGAGGAAATATAACAAAGAATCAAACAGCTGAAGAATACAATAACTGAAATTAAAAATACACTAGAAGGAATCAATATTAGATTAGATGAAACAAAGGAAGAGATCAGTAAACCAGAAGACACAGCAGTAGGTGAATAGAAAAAAGAATTTTTAAAAATGTGATACTTCAAAAGACCTCTGAGACAACATCAACCATACTAACATTCACATTATAGGGATCTCAGAAGGACAAGAGAGAGAAAGGGGCAGACAATATATTAGAAGAAATAATAGCTTACAACTTCCCTAACTTGGAAAAAGAAATAGACATCCAGCTCCAGGAAACAGGGAGTTCCAAATAGGTAGACCTAAAGAGGTCCACACCAAGATAAATTATAATTAAAATTAAAGATAAAGAGGGAACCTTAAATGCAGCAAGAAAAAAGCAACTAGTTATATACAAAGCAACTCCTATAAGACAACAAACTCACTTTTCAGTGGAAACTTTGCAGGCTAGAAAAGAGTGGCATGGTATATTCAAAGTGGTGAAAGGATAAAATCTACAACTAAGAATAATGTACCCAGAAAGCCTATCATTCAGATTTAAAGGAGAGATAAAGATTTTACAGACAAGCAAAAGTTAAAAGAGATCAGCATCACTAAACCAGCTTTACAAGAAATGTTAAAAAGATTTCTCTAAGCAGAAAAAACTACAACTAGCAATATGAAAACTACAAAAGGAAAAATCTCACTGGTAAAGGGAAAGTTTAGTAAAGGTATAGTATATCAGCCATTTATTAAGCTAGCAGGAAGGTTAAAAGACAAAAGTAGTAAAATCATCTATGTCCACAAATAGTTAAGGATACATGAAACAAAAATATGTAAAATATGATGTCAAAAATAGTAAGTATGGTTGGGGGGAGCAAGAATGCAGGGTGGTTAGAATGTGTTCAAACTTAAGAGATCATCAATTTAAAATAATCCTATATGCATATTATTACCTCATGGTAACCACAAACCAAAAAGGTATATTAGATACACACACAAAAAGGAGAAAGGAATCCAAATATAGCACTAAAGATGGGCATCAAATCACAAAGGAAGAGAGCAAAAGAAGAAAGGAACAAAAAAAGAACTATGAAAACAATCAGAAAGCAGTGAGCAAAATGGCAATAAGTACACACCTATCGATAGTCACTTTAAATGTAAATGGACTAAATGCTCCCATCAAAAGACATAGAAAGACTTAATGTATAAAAAACCAAGACCCATATCTATGCTGCCTACACAAGAATCACTTCAGATCTAAAGACACACATAACTGAAAGTGAGAGGATGGAAAACGGTACTCTATGCAAATGGAAACAAAAAGAAAGCTGGAGTAGCAATACCTATATCAGACAAAATAGACTTTAAGACAAAGGCTAAAACAAGAGACAAAGCAGAACATTATGTAATGAAAAAGTATAAATACAATAAGGAGATATAATAATTATAACTATATATACCCAACATAGGAGCACCTAAATACATAAAGCAGATATTAACAAACACAAAGGGAGAAAATGATAGTAATACAATAGTAGCAAGGGACTTTAACACCCCACTTACATCAATGGACAGATCATCCACTTACAAAATGAATAAAGAAACACTGGCCTTAAACAACACATTATACCATATAAACTTAATAGATATATATATATAGAGAGAGAGAGAGAACATTCCATCCAAAAACAGCAGAATCTAAATTCTTTTTAAGTGCACATGAAACATTCTCCAATATAGATCACATACTAGGCAAGAAATCAAGTTTCAATAAAATTAAGAAGATTGAAATCATATCAAGGATCTTTTCTCAACACAACAGTATGAGACTAGAAGTAACCTATAAGAAAAAAACTGCAAGAAACAGAAACACATGGAGCCTAAACAACATGCTACTAAACAACCAGTGAATCACTGAAGAAAAGGGAAATTTAAAGACCTGGTGAAAAATGAAAATGGAACACACTGATCCAAAATCTATAGTTCATAACAAAACAAGCCTATCTCAGGAAACATGAAAAATTTCAAATAAACAATCTAAACTTAAACCTAAACGAACTGGTAAAAGAACAAGCAAAACCCAAAGTTAGTAGAAGGAAACAGATAATAAAGATCAGAGGAGAAGTAAATAAAATAGAGACTTTAAAAACAATAGAAAGGATCAATGAAACTGGCTATTTGAAAAGATAACCAAAATTGACAAACCTTTAGCTAGACTCATTAAGAAAAAGAGAGAAATAGCACAAATAAATTAAATCATAAATAGGCCTTTTCCACTATGTGAGGACACAGCAAGAAGATAGCTGTCTATGAACCAGGGAGAGGGCCCCCAACAAAAAAATGAATCTGCCAGTGCCAAGATCATCTTGGACTTTCCAGCCTGCAGAACTGTGAAAAATAAAGGTTTGTTTAATAATAATAATAATAATTTTAAAATCAGAAATAAAAGAAAAAGGGTTACAAGAGATATCACAGAAATATAATACATCAAGAGAGATTTTTAGAGTTACATGCTAATAAAATAGACAACCTAGAAGAAACAGATAAATTCCTAGAAATGTACAATATCCCAGGAAGAATCCGGAAGAAATAGGAAAAATATACCCAGCAATTACCAGTAATGAAATTGAATCAATAATTTAAAATTCCCAACAAACAAAAGTCCAAGAGCAGGGGATTTCATAGGTGAATTCCATGAAACATTTAGAAAAGAGTTAACACCTATATTTCTTAAAGTATTCCAAAAGTATTGAAGAGGAAAGAATGTTTTCAAAATCATTTTACAAGGCATTATCATCGTAATACAAAAACTAGACAAAGACACCACAAAAAAGAAAATTACAGACCGATGTCACTGATGAATACACATGTTAAAATTCTCAACAAAATATTAGCAAACTGAATTCTACAATACATTAAGAGGATCATGTATCACAACCAAGTGGGATTTACACCAGGGATGCAAGGATGATTCAATATCCACAAATCGGTTAACACGACATTCACAGTAATAAATAAAAGAATCAAAATCATATTATCATCTTAATAGATGCATAAAAAACATTTGACAAAAATTCAACATCCACTTGTGATAAAAAATGCTAAACAAAGTGATTATAGAGGTAACATACCTAAACACAATAAAGGCCATATATGACAAACTTATAGACAATCATACTCAATGGTGAAAAGTTGAAAGCTTTTCCTCTAAGATCAGGAAAAAGAAAAGAATACCCACCCTTGCCACTTTTCAACATAGTGTTGAAAGTCCTAGCCACAGCAATCAGACAAGAAAAGAAATAAACGGGATCCAAATTGGAAAGGAAGAAGTAAAACCGTCACTGTTTGCAAATGATATTATAACATATATAGAAAACTCTAAAGATGCCATGAAAAAATTATTAAAACTAATAAATGAATTTAGTACAGTTGTGGGATATAAGATTAATATACAGAAAATCTGCTGTGTTTCTATACACTAACAACAAACAATTAGAGAGGGAATTTAAGAGAACAATCACATTTACAAATGCATCAAATAGAATATACACCTAGGAATAAATCTGACCAGGGAGGTAAAAGACCTGTACTCAGAAAATTATAAGACATTGAGGAAAGAAATTGAAGATGACACAAATAAATGGAAAGATATACCATGCTCATGGATTGGAAGAATTAATACTGTTAAAATGAACATACTACCCAAGGCAGTCTACAGAGTCAATGCAATCCTGATCAAAATACCAATGGCAAATATCACAGAATTAAAACAAGTAATTTTAAAATTTGTATGCAAAATTTGAACAAGTAATTCTAAAATCAAAGCCACCATCTGATATGACCTCATACTTGTCAGAATGGCTATTATCAAAAAGACAACAAATAACAAGTAATGGTGAGGATGTTAAGAAAAGGGAACCTGGAGAAATGAAGCCAAATTCTGGACAGGATGACTGGTGGGAGATGAGGAGGTTGATGAGGTGGTAGATGGTTAGGAGACAAAGGATCAGCATGAACTGGAGCCTGAGGGACTCTGTGAGTGCTCAGCAAGACTCCAGCATCCATAACCTTCCTTGAATTTCAAAGGGTGGATTCAAACAGTTGCTAATCAAGGAAGGAGCCGCCAAGAAAACACCTGAGACAAGATTGAAGGGACCAGGGAAGCTCATCAATATTAGGAGACCTGAGATGGGATTAAAGGAATGCAAGCCCTGCTCACATCTGAATCTTGTCAGAGTCCCCATCTTTGAACCATTGTTATAAAACACCTCATCAAATTCTCCTGGGTCAATTGCAGTGTGGAGCAAAGTGCTCGGGCTCATGGCCTGCCTAGCTGAGGTGTTGGGTGCAGCCATTCTGCACTAGGAACTCTGGTCTGAAGAGCAGGATCTACTTCAAGTGAAACTAGAAAAATACAAAGGAAAAAAAAAAAATATATATATATATATATACAGGTGTTCCACAAGACATGGCCCTGCCCACCAGAAAGACAAGATCCAGGCCCACACATCAGAGCACAGGCACCAGTCCCCTCCACCAGGAAGCCTACACAAGCCACTGAACCAACCTCGCCCACTGGTGGCAGATATCAAAAATAACAGGAACTACAAACCTGCAGCCTGTGGAAAGCACAACACAGTAAGTTAAACAAAAGGAGAAGACAGAGAAATATGCATCAGATGAAGGAGTAAGGTGAAAACCCACCAGACCAAACAAATGAGGAGGAAATACACAGTCTACCTGAAAAAGAATTCAGAAAATCATAGTAAAGATATACAGAATCTCAGAAATAGAACGGAAAAAATACAAGAAACGTTTAACAAGGACCTAGAAGAACAAAAGAGCAAACAAACAATGATGAGCAACACAATAAATAAAGTTAAAAATATTCTAGAAGGAATTGATAACAGAATAACTGAGGCAGAACAATGGATAAGTGACCTGGAAGATAAAATAGTGGAAATAACTGCCACAGAGCAGAATAAAGAAAAAAGAATGAAAAGAATTGAGGACAATCTCAGAGACCACTGGGACAAAATTAAACACACCAGCATTCGAATTATAGGGGTCCCAGAAGAAGAAGAGAAAAAGAAAGGGTCTGAGAAAATATTTGAAGAGATTATAGCTGAAATTTTCCCTAACATGGGAACAGAAATAGTAAATCAAGTGCAGGAAGCACAGAGAGTCCCACAGAGGATAAATCCAAGGAGAAACATGCAAAGACATCTATTACTCAACAATCAAAAATTAAATACAAACAAAAAATTTACAAGCAGCAAGGGAAAAGCAACAAATAACATACAAGGGAATCCCCATAAGGTTAACAGCTGATCTTTCAGCAGAAACTCTGCAAGCCAGAAGGGAGTGGCAGGACACATTTAAAGTGATGCAAGGGGAAAGCCCACAACCAAGATAACTCTACCCAGCAAGGATCTATTTCATATTCAATGGAGAAATTAAAACCTTTACAGACAAGCAAAAGCTAAGAGAATTCAGCACCACCAAAACAGCTTTATAAAAAATGCTAAAGGAACTTCTCTAGGCAGGGAACACAAGAGAAGAAAAAGACCTACAAAAACAAACCCAAAACAATTAAGAAAATGGTAATAGGAACATACATATTGATAATTACATTAAATGTAAATGCATTAAATGCCCCAACCAAAATACACTGACTGAATGGACACAAAAACAAGACCCATATATATGCTGTATACAAGAGACCCACTTCAGACATAGGGACACATACAGACGGAAAGTGAGGGGATGGAAGAAGATATTCCATGCAAATGGAAATCAAAAGACAGCTGGAGTAGCAATACCCATATCAGAAAAAATAGACTTTAAAATAAAGACTATTACAAGAGACAAAGAAAGACACTACATAAGACACTACATAATGATCAAGGGATCAATCCTAGAAGAACAACTAACAATTGTAAATATTTATGCACCCAACATAGGAGCACCACAATATATAAGACAAATGCTAACAGCCTTAAAAGGGGAAATCAATAGTAACACAGTAATAGTAGGGGACTTTAACACCCCACTTACACCAATGGACAGATCATCCAAAATGAAATAAATAAGGAAACACAAGCTTTAAATGACACGTTACAAAAGATGGACTTAATTGATATTTAAAGAACATTCCATCCAAAAACAACAGAATACACTTTCTTCTCAAGTGCTCATGGAACATTCTCCAGGATAGATCATAGCTTAGGTCACAAATCAAGCCTTGGTAAATTTAAGAAAATTGAAATCGTATCAAGTATCTTTTTTGACCACAACACTATGAGGCTAGATATCAATTACAGGAAAAAAAGCAGTAATAAAAACACAAACACATATAGGCTAACCAATATGCTACTTAATAACCAATAGATCACTGAAGAAATCAAAGAGGAAATCAAAAAATACCTAGAAACAAATGACAATAGAAACATGATGACCCAAAACCTATGAGATGCATCAAAAGCAGTTCTAAGAGGGAAGTATATAGCAATACAATCTTACCTTAAGAAACAAGAAAAATCTCAATAAACAACATAAACTTACACCTAAAGCAATTAGAGAAAGAAGGACAAAAAAACCCCACCAAAGTTAGCAGAAGAAATCATAAAGATCAGATCAGAAATAAATGAAAAAGAAATGAAGGAAACAATAGCAAAGATCAATAAAACTAAAATCCAGTTCTTTGAGAGGATAAATAAATTGATAAACTATTAATCAGACTCATTAAGAAAAAAAGGGAGAAGACTCAAATCAACAGAATTAAAAATGAAAAAGGAGAAATAACAATTGACACTGCAGAAATACAAAGGATCATGAGAGACTACTACAAGCAGCTATATGCCAATAAGATGGACAATCTGGAAGAAATGGACAAATTCTTACAAAAGAACAACCTTCTGAGACTGTACCAGGAAGAAACAGAAAATATAAACAGACCAATCACAAGCACTGAAATTGAGACTGTGATTAAAAATCTTCCAAGAAACGAAAGACCTGGACCAGATGGCTTCACAGGTGAATTCTATCAAACATTTAGAGAAGAGCTAACACCTATCCTTCTCAAACTCTTCCAAAATCTAGCATTGAGAGAAACACTCCCAAACTCATTCTACGAGGCCACCATCACTCTGATAGCAAAACCAGACAAAGATACTGCAAAGAAAGAAAACTACAGGCCAATATCACTGATGAACATACTTGCAAACATCCTCAACAAAATACTAGCAAACAGAATCCAACAGCACATTAAAAGGATCATACACCATAATTAAGTTTATCCCGGGAATGCAAGGGTTTTTCAATATACGCAAATCAATCAGTGTGATACACCATATTAACAAAATGAAGGAGAAAAACCATATGATAACCTCAATAGATGTAGAAAAAGCTTTTGACAAAATTCAACACCCATATATGATAAAAAGCTCTCTGGAGAGTGGGCATAGAGGGAACCTACCTCAACATACTAAAGGCCTTATATGGCAAACCCACAGCCAACAATGTTCTCAGTGGTGAAAAATTGAAACCACTTCCTCTAAGATCAGGAGCAAGACAAGGTTGCCCACTCTTACCACTATTATTCAACATAGTCTTGGAAGTTTTAGCCACAGTAATCAGAGAAGAAAAAAAATAAAAGGAATCCAAATCGGAAAAGAAGAAGTAAAACTGTCACTGTTTGCAGGTGACATGATGCTGTACATAGAGAATCCTAAAGATGCTACCAGAAAACTACTAGAGCTAATCAATGAATTTAGTAAAGTAGCAGGATACAAAATTAATGCACAGAAATCTCTTCCATTTCGATACACTAATGGTGAAAAATCTGAAAGAGAAATTAAGGAAACACTCCCATTTACCATTGCAACAAAAAGAATAAAACACCTAGGAATAAACCTACCTAAGGAGACAAAAGACCTGTATGCAGAAAACTATAAGACACTGATGAAAGAAATCAAAGAAGACACAAACAGATAGGGAGATATAACATGTTCTTGAATTGGAAGAATCAACACTGTGAAAATGAATATACTACCCAAAGCAATCTACAGAATCAATGCAATCCCTATCAAAATACCAATGGCATTTTCCACAGAACTAGAAGAAAAAGTTTTATGATTTGTATGGAAACACAAAAGACCCCGAATTGCCAAAGCAATCCTGTGAAAGAAAAATGGAGCTGGTGGAATCAGGCTTCCTGACTTCAGACAATACTACAAAGCTACAGTAATCAGGACAGTATGTTTCTGGCACAAAAACAGAAATATAGATCCTTGGAACAGGATACAAAGCCCAGAGATAAACTGACACATATATGGTCACCTTATCTTTGATAAAGGAAGCAAGAATATACAATGGGGGCTTCCCTGGTGGTGCAGAGGTTAAGAATCTGCCTGCCAATGCAGGGGACACGGGTTCGAGCCCTGGTCCGGGAATATCTCACATGCCGCGGAGCAACTAAGCCCATGCGCCACAACTACTGAGCCTGCGCTCTAGAGCCTGTGAGCCACAACTACTGAGCCCATGTGCCACAACTACTGAAGCTCGCATGCCTAGAGCCCATGCTCTACAACAAGAGAAGCCACCGCAATGAGAAGCATGAGCACTGCAACGAAGGGTAGCCCCCGCTCGCAACTAGAGAAAGCCCGTGCACAGCAACGAAGACCCAACACAGCCCAAAATAAATAAATAAATTAATAATAATAATAAAAAAGAATATACAATGGAGAAAAGACAGCTTCTTCAATAAGTGGTGCTGGGAAAAGTACATGTAAAAGACATGTAGTTACATGGGACAGCTACATGTAAAAGAATGAAATTAGAACACTTCCTAACACCATACACAAAAATAAACTCAAAATGGATTAAAGACCTAAATGTAAGGCCAGACACTTTAATACTCTTAGAGGAAAACATAGGCAGAACACTCTTTGATATAAATCACAGCAAGATGCTTTTTGACTCACCTCCTAGAGAAATGGAAATAAAAACAAAAAGAAACAAATGGGACCTAATGAAACTTCAAAGTTTTTGCACAGCAAAGGAAACCATAAACAAGACGAAAAGACAGCCCTCAGAATGGGAGAAAATATTTGCAAACAAAGCAACTGACAAAGGATTAATCTCCAAAATATACAAGGAGTTCATGCAGCTCAAGAACAATAAAACAAACAACTCAATCCAAAAGTGGGCAGAAGACCTAAATAGACATTTCTCCAAAGAAGATACACAGATTGCCAACAAACACATGAAGCATCACTAATCATTAGAGAAATGTATATCAAAACCACAATGAGGTATTATCTCACACCAGTCAGAAGGCCATCATCAAAAAATATACAAACAATAAATGCTGGAGAGGGTGTAGAGAAAAGGGAACCCTCTTGCACTGTTGGTGGGAATGTAAATTGATACAACCACTATGGAGAACAGTATGGAGGTTCCTTAAAAAACTACAAATAGAACTACCATATGACCCAGCAATACCTCTGCTGGGCATATACCCTGAGGAAACCATAACTCTAAAAGTGACATGTACCACAATGTTCATTGCAGCTCTATTTACAATAGCCAGGACATGGAAGCAACCTAAGTGTCCATCAACAGGTGAATGGATAAAGAAGATGTGGCACATATATTCAATGGAATATTACTCAGTCATAAAAAGAAAAGAAATTGAGTTACTTGTAGTGAGGTGGATGGGCCTAGAGTCTATCATACAGAGTGAAGTAAGTCAGAAAGAGAAAAACAAATACCATATGCTAACACATATATATGGAATCTAAGAAAAAGAAATGGTTGTGATGAACCTAGGGGCAGGACAGGAATAAAGATGCAGACTTACAGAATGGACTTGAGTATACGGATGGGGAGGGGGAAGCGTAAGCTGGGACGAAGTGAGAGAGTGCCACGGACATGTATACACTACCAAATGTAAAATAGACAGCTAGTGGGAAACAGCCACATAGCACAGGGAGATCAGCTCAGTGCTTTGTGACCACCTAGAGGGGTGGGATGGGGAGGGTGGGAGGGAGCCTCAAGAGGGAGGGGATATGGGGATATATGTATACATATAGCTGATTCACTTTGTTATACAGCAGAAACTAACACAACATTGTAAAGTAATTATACTCCAATAAGATGTTAGGAAAAAAAAATCTTCCTGGATTAGGACACAGTTTTTCGAGGCTGAAGTCCGGTGTGTCCCCCTTTACCTGGGAAAGTAATAAAGCTATCCTTTTCTACTTCACCCAAAAAATAATAAATAAAAAAAGAAAGAAAGAAAGAAAAAGGAACCCTCATGTGCTGTTGGTGGGAACGTGAATTGGTACAGTCACCATGGAAAACATTAAGATTTTTTTCTTAAAAAATTAAAGATAGAATTACTATAAGGTCAAGCAATTCTACTTCAGGTTATTTTTCCAAAGAAAATGAAAACACTAATTCGAAAAGTTATATCCACCCCAATGTTCATTGCAGCATTGTTTACAATAGCCAAGATACAGAAGCAACCTAAGTTCCCATCAATAGATGAATGGATAAAGAAGTGGTTTATATATATACAGTGAAAATTTACTCACCCATAAAAAGGAAGGAATCTTATCATTTGCAACAACATGGTTGGACCTCGATGGTATTATGGTAAGTGAAATAAGTTAGATGGAGAAAGACAAATACCGTATGATTTCACTCAACTGTGCAATCTAAAAAAAACAAAACAAAACAACAAAATAACAAAAGAAACAGACTCACAGATACAGAGAACAAATTGTGGTTGCCAGGGGGAGGTGAGAATGGGTGAAATAAGTGAGTGAGATTAAGAGGGACAAACTTCCAGTTATAAAATAAATAATTCACAGGGAGATAATATACATTATAGGGAATATTGTCAATATTGTAGTGACTTTGTATGGTGACAGAAGGTAACCAGCATTATTGTGGTAATTATTGTGTAATTTATAAAAATATGAAATTACTATATTGTACAACTGAATCTAATGTAATACTGGAAGTCAGTTATATTTCAATTAAAAAGACATACAGCTATCTGAGGGGGGACCTTGAAGATGGCGGAAGAGTAAGACGTGGAGATCACCTTCCTCTCCACAGATATACCAGAAATACATCTACACGTGGAACAACGCCTACAGAACACCTACTGAAGGCTGGCAGAAGACCTCAGACCTCCCAAAAGGCAAGAAACTCCCCCACGTACCTGGGTAGGGCAAAAGAAAAAAGAATAAATAGAGACAAAAGAATAGGGACAGGACCTGCACCAGTGGGAGGGAGCTGTGAAGGAGGAAAGGTTTCTACACACTAGGAAGCCCCTTCGTGGGTGGAGACTGCGGGAGGCGGAGGGGGGAGCTTCGAAGCCGCGGAGGAGAGCACAGCAACAGGAATGCGGAAGGCAAAGCGGGGAGATTCCCGCACAGAGGATCGGTGCTGACCGGCATTCACCAGCCCGAGAGGCTTGTCTGCTCACCCGCCGGGGCGGGCGGGGCTGCGAGTTGAGGCTTGGGTTTCGGTTGGAGCACAGGGAGAGGACTGGGGTGGGCAGCTTGAACATAGCCTGAAGGGGTTAGTGCACCACGGCTAGCCGGGAGGGAGTCCGGGGAAAAGTCTGCACCTGCCGAAGAGGCAAGAGACTTTTTCTTCCCTCTTTGTTTCCTGGTGCGCGAGGAGAGGGGTTTAAGAGCGCTGCTTAAAGGAGCTCCAGAGACGGGCGCGGGCCGCGGCTAAAAGCGTGGACCCCAGAGACGGGCACGAGCCACGGCTAAAAGCACGGACCCCAGGGACGGGCGGGAGATGCTAAAGCTGCTGCTGCCGCCACCAAGGGGCCTGTGTGCGAGCACAGGTTACTATCCACACCCCTCTTCCGGGGAGCCTGTGCAGCCCGCCACTGCCAGGTTCCCAGGATCCAGCGACAAATTCCCCGGGAGAACGCACGGAAGGCCTCAGGCTGGTGCAACGTCACACCGGCCTCTGCCACCGCAGGCCCGCCCCGCACGCAGTGCCCCTCCCTCCCCCCGGCCTGAGTGAGCCAGAGCCCCCGAATCAGCGGCTCCTTTAACCCCGTCCTGTCTGAGCAAAAAACAGACGCCCTCCAGCGACCTACACGCAGAGGCAGGGCCAAATCCAAAGCTGAGCCCCTGTGAGCTGTGAGAACAAAGAAGAGAAAGGGAAATCTCTCCCAGCAGCCTCAGGAGCAGCGGATTAAAGCTCCACAATCTACTTGATGTACCCTGCATCTGTGGAATACATGAATAGACAATGAATCATCCCAAATTGAGGAGGTAGGCTTCAAGAGCAAGATCTATGATTTTTTTCCCCTTTTCCTCTTTTTGTGAATGTGTATGTGTATGCTTCTGTGTGAGATCTTGTCTGTATAGCTTTGCTTCCACCATTTGTCCTAGGGTTCTATTCGTCCATGGTTTTTTTTTTTATTTTTTTCTTAATAATTAATTTTAATAAATTTATTATAATTTACCTTCTTTCTTTCTTTCTTTCTTCCTTTCTTTCTTTCTTTCCTTCCCTCCTTTAGGCAATGAATCATCCCAAATTGAGGAGGTGGTCTCTGAGAGCAAGATTTATGATTTTTTCCCCTTTACCACTTTTAGTGAGGGTGTATGTGTACGCTTCTGTGTAAGATTTTGTCTGTATAGCTTTGCTTCCAACATTTGTCCTAAGGTTCTATCCGTCCCTTTTTTTTTCTAAATAATTATTTTTTAATTCAATAACTTTATTATACTTTATTTTATTTTACTGTATCTTCTTTCTTTCTGTCTTTTTTCTTCCTTCCCTCCTTCCTTCCTTCCTCCCTCCCTCCTTTCTTTCCTTCTTGCCTTCTTTGCTTCTTTCTTTCTTTCTTTCTTTCTTTCTCTCTTTCTTTCTTTCTTTCTTCCTTCCTTCCTTCCTTCCTTCCTTCCCTCCTTTCCTTCTTTCTTTCTTTCTTTCTTCCTTTCTTTCTTTCTTTCTTTCTTTCTTTCTTTCTTTCTTTCTTTCTTTCTTTCTTTCTTTCTCCATACTTCTACTAATTCTCTCTACTTTTTCTCCCCATTATTCTGAGCCGTGTGGATGAAAGACTCTTGGTGCTCCAGCCAGGAGCCAGGGCTCTGCCTCTGAGGTGGGAGAGCCAACTACAGGACACTGGTCAACAAGAGACCTCCCAGCTCCACATAATATCAAATGGCGAAAATCTCCCAGAGACCTCCATCTTAATACCAGCATCCAGCTTCACTCAATGACCAGCAAGCTACAGTACTGGACAACCTATGCCAAACAACTAGCAAAACAGGAACACAACCCCACCCATTAGCAGAGAGGCTGCCTAAAATCATAAGTCCACAGACACCCCAAAACACACCACCAGATGTGAACCTGCCCACTAGACAGACAAGATCCAGCCTCATCCACCACAACACAGGCACTAGTACCCTCCACCAGGAAGCCTACACAACCCACTGAACAAACCTTAGCCACTGGAGACAGACATCAAAAACAGCAGGAACTACGAACCTGCAGCCTGCAAAAAGGAGACCCCAAACACAGTAAGATAAGCAAAATGAGAAGACAGAAAAACACACAGCAGATAAAGGAGCAAGATAAAAATGCACCAGACCTAACAAATGAAGAGGAAATAGGCAGTCTACCTGCAAAATAATTCAGAATAATGATAGTAAGGATGATCCGAAATCTTGGAAATAGAATGGACAAAATGCAAGAAACAGTTAAAAAGGACCTAGAAGAAATAAAGATGAAACAAGCAACGATGAACAACACAAAAAATGAAATTAAAAGTACTCTAGATGGGATCAATAGCAGAATAACTGAGGCAAAAGAACGGATAAGTGACTTGGAAGATAAAATAGTGGAAATAACTACTGCAGAGCAGAATAAAGAAAAAGAATGAAAAGAACTGAGGACAGTCTCAGAGACCTCTGGGACAACAATAAACGCACCAACATTCGAATTATAGGGGTTCCAGGAGAAGAAGAGAAAAAGAAAGGGACTGAGAAAATATTTGAAGAGATTATAGTTGAAAACTTCCCTACTATGGGAAAGGAAACAGTTAATCAAGTCCAGGAAGCACAGAGAGTCCCATACAGGATAAATCCAAGGAGAAATATGCCAAGACACATATTAATCATATTAATCAAACTGTCAAGAATTTAAAAAGAAAGCATATTAAAAGCAACAAGGGAAAAACAACAAATAACACACAAGGGAATCCCCATAAGGTTAAGAGCTGATCTCTCAGCAGAAACCCTGCAAGCCAGAAGGGAGTGGCAGGACATACTGAAAGTGATGAAGGAGAAAAACCTATAACCAAGACTACTCTACCCAGCAAGGATCTCATTCAGATTTGATGGAGAAATTAAAACCTTTACAGACAAGCAAAAGCTGAGAGAGTTCAGCACCACCAAACCAGCTTTACAACAAATGCTAAAGGAACTTCTCTAGACAAGAAACACAAGAGAAGGAAAAGACCTATAATAACGAACCCAAAACAATTTAGAAAATGGGAATAGGAACATACATATCAATAATTACCTTAAATGTAAATGGATTAAATGCTCCCACCAAAAGACACAGATTGGCTGAATGGATACAAAAACAAGACCCTTATATATGCTGTCTACAAGAGACCCACTTCAGACCTAGAGACACATACAGACTGAAAGTAAGGGGATGGAAAAAGATATTCCATGCAAATGGAAACCAAAAGAAAGCTGGAGTAGCAATTCTCATATCACACAAAATAGACTTTAAAATAAAGACTATTACAAGAGACAAAGAAGGACACTACATAATGATCAAGGGATCTATCCAAGAAGAAGATATAACAATTGTAAATATTTATGCACCCAACATAAGAGCACCTCAATACATAAGGCAAATACTAACAGCCATAAAAGGGGAAATCGACAGTAACACATTCATAGTAGGGGACTTTAACCCCCCACTTTCACCCATGGACAGGTCTTCCAAAATGAAAATAAATAAGGAAACACAAGCTTTAAATGATACATTAAACAAGATGGACTTAATTGATATTTATAGGACATTCCATCCAAAAACAACAAAATACACATTTTCCTCAAGTGCTCATGGAACATTCTCCAGGATAGATCATATCTTGGGTCACAAAGCAAGCCTTGGTAAATTTAAGAAAACTGAAATTGTATCAAGTATCTTTTCCGACCACAACACCATGAGACTAGATATCAATTACAGGAAAAGATCTGTAAAAAATACAAACACATGGAGGCTAAACAATACACTACTTAATAATGAAGTGATCACTGAAGAAATCAAAGAGGAAATCAAAAAATACCTAGAAACAAATGACAATGGAGACACAACGACCCAAAACCTATGGGATGCAGCAAAAGCAGTTCTAAGGGGGAAGTTTATAGCAATACAAGCCCACCTTAAGAAGCAGGAAACATCTCGAATAAACAACCTAACCTTGCACGTCAAGCAATTAGAGAGAGAAGAACATAAAAACCCCAAAGCTAGCAGAAGGAAAGAAATCATAAAAATCAAATCAGAAATAAATGAAAAAGAAATGAAAGAAACAATAGCAAAGATCAATAAAACTAAAAGCTGGTTCTTTGAGAAGATAAACAAAATAGATAAACCACTAGCCAGACTCATCAAGAAAAAAAGGGAGAAACTCAAATCAATAGAATTAGAAATGAAAAAGGAGAAGTAACAACTGACACTGCAGAAATAAAAAAGATCGTGAGAGATTACTACAAGCAACTCTATGCCAATAGAATGGACAATCTGGAAGAAATGGACAAATTCTTAGAAATGCACAACATTCCGAGACTGAACCAGGAAGAAATAGAAAATATGAACAGACCAATCACAAGCACTGAAATTGAAACTGTGATTAAAAATCTTCCAACAAACAAAAGCCCAGGACCAGATGGCTTCACAGGCGAATTCTATCAAACATTTAGAGAAGAGCAAACACCTATCCTTCTCTAACTCTTCCACAATATAACAGAGGGAGGAACACTACCAAATTCCTTCTACGAGGCCACCATCACCTTGATACCAAAACCAGACATGGGTGTCACAAAGAAAGAAAACTACAGGCCAATATCACTGATGAACATAGATGCAAAAATCCTCAACAAAATACTAGCAAACAGAATGCAACAGCACATTAAAAGGATCATACACCATGATCAAGTGGGGTTTATTCCAGGAATGCAAGGATTGTTCAATATATGCAAATCTATCAATGTGATAAACCATATTAACAAATTGAAGGAGAAAAACGATATGATCATCTCAATAGATGCAGAGAAAGCTTTTGACAAAATTCAACACCCATTTATGATAAAAACCCTGCAGAAAGTAGGCATAGAGGGAACTTTCCTCAACATAATAAAGGCCATATATGACAAGCCCACAGCCAACATCATCCTCAATGGTGAAAAACTGAAAGCATTTCCACTAAGATCAGGAACAAGACAAGGTTGCCCACTCTTACCACTATTATTCAACATAGTTTTGGAAGTTTTAGCCACAGCAATCAGAGAAGAAAAGGAAATAAAAGGAATCCAAATCAGAAAAGAAGAAGTAAAGCTGTCACTGTTTGCAGATGACATGATACTATACATAGAGAATCCTAAAGATGCTACCAGAAAACTACTAGAGCTAATCAATGAATTTGGTAAAGTAGCAGGATACAAAATTAATGCACAGAAATCTCTGGCATTCCTATACACTAATGATGAAAAATCTGAAAGTGAAATCAAGAAAACACTCCCATTTACCATTGCAACAAAAAGAATGAAATATCTAGGAATACACCTACCTAAGGAGACAAAATTCTTGTATGCAGAAAATTATAAGACACTGATGAAAGAAATTAAAGCTGATACAAATAGATGGAGAGATATACCATGTTCTTGGATTGGAAGAATCAACATTGTGAAAATGACTCTACTACCCAAAGCAATCTATACATTCAATGCAATCCCTGTCAAACTACCACTGACATTTTTCACAGAACTAGAACAAAAAATTTCACAATTTGTATGGAAACACAAAAGACCCCAAAGAGCCAAAGCAATCTTGAGAATAAAAAACGGAACTGGAGGAATCAGGCTCCCTGACTTCAGGCTATACTACAAAGCTACAGTAATCAAGACAGTATGGTAGTGGCACAAAAACAGAAAGATAGATCAATGGAACAGGATAGAAAGCCCAGAGATAAACCCACGCACATATGGACACCTTATCTTTGATAGAGGTGGCAGGAATGTACAGTGGAGAAAGGACAGCCTCTTCAATAAGTGGTGCTGGGAAAACTGGACAGATACATATAAAAGTACGAGTTTAGATCATTCCTTAACACCATACACAAAAATAAGCTCAAAATGGATTAAAGACGTAAATGTAAGGCCAGAAACTATCAAACTCAGAGGAAAACATAGGCAGAACACTCTATGACATAAATCACAGCAAGATCCTTTCTGACCCACCTCCTAGAGAAATGGAAATAAAAACAAAAATAAACAAATGGGACCTAATGAAACTTCAAAGCTTTTGCACAGCAAAGGAAACCATAAACAAGACGAAAAGACAACCCTCAGAATGGGAGAAAATATTTGCAAATGAAGCAACTGACAACGGATTAATCTCCAAAATTTACAAGCAGCTCATGCAGCTCAATAACAAAAAAACAAACAACCCAATACAAAAATGGGCAGAAGAGCTAAATAGACATTTCTCCAAAGAAGATATACAGACTGCCAACAAACACATGAAAGAATGCTCAACATCATTAATCATTAGAGAAATACAAATCAAAACTACAATGAGATATAATCTCACACCAGTCAGAATGGCCATCATCAAAAAATCTAGAAACAATAAATGCTGGAGAGGGTGTGGAGAAAAGGGAACCCTCTTGCACTGCTAGTGGGAATGTGAATTGGTTCAGCCACTATGGAGAACAGTATGGAGGTTCCTTAAAAAACTACGAATAGAACTACCATATGACCCAACAATCCTACTACTGGGCATATACCCTGAGAAAACCAAAATTCAAAAAGAGTCATGTACCAAAATGTTCATTGCAGCTCTATTTACAATAGCCCGGAGATGGAAACAACCTAAGTGCCCATCATCAGATGAATGGATAAAGAAGATGTGGCACATATATACAATGGAATATTACTCAGCCATAGAAAGAAACGAAATTGAGCTATCTGTAATGAGGTGGATAGACCTAGAGTCTGTAATACAGAGTGAAGTATGTCAGAAAGAAAAAGACAAATACCGTACGCTAACACATATATATGGAATTTAAGAAAAAAGAAAATGTCATGAAGAACCTAGGAGTAAGACAGGAATAAAGACACAGACCTACTGGAGAACGGACTTGAGGATATGGGGAGGGGGAAGGGTGAGATGTGACAGGGCGAGAGAGAGTCATGGACATATATGCACTAACAAACGTAAGGTAGATAGCTAGTGGGAAGCAGCCGCATGGCACAGGGATAACGGCTCGGTGCTTTGTGACCGCCTGGAGGGGTGGGAGTGAGGGAGACGCAAGAGGGAAGAGATATGGGAACATATGTATATGTATAACTGATTCACTTTGTTATAAAACAGAAACTAACACACCATTGTAAAGCAATTATACCCCAATAAAGATGTTAAAAATAAAATAAAATAAAAAAGACATACAAATAAAACTCCAAGAAAAAAAGTGTGGGGGAAAATGGAATAAGATTGGCAAAAAAGGGCTTCCCTGGTGGCGCAGTGGTTGAGAGTCTGCCTGCCGATGCAGGGGACACGGGTTCGTGCCCCGGTCCGGGAAGATCCCACATGCCGTGGAGCGGCTGGGCCCGTGAGCCATGGCCGCTGAGCCTGCTCGTCCGGAGCCTGTGCTCCGTAACGGGAGAGGCCACAGCAGTGAGAGGCCTGCATACTGCAAAAAAAAAAAAAAAAAAAAAAAAAATTGGCAAAAAAAGAAATTCAACGTTCTCATTTAAAGCAAATATTACCAAAGACTGTCCATCACACATTGGTATAAGTTAATTTGATTACTCAAAGTTCTTTGCCATAAGATTTGAGACAAATGTCAAATTAAAAATGATGGAGCACATTGTATATCAAATGGGATCCACCAGTTTTTGTGAATCCCTGTGATTCCCAGTATTGACATATATTATGCTGTCAGGATAACTGTAAACTCTATGATGGCATTGTCAACATCTATGTTGCTCTGTTGTATATCCCCTAACACCCAATGAATAGAAAATAAGTGAATGAATTAATTACTTAATCATTAGAAACTAGTTCGGTTTTTGTCATAGCTCATTTTTGAGGGAAATTTTTTTCTCATCAATTCTCATAGCTCGCATATTTTCCTCTGCCCACAATACTCCCACTTATTTTCAGGAAACTCTTGATCGCTAGCAAGAAAGAAATACATTGACAAGGCTTTAACAGGCACTGTGATGACAGAAAGCTATTAGACTGGGCTGTGTCTCCAAGGCCTTGTAAAAGAGCACAATTGTGTCATTCCTAGACTTGATTAAGATAAAATCTAAGAGTCATCTTTAATCTCTCTTCCACAACCTCCATAATCCATTAGAAAATCCTATGAGTTCTATCTTTAAAATTTACATTATTTATGGTATTTCTCACTACCAACATTGTGCCTACCCTAGCTTAAGGCACCACCTTCTTTGATTCAGACTACAGTGACACTATCCCTGCTTGCACTTTTTTCCCTTGCAGTTTTTTCTCCACATAGTAGCCAAGGTGACCTGAAAATTAAAAAATAAAAAATCAGATCATATCACCTAGAACCCCCCCCAATGGCTTACTAATATTTTTAAAACAAAATCCATATCCTTACTCTAAATGGTCATTCACTTACCTCCTCACAGACCCCTCCTCTCCTTTACCTGGTTTCAAGTTCTAGAACACAACAAGAGCATTCCCACCTCAGTCCCTTTGCCCTGGTCATTTTCTCAACCTGTAATCATTTTTATCAACTATTTTTTTTTTTGCTTCTATTTTTTCACATCATTCAGGTCTCTGCTCAAAGTTTGCCTATACAAAAGGTTTTCTCCAGCACTCTTCCTAAAATAATGTTCCCCTCCCTCCTCCAAGTCACTTTGTCTTTTTCATATAGATAGACTCTATCTAAAATTACATATTTATTTATTGGTGTACTGGTTTATGACTTGTGTCCAAGTAGAATGCAACTCCATGAGAACACAGCCTTTGTCACACATTTTTTCTAGTTTTACTGAAATATAATTGAAATATAATTATATATTTATACAGCACTGTATAAATCTAAGGTGTACAGTATAATGATTTGCTTTACATACATTGGGAAATGATTACCACAATAAATTTAGTTAACATACACCATCTCATATAGATATTATATATATATATATATACACCAGAAAAGGAAAATAATGTTTTTTTTCCTTGTGATGAGCATTCTTAGGATCTACTCTCTTAACGACTTTCAAATATACCACAATACAGTTAACTATAGTCATCTTGTTGCACATTACATCCCTAGTACTTATTTCTCTTAAAACTGGAAGTTTGTACCTTTTGACCGCCTTCCTCCAATTCCCCCCTTCTCCCACCCCATGCCTCTGGTAACCACAAATCTGAGTTACCTTTGCCTCTCTTGTTCACTGTTGTGTCCCAGTGCCCTGAATAGCACCTACCAAAGGGCAAGTTCCCTATAAGCATCTGTTGAATAAATAAAATATCAAACACAAACTGGGCCTTAATGCAACTTGAAAGTAGAAGAAATTCGCCTTGCCAGCTGACCTTTTTCAGCCCTAAATTCCTGTTAGTGGATTCCTACTCACCCCGACATATACACACATGATCAAACTAGCATGCTGCTGTTTTCCTTACATTTCCACAGTGAAAGAATGTAGTTTTATCATGTGTTCACAGTGTGATATAAATGACTGGAAATAACTTTAAGAATTATGGCTTTCCAGCTTACTCATACTTTATCAATGATCTTAAACTAAGAAGAGTAAACACTTAAAATTTAGTATTTAATCAATATAGCATTATTTGTCATTGCAAAATATTGAAAACAATTTAAATGCCCATATATAGTAGATTGGCTGGATAAACTATTGCTTATACACACTATGAAGTATGATGCAACTATTAAAATAGGAGAGAGTGAGAAAGACCTGCATGAACTGACTAGGAGTGATTTCTAGGATATATTGTTTAAAAATGTGCTAAAGAGGGCTTCCCTGGTGGCGCAGTGGTTGAGAGTCCGCCTGCCGATGCAGGGCACACGGGTTCGTGCCCCGGCCCGGGAAGATCCCACGTGCCGCGGAGCAGCTGGGCCCGTGAGCCATGGCCACTGAGCCTGCGCGTCCGGATCCTGTACTCCGCAACGGGAGAGGCCACGGCAGTGAGAGGCCCGCGTACCGCAAAAAAAAAAAAAAAAAAAAAAATGTGCAAAAGAGTATATAAAGAATATGCTACCTTTTGTTTAAGGAAGAAAAGAGAATTTTTTAAAAAAACTGTAACTGTTTATTTTTGCAAACAAACAAATAAATCTGAAACTGACTTTTTACAAGGAGTAGTTGGGAACGGTGTGAAAGAGATAGCAAAGGGTACTCTGAGTATCTGTTCTGTATAGGTTTGACTTTTGGAACCATTTTAATGTTTTACATATTAAAAATTTTTAATTAAATCAACAAGGAAGGGGGGAAGGGGACAATGTCCAACTATGCACAAACAGAACAAAGGAACCTAACTACATTCCAAAGAAATAACGTAACTACTTTGAAGAAGAAGAAGAAGAAAAAAAAAAAACGAAACCCAAAAAGACAGAAGAGTACAAGATTAGTCTAAAAAATCTTGTTATACCGAAATGTGAGGAAGTGCTCCAAAGAAAGATGGGGCGTGTCAAAGGGACATGAGAGTCAATTTTAAGGGGCTCCCACCAACGTAATCTAGGACAATTTTAGATCAAAATAAATAATGACAATAATAGATTGTAACCTATCAAATAAAGTGAGAATCCATTAGTTCATACTGATCATGAATAAAGGGGAAGGGAAGGGAAAGGTCTTCCTTACAATAGAATGCCAAATAATAAATGAAGAAGGAATAAGAGAATTTTAAAAATCATCATTTTGAAACTGTCATAATTTATTCAGGCAAGAATCATCAATGTGTTGTAAAACAATTAGATGAAAGTTTGAAGAGGAGCAAGATATTTATATTGTTTTAAAGTATCTCTCTGTAGATTACTTATTAGTCACAAAGCGAAAAATGATAACTTCAGAGTAGAGAAACCTGGCAGACAACACCTTAACCAAAAGATCAAAGCATCATCAGTAATGGGACAAAATGCCCTTCTATGCCTTCTGATATGATGTACTGAGAAGGTCATAATATCATATACGAGGTATTTCTCCAAAACTACATAATCTGAATCTCATAATGAGTACATATAAGTCAAATCCAACCTAAAATACATTCCATATTGATGACTGGCCTATTCTCTTACAAAAGATCACAGAAGACAAGGAAAGCTGAGAAGCTGTGTCAGGACGGTTTAGGGTGTCCAGTTTTAAGGAGAAAAAGATGCAACTAAATGTCATTCAGGTTGCTGTGTTAGATGCTGGACTGGAGAAAAGAAAGTATTAAGAGAACATCTGGGGAACAGTTGGCAAAATTTAAATATGGAGTGCATGCAACGGGCACGGGTTTGATCCCTGATCGGGGAACTAAGATCCCACATGTCATGTAGCAAGGCCAAAAAAAGAGAAAATTGTGAACATGTGTTAAAAAAAGTATGGAGTGCAATTTAAATAATACTATTTTATCAATGTTAAATTTCCTGAGGCTGACCACAATTCTGTGGTTATATAACAGAATATCCCTTCACCTCACAGCTGTTAGATTGACCATCATCAAAAAGACAAGAGATAACAAATGCTGGCCAGGATGTGGAGGAAAGGAAACACTTGTGCACTGTTGGTGGATTGTAAATTGGTGCAGCTACGATGGAAAACAGTATAGAGGATCCTCAAAAAAATTAAAAATAGAACTACCACATGATCCAGCAACTCAACTTCTGGGAATACATCCAAAGGAAAAACACTAACTCAAAAAGATATCTGCACCCCCATGTTCATAGCAGCATTATTTACACTACCCAAGACATGGAAACAGACCTCAGTGTCCATTGATGGATGACTGGATAAAGAAGACATGATATATAATGGAATATTATTTGGTCATATAAAACAAGGAAATCTTGCCATCTGCGACAACGTGCATGGACGTTGAAGTCATTATACCAAGTGAAATAAGTCAGACAGAGAAAGATAAATACTGTTTTATCTCACTTATATGTGGAATCTTAAAAAAGAAAAAACTCATGGAAAATGAGATCAGATTTGTGTTTACCAGAGGCAGAGAGTATGAGGAAGAGGAATTGGAGGAAGAGGAATTGGAGGAAGGTGGTCAAGAGGTACAAACTTCCAGGTATAAAATGAGTAAGCGCAAGGGACGTAACGTACATGATAGCTATAGTTATCAGTGCTATATGATATATGTGAAAGTTGTTAAGACCATAAATTCTAAGAGTTCTCATCACAAGAAGAAATTTTTTTTCCTTTTTTCTTTTCTTCTTTCTTTTTATTGTATCTATATGAGAAGATGGATGTTAGTTGAATATGGTGTGGTAATTATTTCACAATATATGTAAATCAAACCATAATGCTGTATACCTTAAATTTATACAGTGATGCATATCAATTATTTTTCAATAAAACTGGAAAAAATATTTTAAAAGATAGAAACTGTTTTCTGAGGACCTTCTAGTTAAAGCATTTAGGGTCATGAAGTAAGCAAGTACCTCAAATGGTCCTGGTTAAAAAAAAAATTAGATAGATGGTGGATAGATAGATCAAATGTGGCAAAATGTCAATAACTGCTGAATCTGAGTGAAGTGTATGCAAAAGTCTTTTTTAAATACTATTCCTGCAACTCTTATATGAGATGAAATTTATTTCAAATAAAGTTAATTATTTCAAAATAGATACTTTTTAAAAATCAGCATTTCAAATGTTATATGGTGAGGAAGAACTCTGATGCATTTGATGGCTATTGGAAGAGTGTAATATATATTGATAGAGTGCTGATTAACTTTTTTATGCATTCATTCCATATTTTATTGCAGGGAGACAGACAATAAACTAAAAATAAATAAATAAATATAAAAATGACAAAAATTACCAGTTTAATGGAGAAAAATAATGAAGGGATGAGAGAAAGTTGAGGGTGGTTATATTTTAAACAGGGTAGGCAGAGTAGACCTCACTCCTAAGGTCTTTTATAAAGATCTGAAGAAGTTGAGGAAGTAGGAGAGGTACTTGTGCCAGAGGAGAACATTACAGGAAGAGAAAAATCAGTGAAATTCTGGTAAATGTTTAACAGTGTCTCCGTGGAATGAAGTGATCTGATTTTTAAAGATTGCCAATTTCCTTGGTGTAAATACTCCCACTTTGGCTGATTTCCAGCTACCACTGGTTTAGCAACTGCCTAGCACAGTTCCCGACAATTTGACAAGTGACTCACAAGCCAATAGCAGCTTACCCCAAAACACCATTGAGAAAGTAAATAGCAGGTGTAGAAGCCTTGGGGCAGGAGATCGTGCTATATGCATCCTTGTTTGAAGCCAATGCAAGTGGAGCAGGAGTGAGCCAAGGGCAGCATTAGGGGTAGGTTTAGAAAAGAAACAAGAGACTTGATTGTGTAGAGCTCTTTAGGCCTGGTGAGGACTTTCATTCAAAGCGAGCTGAGGATTTTGATCAGGGAAGTGACATGGCTGACATTTACTTTGACAAGATCACTGGGGCTGCTATCAAAGAAACAGACAGTAGGCAAGGGGGAGTGGAAACAGAGAAACAGAACTCTATTAAATTAACAGAGGAGAAAGATGCTAGTGCCTAGGACCAGGGTCCTAACAGTGGAAGTAGCAAGGAGTCAGGAAAATTAGGATGTATTTTGAAGTTAGAGCTCACAGAATCTGTTGGTGGACTGGATGGGGGCTATGAGGGAAAGAGAGGGGTCAAAGATGACTGCTAGGTTTTTTAACTGATTTGCCAAAAGGATGGAGTTGGCATTTATAGAGAAAAGAAAGACTGTGAGAGGTACAAGTTTGAGGGAGTTCAATTTTACACACCTTAAATTTGAGATCCAAATGAAGTCCAGGAAACAACATCAGAATAGATACAGAGTAGCAGTAGGTTAGGAGTCAGCACAAATCCAGAGGCGGTTCTCACTGGTTCTGAGCCCATCAAACCCACTGACAGCATTGACTTCTCTATTCCCTTTCTTCCTATTCTATGGAGTTCTGCAAATTCCCGTAGGTAGTTTATAAACGGAAACTAATGCAACCAACTTGTTCTAAACACACATACAAAAATAGAAGGTCTAAAATGGATGTGCCCCCTTGTACAAACTAATTTTCTGAGGAAATCAGAAAGAAAATATTTGAGCTATTACATTTTTTGCCATCCAAAACTGAGTAGTATGGAGGGTATAGATGTCAGCTAAAAATCAACTACCACCACAACTAGAAAATTATTTTTCTTTCACTGGCACTCTAAACATTGTTTTGAAAATTTTTGGTTGTAAATAGCATTGTGTTTTCATTCTTTTTTTGAAAATCAGTGAATACGGTGAAAGTACAGGTGGCAAAATATGTACATATTAGGGTCAAGTGCATAGACATTTTATAAAGAAATTGATGAATATATGTTTTAAAACAATTTTTTTCCTCCGTTGGAAGTTTAAAAAAAAAAAAAGCTACTTCCCCAGCTAGAAGGCTTGAGAGATGATCAGCTGTGACTAGAGAGGAAAGAACGCCAAGTTTCCAGTGTGCGCATGCACGTTTCTTTTGCTCATAATTAATAGCCCCGTGCTTGCTAAGTTTTTGGAAAGCAGCTCAAAGCCTACCCAGGTAATGCCTTCTGACAACGTTTTAAAGATCAGTTATGTCATATGGCTGCCTTTTAGAAAAAAAAGTCATAATGCATAGCTGTGCCATATGGCATCTCTGAAGAATCAGCCGGCTTGGACAGACATTCATTGGATAAGGTCCCACAGCACTTGGGAAAGAATGTAGTCCTGTTGCCAAAATGTGGCCTTTGTTAATCTCCTAACTATTATTGTGCAGAAAACTAATTCATCTGTATTAATTATAAACAAATTTTAATTACTTCAGTAAAAGCCCATTATACCGATATCTGATGCCAAACAAGCTGTATTAACTCTTTGTAAGTCTCCAAAGCAAACACTAGGTGTTGGAATGTAGGTGTTTTATATGAGGCGGGAATTTCTCTAGCCGAGTGTAAAAATGCTGTTCTGACATTTAGTTTTCCAGTTCTTTTAAGAGATCCCATGATGCTTTTGCTTTTCGCAGGCGATATCAAAAGGCAGCTGATGCATATAAATTGTGAAAGGCAAATTATTCTTAATGAGAGTATTTAACTGCACTTTGTATCCTTTTGCTTAAGATTTAAGTGGGTTTTTTTTGTTTGCTTTTTTGTTTTTAAGGGCACTCCTCACTGTAAAGCAATGATTTGCCGTGACACAAAACAACCTGAGAAAATGTGACCTCTTCTGATAAAACATTCATCCACCAGTCATCTGTGATAGCCCTCTGGACAATTTGAGACCAAATGTATACTGTGTGTCAAAGTATAATATCCTTAAGAAACATGAAAAATCAAATCACTAGTGTGTTTTATGGCAGCAGCTTGGCCAAGAAAGCTGGCTGGTCTTTCCCGCACAGAAACGATCTGGTTTGCAGATAACACATGGTGGTTACAGTGTGCACAGCAGCTGGGGTTGGACAGGAGCCAGCTACCGGGCTCATCTGTTTGCAGCAGTGTTGGAATCATCTTTGAATTCAGTTTCACTAATGTGTAGTTTTATTTTATTAGGCCAACCATCAGAAGTTTCTCTTCCTCTTGGAAATCATTCCTTTTGGAATTCATATCACTCCTTGGACCTAAAAAGTTAAACAGTTTTAAACAAATAGAACCACATCCTGCCTTCTTTCTCCATTAGGCTTTGAAGTTTCTCATGTAAACCTCACATTATTTTCCCTCTTTTTATACAACAGAATAATTTATTTTTGTAATTATAATGGGTAAATTCTAGAAAGCATTCTCCTCTCTAAGTTTTCATTGGTGGACACATGGCAAATAGCTTCAAACTATGTCACAAACGTAATATGGTTGTAGAGCTGGTTGAGGATATAGAAATGGATGAACATTTAAGTGAAACCAGTTATCTCAAGAGTTGGGATTTGTGTATGTGTCTACAAATTAGATATATTACATAATTGAAAGTTTGTCAAGATTTTTTTTCTACTCCAAAGGCCATAATTATAAATATCTGTCATATCCATGTGAAATTTTTATGTCACCTATAGTTTAAGGTCATAGAATTTTGAATTTTTGATCTGAAAAGCACCATAGAAGTTTTTTTGGGCTATCTCCCTCATGTTGCAGACGAGGAAACTAAGGCACAGAGTAAAATGGTCCAAGGTCACAAAGCTAGATAATGGCCAAGTGGGAACATACTTTTCCATCTCCTCATCATATATTATTTCTGTTATAGTATACTATCTCATTTCAGTTATTATTGATCAACAGAGAATAAATTTACCTTCAGCAATAAAAACAAAGTAAAATAATGACCATAAACTGCAGAGATTCAACAGATGTAAGTTAGTTACCTAATTTTTCAGCCACTATGGAGATTGATTTCATCCATTTGGCCATATTAGCCACACCAGGCTACATAATACCTGGTTGGGAGGGCATGAATGAAGTTTGGGAGTGAAAGGAGAAGGGCAAGGTTTTATGTGTCCTGGGGCATAGGACTCTCCAATAACTTTATCATTAGGTCAGAATTATTTTCTTTCTCCTTAAGTTTGAATAAAAAGAAAATTTCGGGTTTCCCTGGTGGTGCAGTTGTTGAGAGTCCGCCTGCCGATGCAGGGGACGCGGGTTCGTGCCCCGGTCCAGGAGGATCCCACATGCCGCGGAGCGGCTGGGCCCGTGAGCCATGGCCACTGAGCCCGTGCGTCCGGAGCCTGTGCTCTGCAATGGGAGAGGCCACAACAGTGAGAGGCCCCCGTACCGCAAAAAAAAAGAAAATTTCAAGCTAAAATATATACTTGGAAGTTATTAACCTCAACACCATCATTATCATAATTATTAAAATAGAAAATTCTTGGATTAAGATGTATAAATAAAAGACAATTAAATTCCAGAGAATATGTGTGCTCTGGCTACAGATCTTGTTCCAGGTCATGGCACCCACTGAGTCCTGGCTGGAGGATAAGCAGGACCTGACACCTGAGGATTTTGTCACCTATCCATCAATAATTGGGGTAGCTTAACCAGGGGATTCATTTACTCAAAGCAAATGTCCAACTACCCCACCTCCTTGGGTCAGATAACCAAAAACTAAGCCCACTTGTAGAAATCATAAAAATAATTTTAAGCACTCATTTCTAAATAGCATCTTTTAATCAAAGTCTCAAAGCGATTTATAAACATCATCTCTCCTAATCTTTTTAGTACCTCTGCCTAATTAAAAACAGAGATGATAAAGGTAAAATACTGATCATCGTATTCTGAATACCAAAGCAATGAAATTACATTAATTCTGAACAACACATAGCCTGTGAGTTTCTGTACCTGAGATGGCTGGCTGACTTACTCAAAATGTCACATGCTATCTCTTTAAAAGTTTCTTCCTCTTTTTCCAAACCTCAGGGAGGGTTTCTGTCTGCTTTGTGAGACATAGTAGTGAAGAACAATGACCAGAGGTGGGGATGAGGGTGCGAATGAGGTAGGCAGGGAAGGGCGAGGGCAGTGTATAATACATATAATATGTACATATAATGTATTTTATATATTATATACTATTTAAATATATTGTATTAATATTATTATAATATTATAAATATATTATTATATATAGATTTTATATGTATTTATAGAGAGATAGATGATAGATAGATAATCTTTTTCTTTCTTTTCCAGTTTGTATCTGAGTTGATCTACTCAGGAGGCACTTTTGACTCCAAGAAACCAAGAGGAGCCATTGCAGTCTCTAAGGAGTAAAAGGAAAGAGTCAGCAATATACTGTGGCACTAATTTAAATGACTTACTTCTGTTTTGTAGAACTGACTTTGGTTTCAGGCTTAAGGGGTGAGCGTTAACTGATCTAATTCATGGGGAGGAAGCTCCCCAAGGGACTAGCAATAAAGTCTCTAAGGTCCTAATCATGACTGTAAGCAGCTAAAGATGCAGAGAGTGTGTCAACTTCGCCACTATTAACATTTTGGGTTAAATAATTCTTTGTTATGAGGGGCTGTCCTATGGATTGTAGGATGTTTAGCAGCATCCCTGGCCTCTACTCACTAAATAGAGTGAGACCACCACTCTCTGTCTTGACCCTCCCCATTGCTTTCAGTGACGACCCCTTGTGCTCTCACCCCACTTTGCTTCCCAATAGAGCGTCAGTGGGTAGTCACCATCATTTCTCAGAGTTTACTAGCCACTTGACATGCATAATTTTTTTTTAATGATTGACCCATCCACTGGGCCTTTTTCACAGAAGAGGCTGTTGCCTGTGGGGGAGGGTAGGGAAGAGAAAGGAAAAGGGAAAAGAACATATTAAAAGATTATCCTATGCTAACAGTAAAATAGTTCGTATTCCAAATGGAAAATCAAGGACATGATATGAATGAAGACAGAGAATCTCAGATCTGGAAACGACTGAGAGGGCATGTGCACGGAGATGGCAGACTGCCTCTCAACTGGAAGGTAAACAGCAGACATGCAGGAGCAAAGACCAAAGATAGAACACCTGCCAAAAGCAGGCCCCTCAAATTTCATTCAGTCTCCACTGAAAAATATCCTTTCCATCCCATAGGAAACGTGTTCATTTCAATCAACTGACATCTGAATTGTGTAAACCAAGTTAACAGAAAAATGTGACTTATGCCTTGAGAATAAATTTTGTTTCATTTCACATGCTTTACACAATATCCCCTTCCCCCACTTACCATATCCCTCCTCTTGGGTCTGTCCCACATGGTGTCTTACAATTGGGCCTTGGAAAGTTGAGAGTTACAGCCAAAAGCCGCAAGAAAATGCCATGAAACTGGCAGTGTTCATTGTGAAAGGCGCCAGAGCATCTGCTTTCGAGCAGGGCTATGAAACCAAGCCATGGGGGAAGAAAGGCTATTAGGCCACAAGCAGCCAAGGGGGAAAAGCCACAGGAACCCAGATTAAAAGTCTGAAAAGATTTGGAACCCTCAGTAAACGATCAGTGGAAAAGGATAGTTTCTCCGGGGTTGGCATATGGAACCACTTGAGGGGTACTTGTAGTCAACCTAATAAAATCCTACACAGAACTTGGGGTAAGGATGGCTAGAAACAGGTAAAGCAGGGGGCCTGAGACACCTGTCCAGGAACAATGGCAAGAGTGAACAGAGGTGGCCAGAGTCAGCAGAGTGGACAGATCTCTTATAAATGTGGAGATTGTATGAAATGGATCCTGCATAAATTGTCCCAGATGCCAGTTTTTATAAGATAGAGCTTTTTCTTCATGCCAAACCATTTCCTGAAATGTCCTCGGGATCCTGCAGTAGGTCATTCTCAAAGGTCTGCTCTGCCTCTGTTTCTTCTGAACGAGCTTCCTCTTTGTACTCAACGTTTTCCCCCCAAATCATAAAGTACTTTCAATACAACTACTCAGTAATCCTAAAAGCAATTTTTTCTTGTTCTGAAATGGTTTTCAAAGGCCACATTCACATTTCTTTTCCCTCATGTTTAATGAAAGCAGAGCCTCCCAGATCCAGTAGATGTAAAAGAAATGAAGTAATTATTGGTTCCACCTGCTTTCTGCCTGTTGCTGGTGATGTCACCTTTATTGACCTGTAACGAGTACAGATGCCTAATGTTCTCTAAATCTTGATTTCTGGTGACTCTCACTCTTCTCCTATCCCCATTGGCTGATTCTCTGATGCTATAAACTGATGGAGTGCAAGGAAAATCTACAATTCCTAATTTGCAGGACTATAATTGTTCTGTCTGCCTCCACCACCACTTAACAATGCCTTGCTTATGTGAACTCCACTTCCCAATTCAACAAAATGCAACAAATAGTTACTGGCTCTCAGAATTGTGTCTCAGATTCCTATGACCCTTTGTCCTGCCCAGTTTTTGGGGGGACTTCCTATTTCTAAATGAATGCAGAAAGACGGCAGTGGTAGTGGAAACTGGTACTGCAGTCTTCTCAAAGGTAATACTCATGCAAGAGAGGATGGCTGTCCTATACCGTAGTCATATACATCATGGATCTTTGAGACTGGGACAAGTATAGGGTGTGGTAAGTAATGACTTCCTAGCTGCATACAGGTTGTTTCTCTTTCATGCAACAAAATCTAGCTATGCCTGTGTTGAAGGGAGAGTAAGTCTCCCTCTACCACCACGGCCCCCTTGGTGTTATAACTTTTATTGCTTTCTACTAGTTAGCAAAGGCTAGATTGAGGTTGCTATTCAGCAACTGGTTTTTTTTATTAATTATTTATTTTGGCTGTGTCGGGTCTTCGTTGCTGTGCGTGGGCTTTCTCTAGTTGCAGCAAGCAGGGGCTACTCCTCATTGTGGTGCACGGGCTTCTCGTTGTGGTGACTTCTCTTGTTGCAGAGCACGGGCTCTAGGTGTGCTGGCTTCAGTAGTTGTGGCACATGGTCTTCAGTAGTTGTGGCTCACAGGCTCTAGAGCGCAGGCTCAGTAGTTGTGGCACATGGTCTTAATTCTCCGCGGCGTGTGGGATCTTCCCTGACCAGGGCTCGAACCCATGTCCCCTGAATTGGCAGGCGGATTCTTAACCACTGAGGCACCAAGGAAGTCCTCAGCTACTGTTTTAAAGTGGCAGTCTCTGTGATATATATTTTAAATATGTTGCTGCCTTTGATATGTTTAACAACCTGAGTAGGCAGGCATGATTACCTTTGTTATAGTTTTGGGGACCTAGGGTCCATATCCTTTTCTTTTGCTAATAGCATTCTGATTTCCTTCAGTCTCCCATTGGGTGCAGTCTCAGATTGGGCATATACTTTAATCAAAGTGCTCCGCTTTACCCCAGTCAAGAGATAGACATGCAACCCAAGCTGCCCCTATTTATTCTACAGGGCTTGAATTTGAGTGGAGCGATGTGAAGATAGTAAAAACATGTGGAGCTTGTTCAGTACAGCCACGCTGCCCTGAGGAGGCTCTCAACTGAGTCCTGCTGTCTGTCCCTCAAATATTAACTGCATACCTGTCATTTTTTTCAGAGTGGTTCTCCAACCCTCCCGTTCAATTCTTTGAGACGTATTATTACCTTCTAATAAGTAAATTTCTCAAAATGGAGTCAGGAACCAGGCCTGGTTTATTTCTTTCCAATATACTATGTTGGTTACTTTTTTATATTAAAATAGAAATAGGTCGCAGAAATTATTTAGTTAATCTGGTTATAATCTAACTTTTATGTGTAGAGTTTGTTTCAAAAATTCTTAAATCTGCAAGCATCCCACCAACTCCCTGATTATTAATTCTCTTATTGCCCAGAGGTGAGCTTTCTCCCTGATTTGGTCTTCTTTTTAACAGGTGAAAAGGAAAGTAGCAAAGTATTATTTGGCCCAAAACCAAATAATATCACCAACAGAACTAAATAATTGTAAAATAATAACCATTCGTTCAGTGAAGCTAAAAGAGAACATAACACACTATAATTCATGAGAGAGAAAAAAATACATGTTTTAAATTTCTCTAATAATGCTTGAAGAAAGATATCTACTCTTTTTCAGGAGAGTTTGAACCTTCCCTTTAAGAGGATATTAAGTGGATATGTGAGATTATGGATAAAATCATCAATTTCTTTACTTCTTCACAAAAATTGGTGTATAAGCCATGCCATTTCCTTTTCAAATTTCAAGCATTTACTAAAGATAGTCACAAATATAAGACAATTTTTAAAATTGAGAAGCTGAGAAGTTCTTCCTGGCCACCTAATTAGACAGAGCTCAAACTTCAGAAGCCACACTGTCTCAGCTTTTCCTTGTCTCTGGTCATGAACAGCAAGGCCTAAAATCAAGTGCAAAATCTCAACTGAACAGACATTTGACTGAGAAAATGTCCTTTGGTGTTGTTATTTCTATTTAGTATTTCATTTATCAATTTATTCAGGAAATATTTGTTTTTCCTCCCTAAAAAATTAACACTTAATCATTAGTTGCCTTGGAAGGCAAATTCCACAGAGTAACTGTTTTGTGCCATATTATGTAATTGCTATTGTGCTTAGTTTTTTAAAATTATTTTTCTCCTTTTCTGAGAAATAATGTGTCACCACGTGTAGGCAACTTGGGGATGATATCTTACCACTAATGAAACTAATAAGGTACATTTAACATTTGCATGCATTATCACATTTGATTTTGATGATAATAACTGTAAAGAGTAAGCAAAGTGAGTAGAAGCTATTCCCACTTTATATATGAAAAACTGAGGTTAAAATTAAATGACTTGGGGCTTCCCTGGTGGCTCAGTGGTTGAGAATCTGCCTGCCAATGCAGGGGACATGGATTCGAGCCCTGGTCTGGGAAGACCTCACATGCCGCGGAGCAACTGGGCCCGTGAGCCACAATTACTGAGCCAGCGCGTCTGGAGCCTGCGCTCCGCAACAAAAGAGGCCGCGATAGTGAGAGGCCCATGCATCGCGATGAAGAGTGGCCCCTGCTTGCTACAACTAGAGAAAGCCCTCGCACAGAAACGAAGACCCAACACAGCCATAAATAAATACATTAATTTAAAAAAAAATTAAATGACTTGTGCAAGGTCACAGAAGCAATGGAAGCGCCAGACCTCAAGCTCACCCTCACTGTGGTACCAAGATTCTTTCAACTGCATTACTGCATCAGGGGTTAGCAAGCGTTTTCTGTAAAGGGTCAGATATAAATATATTAGACCTTGAGACCTGTATGCTCTGTTACAACTATTCAACCCTGTAGCAAGAAAGTGGGCATAGACAATATGTAAATTAGTGAGCATGGTTATGTTCCAGTAAAACTTTATTTACAAAAACAAGTGCAGGCTATAGTTGACCAACTCCTGAGCTACATCCTAACTGCATTTAAATCTAGATTTAACTAAAACTCACAAATTGCTTAACTTATATGGAGCATTGTTGTCAGTTACTTTTATCCTAAATGCAATGCTCTCTTGAATGACCAGGCACAGGAGTAGAGTTAGGAAGCAGAGAAAGTAATGAATGGCCTCATGTGGACCCTCATTGGCTTTCTGGGGAACCACCACTGTAACTAGACTGGTAGGACAGTCTTCAGTTTTTTGTTTTTTTTTTTTAATGCTAACTTCTTTCTATTGAGGTATAGTTGATTTACGATATTATTTACAATAGTATACTGGTTTCAGGCATGCAACGTAGTGATTCAAAATTCTTATAGATTATATTCCATTTAAAGTTATTATAAAATATTGGCTATATTCTCTGTGCTGCATACTATATTCTTATAGTTTATTTATTTTATACATTAGTAGCCTGTACCTCTCAATTCCCTACCTGTATTTTGCCCCTGGGACAGCCTTCAGTTTAAAACAGTGGTTCTTACTTTTTTGGGTCACATACCTCTATGACAATCTAAAGATGATCATAGCCTCTCTCCTCAGAAAAATATACTAACACACACCCCAAATATTGTACACAAATTCTAGGAGTTCACGGACTTTAAGCCCATTCAAGGATATTCTAGGTGTCAATGGGCCCTAGTTTAAGAGTTCCAAGGTAAAAACTGCAGTTGTTTTTGTTGTTGAGTTGTGGTTCTACTCCAGTGAAAAGTTCTCAAGAAAAAATAAATTATTTGGCATGAATCTATTTTAATCATGATTCCCACGTGCGTGTAGAAGGGGAAGAGGTATTAACAAATGTGTAGGCAATAGATCTTGATAATTTGGCATCCAAAGTTCCTCATACTTATCGTGATTTTTCTTCCTGTCTGTGATTGTGACTAAAAATAATTCTTCCTGGCCATGTGCACACACCCCAAATTGTATGCCTGACAAGGATTTCCTTTGGCTTGTTGCTGAGACTCTTACTTATAGATAATAATAATGTAGGTGGTAGTGATGAAGATAACAATGTGGTTGTTAAGTGCAAGGACTCGAGTTAGACTGAGTTCAAATTTCAGCTCTCTTACTACCCATGGGAATTTGAGCAAGTCAGGGAAACACTTTGAACCTTAGTTCCTCATCTGTTAAGTGAGGATGGTAGTTGCCATCTTATATTTAGTGCTTACCATGTATCAGGTTCTATACTGAGCACTTTTTAAATTATCTCCTATAAACATCACACCTGCCTTATGGGGGCTATCCCCATTGCACAGATAAGGAAACTAAGGCACAGAGCATTAAATTATCGCCCAAGGTCATAAAACTACTAACTAATAGAGCTGGGTGTTCTAGAACTAGGGCTCTGCTCTTAATTACCACAGTTCAATAACTCTCTGACCTTATACTTTGTTGTAAAGATTAATTAGATAATATACAGAGGTGTCTATCACAGTACCTGGTACAAATTAAGACATACTATGTACACGTAGATATTTGCAGTCTGTCTGATTCAGTGTGCCCAGCAGCTGTGTTCTGCAGAATCACCTCATTCAGGTTGCTGAGTTTCAGATTAGCCCAGTAGCTGCTAAAGTTTTGCAGGACACATGCCTTGTCGGCATCATTTAAAGGCTAAAATAATCAGTGGCATTTTTGGCCTAAAAGCGTGATTTCAAAGGATCCAAGACAACAACAGCAAGAAACACACATTAACAACTAAAGGAAACTCCCAAGGGAGAGTCCTGATTTTGGTTGCTGGAGCGATGGCTCACATTGAATAGAACTGTTTCTGCAGTTTGCTGATTGCCAAAAAGCAGCTAGCCCTGTCATGAAAAGTGGGCACAAGAGGCATTTTAGCAGACTCGTGTTAACCATGAAGCCTATTCATTCCCCTGCCCAGTGAGTCATTACGCTCAGCTTTGAAGGTGGGCAGAAAGCCCATGCCATAGCACTAAGACCATGGAAATTAGAATAAATGAACATATTTTCCCCTGATTATTGGTTTAAATGTAGTCTGGTATGGTTTTTGTTTCTTTGGTCTGTTTTAGAGTAATTCTCCATTTCAAATATTAGCTTTTGCTAATACCTGACAAATAATAGCTGACCAAACCAAACCAAAAAAAAAAAATCAGAAGCCAAAAAATGAGGCCAGTACTCTGTGTAGAGAAAAATCATTGAGTTTATCCTCTAAGATGTTTCACAAGGATGTAATTACTAATCCAGCCTCGTTATCTCAGAATCCATCAAACTACACCGTAAATCTAAAATGCTGCATAGACCAGATGGCAGACTGCAGAAGCAAGAAGAACTACAATCCTGCAGCCTGTGGGACAAAAAAAAAAAAAAAAAAAACACACACACACATTCACAGAAAGATAGACAAGATGAAAAGGCAGAGGGCTATGTACCAGATGAAGGAAGAAGATAAAATCCCAGAAAAACAATTAAATGAAGTGGAGATAGGCACCCTTCCAGAAAAAGAATTCAGAATAATGATAGTGAAGATGATCCAGGACCTCAGAAAAAGAAAGGAGGCAAAGATTGAGAAGATGTAAAAATGTTTAACAAAGACCTAGAAGAATTAAAGAATAAACACCTAGAAGAATTAAAGAACAAACAAAGAGAGGTGAACAATACAATAACTGAAATGAAAAATACACTAGAAGGAATCAATAGCAGAATAACTGAGGCAGAAGAACGGATAAGGGACCTGGAAGACAAAATGGTGGAATTCACTGTTACAGAATGGAATAAAGAAAAAAGAATGAAAAGAAATGAAGACAGCCTAAGAACCTCTGGGACAACACTAAACACAACAACATTTGCATTATAGGAGTCCCAGAGGAGAGAGAGAGAGAAAGGACTCGAGAAAATATTTGAAGAGGTTATAGTCAAAAACTTCCCTAACATGGGAAAGGAAACACCACCCAAGTCCAGGAAGTGCAGAGAGTCCCATATAGGATAAACCCAAGGAGAAACACATCGAGACACATAGTAATCAAATTGACAAAAGTTAAAGACAAATTATTGAAAGCAACAAGGGAAAAACGACAAATAACATACAAGGGAACTCCCATAAGGTTAAAAGCTGATTTCTCAGCAGATACTCTACAAGCCAGAAGGGAGTGGCATGATATATTTAAAGTGAAGAAAGGGAAGAACCTACAGCCAAGATTACTCTACCCGGCAAGGATCTCATTCAGTTTCGATGGAGAAATCAAAAGCTTTCCAGACAAGGAAAAGCTAATACAACTCAGCACCACCAAACCAGCTCTACAACAAATGCTAAAGGAACTTCTCTAAGTGGGAAACACAAGAGAAGAAAAGGATCTACAAAAAAAACCCCAAAACAATTAAGAAAATGGTAATAGGAACATACATATCGATAATTATCTTAAATGTGACTGGATTAAATTCTCCAACCAAAAGACACAGGCTTGCTGAATGGATAAAAAAACAACACCCATATATATGCTGTCTACAAGAGACCCAATACAGACATAGGGACATATACAGACTGAAAGTGAGGGATGGAAAAAGACATTCCATGAAAATGGAAATCAAAAGAAAGCTGGAGTAGCAATTCTCATATCAGATAAAATAGACTTTAAAATAAAGAATATTATAAAAGACAAGGAAGGACACTACATAATGATAAAGGGATGAATCCAAGAAGAAGATATAACAATTATAAATATATATGCACCCAACATAGGAGCTCCTCAATATATAAGGCAACTGCTAACAGCTATAAAAGAGGAAATTGACAGTAATAGTGGGGGACTTTAACACCTCAGTTACACCAATGGACAGATCATCCAAACAGAAAATTGATAAGGAAACACAAGCTTTAAATGACACAATAGACCAGATAGATTTAATTGATATTTATAGGACATTCCATCCAAAAACAGCAGATTACACTTTCTTTTCAAGTGTGCATGGAACATTCTCCAGGATAGATCACATCTTGGGTCACAAATCAAGCCTCAGTAAATTTAAGAAAATTGAAATCATATCAAGCAACTTTTCTGACCACAACTCTATGAGATTAGAAATCAGTTACAGGGGAAAAAAAGTAAAAAACAGACACATGGAGGCTAAACAATACATTACTAAATAACCAAGAGATAACTGAAGATATCTAAGAGGAAATCAGAAAAAACCTAGAGACAAATGGCAATGGAAACACAACAATCGAAAACCTGTGGGACACAGCAAAAGCAGTTCTAAGAGGGAAATACAAGCCTACCTTAAGAAACAAGAAAAATCTCAAACAATGTAACCTTACACCTAAAGGAACTGGAGATAGAGAACAAACAAAACCCAAAGTTAGTAGAAGGAAGGAAATCATAAAGATCAGAGCAGAAATAAATGAAATAGAAACAAAGAAAACAATAGCAAAGATCAATAAAACTGAAAGCTGGTTCTTATAGAAGAAAAACAAAATTGATAAACCATTAGCCAGACTCATCAAGAAAAAGAGGGAGAGGACTTAAAACAATAAAGTTAGAAATGAAAAAGGAGAAGTTACAACAGACACCACAGAAATACAAAGCATCCTAAGAGACTACTACAAGCAACTCTATGCCAATAAAATGGACAACCTGGAAGAAATGGACAAATTCTTAGAAAGTTATAACCTTCCAAGACTGAACCATGAAGAAATAGAAAATATGAACAGACCAATCACAAGTAATGAAATTGAAACTGTGATTAAAAATCTTCCAACAAACAAAAGTCCAGGACCAGATGGCTTCACAGGTGAATTATATCAAACATTTAGAGAAGAGCTAACACCCATCCTTCTCAAACTCTTCCAAAACATTGCACAGGAAGGAACACTCCCAAACTCATTCTGTGAGGCCACCAACACCCTCATACCAAAAACAGACAAAGATATCACAGAAAAAGGAAAATTACAGACCAATATCACTGATGAATATAGATGCAAAAATCCTCAACAAAATACTAGCAAACAGAATCCAACAACACATTAAAAGGATCATACACCATGATCAAATGGGATTTATCCCAGGGATGCAAGGATTCTTCAATATATGCAAATCAATCAATGTGATACACCATATTAACCAACTGAAGAATAGAAACCATATGATCATCTCAATAGATGCAGAAAAAGCTTTTGACAAAATTCAACACCCATTTATGATAAAAACTCTCCAGAAGGTGGACACAGAGGGAACCTACCTCAACATCATAAAGGCCATATATGACAAACCCACAGTAAATATCATTCTCAATGGTGAAAAACTGAAAGCATTTCCTCTAAGATCAGGAACTAGACAAGGATGTCCACTCTCACCACTATTATTCAACATAGTTTTGGATGTCCTAGCCAGGACAATCAGAGAAGAAAAAGAAATAAAAGGAATACAAACTGGAAAAGAAGTAAAGCTGTCATTGTTTGCAGATGACATGATACTATAAATAGAGAATCCTAAAGATGCCACCAGTAAACTACTAGAGCTAATCAGTGAATTTGGTAAAGTTGCAGGATACAAAATTAATGCACAGAAATCTCTTGCATTCCTATACACTAATGATGAAATATCTGAAAGAGAAATTAAGGAAACACTCCCATTAACCACTGCAACAAAAAGAATAAAATACTTAGGAATAAACCTACTCAGGGAGACAAAAAACGTCTATGCAGAAAACTATAAGACACTGACGAAAGAAAGTAAAGATGATATAAACAGATTAAGAGATATACCATATTCTTAGATTGGAAGAATCAATATTGTGAAAATTACTGTATTACTCAAAGCAATCTACAGATTCAATGCAATCCCTGTCAAGTTATCAATGGCAAGTTTTACAGAACTAGAACAAAAAAAAATCTTAAAATTTGTATGGAGACACAAAAGACCCCAAATAGCCAAAGCAGTCTTGAGGAAAAAAAATGGAGCTGGAGGAGTCAGACTCCCTGACTTCAGACTATACTACAAAGCTACAGTCATTAAGACAATATAGTACTGGCACAAAAACAGAAATATAGATCAATGGTCAGGATAGAAAGCCCAGAGATAAACCCACACACCTATGCTCAACTAATCTATGACAAAGGAGGCAAGGATATACAATGGAGAAAAGACAGTCTCTTCAATAAGTGGTCCTGGGATAACTGGACAGCTACATGTAAAAGAATGAAATTAGAACACTACCTAACACCATACACAAAAATAAACTCAAAATGGATTAGAGACCTAAACGTAAGACTGGACACTATAAAACTGGAGGAAAACATAGGAAGAACACTCTTTGACATAAATCACATCAAGATCTTTTTTGATCCACCTCCTAGAGTAGTGGAAATAAAAACAAAAATAAACAAATGGAACCTAATGAAACTTCAAAGATTTTGCACAGCAAAGGAAACCATAAACAAGATGAAAAGACAACCCTCAGAAATGGAGAAAATATTTGCAAATGAATCAACAGACAAAGGAGTAATCTCCAAAATATATAAACAAATCATGCAGCTCAATATTAAAAAAAAACAACCCAATCCAATAAGGGGCAGAAGACCTAAATAGACATTTCTCCAAGGAAGACATACAGATGTTCAAGAAGCACATGAAAAGCTGCTGAACATCACTAATTATTAAAGAAATGCAAATCAAAAGTACCGTGAGGTATCACCTCACACCAGTTAGAATGTGCATCATCAAAATATCTACAAACAATAAATGCTGGAGAGGGTGTGGAGAAAAGTGAACCCTCTTGCACTGTTTGTGGGAATGTAAACTGATACAACCACTATGGAAAACAAAAAGGAGATTCCTTAAAAAATTACAAATAAACCTACAATATGACTCAGCAATCCCACTACTGGGCATATACCCAGAGAAAACCATAATTCAAAAAGACACATGCACCCCAATGTTCATTGCAGCACTATTTACAATAGCCAGATCATGGTCGCAGCCTAAATGTCCATCAACAAATGAATGGTTAAAGAAGATGTGGTACATATATACAATGGAATATTGCTCAGCCATAAAAGGAAAGAAACTAGGTCATTTGTAGAGACGTGGATGGATCTAGAAACTGTCATACAGAGTGAAGTAAGTCAGAAAGAGAAAAAGAAATATCGTGTATTAACACATATATATGGAACCCAGAAAAATGGTATAGTTGAACAGGTTTGCAGGGCAGAAATAGAGACACAGAGTTAGAGAACAAACTTAAGGACACCAAGGGGGGAAAGTGGAGGGTGGGGGGATTGGTGGTAGGATGAATTGGGAGATTGGGAGATTAATATATATAAAATGGATAACTAATAAGAACCTGCTGTATAAAAAAATAAATAGAATTCTAAAATTCAAAAACAATATAAAATATTTTTGAAATTCCAAAATAAAATAAAATGCTGCATAACTCGCTTTTTTTAGTTCTTAACTTTGATTCAGTCATTCACACACTGATGAGGTATTCTGACAAAGAAAACAACATAAGAAAGTCAGATTCCATGAGGCGCAGACATAAGGCAAAGAGTTTAGGTTAATTGTAGTGATAGTGACTAGGAAGATGAAAATTACATACTGCCAAAGAATTTCTTGGAAAGTGCTTCTAAGCCATGTAGGGTTGAATGAGTGCGATAACTCCCATCCCTCCTTCAGGCCTCAGCAACCCCCAATCTAGACGGGGCCCTTGATATGCTTGCTCTTCACATATCTCTCACAATTTATAACCATATTGGAATGATTATTTGTATAATACCTTTCTTTCCTTCCTCACCAGGAGTTGGTAAGCCATGTGCCAATCAGGTATATCACCTGTTCTGTACAGTCTGCAGACTAAGAATGGTCTTCACACAAATAAGTGATTTAAAAAAATCAAGAGAGAAGAATATTTTGTGATACATGAAAATTATACACAATTCAAATTTCAGAGTCCATAAATAAGGTTTTATTAGAACACAGTTTCATTTGTGCTTTGTCTACAGCTGCCTTTTCGCTACCATAGCAGAGTTGAGTAGCTACAACAGAGACTGTAAGGGCTTTAAAGCTGAAAATACTGTCTCTTTATAGAAAAAGCTTGTCAACCTCTATTCTAGACTTTAAGTTCCATGAGGATATGAATCTCTTATTTAACATTACATCCTCATATCTCAGCAAAATACTTATGACAAAGAGGTTGCTCAATAAATTTGTTAAGTGAATGAATGAATAATGACTATAGGAATAAATAGCATTGGGTGGGGGAGGGTTGGATTGGGAATTTGGGATTAGCAGATGCGAACTGGTATATATAGAATGGATAAACAACAAGGTCATGCTGTATAGCACAGGGAACTATATTCAGTATCCTGTGATAAACCATAATGGAAAAGAATATGAAAAAGAGTATGTATATGTATAACTGAGTCACTTGGCTGTACAGCAGTAATTAACACAACATTGTAATTCAACTATACTGCAATAAAAAAATTTATTAAAAAAATAATAAATAGCATTGGTTCACAGTCTTTTGCTATAACCAAAATTAAGTTTGAGGATCCTCTAATAGGATATAATTCTTAAGGTTTTCATCTAATTCTCAATAGGGCAAGAGGACCAGGAGATATTTTTGTTTGAGAAGGAATAACCAGGAGGAGAAAATAACTTCCCAAGTCATACACAGAGCTGTAGCCATGGCAGTGCCTCTTCCAACCCCAGATAACAGTCCCAGTTTCACCGTTAGAGTTGCTCTAAAGTGGTACCTAACACTGTCACCATTCTTACTTTTGGATGAGTTTCCAAGCCAAATGGGAAAAAAGTGTGTGTGTGTGTGTGTGTGTGTGTGTGTGTGCGCGCGCGCGCACGTATGTGCGTGTGTGTGTGTGAGAAAGAAAGAGAGAGAGGAAAATCCTGCCATTTGCAAGAAGTTGGATGAAACTTGCGGGCATCGATTTAAGTAAAACTGGTCAGATTGAGAAAAACAAATACTGTATGATATCACTTTTACGTGGGATATACAAAAGACAAACTCAGAGAAACAATAGAGTGGTGGTTACCAGGGCATGGGTCGGGGGGGATGGAGAGATACTGGTCAAAGGATACAAACTTCCATTTATAAGATAAACAAGTTTAGGAATCTAATGTACAACAAGGTGATTATTGTTAACAATATTGTATCATAAACTTGAATGTTCCTAAGAAAGTAAATCTTAAAACTTCTCATCACAAAAAAGAAATGGTAACTATGAGACGAGATGGAGGTGGAAGCTAATACGATGGTGGTGATCATTTTGTGAATTATACATGTATCAAATCAACATAATGTACACCTTAAATTTATACAATCTTATATGTCAATCATATCCTAATAAAGCTGGGAAAAAGAGAATAGAGGTCAAATAAACAGAATTTCTGACCAAAACAAAACAAAATAAAAAGCCAGACATATTTTGCCACTAGTAGACCTGTTATAAAAGAAACACTAAAGGTAGGTAATTCTTTAGGCAGAATGCAAATTATTCTAGAGAGAAGTTTGCAGTTATAGAAATCAATGAAAAATCAATGAAAATGGTAAATATGTGGATACATCTAAATGAATATTGACTATATAAAACAATAACGTCTCATGGGTTTATGTGTATAAATGTGTTTGTGTGTATGTATTATGTATATTATGTATATGTATGTTCATGTATGTTATGTATATGTGTGTATGTATAGCATAAAATGAGAGAAAAGAAGAAGAGCAGGCTTCCCTGGTGGTGCAGTGGTTAAGAATCCACCTGCCAATGCAGGGGACATGGGTTCAAGCCCTGGTCCGGGAAGATCCCACATGCCTCAGAGCAGCTAAGCCTGTGCGCCACAACTACTGAACCTGTGCTCTGGAGCCCGTGAGCCACAACTACTGAGCCCGAGTGCCACAACTACTGAAGCCCGCACGCCTAGAGCCCATGCTCCGCAACAAGAGAAGCCACCACAATGAGAAGCCCACATGCTGCAATGAAGAGTAGCCCCCACTTGCTGCAACTAGGGAAAGCCTGTGTGCGGCAACGAAGATCCAATGCAGCCAAAAATAAATAAGTAAAATAAATAAATTAAAAAATATATATATATTAAAAAAAGAAGAAGAGGAGGAGGAGGAAGGAGAGGAAGGAGAAGAAGAAAAATAGCAAGAAGAAGAAGAAGGAGAATATTAAAATTCAAAAACAATAGCATAAAATAGAATTAAAGAAAGTTTTGTTTAGGAAGAGGTAAGTCAAGGATGATATGTAATTTCCAGAGAAATCACTTATAAGATGATAAAATGAATATGTAAGTTACCAACTAATACAGGACAAAATTAGAAAAACAATAAACATAATTTAAAAGTAGTATTAATCAAAGTAGTTCAACTTCTGTGATAAACTACCTCAAAATATCACTGGTTTAACACTGCTCAAACACTCCAATGAAATGCTCCTATCTAAAAGGAGCCTGGGAAATGTGTTTAGTTGTGTGTCTGGGAAGAATGTGAAACTATTTTGGTAAGCATATGGTAATGTCTTTGCTGCAACAGAACAGGTGATGAGAAGGTAATGGTTAAGAGAAACATAATCCGAATTTAAATATGTTAAGCCTATTTTTAAAAAGTAATCACCGCTTTTGAAATTGTGTTTTTTAAAATTCTTCTTGAAAATTTTAAATATAAAACACATATAAAGCAAAAGTGAAATTTTGATTGTATTGGTTTTATATTGTTCTTTGATTGTGGTCAGATAAAAATGCATGTAAGTATGGAAAAGTGTAATTATCTGAACACCAGAATTCTGTTCTAGCACCTCACTTACTGTTTAACCTTGAAGAAATCTTTTAAATTTTTCCTGAACCCATTTTTTCATCTGTAAAAAAAGAGTAATACTTGCCCTTTCTACTTTTCAACACCCTCAGGCTCAGAGATATATATGTAAAGTAGAAGCATCTTAAGATTCTGAAGTGCTATTCAAATGTACTTTATCATGATGGTCTTCTCCATCTGATTCAAAGACAGGAGCTTCTGAATTGTTCTACATCCTGAATTGAATTGTGTAGGCTCCTCACAGGACATAGATTTGGAAAGATTTTAGATTATCTGGAGCAATTGTGTCACTTTACAGATACAAAACTTTAGATCTAGAGAGATGAAGAGAGTGACCTAGGATCACACTGTTGGCCAAGAACAGAACCAAATCTTAAGGACCATTGTTTAAGTTTCAGAGGTTCCCAATGAAGAAATGCTATGCTTGTGGCATAAAACTCACTGAGAAAGGTGTCAAAAATAAGTTTCAAAATTCAATTCCTTCAGATTTTAATTTAATATTCAATAAATCTGAAAGGGGGCCAGTAAACCTGCTTTTTTTAAAAAAAATAAGTCAATTGCCATCATAGCATAAGTTAGTTGCTCAAAAGGAACTTGAATTGTGGATTATTTTAGCCACCTTGAAAAGTGAGAATATGGATATTACCCTTAACATTTTCCCCTTTACAAGACAACTCCTTGTTCTTCCGAGAAGAGCAGCAGACCAGCCCTCTACCCATCTTTCACTGAACAGCTTAATGACAGTCAGCACATATTTAGCCAATTGACAGATTATGTGTGAAATTTGTAATTAGACAGCTAATCTTTTTTTAAAAAAATGTTATATTTCTAAGTGTTAATATGTACACTTTCAAGAGACTAAATGCTAGGTGACATCTCTGAATATATTTGAGTTTCTTAACTTTTTTTCCCTAGAAAGAGCAGTTTAGCTAGCATAGAAATATAGCAGAAAATGAAAATATTTGTTACTTTAGGGAAAATAACACTGTAGTGATTGAGAAGTATAAAAATAGAAAAAAGACCATTGTATTAGGAGTATACACATATATGGGCTATACATCTTCTGTTTCTCACCTATATATAGTACCTAGTTTATACAGTTAGCAGGTAGATCAATCCAGGGGCCTACAGTCTTACATTTGTGGGTAAAAGAACCTGCTCCAGGGAAAAATAATGGGATCTGGGCTCTTTATGTACTTGCAAAGGGAGGTGATTAAGGAAGTCAGAAAGACATTCTCTAAAGGAAAGTAAATTTTTTGAAGGGTTGGATTTTTGTTTTTTGTCTTTTGGTGGGGAGGGGAAGGCTTAAGAGTTGAATCATCTTCACCTTGGGTGGGGTGTGAGGACGTGTGCTCAGACTCGGAGGTATGGTGTTTGTGAACCAGTAGAAACAATAATCACATTTGCCTTACTTGGCTACTTTTCCCTGAACACCTGGGCAGACATGATTTGGACCTTTTTTCTCTTCCCTTTTTCTTTCTTTGTTGAGAGAGGAAGTAATTTAAAACACTTAACTCAGGGGTCCTCTTTCTTAAGAGGCAAGAAAAAGAGAAGATGGCTGGTATAACCTTGACTTTTTTTTTCTTCCCAGGTTAGCAGCCACTAGTTAGCAGTTGTTTTACCAGCATTCTGCCAATTGCCTTTTAAGGAAGTAGAGACAGTTTCCACAGGTCCAGGTGTTTAATTCATGACCCCATATACAGAGCTTAGAGTTCAGTGGACAGCCATGGCCCTGTGGCATTTAATTCCACATGGTCTTGCTCTTAGAATTAGATCTTAGTGGAACTGAACTTGGAGACTCTCTTTAATTTTTTTCTACCCTTGGATTTGCCCTGACAAGCCTAGAAACAAGATTTTCACTGGTGTTTACAATTGCTAACCCCTGAGACTTGAACTGTGACTTCTGGAGGGGTAGGGGAAGCCCTAGCAAGACCCTTGAGACTGGACCAGACTTCTGTTAATCCACACCAGCAGTGTTCAAATCCTGCTTCTGCCATTATGAGCTGTGAGGCCTTAGACTAACTCCAGCTCTAGGCTTGGTTTCTTGGGGATATAATAATACCTCTCTTGCTCTGTTGTTTTAAGAGTGAATGAAGTGGGACTTCCCTGGTGGTGCAGTGGTTAAGAATCCGCCTGCCAATGCAGGGACACAGGTTCGAGCCCTGTTCCAGGAAGATCCCACATGCCACGGAGCAACTAAGCCAGTGCACCACAACTACTGAGTCTGCACTCTGGAGCCCACGAGCCACAACTACCGAAGCCCGCACACCTAGAGCCTGTGCTCTGCAACAAGGGAAGCCACCACAATGAGAAGCCCACGCACTGCAATGAAGACCCAATGCAGCCATTAATTAATTAATTAATTTAAAAAAGAGAGTGAATGAAGTAATACCTGGAAAGTGCTACTTAGAATAGAGCCTGGCACCTAGTATGAACTACAGTGGAGGGGGCCATTCACCACCTTTGCAAATATTCTTGTCCCCTCAGAAGCCACTGGGGTCGAGTTGTGGATTTCAAGAAGCCATTATGACTTGGGTGAGAGAAATCTCAGTGATATCATATGGATGAAAGAATAAACTAGCTTCTTCAAAGTTTTCTCAGTAAGACCCAAAGACTAGCACAGAACTCAGGGAGTGAGGAAAAGGGCCCCCCTCAACTGGATTTCGCATTAGCTTATTGGGATAAGGACTACGAGTCAGATCTGATTTGATTTAAAGAAAATGAAGATGTGAAAGAAAATTCAGACTCTGTGTATGGATAGGCATATGCATATATTTAGATATTTTTAAATACATTGTGTAAATGTACATGTAATTTCATACATTTTTTGCTTGTGAGCTCGTGCATGTGGGGATATATATTTTTTTTATATGAAAAAAGATTACATTCAAAGTGGCCATAAATTTATTATCTAGCTCTCAATCTTACCTCCTACAACAGCCAGTTAGTAGTACTATTTCCCCAACTGTTAGCACTATGATGTGTATGTTGTATGTGTCATTAAATGGCTTACAAAGTGAAAAGTGTGATTACAATGCACCATAAAAACCATGTATCTATTTCTATCTATGTGTCATTACCCCACTCTCACCACTTATGTATTTTACATTTCCCATTTTAAAGTTAATAATGACAATAATAATAATATCATAGCCATGGCTAATAGAAAGAAAAGAATCTGCTCTTGATATAGTGCAAGCTGGGACAGGCCGAGGCATTCAGGTGTAGGATGGAGAGTCATGGCAAATGAAAAGAACATTGTATTTCCTGTCCCAACTACTGATCAAGGAATCTGCAAAGTATTTAGGTTTCCCATCTTTAAGAAGAAGTAGCAGATTATTTTAAAACTCTACCACCCTTCACGTCAAGGCAGGATACCAGCTCACATCTACTTTGGGGAGATATGGAATGAATGCCAAATAGACATCCTGTGAGGGAAGCACTTCCAGGTGAGGAAATGGAAACTTAAAGAAAGTTAAGTGACTTAAGGCCACCCATTTACCAAAAAGGAATTCAATTCCAGGTTTCATAGATCGCAAAGCCTAAGATCTTTCTTTCTATTGTACTGTCTTTATAGAGGTAATACTGAACACCAGGATAAAACCTGGAAAACCTTCCAGGAATGGTCAGAATTCCTAAGGTACTCATTTCATCATCAATCATCAATGTTAATTTACATTTGTCCCCTTACATCAGTCAAATATCTACAGTCAGTTTAAAACAATTCTATTTTTCCAAAAGCCCCTTAATGTTATTTTGCTGTGAAGAGGAGTCCAGTACAATTCGTGAGGGGTTTCCTTCTGAGGAAAGTTGTCCACATGACCTTGCCATCCTGAGCACAGCTGATTGGGCCAGAGATAGGCTCCTGACCCGTCCTCCAGCTAATGAGGTGGTCTGGTTCCAAAATACTGACCATGGTTGACTGATTTCATTAGTCTCTCTGTCTCTGCATTTTAGAATAGTATATGTTAGTTAACAGGAGAACAGGAGTTGAAAGACAGACATGACGGTAAGCAGAAGCCATGAGTTATTAGAAATAACAAAACAGTCAAAGCAATGACTGAGCAGAATCTATGGAGTAGAGAGGACCGAGAAGCTAGTTGGGAGTGGAAGGAGCATAGGGATGGAGAGAGAGCCATGGGGTCATGATAAGGACAGGACATTCAGGCTGGGAGCTAGTGGGCATTAGGGTAGGCTGAAAGGAAGAACAGAGAGATAATCTGGTCACTGCAGGTATATTCTCTCCTGTGAGGCTCAGGTAGTTTCTATTGATAGTTTCCTGCCGTCTGCATTTCCCCTTATATCCTTACAGTGAACTCCCATGAACCAAGTGAAATAACCTGAGGGTGTTTCTGTTCTTTGCACCTTGATCAAGCTTGATACATTGGCTTACAATTTCATATAAAACACTTACAAGGTCTAATCAACAACTGACTGTCACTCATGAGGTACATCTAAAGACACTGCTCAAGGGAGTTCCCTGGTGGCCTAGTGGTTAGGATTCTGGGCTTTCACTGCCGTGGCCCGGGCTCAGTTCCTGGCTGGGGACCTGAGATGCTGCAAGCCGCAGGGTGCGGCCAAGAAAAAAAAAAAAAAGGACACTGCTTCCATCTTCAGTTAACTCTCTGGCAAAAGTGGGTTTCAAAAACTAAAAATTTAAAACTACATTAACATAGAAAAAAAGAGCTTTAATTGGGTAATTATCAGATTCCACTCTCTAAATGAGTTTTCCACTCCATTAAAATAACAATGACTTAAACTTCAAAGCAAACTCAGCCCAGTTGTTTACCCTGCCGCTCTAAGTATGTCTTGTAAGATATCTAGATCTTTTGTTAGACATATGTTACTGAACTTAATTTGTCTTTGTTCCTTTTAAAAGTCTTGATTCACAGGGAACAGGAATGCTTTGAATTTGTTTCCTAACAGAATACCTGTGTGAAGAAATGTCTAATCCTGACTGGGTACAAATACATGGAACACACAAATGAATGTGAAGATGTTAAGAAGAGGTTAGAGGAAATTGGAATACCAAAATGCTCTAAGGGAATTGTGGAATATTTATGAAAATATGTGGTATATTTTGAAATGCAGATGTCTTAGGAACAGAAAATGTAATCACAGGAATGCAAACTGTCTTTAATAAATCTTCTTAATTAAAATCTATTGTTCAGAAAAAAATATAAATCCTCCTGCAATATTAGAAACAGGAGCAAGAGGTGGGAAAAGTGTGCATTCATTCAGATTGCAGCAAAGAATTATTATTTAGAGTTCCTGGCTATAACACTTTGTTTTGTTATTGTTGTTTTATTGCTTTTTTTAAAGCTAAAGAAGTGTCATTCTGGTAGACTGAACATAAATTATTTGCCATTATGGTACCCAATGAGATGAGAACAAAAAAGGCTTGTAGCACAAAAATATATCCAGTTATTGATAGGGAGAGAGAGTGTGTTAGAATCACTGTCAAAATACATGAACTTTTTTGTTTTTTTCTCTTGCAAGGGCTTTGAGTGGATCCTTGTCTGGCTCAAGAGGCTCAAAACCAATTACAAGAAATAAACTTCCTTCCTCCCAATGTTCAGATCTCCTCTGTGAGATCCAAACAGAATGCTTAAAGTGAAAATGTCTACATGATTGCATTTATGAAAAATATATATACACTTCTCTGTTCTTATTAATCTTCAACTGTCGTTAAACTTTAAAAGCATTAGGACTTTCAGTTAAACCAGTGCACTATGGCATAATTGTCATAACATGTCAATACGATGAAATAAACTAGTTTCATAAGTGGGTGAGCTGAGGCAAGCTGAGCCTTGTCTTGTGCAACAGAGCCCATGCTGCATAACCTCAGACTGAAGACCCTCCATTCACCACTGCAAGTGAGTGGAGGGTGGAATGATCCATGGCTGTGCACAAGGAAGTTGGAAAACGCTGCACACCTTGAATCCGTTAGTTTGTAGTACCTTTTCTCAGTTATACATTGTACTAGGCAAGTACAGTCCCAGGTGAGGGATGGCTATCACTGACTCTTTAGAGGACAGTTGCAAGTGACCTAACCCTCCTGCAGTAATCACCCACTCATAGCTCAACTTTTGAAGAGCTTCCAGTCTTGTTTAGATGAACAGTTTTGTGGCTGCTTATTTTATTATTATCTGATAATGGGTCTCCCTTGTCAATTGCAGGTGCCTGAACAGCAGGTTGGGATGTTAGGAACCTATTCATATATGAGCATCCTCTTTTCTTGTTATGGATTCACAGTCCCATAGGATGTTTTGTGTTATTTTGTGAGGGCATGAATGCTGTGGGCTTTTCTGCAAGCTATGAAAATGGGGCTCTGTGTGCATAAGGAGGATGATAAGGTGTGATGTTCTCAATGCTTCCAATAATCTCTAAAGTCTTGCTCCTGATTATGTGGGCCAGCATCCTTAGAAGCTTGTTAGAAATGCAGAATTTCAGGTCTCAGCCAAGACCCTTGATCTAGATTCTGCCATTAATACAATCCCCCAGATGCTTAGTGTACACATTAAATTTTGACATGCATTGCCCTAAGGGAAAATATATTTGTTCTTCTCTGTTAGAAGCTATAGTTTCCATGAGATGTATTGACTGCAAACAATTGTATGCATATATCTATCTATCTTTGTTGTAATAATATTAAATAAGGAACATTTATTTAAAAATAAAAATATGAATACTTAGGGCAAATGTTAGTCTAGAAGTGATTTTCTTTTGCCCAGAAAACATGAGAAATCGAAATTTTCTATCTTGTAAAAAATTTTTCCTCTCCAGGAAATTGAACCAAATTGCAAGGCATGTAAGGCAAACTGGGTGATCGACATTACCAATCCTGGGGTTTTACAGGTGCCTAACCTAAAGGGTATATTGATCAAATTATTCTCTTGAAGGCACAAATGAAGTCTGGGGGCAGTTTAGGAAGGGGAATCTGTTGGTCCCAGGTGACGGATTCACCCTTTCTAGTGTCTTCCACTGAGACACTGGGGTCTTTCAGTTGGTGGCCAGTCCTATTGAGAAAAAAGTAAGAACTGTGCAAAACAACTTCACACTGAACATGATTAACTGCAGTCTATGTTTGCTACAGGTTTGTGGGTCAAAAATTTCTTCTCTTCCCACTTCTGTGCTGTGAGCCAGTTGGCCGCTGTTTTCCCCCCAGAGGTGGATATGCTACAGTGATGTAGTGATTCCCACATAAAAACAGTCTTATGAGGTGATATGGGATTCATCAGACTAGAGTGTTCTGTGGAGTAAATTGATATTTTTAAAGGATTAGGGAAAATAAGATGATTAAAATACTGTAACATATGCATCTTCTAAAGGGTAGATTTAATGTGGACATAGATACACTGATCTTGCATAAATAAGGCACACATTTCCAAATAAAGATGATTCTTTACTAAGTATAAACACCATTTAAACAATCTGGATTATATAAACTATCAATGATATAGCAATTAAATGAAAGAATGAGAACATGCCCCAGACAAATTAAACAGCTTGTGAATTTTTACTGCATATTGATGTGTGTACTGAGGAATACATAGTTCAAGTACTATATAAGATAAGGAAAGAATTACTTATCTCTAAAATCCCCCTAGCTTCAAGTTCCTTCACATAGTATTTTTAACAAGGTCTAACTTATTGTAGAAAGTACACCAAAATTTCAGAAATATTTGTGCTTTATTGTAGAACTTAGAATAATTTTATAAACAGTTAAAACAAAAGCACTTAAGAATCACATCAAATTCACCAATTTTCAAGAAGTATTGAAATACACATATAAAACAACACAGAAGACCCTTTTCTTTGGTTGTCCACATTTTCTTCATTTAAAATAGTGGTAGTGTTAAACTCTTAGGCTTCTTAATAATTCAGTAAGAAAGACGTCAAGTTGATGGTGTTTTGATTTGTGTAGATGACATCTATGTGATGAAGTTTTTTAATCTTATTCATTCATCATTCAACAAATATTTATTGAGCACCTAATATGTGGCAAGCACTGTTCAGTGAACAAAACAAAGACTCCCATCTGTGTAGTTATGTCACAGTAATATGCACCTAATTGAGAATTATATAGACAGAGTAGCCACCAATAAAAAAAGAAAAACAGCAAAAAAGGAAAAATAACTTCTCTGGACACATTCAATAAAAAATGGGAATATAGAATTTCAGTGGGGGATGGGTGTTATAAGGTTTTATTCTGGTTTATGGTATTTTAAAATCAACTTTCAAAGATGGAGGTGGGAAACATTCCATGTAAATTAGAAACGTGACAGATTTATTTTTGGCATCATTATTTTTCATGGATTAGCAATAAAATGTCCCATGAGATAACTACTAGCCTACAGATAGTTGTGCATATAAAAACACTTATATATGTATGGCATGTAGCATGTGTGTGTTTCATGTTATGCAATAAATTCACTCCTGCAGATTTTAATGTGTCAAAGTCTGAGGAATACAATATTAAAATATTTAAAGAGTAAAACTCATTACTTAAAGAAACACTAATATGAATTATTTTGTAAAACTCTCCAGACTTAAAAAATTTCTTTTTGCAAATTAAATAAGTAATTGAAAATTTTCAACTTTGGCTTTTTGGGTGAAGACTGGCTTTAAAATAGTACAGAAAAACACACATGACTATCTAAACACATAGGGATCATAAATAAAAATCAAACTCATTGTTTTCCAGCTTGCAGCTAAATCATACCAAGATGATCAGCTTATTTGAAGGTATCATGAGAGCCACTTTTTTTTTTTTGGCCTCGCCACGCTGCATTTGGGATCTTAGTTCCTCAACCAGGGATTGAACCTGTGCCCCCTGCAGTGGAAGCTCTGAGTCTTAACCACTGGATGGCCAGGGAAGTCCTGAGAGCCATTTTTAGTTTAACTTGTAAATTTTCTATTAAAAAAAAAATCTGTTTATTATCTTAGGTCTCCTAAGAACTAATGTATTTACACTGTACACTTATAGAATAAGATAAAAAGATTTCTAAAATTTATTCTTTTGTTCTCTGTGTTCTAAAATTAAACCTTAAACAAGTTAAATAACAAAACTGCAAAGATCTGGAAGAAGATTTGTCCTTACAAAGCTCAAAAAGTAAGCTACATAAAATTACACAGCAAAAGCGAGAGAAATTGCAAGTGGGGTAAGTTCTTCACTTATGAAAATGTAATTATTGCTTCTCGTCCTTTATGTTTATCATGTTCTATTTTTTCACAAATACAATAATTTTCTTTAAAAATAAGTAACATGGTAATTAAGAATTTTCATCAACCTAAGCAAACAGGAGGACTTTTTCAAGGTATGTAGAAAAATCACAGCTTGGGAGTCATTCAAACTTTAATATCTGTAAGAAGGAATTTTGAAAGTGCTAATTAAGGACTTGTTAAAATTTTGTATAGGAATTCCTGTTTGTGAAAGGTGAATCACACATCTCTAAAGAAGATAATAAGCAGTCATCTGAAATTTGTATTTCAAACGCTCTGCATTTTTTTAAGATTGGCTTAAGGAAAAACAAAAAGCATTCTTAGGTAACATTACTGAAAAACAAAAAAACCCTGTAAGCTGAAAGAACTCGGTACCTTTACAATAATGAAAATTTAATGATGTGAGAAAAAAATCTGGGAGAAAAAATTCCTAGTAAGGGTTTTTATAGTTTAACACATTAGTGATTATTTTATTTTTCAATTTAGTGCTTTCACTAGGGTGGATAGCTGCCTATTTTTGTAAATAATCTTTTTTAAAAAAATTATTTTTAAGATTTTTTTTTTTGGGCTCAGCAAAATAATAGTCCTGAAAGTACAGATACCTGATTTTCTCTTGTGAGTGGCAGACAATATGGATTCCTGTCTCCTTAGATTTTAAAAAAAATGTATCAATTAATAGTTTATTGCATTATGAATGTAATGCCATGTGTATTTCCTACCCCGAAGCTAGGGTAACCAAATATTTTGTGGACCTGTATAGTTTTCAGGCAAATCACACCCTCCTACCACACTTATCAATGAGCCCCTCCCTTTTCATTTAATGTTTTATTTTCCTAGATTTTGCAATTCAAGAATCACCTCACACTTGAGTTGGTCCCTATAGTTACTATTTGCTCCAAATAGAGGAGTTAGGAGATAAGGATAAACCCTAGAGAAAAATGTGTTCTACATTTTGTAGGACACAGGCTTTTAAAGGGGGTGAGAAGTGGGATTAAGGAATATACTGATTGATTAATACATCAGCATCAGGATATACATTCTTTAGCTGCTCTTATCAGAATTCTTAAAAACGCTCAGATTTAGTGACATATTCTATCTGATGTAAAGTCAAATTTGAGTAGGAAATGTTGTGCATTTTTTAAAAAAAGAAGTACAACTAGAACAATGATTATTATTCTTCCAGAAGAATGACTGGCAAAAGGGAGAACCCCATAAGCCTTCTAGAATCTTACAAGATTTTATAAAATATGATTTAAATATATGGCTTTGTGTTGTGAATACAGCCTGAAAATGTAAAACTTTTGATTTCCTGCAAGTTATTTTCCATTGATTTTGAAATTTAATGTTTCTATTATAATTTCTCACCTACTTTGGCACAATTTTCAGGAAGAAGAAAAATGTAGCATGACAGGTATATTTTATTTCTCCCTCTTTTTTTTACATCCTAAAACTTGTTGATTTACTTTATTTCTAAACTTTACAATGTGATTTTAGAAGTAATGCTATCTCATAAGAATCGTTCCTGATTCAGATGTCATTTTATTAATCTTAAATAAGAATAAATGTATAGCCCCAGAATCTAAATTCTCGGCTTTCAATTTGGGGACAGAAGAAATAATACAAGTAATAGAATAATGAAATATTAAAATGTTTTTGATTCTTTAAATATAAGTAAGCTTTGATAATTGCCTACATAAAGGAGTTAAGAGTAGTGTACATAAAATTTTATATTTTAAGATTATTAATGCTGTTAAGGTTTGCAAGGAGAGCAAAAAATAAAGAGCTGTAATGCAGAAATTACTATAGAATGTACAAATTGATAAAACTTGAGATTCAAATTAAATGCATCATGATATCAAATACCAAGACTTAACATTACAATTCATTAATCCATTGTAATTCATTAGTCAAATGTCCCAAGGAGAGGGCAGAATGTACAATGAGTGTTTTCTGAAAATGAATTGCAAAAAATTAGTAGAGTCTGAAAAGACTTCAGAATTGGAAGCTCCAGCTGGGTTTAAAAGGATGGGGGAAGGGATTTTACTCACTATTAAATATTTGAAGCACCATTTAAAAAAATAAAACCTACGAATGTCTCATCAGTTCCCACTGCATCAGGCTCACTCTGACTCTTAAGCATTTTTTCCTTTGTAAAGATGAAATTTAGAAACGTGCACACAGGACATTTTGCACTGATTTAAGCCAGTTGGGAAAAAACATGGTTCAGAGCAGGATTTCAAATTGTTACACTAAATATAATAACATTTGCAGTCGTGGCACCGTTCCATAATAATTTGAAAAGATTTCATTTTACTTATCATTGCAAGCCATTATCTGATCATATTTGACTTACATATTAATATTTTCATTATTATTCAAGCCCTTTTTGCTCTGTACGAACAAATTGTCAGTCCTGTTCACTGAGAGATTATTTATTTACTTTGGAAATATCTGGAATTCTTTCACCCTGTCTTTTCCTCCGGGGACCCCACCCCCACCCCCGGTATTGATATTAAGGTCTGGGGGAGGGGGATACAACCAACAAAAACGTGAGATGGAAAGAGGCCCCTCTTAATGATATACTATGGAAGAAGTAGAAAAACAAAGGAAAAAAGAAAATGATAATTGTTTTCTCTAAGGCTATTATCTAATACGAAAGCAAATAGTCAGTCTGGAAATCAGCTAACAGAAGGGGATTAGAGTGGAGATCTGAGAGTGGCTTGATTTCTAGCAGAGCTGTCTCTCCAGCCAGTGATGAGACACAGGCAGGGCAGCCAGGAGCGCTCCAGATGGCCAGGGAAAGTGGTCGTCTTGGGTTACTGCAGGGCACTCGGGCCGCTGGAGAGCAAGCGGCCCGGGAAAGCATCATTAGGGAGCCAGCCCAACGTCCAGCCTGCAAGTGAGAGGGCGAGGCCGGGAGGGAGGCCGCCCGCTCGCGCGCCCTAGCGAGCCGGGCCTGCCCATTGTTAACATATACTTGACCTCCGTGACCCCTGCACGACACAGATGTCTCCCACCTCCACCTCCCCCCTGCCCCGCCGCGGGCCCTCCTCCCTGCACCTGGTAGCGGCCGCGCCGCCGCCTCCCTCCCGAGCGGCCGCGGCGCCCCGGGCGCGAGCGCGCGCCGGAGCCGGCCTGGTGCGGGCGCTCTAGCCGCACAGCGCGCGGCGCTCCTGCTCCCCGGCGGACGCTCGGCCGCCCTGCAGATAAATGCGTCGCCTTCTTCGAGAGTGAGCGAGGGCGGGCGAGGCAGACGCAGACGCCGCCTGTGACAGTGGCAGTTCCCTGCGCCCTACATCACATTTGTCTGCCACAGCAGCAACAACAGAAAAGCGGAGGGAGGGAGGCGGGAGGAGCGGTGCTCCGCAAGTCTTGGGCTCTGCGTGGAGGCTGCGTCTGGCTGGCGTTCCCGAGCACGGGCTCCTCGCACCGCAGCTCGCTGTGCGTAGCGCCGAGCGGCCGCAGGCGCTCCGCGGCGCGACTCCGAGGCCTCGTGGCGAGCGCGCGTGGGCGAGTGGTCCCGGACACTCTGGCCTTGCGAGGGAAGAGGCGCCGTGCCCTCGCCCCCTCGCCCCGCGGGCCTGCTGAGACGACGGGAAGTTTTATTTGCAGCTCGGAACCGGTTGCGGATGGTGGGACTCTCCGGCCCTGTGCAGTGTAAGTGCCCGCGGGAGGGTTGGGCGGGCGGGCGGCGGGGACGGGCCTCTGGCTGTTGCTATTAATTATTATTCTGATGACCGTCATCTTCATTTGGATTATTCGGCCGAGAGGCCCCAGGCTGTTACTTGTCGCTGAACTAGGGCAGAACTACGCACCAGGGCAAAGAGGAACGTCGTGAGTGACTCCAAGCTGCGTTGACACTGAACTTCACGGGTCAGCCGAGGATGCAGTTTTTACTCTTAGATTCCCCTGTTTACAACAGTTTTCTTTCCTCTCCATGATTACGATATATGAGTAGGAAGATCATGCGTATTTTCCCCTCGACCAAACAACCGGTCAAGGTACCTACGGTGCATTTGGCAGGTGGCCCTAAACCCTCATCGTGTTTTTTTTTTTTTTTTTTACTGGAAAGGAAAGGCTTGTTTCGATGGTGGAAAACTTAGCTCTGGGAGCAGGAGAGAAGGAATCTTAACTTTGAGACCCGGCTGCGACTGGGGTTGGGGTCCTCTGAGCGACACCCAAGCGCTTTTGCGCCCACCTGCGAACTTTCCCTGTTCTTCCTGGGCATTCGGGCTACTCGAGTGGGAAGCCCGTGGAGGACAGGCCGCGGCCCCCGAAGCTCTTGTCGGCATTTCCCGACCGGACTCTCTCGCCCGCGATGAGTTTGGGGCTTTGCCGCCGGGGACCGGTGGGCAGCGTCGCTCCTGCCCAGACCTCCGCGCGCCCGGGGCCCTGCTGCCCCAGTCCTCTGGGTGTTCCAGTTGCATCCCCGATTCGGCTCGCGTCTCCGGAGCGGGGAGCGGAGCCTTGTGCTCTGCAGCTCCCGCTTGGCGGAGCCCAGACCAGACGGGGAGCCGCGTCCGGGGAATTAATTTCGTTTTCCGGGCCCCACCGCTCTCTTTGGGAGCCTGAAAGGACTGGGTTGGTCGGCGCACCCAGACCCCTCTCCCTGGGCGGACCTTGAGCTGGCCAGGACGCCTTAAGCAAAGACAGTTAGGTCGGTACAAGGCGCTTAAATCCGTTTTTTGAAACTTTTTTGGCGGGTGGGGTGGGGTAAGGGCAGTCAATCCTTGGAAAAGTTTGAGGACAGATTCCGGGAAGTAGGATGTGAACCAAGACTGTTACTAAAAATAGCCCCAGTCCTCCCTTAACAGCCCCCCCGCCCCGCGCGCTTTTCAAGATTGGAGGATTTGGCTGGGGAGCCATGCAGCCCTGGGTTTCCTTATTCCTTGTAAAGCGTAGTGGAGAAATCTTTTGAGCATAGCTTATTATACAAGGTTGGGCACCTCAAATCCCAACGTGCCCCAGCCTGGCTACAGAGTGTCGCTTTAAGGAACAGCTAGTATTCCCCGTGGAGGAGCTCCTGAAGACCAGTCACAGAGTCCAGGGCGTGGGAGTGAAGATTAGGAGAGCTGGGGAGGCTACTCCAGACCAACTTCATGTGCTTAATGTAACTCTGGGCCCCCTCGAATTTTTAACTTCGCTTCCCTTAATTAATCTGCCCAGATTTATATAAATGGCTGTCCACAGCTGCTGCAAATTGATTTATCCCCTGGTAAAGGTTGGGTTGCTGACCAAAGCGTTTCCTTTCTACCTTCTGGGTGAACTGAAATCTGTTTTACAGGATTTTTTTTTCCCCTTCTAGTCTCCTTTTAAACATCTGTACCACTTTTAAGTGCACTCAGTAGCTTTTATTATCATACCCCTCCCTTTGCATAGAACAGGAGTGAAACTGGGTCTGTGCCCAGTGAGTCCACACTCACTAGAATACAAATTGACTAGCTTCTCTGTGATAAACGGTTTGTTAGTGTCGGGGCCCTTCTTTTAGTTTATTGCAGCCTTTTGCCTTGACCATGTGAGTATTCTGTTGTGCCCAGTTTCTCCTGTCACACAGTTCCTCAGAAAAGATCAACAAACACAATTGTTTCTTAAACCATCCTCGCCCAAACCTGGGTGGTTATGTCAGATGTGATGTGTACAAAGAGAAGCAATTTCATAATTCTCTGGATCTTTCTCCCTTGTTTATCCTTAATGTCAATTCTAGTTTTAACATTGTGTGGGCTTTCAGGTAGCATATACAGGGCAGTCTGATTTCTTTTTCTTTTCTTTCTTTTTATTGATTGTTGTTTTTAAAGGGACATCTGATGGGCTCACCCAGTATTAATCAGGGAGTCTTAGTTTGACCTAGGCATTTTTTGCAGCTGGGAAGTATGTTGAGGAAGTTGAAGTCTAACATTGTTTTACTTGTACTGTATTTAGCATTTGATATTTCTTTGGCTTATTCTTTCAAAAGAAAAGAATTCAACCAAATAATCAAGGAATCAGGCTCATTCTGGGTACAGAAAAGCTGACTTTATCTAAGATTATACTAAGAGAATAACTTTATATTAAGAGACTTTGTTTAAGCATTAATAATTTTTTGTAAACCATTTAGACAGCACTCATTTTATTTGAAAAGCTAAATACTGAATGGGAGAGTATGTGGTTTCTCCAGTGTCCAGTTCACACCTAATAAAAGAAGTGGAGAAAACGGTCTATTTTTTCTTTAATGTTTAGAGAACTCAAAGCAGACCAGAAATCTTTGAAATGATATTTTCCTTTGTAGCCTTAGTCTCTGTGACCCGCTAATACCTGCTAATAATTTGATTTTAAAATGATCCGTAAAGGACTTTCCTAATAAGACACATTTTACTTGTAGTACAATGGAGCTGCACTATTAAACTGCAAGTTGCTGGAAATACTAGGACAGTATGTGTTGCAGCTACAGGACTGTAGCTTTTTAATATTTTTACGATTTTCCCTTTCTGAAGAAAAGTAAGATATTGCTCTTGATGCTAGTATTTAATGATGAGCTTTCCCATCCAGGGTGTTAGTATAAATATTTGCAGATAAAAGAACACTTCATAAATTGCAAAGAAGTACACAAATGTAAGGTGCCATTATCATTTATTTTATTGTAAAATAGAAGCTTAGCCAAAAAAGAAAAAAAAAAACACTTTTTTCTTTTCTTTTTTTCCCCAACATTGAAAAGGGATCACGAGAAAGAAATGCTTCCAATAGCAATGCTGGTCAGTGGTTGTCAGGTTAGGACATTCTTCACTGTCAAATCCTGTTTCTCACTTCTTTGATATGAACATCAGCTGACAGGCACTGAATGCAAACCCTTCTTCATTGAGGTTTTATGCAGGCAGCATAGCCCTTCATAGCAAAGCAGTCTGAAAAATTGGCACCTGCAGGATTTGCATGTGAAAAAAAAGTCAGTTGCATTTTACTGGAGTCTATTACTGTAAGTTATGTAAGTTCAGTGGGAAAAGGTATTTATTTGTTGACGTTTGGGCATTTAAAATTTCTTTGTTTTATGGACACCTTATTCATCATCTAGTGATCCACAGACTTTATTGATAGCAGAAGCAGGGAGAAGTGATCTCTGCTTTATAGAATAGAAGCTATTTATTATGAAATGGTGGTATTTTTAACCATGTGCTTACAGAGTGCACTTGCATGCATGGTTAATTTTTAAAATGTGCCTTAAAATGTTGAACTCATACAAATTTCAGAATCCATCAGAAGTTAAACAAATACATAAAATTAGGTTAACATAAATACCCGTTGAAAACAATCCAGGATTTTAGGAATTATATACTTCAATAATAAGTTAAAATCTTTAAGAAAGAAATTAAACATTTCATACTTCTGAATTTCTTGTTAAATTGTTTGTTACCCAGATGCCTTTTAAAAATACCATATTTGACCCTATTTATGCAAAATAACTGACAAATGTTAAGTCAACTAAAACACCTTTGTGAACCCCAGAATATTATCCATCAAGTGAGAACATTTCATCCAGAATAAGTTATTTATTATTATCTAAAGAGACACCTTCCAACTTCACTTTTTTACAGCCATTAATATAAGAGTTCCTAAATAATGTTTAAAGAACAGTGAACATTTTATTAAAGCAAACATTAGTTCAGTTTAATGGAGGTAATTGTAAGTGATAAGACAGAGCAGGTTATCTCTGTGTTGTTTAAACAGAAGGAGCTACTTTGCACCATTTCCAGTAGCCATCTGTAGAAGAGAAGGGTTTGCACCTGTCTGTCCACACTAATTATAGATTAGGGCCAAAGAAATGAAATTCGAGGAGGTTTACAGCTAATGAAATCCATACTGATTTTATTGTAAATGTGTTTTATGTAAAGAGGGTGATGGTTGAGTTATGAGTGAATAAATTGCTATGTAGCTGTTAGGCACTTGGTTTTGAAGCACAATTCTGCTGCATTAACCTTTGATATTAAAAATAAAAAAAGACAAACAACTTAGACACGGACGCTAGCCTTTGTTTGGCATCCATAGCTACAATTTAGTGAGCAGCAGTGAGGGTCAGTGTGCAATTTGAAAATGTTCTACAAAGCAGCTTAAATGTTAAGAATATTCTAATATTTTGAAATGCAGATGAAGTAGAAGGTAGGTTTTGTTTTAACTTATGCATATAAAACATTAGAAAATTAGAAAGCTTTTTTTTTTGCATTTCAGTTTCACATACATGAGAAATTATAGCAAAATGAATGAGGAATGCATTCTGCAATAAAAGGTCACATGAATGTCTACCACATCTGTTTATAGTAATTATGAACATAATTAACATAAGAATTACAAATGAAATAATGACAAGCTGAGCAATGAGATATTATGCCATAATGGTCATATGTTGGAATTCTCACATTATAGCACACTAGAATTCACATACTCAAAGAAAGAAAGAAAATGCTAGATTTTTATCTGAATTAATGCTTGGAAACTTATCTGCCTGAGGCAGATGGGCCTTCTTGCTCCTATAGGAAGGTAACCTATTATTAAGAAAAGAACTAGTTGAAATTAAGATTTCTAGTCTCCAGCCTGGCCTTTAAGACAGCTGTGATTATAGAAACCACTTTCTGTTGTACACTTATTCTGTGATTATACTTCTTATTATATTGCCCCCCCCTTTTTTTTAATTGAAAGCTTTGCAGCAAAGTGTTTGCTTTGGAAGAGAGTCATGGATTCTTCCCATTTGAGAATTGCTTGATCTTTTCTGTAACCGTGAGCCAAAAGTCAGTGAACAAACAAGGTAGTAATAGAAATACTGTGCCTTTACAAAATAAGAACATTGGCAGATAAGCTTTTGTGAAGTTTTCTTCATGCCTTCAGTGTCTGGATGCCTTTTAAAGAAAAAATGTAAGCCTCTTCTGGGTTTGAAAGTAGTAGGGCTTTGTTTTTTAAATAGCATTTTTTCAGAGAGCATGTAATGGAAAAATCAGTTGGCATTTGTAAGTTGTATTTTTTACTTCCTAGAGTTGCACTGGATTTATAAATGTTTGTGGGCAGTTTGTGTCCAAATTGATCTAAGATGTAATAAAGGGGAAGGTGTATGTGATTGTGTCTGGTTACTCTGAATGCAGTTTTTGTAACAGAGGAAAAGTGAAAGGTGACCCTTTATGAGAGAAATCTTATTAAATTTAAAACATGTAAGAATGACAGATTTTCACCCATTTAGAGTGCACTCGATTTTGTAACATACCCTGCCAAATGGTTTACTTCCTATCCTTGCACCCTTCTCTAACTATTGAACCTGCTCACTTTTTGAAGATTTATGGGGAAATACTACCTCGTTCTCGTCTCAGTGATACCACGAGGTTTTCCACATTATTGGATTACTGGTGGATTGTGGCAGACCCCTTTTCATCTGACATTCATTGCATGACAAGATTTTTCACATATGCCCTTCCCCCACCAATGCCCAGCTTTTTTCACTTTACCTTACCTATCCAATTTCCCTTAATTATTTTCTTGGGGTGGGAGCAGGGGGTGGGCAGGAGGATCCACTACACATAAAACTTTTTTGACTGAGTGATTTGGAGGGGAGTGCTTGATTAAACAGTGCTTCTCCTCGTTTTCTAAAGGGCTTCTTCAAATTTGTCTCCTCGCAGAGGCTGCTGCTAATTCTCTTGCTCTTCAGTGTTTTTCTCTACTCTCTAGCCTTATTTCCTCCTCCTCCCAACTATTTTGTCTCTTTATATTGAGACCTCATGCATAAACTATTTTACAATCTGAAGTTTCACTGCAGCTGGGGCTGCAATGTATGCCATGAACAATTGTGTACTTTATTGGCTACTTTATTCTGAACTCTTCATACTGCAGTGAGAGCTTGTTAACCAAGCTTCAGTGCCTTGAAATACAACATGACCAAATACTCCCTCTCCCCGCAATAAAATAACCTTCTTTGCTGCATTATCTGCACTCCATTAAGGATCTGATCAGATGTTCATGTTGTCTGACGGGTGCACTTAAAAGTGGAAAGGGGCTCCCATGAGACCACTCAGGTGTATCTCCCTCCAGACCCTGATGGGGTGGAAGATGAACTCTGGGCTGATGGAGGAGCGCTAGTTCTCTGCTTGTTCTCTGATTGATTCCTGGGCTCTGGGTGGGTGAAGAGCTGTGAGGCAGCTCAAGCGGAGATTGATTGCCTCAGTTTTAAATTCCCACCTCCAAAATAGACTCTCAGATGTACACATGAGGAACCCCTCCCCCAACACAATTTCTGGAGGTGGAGCAGGTGTCTCAGAGTCACCTGTAGTTACCAATCACAAGTGCGCCTTCTTATCACAGTGATGCTGGCTACACAAGTCTTCTGCTGGGACACTTGAAGCCCAGAGAAATGCGATATTTTGTATCTGCCTGGGTCGGTCTTTGTGTGTGTGGGTAGGGGATTGGAAATTAGGACCGTTGGGGTCAGCAAAGAAAGGGTTGGGAACTCCCACTTGAGGTCGGTCTGGAAGGCTGTGTAACTGCTGTGAGGACTCACTAGGTTTGTTTTGCAAATTGTGGCTATTTGGATGGAGGTGAGATGGTGAATGTCTCATTGTTATAAGCTCCGCCAAGAGAGCTCTTGATCCCCGTTTGACCTTGACAGAACCTCCAAAATGTTGGCGGTCTAGCCCTGGAGCAGGGAAATCCAGTTTGCTAGTCTGGATTCCTCCCGTTCTCTCCGGGTAGAGGCAGATTGGGGAATGCAGGCCACCCTCCCCCAGCGCTGGCTCTCACCCTCAGCCAGCCTTGGGGTACCTCGCCCTCCTTGCCATCCCCATTCTGGAGCCGGAGCCCCCGCCCCCTCCTTGCCTTTCCGTTTCTTCCCTCCAGCTTGTGTCTCTTTCTGTCTCTCCCACTTTTCCTCCCTCTCCCGCTCCGTCTCACACGCACCCTCTGTTTATTTTCCTGCCTCCATCTGGGCCCTGCTGATATTGTAATCACCCTGATGCACGTTGGCTTCTCTCCTCTCCCTCCTGCGCTCACACACTCACTCACACACAATGTGCCATCCTGACAAGCCTTTTACTTCTGATAAGCTCCGATGTGTGTTTAATGAATACAAAGCCGCGGTCTGGGTGCCGCCTCGGCTGCGGCCGCCTCTCCTGCGCTCCTTTGCCAGAAGGTAATCTCCGTGAACGGGGAGGGGAGGCGGGCAGGGAGGAAGGAGGGGTGGGAAAGAACGGGGGAGGGGGGTGTGGGGAGGCTGCGTTTCTCTTTTCCTCTCTCCCTTTCCAATGATTCAGAAGTCGATAAGACCAGGAGAAGTGAAGATGTAACATGTTATCTGTCGCTCCTCTTAGCTGGCGGAGAGAATTTACATTTAAAGATTAGCAGAGGGAGAAAGAGAAATCTGCCTTTTGTTGTGTGTGGTGAGGAGGCATCAGCCCTGGCCTGGCCGCTATCTCCCATCACCTCTGCTATCCAGACAGGACTCACGGAGGTGAGATTACCGGAGGGCCTTATCTTTAATTGGGTTTAGTTTTGCCATTCTGAATAGGTTTAAAGAGACTGGATAAAGGGGGAACAATAGATTATTTATTGACGGGATGCTGAAGCCTTTAGATGAAGAGGGGAGAGAAAAAGCTGCTTAACAACTTGATTAGTTCATTTTTATTTTTATTGTAAGGTGAGACTGTCTCCCTTCTGGTGCAGGGAGGGACTGTAGAACTTAGGCAAATTTGAAGGGCTTAAATGCCTTATTTTCTTTTCACCCCCACCTCCTGCCCTTCTTCGCACCATCCCCCATATAACAGGAGTTTCATTTACCCCTTATTTGTAAGATTGATAAACTGAGCAAAATTGGTAGAGGCTTTTGGAATTGATCATTTGTGTTTGGTTTTGTGTGACATGTTTTGAATGGGTGGTGAATTGATGCTAATGGTGGTACTTGAATGAGTGAGAAAAGCAAATAAAACCTACTTTTAATATGGAATTAGTTGATTTTATAGTATGGTTTCAACTAGGTCTAGAGGGAAAAAGAAAGCAAGTTGTTAGGTAGATTTGTGTTTTGGATTTGAACCATGGGATTTTTTTCCCCTTGGAGTTGGTTTAAAAGAAAAATAATTTTAAAATGTCTAATAAAACTGTTTAATTAAAAAGTGTTTAATACACTCATGAGTGTACTTAAAAAATTATAGTATTAACTTTAGAAGGTAGTTAAAATGGATAAAAGTGGGAAAAACAATTGTTTTGCTTCTTACACATAGTCAAGATAAGTGTTTTCATAGGTAAATATGAACCAGTAACTAAGAGCCTAATTAAAATTTGTTTAAAGCCAGGGGTGCATGTTTCCTTGTTGACAACAGCAGATCGATTGGGTAAGACAATAGAGTCCCCTTATTTCACTTCCATTGACTGAACATACTGACATTTCAGGTTTGCTGCTGCCTCGGTGAGCATGATGAAACACCGAAATTCACAGGCCAACTTGCCAGAGTGGTACATATATTACTGTATGTCATTTCTGCCTGAGGTTACCTTGTCACCCAGGCAGAATGGGAATGGACACTTGGAATCCTTCAGAGGGGTAGAGCCCTTTTGCTAGGAAACTGACAGAGAGCATGTCTTAGGAGCATCTTTAATTTTACTTAGAGTTAGGTGTAACAGATAAATATGTGATGGACTTTTATTTAAAAATCTGGGAAGCTACTTAGCTGTCAATCTTGTATTTTTCATATAAGAATACCCATTTTCAAGATTTAACTTTACCTTCCCAGAGATATTTACACTGAGTGGTTGGTAGATCGTTACTGGCCTGTGCTCAGGTGACATCCATTTTTCCCCAGTTGGGGATCCTCAAACATTCAAGCACCTGCTAAATCTGTATCTGATAAAACAATTTGTAAGGCCCCTTCAAAGATAGGGCCTGACTTTGTTTGCTTTTTTTTGTGGGTGGAATGAGAAAATGGGATGTGTGTATTTTACACCCATGTGCCTGGATAGACAGCAATATATAGATAAATATGTGTATTCCAAGTAGTGGCAGAGAAAATACTAAATATTCCGTATCTTAGTGTAAGCTACCCTTTTACACATTTTGCATAGTCGCTGCATGATAAAACTAAGTATTAGGCAGACATTGAGTCAAAGAAATTTGAATCATACAAAAGTGAACATGGAAAAAACCTGAAGGGACTTAATGTATTTTTTTTAAAGCTTAATGAAAATGTAAAACTATTATGAATATGCCTTATACCCAGCAGTTGTTGCTATCTAGTAGGCAACTTATGCCCTTTACAGTGTTTAGAACAAAACTAGTTCTTTATACCATTTTCATGAAAATGTTAGGTTTCTGTTTGATCAGCAGGTGCTGTTGAGATGAAAGCCATGTGTAAATTTTCAGAAGGCCAGAAGTGTCAATTCAGAAAAGGAAAGTGATAAGAGAAAATGCAATCAGTTTTCCTGTTTTCAATTTGTGCAGGATTTGAAGAGCTGTTTTGTTAAACTGCTACATCTGCTCCAATATGAATATTGAACTACTTCCACTAAAAATAACAACCTATAATTTGGAAGCTACTGCAGTCTTTCGTTAATGTGAGTGGGTTATTTAAAAACAAAAAAACAAAAAAATAAAAAGAAATAAAAAAGACAATTTTCTATTCTGACAATCTCTTGCCTAATGTGCATTTTCATTTGTTGGCACTTTTATCCTCAGCAGATAAATGGTATTATGCAATTAGGACCTCATCTCGTTTGACTATGAAAGAGGTTTCCATGGGTGAAAATCCTTGTAATATAAAATCGTTTCGCATAAAACAAAATTTATTTTAAAATAACCTGTTTAAATGCAGTTATTTATAATGATAGTTATTCCTTACATTCTCTAATACTACAATTTTTAACTTACTGCTTACTATTATAACAAAGTTAACACTATTCCATTGCATACTGGGCATTCCGTGATTTATTTCACCCTTAATATACCTGCAAATGTAAGTTTAAACCAATCAGGGATATTTTACCTAACAGGGCTTTCAGAATAATTTTTTTCATGCTTAAATAAAATGATTACATTATGCTTGAGTGCCTGCATACAAAAGCCTTAGCTTCTATAGTACTGCTAATCAAATAAGTTTTATGGACAGGGAAAGCACCACATTAGAGAAAAATTGGATGCATTTTACTAGTGATATTTCTAGGAAAGACATGTTTAAAAAACATAATCATCCAGTATTAAAAAGAGAACTCTAACATGAATAATCATAATAAAAATAATACTTCATTCCTGCAAAAAGAAAATGAATGGCAATGCTATCCATGTAAAACTGGACATAGAGAATTAAGTTAGATGGAAGACTGGTGAAATTTGGATCAGGTTCAATATTGACTCCATCCACAATTGCAGTTGGGTGGACTTGTGGCTATAGTAATTTGTCTAGGGTGAGACATGATCACTGCTTTGGATCAATTAGAGACTATGTAGCTTGTAGCGTCACACTTGAATTGCCAGACACACTCTTCGGAGATAAGCTCCGAATATCTCCAGAGTGGATAAAAGAGAAGACAGACACTGTGACACATTAGCATATTTGATATTAACAAATGCAATGTTTCTTCTGAAACATCAGTCAAAAGAAGAGGTAGTTTGAAAAACAACATTGTGTGTACTTGTGATTACATGTATTTAACCAACTAAAGAATAATGCTTATAAAGAATGTAATTTCCAATTTGAAGCCAAATTGTGGCATATCTTTCAGAGATCTGGGTATATTCCTTGGTGGGTATATTCTCTGGTATAGCACCAAGCACTTTGCCGCTTTGAAGAAGTGACACTGGATCACATATCAGTGAAGAAAGTTTATTTCACAGACACAGTCCCATCATTTGGTACATGATCTTCTAGTGAGTTGTTTTTTGTGCTGAAGCCACAATCAGCCTTTAAGCCTCAGTGCCTTATGTGGCTTGAACAGGGAAGAGCTTCTTGTGATTCTTTTCAGAATGTTCTTACTTTGTCAAGTGATGTTCAGGCTTTTATATCAGAACCACTGCAAAAGTAATGCCCCATGGTTGAGGTTTAAGGTTTGAGACCCTCTTGTTTGAAAAAGTTTTAAACCATCAGTCTTGCTTAGAACCACTAACATTTTCAATGACTGTAAGAGACCTACTTAAAATCCCTCTGCTTTGATAGTTCTGATTGAGGTTACCTGTATAATGTAACTCATGAAGTAGGGGTTTGCTTTTGTGGGCTTTCATATTGATCAGGGTCCCTAAGGCAAATCAGTATTTGGGTGAACGGGGCCTCTAGGATATAGATCTTGTTGAATGTGGAGAGCACAAATGTAAAGTTTTCCCATTGTTTGTCCAGCAATCTTAACACCTCCAAGTGCCTTAGGGAATGTGATTGACTAGATTCATTAATCTTTTAACACCTTGGGCATAGACTACTGAATGTGCTCTGGGCATTCAAGGGCTGCCACCTAGTTGTTGGACTTGGGAGAAAGTAGAGGAGTGGACAAATGTTAGAGACCTACTGTGAGCCTGGCATTAACCTTCATGTACATTGTCATCACTGATTTTAAGTAAATGATTAACCAGCGTTTCACTTTCTTCATTTCAAAGAGCTCTAGTCCATCACTCTTTTAGTAGTTCTTCTGGTTTGACCTTTTGCTCCAGTTTAGAAAACTGAGGTTTCCCTGTGTTCCCCAAATTAATTACCTGCTTTGTTCCCAAGTTCTAATAATTAGAGCCATGTTTTCTGAATATCTGGCTTAACGTGTTCCTTAGCAGTTATGAACTATGCATCCACTGTTTTCTTTACATTTGCCCTTGCCCCCAACCTAGGAATCACAGTTGGCTACTGGCCAGCAGATATCCTTGGATATGCCCAGATGCATGCCACTTTGTATCCCTCAGTGCCTCCTAATCCAGGCTTTTCCATTACTAAATTCTGTTCTCCCATCAGAATACCACCTTCCTGCACTACACTGAGGCCTTGAGGCCTGTTCCCTCTGTTGATCTCATTCATCACTCCAGAGTGGTCTTCTGCCCAGTGTCCTTAATCCCTGAGGCTTGTCCCATCCCAGTCGGTTTCGTCACTCTATATCTCGATCTCGGCATCTCCCAGTTGGCTAGGTCCACTTCCTAGTCACTTCTAAGAGGAGAGAGATTCTGTACCATCTTGAGTTTGATTATGTAATGTAAAGCAGTGGTCCCCAACCTTTTTGGCACCAGGGACCGGTTTCGTGGAAGAAAATTTTTCCATGGACTGGGCGTGTGGGTGGGGGGGAAGGTTCAGGGCGGTAAAGTGAGCAATGGAGGAGCGATGGGGAGAGGCAGAGGAAGCTTTGCTCACTCACACGCCCCTTACCTCCTGCTGTGCGTGGCCCGGTTCCTAACAGGGTTGGGGACCCCTGGTGTAAACTATTCTATTATAAAAAGAAGGATCTAGTGTGTGTGCATTCCCCTAATAGGCAAACTGGAGTTCCCTTTCCAGTTCAGTCACTGACTTTCTGGGTGGCATGGAGTGCACTCCAGCCCTCAGGTGCATTCTTCAGGAGCAAAATGATAGACTCATTGATCATTAGGCTTCTCAGCTGTCCTATGTACAAGACTATATAGGATATTAGGAGTAGGCTTTCAGGAAATTCCCATGGTTAGGAGAATGAAAAAAATTCTGAGTTGGGGGCACTACTAATCTGCATATAATTGGGAAATAGAATCAGTGTGGAACATCATTATCTCCCCACTGTTCTTCATTGTGAAGAAGGGGTATGGGGAATAGTGAGTCATTTTTTCCATAGCCGTCCTGGATCTAGGATGATTGTCAGAAATTTTAGTTGTTACTGTACTTTTTTCAGAAGTGAATGATGGAGGGAAGAATCTGTTTATGCAGTGAGAAGGAACTAAAGATTTTAGGTCTTGCTCAAAGAAAATAGCCTTTATGCTTTTCCCTCAGGGTTGCTAGACAAGGTGAACTTGGTGCCTGGGGGCAGGAGTGAGGGGCTAGAGGCTAAAGCATGGTGGTGGTTGATTGTGCTTACCAGGCTTTCCACAGTCTCAAGGTTTGGACCTAAGTCACTTGGAAATTTAGAAAATGACCTCTTTAAACCATTTTTGGAGAGAACCTGGTAAGTAATAGCTTATTTAAACCAATGGGGTACATTATCATTTGGCTAGAATCAGATGTTAAGTAAGAAGGACCAAAAAACTGTCTGTTGTCTAAAGAACAGTCTGCTGTTCCTTCTAAAAAGTAGTTAAGAGCCCAATTATTACCAGTAACACTTTGATTTTTGTACTTTCGTTTTGAAAAAATGTAGACATTATTAAAAGTTTAATCCTAATTTGTGAAATTATTAATAATGAACCCAGGCTGGATTTCTTTGGAATTTGGAAACTATTACATTTTTACACTTCTGATTTGATTAAGGTAAGCCCTTTGTCATCATCCAGGATGGCAGTAGAAACTTCTACTGTTTACTAGGAACGACATGCAAGTTACATTACTTTCATGTGTCACTAGAAACGGAAACCACAGGAATCACTGTGGCTTCATAGGTTATAGAAAGCTTTTGCAGTGGCATTCCAAGTTTGGTGGGAGGCCAAATTGAAGTTCTTTGCCACAAAGATGAATGTCTTAGAAGTATGTATGCAGTGAACTCTTAGTTGGTACCTGACTTGACTGGATTGAATTTTACATCAGAGAAATAACAGAAAATATTACCATGAGATGTAATGGCAGTTTGTCTAAAGATAAGCTCTCAAGAGCTAGGGGGCCCCTAATAATAGGAGAAGAAATATTGCCAGAGCTGTGATGAGCTAGCTGTGGCCAGGTCTATTGGAGCACCAGGAGAGAAAACTAGCTGAAAGATGTTAGAGTGTTTGGGACATCCCTTCCACTAGACCTTGTGGGGAGTATACCTGGTGACACTGAAGTAGATAGATTATGGTACCCGCAAAGGCTGGCATAGGGTTGTGCCAGGGAGCTACCACAGCAGCATTGCTGAGAGCATTTCAAATGCACATCCAATTTGGCAAGCAGAATATTAGGAATTGGGAAGTCATCTCCCAGTGAATATGGTAAGCATGGTGCAAGTTGTGCTTTAAATACAAAGTCTTAGGAAGCTGGTTGCTCTATTTTGTTAAAACTAGATGTGCTATATACTCCTTCCCCTAACCTCAAGATACAGGAAGATGTGAGCTGTAAGACAGGTCATGAAACACTGCTAGTTTATTTTCTGAATCTATGCATATGTTATGTACACAGTGATAAGCAAACACAGCTGGGAAGAACAGCAGATGATATTGGGACTGGAACTGTGATGTTTATCGACTGACATAGTAATCCTTTCCTGTGAAAGTGTTCTTTTTAAGTGATGTTAGGATTCTGTAACTTTTATCATGTGTCAGGCAAGTATTCTTTATTGCCCAACCCCTTTCCCTACCTGTCACACATTTTCATTCTCATCTTTAGCTAGATTTATTTAGAAATGAGATCCACATTTGACCTCTGATGGGAAACAAATGTGGACAATGAATTCGAATCCTTTGTTTAAATAAGGGTAGGTAGGTGCATTTAGACCTGATATTCAGGTCTAAATGGAAAGTAAATGTGATCAGTCTCCATTGACTTGTCCAAGTCAAGCTTTGAGTTGGCTAGAGAAAGCGGGTATAAAATATCAGAGGAAAATATAAATGAAAAGTAATAAAATGAGCAACCCATTAAAGCTAATTTGACTATTTGGAAAGAAAGGCATATGTTCTTTGGGTAGCCCTGGTAATGAAACCTTTTAGAATATTTGAAAGAAAATTAAGATTTTTGCTGTTGGTTGTAAATCTGAAGTAAATTAATAAATATTTAATGAATGCCTACTATGTGTAAAGCAGTGTGTTAGATGGAAGCACAGAACAGGTAGTAAGCTCAGTTCCCATTGAATGATAAACCTGCTCAGGACAGATTAAATAGCTACAAAAGATGAAGAGGCTTGATTACTTACCAGTTAAATGATATAGTAAATGAGATTTTAGAGGTGGAGTGAGTTGGAATTTCAGCTTGTCTTAAGACAGGTAGGATTTATCAAGGCGACATTATTGTAATGGGGTTGTGGGCAGTTATAAGGCAGGAATGGAGACTGGAAAAGGTTTTGGGAGAAGCGATGTGTCTTGGGGTGGGGTGGGTAGAGGGTAGAGAGAGAGTAAATTAACATATGCAGATACAGCAAAAAGGACCCTTGGGTGATTATTGGGAAATAAACAGAAAGATCATAAGGCATTTGATTAAGCTTTATCTTCTGAGTAAGCCAGATGTTTAAAAAACTGTGTCCTATGGGACCCCTTAGGGTTGGGAGGTGGCATAGAGTGTGCCCAGATTGGGTTCAGGCCCTTTCGTTTATCTTCTCAGCACTGTGAAACCAGAATAGTTCTGTTCTTTATGACAAATTGCTTTAGATATTAGATTTTCTAATTGGACTTCTTTTGAACAAAGGATGCCATGGTAAAATAAATCTTAATAAAACCAAAGTAAAAAAAAAAAAATTGTGCCAGGCAACAGGAAACCATGGACCCAGTTAAAGTTGTGTTTCTGAAGAGTTGGTCTGATTGCGGTGGGCCAGATGGGTTGGAATGGGGGAAGACTGAGGCCAGGTAGGGACCTTGTTTTGCAGTAGTTTAGATGTTAGCTATTATAGAAGGATGGCCAGAATTGGGTTTGTGGGACAAGAAGGAATAGGCAGATGCCAGAGACATTGCAAAGGAAAAATAATTAGTACTTGGATATCGGGTGGATTTAGAGAGGAGGAAGTGATGACAGCTCAGATTAGATGTCCAGTGCACATAGCTTGCCAGAATTTGGGCATTGCTTCAATGTTTAAGGGGCAGCTTCCTTACCCCTCATAGACTCATAGAATCACAGCCCCCAGAAAGGAGCCTCAGAACCCAATTGTGTATCCCTGCTCCAGGGATTCTCGTGATCCAGCTGCTTTTGGGAAATGTTGATGGGGCTGTTAACCTCGTAGGTTTTCCTTAAAGGGTACTGGTTGCATGGAGGATTGATTATTCATTGCTCCTATGCTTTGGCTCCTTGCATGGATTTCGAACTGTTTTGAGTTTCCTTTCATTTTGCTGGTAACTTTGGGCCACGTGGGAGAATAAAAAAGTGGTCAGGAGGGCTGGGTCTGGACCCTTAACTTTCCACCAGAGCAACCTAACTGTTTTACATGTTTCAAGCATTGGACTTTTGTTTAGGGAATAATTTATAAAAATTTCTTTCAATTTTAATATTATGTAGAGGAGAGAAGGCAGGGACCAGAGAATAAGGAGTCAAGGAGGAGTTGATGGGAGGGCAGAAGCTGTTCTTCTACAGCAGCGTGTCCCAGACTCTGGGCTCAGTACTCTTGAGGAGTGGGGAGCAGTGAGTTTCAAGGGGCTTTTGAACCTACATTCATTCATTCATTCAGTAGCACAAGCATTGTCTGCAGACCAAATACTTTTTCACACAATGACATTTTTCAAATACACTTTAAATGAACAAAAATGCATTAAAATATTACTGAAATTAATAGAAACTTGTCTTTATGTATTTTACAATCAGCAGACTGTAAACAAAATACTATCATGTGTGATATCACAAGTTTTTGTTTTAAAATGGAGGCCTCATATTAGAAAAGCAAAGGAATCCCTTTTATATCTTAAAGGGCACTATTCATTTCTTACTAAATTGCTCACTGTTAATTGTCTCCCCTATTTAAGGAATTTTAGTTATTGGAAGAAACAACAACAACAAAATGTAGGACTTTTAGGCTATGGTTCACCAGTATAATATTATTTCAGGGACTTTCACCTTGATTTGTTTAGTATCATTTAATTTGAAAACAATGGGAATTCTTTTTACTCTTTGAACTTTAAATTCAGAGTGTGTGGATAAAAATCTCTCAGAATTGGATTTTTTAAGACTTCTTTCTTCTGTAGCCAATCTATAGTTTTTAAAAGGATGAGACCGATTTATATATGTTTATATGGAATCATTCCTGAGATATATTGTGAAAGGAAAAAAGCAGGGAGCAATGTATATAGTGTGCTACATTTTTACCAAAAGTGCATAAACTTCTACTCATGCATATGAATCTGACAGTAGTAGTTGCTTTATGGGAAGAAAGTGGGGCTCAGGCATTGGTGGTTGGAAGGAGAATTTTTATTTCACATCTGTTGGTCCTCTGAGTCTTTCTGCAAATCTCATACCTGTTTCATTCACTGCAAAGTTAGAGACTGTAGCATCAGCTTGGGATGAATGGTTCTGGGATTCTGCCCTTCTGGGGGAAGGTGATTATGTTCTCTTCTCTGCTAGAAGGCAGTCAAGTGAAGTGGTGAAGAGACGCATCTCCCCAGTGCTTTGCCACTTGTTGAATCTCCTACTCTTCATCTGGAAATAATTCTCATCTGGATAATAATGGCATGACCCGTAAGGTTGTCATGTGGATTGCATGAGATGGTATATACAAAGCACAATATCATTTCAGAAAGGCTTGCTTGTGCTAGGCATCTGACTTGACCACTCATGAACTGTCCACTGCTCTCTTCTGGAAGCCCCCTGTAGGATCTTCTCCTCTCTATGGCTGTTCCTTTTCCGTCACCTTCACTCAGCAAATTCTTAATGGAGTCTAGTCCTGTTTAATGCCTGGGGATATAGAGATGTTCAAGTCAGACAATGCTCCTGATTTGCTAGACCTTTCTCACCTCAGCCTTAATTGAGAGCTGTTTCTGCAGGGAACCTACTTTGTCCTCTTCTGAGTTGCTAATGAAACTATTCAAGTTTTCATGACCTCTCTTCTTCAAAGATAGAATTTATTCACACCTAGCATTTTGCTGCTATTCATGTGATTCAGACTTCTCTGCTGATTTGTAAGCTCCTTGAAAGTAGGAGTCTGGAACAGTTGGGGTACTTTTTGATGCTTTATTAAATATTTGGTGAAAGCTCATGTTATTTACTTAATACTGTTCTCAAATATTTCAAGTTATTTACTTAATACTGTCCTCAAATATTTCATTGCTAAGACCAAAATGAAATCTTTGGTTGCAAGAGCTTGTCGTTTCTTTCCCAATCCGTTTCCCCCCCTTGATCCCTTTTTATTGTGTTCTCTTATCACAGAATGTACAATTTATTGCCACCATATTTTAGGTTTAAGTTTCAGCAAACAAAAAAACCCCCACATGTATAGCAGCCCTGGGTAAATTGAAGTGGTCAAGTCACTTGTATGTTCATAAGTGCACATCTTAACCTGTTTTATTTATTTTTCTCCCTATGGCTCACAAATGTACTTTTTGTCAAGGATGAGATCCCTGAAATTGTAATCAAAATATTGTATACATGGACATATTTATGAGCTGGAACTGTCCCTTGGATCAGGGCCCCAACAAGGACCATTTTTGTGACTCTCAGCTTTCCCTCTCCCATGCCCTCAAGTGATCCCTTAGGTGCCAGGGGCTCCCGTCCCTCTTTTGGTTGTCATGTCTGTTTTCTGGGCAGACCCCAGGCTGAGCACTTCTCCCTAGCACTCTTCTACAGCCCCCTCTCCCACTCCCTCTTTACTCACCAGTCTTGTCTTTTCTCTGATATTGTGTGGGATTCCAGCTGTTGCTTGATGAACCAGCCTTAAAACTAGGAATGGCACTGGATAGAATGACAGGTCTGTCTCATCCCAAGATTCTGTGGCTGAACACCAAAGCGGGTGAAGCATCTTACTGTCTTTGCTTCCAGGTAACAATTCCAAGAGATGGTTTCAGAAGGGCAGCCTTTAGTTCTTCAATGCAAGTGACCGAACAATTTCAGACAGATATGTGTGGGGAGGAGGCACGGTAGATGCCTTCGTGGAGTGAAGTTCACATGTTGCCTTACTTAACACTCACCTGGGAGTGAGCTCATTTGTAAATCACTCCTAGAGGCTTCCTCACTTGCCCAACGTCGCCCTGCATTGGTTGTGGGGCGAGGTCTGAACCTAGATTTTCTGACTCCCAGGCTTCTCTATTCCAGGGCTCAGTACCACTCTCCTGGAAGTCTTCAAATCCTACCACCCCATTTTTTCCCCATGGACAGGGCCAGCCACAAAGGCTGCAGGTGGGAATTATACTAAAGTTAAAATGGAAAATTATCAAGACTTCTCACTGTACTTCGAAAAGTTACTGTTTAGAGTACAAAAAATATCATAGCTTTACAAGTTTCTGAGGCAGGGAGAGGGAGGGAGAAAAGAGAGGGAAGAAAGAGGAGAGAGAGATATCAGCTGATAAGAAGCAGCAGCAACCAGACAATATTTGCAGTTGGATAATCGTAGTTTTTTTTGTTTGTTTGTTTTGTTTTTTGAGACATGTGGCCATCAACCTTGAATACAGATACTTTCAAAGTCTCGTTTTTCTTTTATGTGAAAGTTGCCGGCATGGAACAGATGCCTTTATTTGGAGAAACCAGTCTTTGGAAATAATTGGTTCTCTCTTCTCTTATTCTCTAGAGGTGCTCTTCCATAGATGAAATTAGATGAGGAAAAAATTAATCACAAACCATTAGCTTGTGGTTCTTTATTTTTTTCCACTGCAAAATGTTTTAGGACCTGCACCTTCCACATATTTTGGGATTGTTGACTGAGCATACTTACTTTTATCACTAATAGTATAGCAATGACTTTCAGAAAAGAAAATGTTTTGATTTCACTAGGTCATTTTTTGAGTAGTGACCTAGTGCTTTAATACTTTAAATCATAATATTAAAATAGGTATTACTTCCTTTCTACTCTCGATTGATAGGAACTGAGCATATTGAATAAAACAACACTTGCACTAGGGGCAAGATAGGCACTTTATAAGTATTATCTCTTCATATCATCCCGGTGAGTTAGGTATTATTATCCTACTATAGAGATTTACATCTAAAGCTTAGAAAGGTTAAGTGACTTGTTCAAGATCAAATAGCTAATAAGTGTAAGACCTGAGATTCCAGTCCAACTGCATGCAGTGAGCTAAGTGGTCAGTGCAGGTAAGGTGCAGTCATTTTAGGAGATTTTATTTTACTGAAGATTAAATTATATCTGTAACAAGATATTTTAGAGCTTCTTACTATTTTAAATTACCTGCTTTGTTAACTCCTTGATCATCCTGCATTGTCAGTTTGACTAAAAATAATTCATAGATTGCTCAGCTGCTTTCTGTTTAATTTTTATCTTTAAAATAATACTTGAAGGATTTTAAAATAATGCTTTATCACAATAAGAGGAAGAGGCTTGAAGAAAAACTAGATAGTGATTCCGTTATCATTCCTTTGTTCACTCAGCCAATACTGAGTGAACACCTTCTGTGAGCCACGCACTGGGTATGAAGACTGTTGAATAAACATGGCCCCTTCCCTCATGGCCATTACTACAAAATGCACATATTGCATCAAGGTAAGGTCTGAAGACAGCAAGAGAATAAGATGGGATCTCTTTCCAGAACAGGAAACTCAATTGATAAACTCAGTTGGGAGATAAGTCTATGCATAAAAACTACTAGAGTGCATTTACACCTTAGAGGTTGTATGGACTTAATGCTGCCTGCAGTTCTTAATCGTGGTATCCTACTGCTTACTGTGGGAGGAAGGGCTGGCTTCATAGCCCTGGATACCCTGGGTGATTTCCATACTGGCCTGTGTATGTACAGTACTGGTGGGAATGGGCTCATATGAACAGTGTCTGGAAGGGAAAGGTAAAGGTTGCCCCGCCTGACATAGACCATAAATGCTATTATAGTTTAAAGAAGTTTAAGGAAGAATGATCGTGGGCCCCAGGAGTGGTCAGGGAAAGGTTTGTGAAGGTCACAGGGATTGAATTGGGCCTTTATAGCATTTCATTAGTATTCTTTTTAGGTGTCAAGTACAGTTTTGAGTATGGAGGATAGAGTAATTAGCAAAACAGACAAGACCCCTGTTCTCATAGATCTTACAGTTTAGGGGGGCATGCAATAGAGACATTTGTAAGATTATTCCCCATAGTGTTAAATGTAATGAAGACAATTAAAAAAACAATGTTGGAGAGAATGGTGGCGGGTGCTGCCGGTGGTGGTGAGACTTTATTTTGGATAGGAGGGAAGACTGTCTCTGAGGTTACACTTGAATGAAACCTGAGTGTTGAAAAGGAGCTGGCCATTAAGTGTGGAAGAGTTAATGGGCAAAGCCATAAAGATGAGGTGACGCATTCTATGGGAGTTTATCCATTGAAGAGCTGTACCCTGTAAGGGCCTGGACGGAGCAGAGGCTGAAAGGTGTAGGTTAGTGCCAAATCATGGAGGATCTTGAATGTCAGAATAAGGCCAGAATAAGGACTGTTTGTTTCTACGCATATATTAGGGGATGAGTAGTTAGAAGAGAGAAGGAGAATCAGGATGAGTATATGCCATAGAAGCTTAAGGAAACTTGTGCAGCTGGGGCCTTGAAGTTTAGGGACACCCTAAATAACATAGTGTCCCAGTCACTTCCTGTTGGAAGTTGAAAGTAGTCCTAAAGTGAGGCCTACATGGTGGTGCTCCGTTGACTGTTTCAAATCAGGGGGATTCAGAATTGTCCTACAAATAAGGTTGTGGAGGTCTTGACAAAGGTAAGCTACAACCCAGTGTCAGGGACTGTGCTTATTAAGGTAATGTTTTCTAAGTAAGGTATGATGTAACAGATTCCTTTTGTGGTAATTCCCCTTGGAACCAAAAACTAATTGTATTTTTATTAAAGTAAAGGGACATTCTTTACGTTACAAGATGTTTTTGTGAAAGGAAAAAGTTAAAGGTTTGATTCAGTTCATATTGGTAGATAAAAGAGGTGTGTTAAAGCCTCATTTTTGGAATAACTATCTTATTTACTAAAGGAAAAATTGCCCCAAATGTTGATATAATTCTGTAGAGAAATGTGTTTGGGCAGTGAAGGGATTCCTGGCAGTGACTGAGAAACACAGTAATGGGGAACTGCACTTGATCGCTTTTGAGGTTGATTCTGATGTGTGTAGTCTTTACATCCTATTAAAACTTTGAAAGATAAACTGATACAAGAAGGATTTGCCAAGGCCAGCAACTCTTCCTTTTAAAACCTTGGCTCAGTGTACACATTGAAGGGATGGGGGAGTAAGATAAAAGCATTATAAATACAAGGTTAACTGAATTCAAATAGAAGGTTCTCTCAAGTTATTGCATTCCTTAGAAAATAAATACATTACGCATATGGTTAAGATTGATCAAAAAAGTATTCAGTATGCCAGTGATTACATTCCCATCTGTGATTAAGGTTTTCTGTCTGCATCTGGTTTTCACATTATATTTCTGTAACAAAAATCCTTTATATAGCAGAGTTCACTTTCTGTATTTTCTATTAGCTGCAGCTTGAACTACTGCACAGATCGCAGATTTACACATGTGGTTTTCATTACTTCATACCATTGAGAAAAAGTAATATTTGTTTGGGAATGTCTGTTTTCCACAATTTCCATGGTAATACAACATGTTGAGCCTTTTTAATAACACTCTTGTAGAACTACAAATTGTTTTAGGCATTCTCCTCTTGGTAGAGTTTAGCTTTTAAACTGGTCTCAGTATATGTTCCCCTCATAATGAGGTCTTACAAATTTGAGGGCTTAGGATTGGAACAAAGCAATTATTAAAGATAGAGAAATTTTACTTTTGATTGCATGTGATACGGACTTCAGTGTGGAATAAGTATCACAAATAATCTGGATGTATATTTCATAGTGCTCATTACCATTACTCATTTTATCGTTATTTTATATCAGAAGATCATTTATTATGTTGGAGGTATGAAGAACAAACATAATACTCCAAAGTCATTATTTTGAAAAATCTAAACATTAACTCCTTGTTGTTTTTTGGTGAGTTATCCTATTGATTGTGATATAATGTTTCATATATAAAAATAGTTGAATGAGGAAAATCATCAGTGGGTAACTTGAGGTTTACATTGCGTATTACTTGAATGTGTATTTGTATGCCATGTTAACATTTAAGAATTTATAAACGTACATTTAAAATATTTTGTAATACTATCTTCCTGCCAACTTTTCTCCATTCACTTCAGTATACTCCGATTAAAATAGACACAAGTGAAGTTAAAAAGTGAAATAGTATATTCTATATTGGGAGATCATTTATAATTGAGAAATTTCTCTTATAAAGGAAGTTTATCCACATGGTAATTTTATGTGCCTTAAAACTGAGATCCATTATACCATTTTTGATAATAAACCGAGACATTAGTCTTGTATTTAGCAGTCATGAGAAGGAAGAAAAAGACTAGACTCTAGGGGATTTGTATATACTTGGCCTCCTTCATTTGTTTAATGGAGATTATTAAATATGGCCCACACAGGTAGACTCTTACTTTATCAGTCTCTCCGATGCCTTTTGTTGATGGTTGTTGAGGCACTAAATATTATCAAAAATCATGATTGAATCTAAGAAAAGTATCCATTTTCTTCTTTTTCCCAATAATACTTATTTATGCTCTATTTACAAAATATATATTTTTTATCTCAGCGTAGAGACATTGGAAATTCCAGAATTGTGTAGAAAATTACCCATATTTCCATTTTCTGGAAATAATAATATTTGACATCTAGATGTATTTACTTCCAGTCTCCCCTCCTTGGCCCTGTTTAAGTTTTTCTGTTAAGAATGAGAAACATTGATTGCATGATAGCAGAGTCGTAATATGGTGTATAAAGGGCATTGCTTTTCTTTTTTTAAAATAGAAACTGCTTGTTTATGTACGTCAGAGTATGTATATTCACCAATTTTAATTTCTAGGGAGTAGTTTGGTCTCTTAAAAAAACAGTAGCAACATCCTTAGTAATATTTTTTGAGACTGCTTTTATAAATCTATCCCTTTGCATTTATTGAGTTATTACTTTATGTGCATATGATTGTGCTAGATTTATGTTTCATAGATTATAAGAACTAAATAGTGATACTTGTTCTATTCATAATAGTGGTGGTAGTAGTAATAGTAGGTGTTTGGGAATGAATGAATGAATTCTAAACCTGCCAAGTCTAGCAGGAAAAATGAGAATATTTGGATTGCTTTAGAAGAAAAAAAAGAAAGAAGTTTTATTTGGTAAAATGCTTCACTAATAATTGTTGTTACTAATAATTTCAAAGTGGTTGGTTGCATAAAGATTATTAGTTACCGTTAACACTTGTTTCAGATTATTTTAGCTAATGATGGCAATGTGTAAATTTCAGAACAGTGAAAACAATATTGACACCACTTTGTTTTGAAACACTATTTAACTTGCACTTAAAATTCCAAAAAATAAAATAAATAACACAGTGTCTCAAAGCATTTTCTAAAGAAACCATATCTGATAGATTATTTAATTTTTAAAAAATAAAACAAGTAAAATCTAACACATTGTTTTAAGGTATTGATGTATGTATATTTTAGACCCAACTTAAGGAAAGAGGAGTTGTGTCCAGCTTTGAGTCAGATGATTGGAGAATTAAGAACCCTATAGGACATGTCACTGCAGGAACTCTGAAAATATTTTCTGTTTTGGATTTTTCTAAAATTTAGAAGGGCTTGTATCTGTTTCTTAAACAAAACAAAACTGGCCTAGTATTAGTGTGTAAGTAGATGGGTGTGATACTTCAGACTGGTTGTGATATATGCGTTTTTTTTCCTTTTGTTGTTGTCAATAGAAAAGATTGATCTCTGGGCTGGTGAACATAATATCTGTCCCAGTCAGAAAAGGAGAGAGGAAATTAGCAGAGCGATTGGTGGAGAATGATATCTGTCAAAAGAAACACTTGGAGAGCACTGAGTTTAGTAATAGGTGACTGCCGGAAAAAAGGGAACTTTGAATATTGTCAAGGTAAGGAACAGACAAATATTTTGACTTTGTAATTTACTTACATGCCAAAAATCAATCTATTATTTTCTTCCTAATAAATTATACTTGTGAAGATTTTTCTTTTCTTTTCCTTACTTCTTCTTCTAGTGCCTGTTGATAACGAATTTGTATTATATATTTAAAAAATTTGTCTTTGAAATCTTTGGATGTGGGATTGGGTGGTGATCAGTCAGCCTGGCTGTGGGAGCCCTTGTTTGATAGCTTTGGGTCTGAAGATAGCAAATGACCAAGTACCAATTTTTTTTTTAACCCCTTTTCTTGTTGCTGTGCTTCTTGCCATGTTTCATAATACATCTGTTATAAGCTGAGCAATACTTGGAGTTAAAGAGTAAAAGCTATGTCATGATTTCTGTGTTTACTGCAACTAGAGATGGTATTTTCTGAAGCAGTTGGTTGACTAAAGAGGGAAAAAAGTGCTTTTCCATTTATTATTTCTTCTGTTTGATTTGGATATTTTTTTAAACTTGTAGGTGAATATCATTTCCTAAGCAGAATTCATGTCCATAGGCACGTTTAAAAATAAAAAGGTCTAACTTTAGGAAAACAGCAAAATGTACACTGTTTCCCATTTGGCAAGTGACTTCTTAAAGTCTGCAACATTTAAAAATTAAGGAGAGCCCTGCATTATGGGTTCCAGAGAGTTGATGCCTCCTGCAGCCAGCTCTGTTTCAGTTTTAGTGGACTTGTGCAGAAGCACAGATGAATAAAGATAAATTGTGCTAAGAAAGAATTGAGAGTTAACACAAACGTTGTGTGATACAGGTTGGCACTCTTAGTGATTAGGTGGGGATTTTTGAAGTTCTGTGACTGCCTGCCTGACTACATGGAAAAGGTAGTAGCAAAATATTTACCCTTCATGGCCATTGTTCTGGAAACATAGCTGCTGGTGTCCCCCCCCCCCCCCCCACATAACTTCTACTCTTGCAGTTCCTACAAAGGCTTATTGGCTTTTTCTTAAAGTTCCCAAGAAGGTGTTGGCAAATGAGGGTGTTTTGTTTTTGTTTTTGAAAGACCAGAGAAAATGAAATGATTCCCTGTATAATTATAGGCTCCTTTGAGATAGCCTAAGTCATGATTTGGTTTCTGTCTGTATTTCTCTTCCTTTCGTTCCTCCATCTTCATAATATGATGTTCTTCTACTGTAATTAGTGAGAGACATAAATTTGAGAGAGAAGACGAGGAATTCAAAAATTTATTAAGTAATTGAGACATCTCTCACCTCTGCTTCTGTCTTTGTACCTGTGTACTATTGATAATAAAAATAAATTTTTTGAGAACTCAAATCTTGGTTGATTAGATTTCTCAAGTCCAGCATAGAAAAAAAGTTGTTGATATCTTAAAGGAAACAAACATAATAATAACAACAACAACCCTTGCTTGAGAATTGCTTTCTCTTCATCTTCCATCAGAAGAAAGCACTTTGTTTCAAAGCGGGTATAATTCTCTGCTTTCTGCCTTACGTATCTCTGTGTGTGTGGGGGGAGTGACAGTATGATAAAAATATATAAGGTGCAGATTGCAAATTGAAAAGAATATTGGATTTTTAAAACTTGAGCATATATTGCAGATACATAGTGTCATCGTCTTTACCCACCCCTATCCCATTACAACAGTATTCTCTCCTGGTCATGTGGCATATCTCTGTGGGCTGCTGACACAGAGGACCATTGCAGCATGGAAGATCCATATTGAGAGCAAAAATGCATGACAAAGATACATTTTAAAACAAGTTTAATGCACATTATTTGTTATAATATGCAAATACCGATCCTGAGTATCATGTATCAAAAACACCATGTTGAGTTTCTTCTCTCTCTCGCTTTCTTGTGTGTGTGGGTGTACATACTTAAAAAATGATGTGTGTGCGCACACACGTATATATACATATATATGTACATGTATGTATATAATTGTGTGTGTTGGCCTATTTTATAACTGTTGAGTTTTCTTTATGATTCATGTGGCATTGAAAAATTTACTCCTAGTTTTTTCTTTTTTGTGATGGTAGTGGGTGTATATAGATATGGGGTTTAGACTCAGGTTGAGCCAAAAAGTAGAGAAAAACAAAAATCACATACTTTAAATTTACAAGCATGGAGTCCATTGGATTCTTGGGGATATAATTTGGAAGCAGAAAAAGCAAAGAACTATATGAAATTGAGCAGTTGTGGCAATAAGAGACAGTGACCTGAGGTGGTGCCAGAGAGTCTGGTCCCTGTGATGAGTCTGAAGCAAAGCAGGGGTCACCAGGAGACAAGCCTGTCTCTTTTGGGTGGCCAGGGGAGAAATGATGCCTTAGGGACAGTCACCAGCTTAGCTGGAAGCTGATAAAGGCAAAACGCTGCTATGTTTCCTCCCAGTATTTTAAAGCATATCCAAACTATGCACAATGTTCACTTTTCTAGAATTCTGTTACATGTGTCTTTGTGAGGAGTGAGTGGATTTGGGACAGTTAGGAGTGGTATCCAGCTTGAGGAGCTTGCTCTTAAAAGCCATTAAGGAAAATACTAAGAAGGGTCCAATATTTGCCATATAAAAAAGTTAATTGGCCATCTAAAAGATGCAAGGACATTAGCAGGGAAGCAGTTATGACAGAGGAAACTTGTTGCAAAGTAGTATGTATTTATGTTTGAATCATGGGATGGGATATTTATGTAGTACCAATTTTTAGATATTGTATTATGAGATATTTAAAAATAAAAACATTTAATTTAGATGATGCTGTGCACCTTCAAATATTGGTATCTTTATTAGGAAAAGAAGAAAGTTATTTTCTTAAGCAAAACTGCTGGGTTTTGAGAGCGTTTGCCTATATTTTTAGTCTTTCTTGGTCATGTTTGAGGGGTCTGATAGTATTAATGGGCTTTACCCCACACGGAGCTTTGAGCTTATTGTAGCACTGCACACTGATCCCAGGTCAGTGTGATGCGTGAAATCAATTTATTTGAATCTCTTTGCCTCTATAGGAATTTGGCAGCATGCCAGTTGTTTTCATTTAATGTTCTTTGTGTTGAACACAGACAAGCAGGCATGCTTTTGTATTCATCTTTCTTTTGGTCTCTGTCTCTTTCAGCCAATATTTTACTCTATGGATTTCGAGATGAAGGAAGAATATATTATTTATATGATTCTAATCATTACTTAATGTGTGTGTGTGCTACTTTCTTATCTTTTAAGGGATTTTTAAAAATATTCCTGAGTTTTAAGGGTGACTTTCTTTGTAGAGAAGAAATATTTTAGTTTTTTAAAAATAACATTTTTGATGAAACATAATAAACCAGATCATAGGTGGTATTTACTTACCATCATGCTCATTATCAAAACTGAAAATAACAATATTAATTACACTATACAACAGATGTTTAATTTGTGAACTGGATTATCAAAATCACTTCTTGGGGAGCTTTTTGAATGTAAAGATTCATACTTTAATCAAGCACACGCTAAAGAAAAAAAATCTGGGTATTATTATCTTTGAATAATCCGTGTTGATTAAGATGCCAGTGTTTTACATAGATTTGTTGCTATATGTGATTTTTTACAAAATTCCTGCCATTAGGGAAATTTTTTGCTCTTAAAATTTGGAGGGTCATGACAGGGAACAGCACAGAGGTTTTTACGACAAATAGACTCAGACCTTTCTGTGGATGTTTTTGTAGGGAGGATTTGTTTCTGGGTCAGCTTTAGGAAAAGGTGGAGAAGGAAACGAGAGAGAGTGAGAGGAGAATGCTCTGTTGATGCTCCGGGCAGTTCTTGCGGAAGTTGATATGCAGAACCAGGGAGCCGCGGCTTCGGGGTCAGGCTCATACCCAGCAGCCCTGCTTCCTTGTTTAATTACCTGAAGAGCAAAACAGTCAGCCTGAGAGTGTGTGAAAGCCCAGTATCTCTGCAGCCGCCTGGCGCTCTGACATCCTGCAAGGCCAGCCCTGTCTGTCCGCCAGCGTCAAGCTGGCTCCCGCCCTGGGTTCCTTTCTTTCTGGAGGCATTGTGTGGAAGAGGGTTTGGTCAGGAATTTGAGGTTCCTGCCAGTGCTGTGTCCCTGCTCTTTCTTTCTGGACTACGGTGACAGACATGCTTGATATATATATATTTTTTTCTTAATGGGTTTAAAAATCTGTCTTTTTCATTTTACACCCTGGCCTTGCTATGAAACAATATCTCTATCAACAGCAACAGACATTAACCAGTGCAGGACTGGCCGCAGTTAATGGGTTCTCATTTTCCTAATTCCTGTTATTTAGTGTCCTTCGTGTGTTGCCTTTTTAGGTCAGATTCACTGGTAGTTTGGTGTGGTACTAGCAATTAAGGTTGTTTTTTTGTGAGGCAGTTTTGGAATCTTAATCTGTCCATGAAAACAGAATAGTCCATTTTTAAACAAAGGTGATAGAACCTTTAAGGTTGGATTTTTTCCTTTCCTTGGAATTTAAATATGGATGTGGACATTTGCTGTGGGAAGGGCCATACCCTTTGAAGAAGCTGAGGGTGGTGAGAAATATTATTTGGAATGTGTAGCCAATTTGACAGTAGTATAGGGTACTCTGAGGAATGCTTGGAGATGGAGCCATTTGGGAGATCCCCAGAGTATAACAAGATGTTATGTTGCCAAGAGGAAATCCAGCAGGTTCTTTATGCACAGGGTGGGCTGCTGAAATGCCTGCACTGTGGGTGGGGGAGCAAAGGTGGTGGTGGTGGGGTTTCCTGCAGAGGGAGGGGAAAGTGTGACTACATGTGCAGTGATTTGGTTTTTCCAGCTACTTCATTAGGATTCTGTCATGCAGACTTCAGGGCATTTACCCTTTAGATGCACATAGGTGCATCCCATTAATGTTAATAGGAGTTGCCGTCAAGTAAAGAGAGCAGCAGTGTGTACCTGTGTTCTGTATGAGCACAGCTCCAGGGGATTGATTCCATTCTTTGCAAAGAATAAAGGAATTGGACTTTGCAGGGAGGAGTTTGGTAGGAATTATTCTAAAAACTTATTTTTCATATTATATTTATGGAAGCGATGTCAATATTTTATGTGTTTGTATACCACTCCAGTGAAAAGTATATAATCATTTAAATAATTGGATTAGCCTCGTTCATCTTGGGATGGAGCTGGCATCTCCATGATCTATTTATACGCTAGCGTAAGTAGTAGTATGTGGATCCTTAGGCACGTGCATGTTTATTTATGTATCAGCCTGCTGCATTTCTTTGAGTATTATTCCTCTTTCAACATCAGTATAAATATGAGAAAAGAAAACAGGTAGATATATTTTAAGCCACAGTCAGCATTCCTAACTGGTGTCCTCCTCCACTGACAGACTCCAGGTACACCCCTTTCAAGCTCCAGGTTTTTGGTAGTTCTATCCAGCTGGAGCTTTCTTAAATGCAAGTAACATTACTGCCAGTTGTAGCATTAAGCCTTAGCAGCAGGGAGTGTATAACGTGAGAAAAACTTGGAGGACTTTGAAAAGTGAATGGGGAGAGTTGTGGCTTGCAGGTGGTGGCACCAGGAACTAAGGAACAAACTATGAACAAGAAAATGGGGTTGTTGCCTTGCACCGAGTGTGCTCAGTAAGTGGATTGAAATGGCAAGAAAAAAGCAGATCTGTGGGACAAGAGAAAGGGAGGAAGTGAATTACTCTAGAAGAAAGAAGGGAAGAAGCCAAAATCTATTAGTAGCTGTTGACCTGTGTCAATTTACCAACAGGAATCAAAACAGAACATTTTGATATAACAGATAAAAAAGTCACAGTATTCCAAAATTTTAGTAAGATTCTGGTATCTACAATTAAGAATAACTTTAATGAGAAGTGAGAGTGAGAATTGAAATTTCCATACAGAGTAAGAATTAGGTTGAGATTTTTAGGTTTTAACCACTGTTCAGTGTATTTCAGAATATACAGCATTGCATTCTAGTCTGCCTGGTCTTGTGGGGGGGTGAAGGGAGGAGGAGCGGGGTACATAATAAAATCCAGGAGGGTCGGAGTGAAACGTTAATTTAAAAATTTACATTGTTATAAAAGCAAATATACTGCGCTGGGTATTATTTGAACAAATAAAGCAGTTTTGGAATGAAAACTTATAATGGAATCCATAATACCTAGGTTTGAATTTGTTTATAAATGTGGCAAATTAGTATGTGTGGATGGATTTTGCTAATTTGCAATGTGGAGAGATAGAAGTGGAGAGTTTGTTAGAGATAAAAGTCCTGTGAAAAAAGAATATGATGAAAAAATTCTGGGATTTTTTTTGTTTGTTTGTTTGTTTTATTGCTGTGTGTTTGCTCCACCTGGTGGATTTTGTTGAAAGTGTTTTAATCCATGTTAATGAAAAGACTGCCCTGCACACAATTTACAGTAAGATGAATCTTTTATTTTTGTTGCTGTGAAAAATAGTTTAATTCCTATCAAGGTCAAAACATTTATGTCTTTTGTTCAGTATTTTCATTGCATTGAAAGTAATATTTATTGTTTCTTCTGGCTCAGAAATGTAATACATGCTCACTTCAGAAGATTTGGAAAATAGAGAAAAATTAAAAGAGGAAACTAAACATGATTTATAATTTCATCACCCAGAATCATTGCATTATTTTTAAGAATAGATGTTATCAGAAGAGGACCACTTTTGCATTTACATTTATTTAAAGATATGTGGAATGTTAAATACTATGCCAAAGTGTGATTGATGATGATTATTATAATTATTTTTGGGCACATGCTGCCTTTAAAATTCCCAGTCTCTAAAAAAAAAATCAGTGTTTTGCAGGAACTGCATTTGCTAAGCTACATGTCTACAGAAGGCAAAGGTAGTAGAGACTAAAGGTACCTCATGCATTCATAGGGCTGTTCATACGGGTGACGAGATCTGTTGTTCGCTGGACTTACACAGATTGCTTTCTTTAGAAATCTTAAGGAGTCAGTTGTGCTTTGATCATCTTATTGTTTTCCTTAGGTTATTCTTTTTTTCTCCTTTAGACTCTAAAAGCTCTGTAACAGAAGGTGAAGTTTTGAAAACAGTGTCTCCATATGCAAGGGATTTGGAGACCTTTTTATTGTCTTTAAAATTGTCATTCACAGTCCTCATTAGCATTTATTGTTGCAAGCATACAGGCAGAAAATGTGAAATTGGTATGTCATGAATAGCCCCACAGAGCTCTCGAGCCCTCCGAGTTTGCCTGCATGTGGTGTGGGCTGGGCTTTGAGGGAAAGCTGTCCAGATGGCTGCCTGCACAGGGCAGAGCTGCAGGTTTTTGTCTCTGGTGCTGGGAGGAGGGTAAGTTCATCGGAGCATACGCCATCACCCTTGCTTTTTAACAAAACTAACTTGCCATTAGTTAGGATGGGGAGGTGGTGACATTGAAACAAAGGTTTTCCATAGAGTGTTACAGTCCTTGTCAAATGGGTAAGAGATGAGTATAGAGTGTCTTCTACATTATCTGAGTGATTTTTGTAGCTATAAAACATAGGAGGAAACTAAATGGCAACTTATTTGCAGATTTTACATGCAAGTGTATACTTTTTAAGATTGATTGTTTTTATGGGAATATGCTTTTGTATGAAGAGAGAGTTGGTATAGCTAGTATACAGCCTTGTGGATTACTAAGGAAGTGTTTTACTTTAAAATTTTTAAAAATAATTTAACCCTTTCCTGGTGCCTATGGATTAATCTACATTTAATTATATTAGTAGGTTTGAAGTTTGCATTTAACATTCAGACAATGCAAGTGTTAAATCTGTTAACATTTCAGAATTTTTTTGAATATTAGGTACTGAAAATCAAAAGTCGGTGGTGGAAAAGAACTGCAATATATTGTGATATTTTAAAGGCCTTGGCACTGTTAGAAACAATTCATAATAATTACAAATACAGATTTTGTTTTTGCACGTGATAGTTCATCTTAAACAGATTTCATTTTGTAGAAATATACATACATGCTCCCTATATACTTAAATGTAATAATACACATCTTTTCATTCATATGTAGAGAACATTATACTTCAACCAGAGTTAAGAATCAAATACAGTGCCTAAAAAATTTTTGGAATGATATAACTAACATTTTATTCTGAAGGTGGAAAAAAAAATATCATAGAGACTTTTGGGCTTATCAGCTTAGGTAATCATTATTATTTAAAAGTTTGTTGTGATTGGCATCTTCAAATTACAGTTTAGAGCACATTATTAACTCACTTTAACTGATTGGAGAAACAAAAATCAAAGCGACCTGAGTCCTTTGGTTTGACATGTCACAGGTGAAGGGAAAGGGTCATGACTTCTAGTTCTTGACCTGCCACTTGCCCTGGTAGATTTGGATTTCTCGACAGACCATATAGCATGTTCTCCATGGGACACTGTTTTGTATGGTGCTTTGTCATCTAGTTGCAAATGATCCGAGCAGCGAAGCTTTTCTGCTGCTGTGATGTCTGGTATAATCACCTATTAAGATAAGCTTCCTCTATCCAGCATGTTTTCTTTGACTTGATTCCATCTTATTGCTAGCACTTAGGCTCTCTTGGATAGCCCTAAATAACCCTTTGACCCCGTGATGTTTATACACCCTTCAAATTCTTAAGATGGCAATGATGTCTCCTGTTCTTTTGTCATTTAAGCAAAGCTCTTGTGAGCTCTTCTGTGGGCTGGCTGAAAGTTGTGGAGACAAAAATGCTTGCCAGTCATTTCCCCCAAAGGAAATATTTGAGGGAAATAGCATGAATGTGTCCAGTTGTTTACAACAGACTTTTATATAAAGGAGGTTAAAATGACAGATATTCTCTTACCTTTATAAAATACTTTAATGAACTTTTTAACTTAATTATTTTCTATCCCACTCATTTCTTTCTGGTTGGCTGCATCTTATGTTGTAGCCTAACTAAAACATAAACCGTTTGTTTTTCTTGCAGACAAAGTATAATTGGATTTATCTTTGTCAGGAGACAATCTATTATGGCTTTTATTTAATACAGTTTCAGATGTCTTTCAGTGGCAGAAACAAATTAATGTACATTTTTATTAGGTGTTGTATCTATTTAATTGACTGTCAAAGTGATGAGAAGTTAGGAAATCATCCAAAAGAGAGGTCCATCTCCCGTAGCCCAACAGCTCACACATTAGGTAGGTTTGCCCTGTCAGTGGGATGCCTTTAGAAAACACTAATAGCTTCCAGCTGGGTGGAAAATCAAAACCTTTGGGGTCTGACAAAACTAGCAGATTTGAATTTGAAAGCAGAGCTAATGCCTCCATTTTATTTTTTACCACTCGCCCATAAAACATTATTTTCCAATATGTCAGCCTCATTTGGTGGCCAGTGGTCTGAAATTGAAAGTGGAACAAGCAAGCGGAGAAATCTGGACATTAGTGAGTCCGCCCTTTCAAGCTGGTGTGCCACTTTGTGGACAGGTCTCCCCTAAGAGCAGGGGGGTCTTAATGACCATTCATCAATGCTCGTTGGCTGATCATTGAGTGCCTTCTCATTCAGTTTATCAAGCCTTGCACATAAAAAGTCAGAATAAGCCTTATTCAGCTTTGTTAAAGGCAACTAGGAGTAAAATGCTCCATTTGAACCCATTTTGCCCTGTTTTTTCACTTTGTTAATGCAGCCCTGCTTAAATGAGTGCCTTTATTGGGTCGGTTAGAATATCTGAAACTATTAATTCTCTTGTATTGAATAGCTGGTGGCAGGCCAGAGCAGATGGGGTAGGAAGGTATTTGGTTGGGTCTATTGCTTTCAATTAGGATCAATGAGGTTTCAGCTCCTTTGAATTAACTCACTTAATACCTACTGTGTGAAGTCACAGTGTATCACAACAGCCTGCTAGGAGCAAGTGGAAAGTTGAGAAGACCTGTGGAAAAGCTTTAACTCAAACTCTTCCTTCACCAGTGCAGAGAGCTTTCATTAACTGCAATTTCAGTAGACTGCTAGTCCCTATTGGTAAGTCAGGTTTGAACAAAGGAAAAATCTGTACTATAGGGATGGTCTGTTTTGGAAACAAGTGGAAAATACCTTAGAGTAATACAATACCATAATGTCCTTCTAGTGAATGAGCTAAATATACTGTCAGAAATTTATGTATTATTTTGGGAGCTGGGCATTCAGTTGTTGACTAAATTTACTGATTTGGAAAGTGATGTTTTAGATGACTCCCTTTAAAAAAAAAATCCCTTAAAAATGCTCTGTGTTCTTAATTAAAAGACATGCATTAACTGACATGGCTCTTCTAAGGAAGACGCTAAATTGGTCAGCAATGTATTCTTTGTTATTGTTTAGAATATATTTTAATTTTTAGAAATATGTTTCCTAATGGTAATGCAGGTCGGTGTTTTATGCCAGGGAAAACTTCCACAATACATATTCTTTTTTCCCACTCACTTACATAAATGTATTCATCATGTTATTGATTGTCTATTTTTATTATACAATTTGAATGTTAGAGATCTTGGCTCCTTATACTCTTTTTTTTTTTTTTTTTAATTAAAGGGAAAGTTACCTCTGTCTAAGTAACTGTATAGAACTATAGAACTATGAATCCAGGCTTTCCTGTTCAGGGAGAACTGCCAAATGGGGTTGCTGCTTTGCTTGCCTCCATGGCTTAAAGGATAAGAGGAGGAAACTGGTTCCTGGAGAAAAATGCTGAACTAGTCTCAGGTGCACACACACTCAGGCCCTTTCTGCAATCAGATTTCTAGGTGAGAATCTCCAGGGATCCAGGTTTTGTTGATGTGGATCAATTTAAAGTGGCAATTACTGTAGTCAGATAACAGCTTAAAAAGCTTTTTTACACATAGAAAAGATACATAATCACACAGCATATGGAACTTCAATTTTCTGAGCTGTGGTTTAAGGACTTGCAGTGTACCGATATTAAGACCCAGTTTTAAAACCGGGTATCATCCAGTTTTCTTCAAGTGTATTGCATTTTTGTCCTATGATTTTCTATTTTAGAAGTGATTCACCATGCATATTGATGAAAGTTGGGTTTCCCACTGTGAAAATGTTCTCTTTCTAACATAGGTATAGTATTAAAAAGAAAATCAGTGGCATGCAGCATTGAGTGGCTTAAAAAAAATACTCTCTTTAAAAATGAAAATCTGCAGATTTAGGATGCTGGATTCCATAAAGGCCCTTATAGCAGGGCTTAATTGATTATCCACCCATGCCTGCTATAAAGCTTTCTGTCATAAGAATGTTTGAACTCGGTGCATAACTGTTCTGAAATCCATTACACAGAACCTCATTACAAGTGACATCTAACTAAGATGAACAAAAAGATTGGCCTCATAAATAGGGTGCAGTACACTATTAGTGACAGAACAGAGTAATCATTATGAATTATAGTCATTTTACAAGTTGTCTCTGACAGTGATGGATTTTTGAGGGGTTCACTAGATGAAGCAGCACTTCTTGGGCGCAGTATTTGAGGACTGTAAAAGTCCTTATTGATTGACACTGTTTACCAAAGATGATCTGTTCTTAGTTTGTGCAGGGTATGTGTGTACATGGGCACGCTTTGAAACAGGTTGCGTGCACTCTTGGGATAAGGTGTAGGAAGGGTGAGGAGGTAGAAGTCGAGAGTCACTGCCTCTATTTTCAGATGGGTTTTTATGGTTTCTTTGAGGCAGCAAGTAGAGGGAAAATCAATCTGATAAGGGCTAAAAGCATCTCGAAAGTGTAGAATAAGCACAGGATGAGTTGGAAAACTGTGAAGGCAGAGCAAGAGTTAAGGGGGATGCTCCCGGCTGTCATATTCATGGAGCTTGTGGGCTGGTCAGAGGCTCCTAAGTGGAATTGTTTCTGTGTTGATACTGGATTGAACATACACTGGAAAGGTAAAGCCTGAGGGGGTCTGTCTCTTCATGTGTCGTGTTGTTAACCTCACAGAGACCTAGGAAAGATTTGCAGGTGTTAAACTGAGGAAGAGTTTTAGAAGTGAACAGTATTTTCCTTCTGCCTGGCATTTTTGTGTGTGTAGAAAAGTCATGCAAGGCTGGCAGGCATATGTTTCTTCTATGAGGCAAGGATGTTTTACAAAGGACTGAAGAGGGACTGCTGAGAGGAAAATAGCCAGCTTTAGATAAAGCACTATAACAAAGGCTCTAGTTTTATATATCATGGTGTCCATTAAAGCTTAATAGAGAAGAGTCCATTGAACCTGGCTGGGTATGTGTTATTCATGGGAAGGATAAACATTTAAGAGCGTGCAAAAAAATCAGAAATCAGGAGGACATGATGGTTCAGCTTTTGAAAAGGCTTTACAGTGAAGATTTTGTTTTCATCTCCCATGGATCTCTATGCAAGGTAGAGGAGAGTAAGCTAAGAATGTTTGGAGCATATCAACGCAGGGATCCCAGGGGGTTAAAAGCACACTAGTAAAATAAAAGTGGTCTGTTTCTGCTTCTCAAAAGTGTTCTATTTTACACATACTACTGAGAAGCTGACAAAGGAAATGATTCTGATACTTTGTTCAGTCTGATAAACTGGCACAGTATACACAGTCTTAGAACATTTTTTATACTGTTTTTGACTTCCAGTTCAATAAACAAGCTTTGAGGTCTGTGCCTGTGTTTGTTTTTTTTTAAATAAAGTTCCCAATTATGGGAGTTAACATGCGAAGGTGGAAAGGACAGCTTTCATTGTGAGCAGTGGTAGGGGGCCAGGTCTACTTTCCATTCTTTTGGCAAAATAAGGGTTAAGTTGTAACGGACTGGGGGTGGTGGTGAATGAATTATTCAGCATTTAGCTTATCATTCTGCATTTTACTTTTCCGTTCTTTGGTGCTCTGGAACTTGCTGAGAGAGGTAGAGTGGGTAAGGGGAGGCAGGGGTTGTGATACTTTGCATACACATCCCTGTCATTGTTCTGCCTGAAGAGACAGGGCTGGGTTCAAGGCCACATGTGCTCCTGTCATCATCCACATTTCTGCTCCAAGTGCAATCCGGAGTGTCAGCTCTCCATCTGTCTCTGCCTGGCAGGCGCACGCGCCCAGCACCCTGCCTTGGGCTATGCCGCCCCAGCCCCTTCTGACGGCCCTCCTCTCTCTGCCGGTGCCCATTCCAGAACAGGAGGCATGAGCCCTGAGCACGCTTGCTCTTAGGAGAGAGCCACTTTCTGTGTGTTCGCTGGATTCAGGGATGCCTGGTGAGTTAGCCCTGCTCCTCTTTCTCTCTGTGGTTTTGAAATGAAGAAAGCTTACTTTTTATTATGCTTGGAAAAATACCTTCTGCCCCACGGTGAGCTGTATTTTACGTGGGCAGGCAGAGGCTGGGGGTGACAGAGGTGAGATGTGGAAAGCGGCATAAAAAGAGCCCTCAAAAACCTCGGTACAGGGGTACAGGGTGTGGAACCCTTGCTTTTAAAATGTGGGAGGTGTGTTTTAAAGGCTGAGGGAAAGTACAGCCACATATATGTTTGCCAGAGCAATTTTACTTGAGGGATTTAGCTAAAGAAAGAAGTATTTTTTCTGTTCTGGATTTTGTGACTGTCATCTGTACCTTGTATCCTGGGCATTTCATCTGTGGAGAGAGTTTACAGATTATGGTGGAATACTGGGATAAGGTCTCTTTAAAAAGCTGTTCGTGTCAGAGAAAGTGAAGGAAGCTTTAGGGACTACCAATTATTTCAGTCTTATCCTAAATCACAGTCCTTAGATGTCATCAGGCAAATAATCGAAATCGGTTAATTAAAAATAAAAAGTCTGCTGAATTACTGAAGCTGTTGTGGTCCTGGAAATTTAGTGTATGTCTGTTTCCTCTGAAAAATATTATCTTTGGAGCCTAGAGTGTTTCTGTGATTGTTGCCAGTGAAGGCTCTGCTTATGGAGAGAGAAGCTTGGTAGAAGCCTGTTGGGGAGAGGGTGTTTCTGCTCTTCTCAAGAACTATATGGATTGCCCTTTACCTACTTTGAGTAGCCTGTCTCAGATAAAAAAGGGCAGATAGAGATCCTCCAGCTGGCTGATATGTGCGGATTTTTTGGGTAGGACAGGCAGAAGAGGCTGTACTTGGTCACAGAGTTTGTACACCTCACAGATGGTGTTTTGAAACATTATCTGCCGGTTTTCTGCAACCACAGTTGTGTGTAGGTATCGCCAGTTGTTTGAAGAATGTTTTTCCCTTTAGGATGTGTCTTGTAGTCCTCATCATTATTGATATATATGCAGAAAGGATGCATTTGTGACGGAACTGCACCTTTTTTATTAGTTCAGTAGACAAGGGATGTGTGTAGCTGAAATATGGGGAAAATCAATTTACAAAAAGACAATGACTGAGGTCTTTGAAAGGTCATTTTAACACTTTAAGCGATCATCTTGATTTATATGCACCATGCAGCTAAAGATGTAATGTGCATTGGGTATGTGATGTGGAATCTGTGTGAAAAAGTGCTTGTGTTTTTTATTTAGCCAGAGTATTGTAGTATCGTTTCATCTGATTTTTATGTCATCAGTCAAATCTAATTTGTTTTTATGCTCTTAATTAATATGTGTTAAATGATCTGATTTATTAGTGTTTTGTAGAGTCTATATTTTGTTTTGGTAAAACAAAACCCTATAATAACCCAAAGCAATTTGTGAATGATAATAAGTGAAAGAGATTAGTTAGGACCCTTGCTATCCCATGCTGGTTACATGATTTTAAAGTATTCTTCAAAGCATCCTTATTTAAAATGCATTGAACTATATTTAAGGTTTTAGAATCATTGATAAGTGTGTTTTAGCGTTGTGTTAATATATGACTGGTTCTAAAGCAGTAACCTGAAGTGTGGGCAATGTTTCTCACTGTCTCTTGCTCATCAGCTGTGTTGGAAAACCTTGTACTTTGATGCAGAGGACATATTAACAGCTGTGACTATGAGCTTCTGTCAGAATGGCGATACTTGAGCGGTTCTGACACTTGGCTATTTTTGATACCCATCTGCACTTTTTAACCACTACTGTCAGATGGACTACCTCTTAATATATTTTCAGCATATTTTAGTCCATATATATATATACTTATATTAATGGACAGTTTTTACCATCTGGGACAGATTTTATATTTTTAAGTAAGACATTATGTGTGGAAGACTAAAAGGATGTGTTTCCGGTAATCTGATATTGTCACTGTTTCTTTCTTAAATTTGACTAAGTATTTATATATCAACAATTATTATTATTATTATTTTATTATTATCTTTTTTCCGTAGGTCAGGTATCAGAATTGGATCCTGATTGTTCCAAACTTGATGTAACAGTTCTCAGATCTAGGACCTTTTTCATAAAAATGGGGGATCCCTGGAAACAGATGTGCACAAACTTATTCAAAGACATACTAATCTGTGGGGATGGGAAGGTAAAGGCTTAGTTTCAGGGTTTCTATAACTATGTCAGTTAATAATTAAAAAATAGCACTTTAGCTGTTGATAGCATACTATTTCAAAAGGAACCATGAAAAGTCAAAGGAGGCCATGCATGCTTTAAAGAAACAGATTAAACTGTTTTGATGATTTAACGCAATATAAGGAAATATCATTTCACTGCCTGTCACTTCGGAACAACTAGATCCTTGTGTTTAAGGAAAGAAAAATGTTTTCTTATGAGAAGGCTAGGAGACGTTTGGCATTACAGTATTTCAGGAGGAGATGGCTCTAAGCTTTCTGATACATTTATATTTTTATCAATCTTTGTATAATATTATTAAAGAACATATGTTGACCTACAAAATGCTTTCAGGACTGTTTCCTTAAAAGGACAATAAGTGAGCCCAGTCTGCGTAGCCCAGAAATAGTGCTGTTCTTTCAGAAGATGACTAGTATTAGGTCAGACCACCCTTTCTCAATGGTCCTGCTCTCCAGATGTGACTGGAACTTTTTTTTAAGTTCAAGTTTCCAAAAAAAAAAAAAAAAAGATTTGTTTTCAAAATCTGGTTTTACTTAAGACATCTCCATCCTGGAGTGCATTTCATAAATTGCCCACATATTTTTCTTAGCAGAGAACTTAACTGGCTGTAATTTTTAACACATGGCCACATCATGTGATATTTTCAAAACACTTACACATAGCTTTAAGAAGGTCCCTGCAGAAATGATCCATCCTCTCACAGCCAGCCTTTTTTTTTTTTTTTAACAGCATATCTGCATTTTCCATTTAGTAGAGCTATATATTATTAGCTTACATTTTTGGGTAGTAAAACAGTGCATTGCTGATTGTAAAACATGGACTTTATTATCTGCTGAAAATTGATTTGGCATTTATAGCCACTGTGTACTAGACTGTTTTTCTGTTTTTAACATCGATGCTTGCAAGTGATGATTTGTGTAAAATCAGAAATGAAATTGCCATGGACAGACAACTGTTAGTGTCCCTAGTAACTGAACATTTGGATAATGCACCTGGTTATTATTTTTTTTATAGATGCATCTAAGTGCTATTATACAAGAACATGAAACACAACAGTCCATTCACTGTCACTCTATTTTTACCTTGCAAGTTGATTTGCCATTGTGTTAGGCTAACTCTTTGCTGTATCAAACAAGCCTCCTGCCAGCTATTAAAGACAACTGTACCAGCAGCAAATACCTAATTATAAATGTAGACTGTGCAGACATTGCTTTTTTGTAACAAACATTTAGAAGTTCCAGCTTCTCTTCAAACCCTGGCCTTTGAAGTTCCCTTTTTCTTTCTAAATTATTTTCTGTTAATATTTCTGAGTATTTGACCTTTCAGTTCTATATATTTTAAATAATACTTGGAAACTTTTACAAGGTATCTTCCTCTGTAGTTAATAGTATATTGAAAAAGAAAAGCATTTAATCTGTCTTTTGGGGGAGTGGCTATAACTTTGGACATTTTCATAAGACAACTAGTTTATTGTTATTTCTTAAAATAAGCATTTGCTTAGTAGGCATTATATAGTCCAGAAATGTTTAGTAACTATTTCATCACTACACTGATATTTGATGTTTGTAAGGGAGATACTGTAATAACAATATTCTGAACAGACTTTTGAATCATCAAAGGAACAAATACATTTTAGAGCTGGAAGACTGATCTTGAAAGTGCCTTCAGTTTACAGATGTTGAAACTGAGGATGAAACTGAGGATCACAGAAGTTAAGTGACTTGCTCAGGTGATTTATTAAAGTAAGAAGATGCATCCTCTTTACCAGGCTGCTTCTAAATCTCATATACACGCTACGCTCACTCACATCACCATATTAGTGTCAATCGTACTTTGTTGTCTTTTATCTTCTACCCTGGATTGCTCTTACCATATGCTTTCTCCCCTCCTACTCCATGACTGCAGAGCTATGTGGGAGAAAATTCTGTAACAGTAATCACTTGGCCTGTGGCAAAAGCATGCCATCAAATTTATCTTATAATTGTTTGGAAATTAGAGAGCCTAAATGTGGTTAATTACCTGAGTATTAAGCAGATCAAATAATCTGCTTAGTAAGGCTGTGACAACTCTAAGGTTACTGTAATAAGGAAATTCAGGTAGCAGACCTATGTGGGTTGCTGAAAAATCTATCAGGGACTAAATAACTATGGTTCAGTCTCTCCATGCCATGCACTCGAGGAGTTTTGAGTTCTAGTGCTCCAGGCAGTGAAATAAATAGTAATTATGATATGGAATAACAAGAGCCTGGGGACAGGTAAAGGAACCCAGAGGCAGGTAGTACCTAACTGGATTAGGAGTCAAGGACAGAGCCGGAAGGGTGGGCAGTGGGCTTATTGGAAAGCCTTGCCTGTCTCCTGCTTCTTCAGATTGGATCTCTGTTAATGCAACTTAACATTTTTTAGTTTGTTGTTCTTATACTGAGGATAGGACATTGATTTTTGTTTATTAAATTTTAATATCTGTGTGTGACAGTGGGTATAGTATTTCTTGAAAGCAATTTCTTGGTGTACAGTTGTGGTTATTTGGTAGCTAACAGTATCTAGTGGAATAAGTCATTAACGTAAATGACTCATAACTTGAGAACAATAGGATTTCACACCTGACCAAGAAGCAGGTTTATCTGGCTGGCTTTCTCAAACAGCTGTTTGCATTAATTAATATTAATGTAAATGTACTTCTGAGAATGTCTAGCTTAATTATGTTTTTCAACCCATAGAGTTCCAATCAAAGGAATTGGGATATCCTCTTAATCTCAAAGGGAGTATGGAACTGCCATCTCTGAACAGAATAAATCTGATAGTATAGTATAAGCCTTTTATTGAAAACCTATACATGCCAGGCCTCAAGACTAGGCACCTTATATACTTTCTAATCCTCACTACAGTTCTGCAAAGGGTTTCTGTGACCATGTGATCTATTCGAAACCTGAAGATCAGGTAAATTAAGCATTTTCCCCCAGGACCAGGACGCACAGATATTATTAAACGTTAGAGATGGGATTCTCTGGTTTGTCAGCTGATTTTGGATTCCTTTTTGGTTCTTTTTAAGGAGGGGTGAGTCTGTTGCGCTTGATGAGAGGATGTTTTGTAATGGAATCTAGATGGAAACGTTTAAAGGGGGATGTTTGAATTTGAAGTAGAGTAGCATAGAAGGTGGAGTTCTCTGTGCTGAAAAATAAAAATGGAAAAGCATTAGCCTCAGTCATCAAGAACGATCTTGGGTAAAGCAGGTTAGCAAGGTAGTTATTTCTCTGTGTATTTCTACTCCTCTTGAGAGAGTACAATGGGAGTAATAGGCATTGGGGGACTAATGCCATTATTTTGAAAAGTCTAATAGAAATTGTACATTTACTCCCTGAAAAAGCTGTATAGGTTAACTCAGATATCACCTTTCTATGCTTTTGGAATGAGGAAATCCTGGCTATCTTGTTGATCAGAACCTCAGATGGATGATTTTCTATGTTTTGGATTATAGTAGAAAACTGGAAATCAAATGATGTGTTCAACACAGTGGCAGACAAAACTATTAAACATTGTGTGGTTAAAAAAATATCAGATCTCTTGGTAGTGAGACTGCTGGGTACCCATGGTTCTGCCCCAGGAGGTTCTAGGCAGGCAGAATGTGTTTCCAGAAGATGAGCACGGGTTGTAGGAAAGCAGATTATCTTTTTTCACCATGCCTCTCCCCCTCTAGAAAAAGCGGTTGATTTTTAAATTGTGGGCTGTTTTCTCTAGAAGATTTCACTTCTGTTTTCCACATTTCCCTTTTAAAGGCTAAGTGATAAGTGCAGTCTGTAAAAAGTCTCACTTTATTAGAGGGATTCTTTTAATTCTGTGTGGTTTGTTAACATCATACAGTGTACTTTGATGCTCATGCAAGAAAGTAAATTTGAAAGTACCGATGAGAACATGATACTGTAAAGAGTTTGGTCTAAAGAGCTATGTAATTAGGCAGAAATGCTTTTTAGGAAGAAGGGATATTTAAGGGTGTCTTTATCATGTGTTTATGGCTTTAACAAGAGTCTTAAAAGAGTTTGTCAAAATAAACAGACCAGTCTTAATAATCTGGGATGGTTTTGATGGGGTGCTAAGTTATTTAGAACTTTGGGAAAGACAGTTGTGCTTCTGAGCATATCATTACATTTGAACTTTGCACGATTTAACTTCACTGCCTTCCTTTGGACTTGTTTGGTTTAATGATTCTCAGGTTATTGGGAGGAAAATGCATAATAAAATTTGAGGGTCCTGTGGTAACAATTTATATATTATTTCATTTGAAATGCTTAACATGTGTTCTGACAAAGATATGACTGGAACAAAGAAGGGCCTTGATTCTGACACTTTCCATGTGAGATGGGCATTGTTTCCTCTTTATAATGGTTCTATCTGAACCTATATACTCAGCACTTAAGGCAACACATCATTTGAGAGGTCTGTTAACATTTATTTTTTTCTTTCTTTCTGCTCTGGCATTAGTTGTATTTGTACAGTCTAGAGACAGGAAAATATTAAAGGAATCAAAATAAAGTTTTTTGTCCTTAGAAAACACTTTATTTTCTTCCAGACTTTCTGGAATGTTCTTAATCATTGGTTCATAAAATACAGAGTGACAGAAACCAGAGGTAAAACTCAACTTCTTAATTACCCAGGCATTCTCTTATATACCAGTGTTTGCTTGCTGAGCGCGAAATAGCCAAAAAAATGGTAAATGTAGATGTGATCAAGCTTTCAAAACTTTTTCAAGTTTTTGCACAATTTAGGAGTCTTTCTAAGGAACTTTGCTGAAAGGAAGAGTTACCTGTTATTATTTATTTGCTACGTAGAGGAATATCATTCTGGCTTTTTTTTTTTTTTTTGGTCCCAATTTTTAATACATCTTATTACTTTTTTTTTTAATGCACTCCTTTAGGAGTCTGGAGAACTGGTTAAAATCTCTGGATCTGCTACCTACCCCCTGTTGTTTTGGGCAAGTAATTTAATTTTGCTGGTGAGGAATATCTTTCTACTTGTTTTCCATTTTTATCTGCACTTTACTCATACTTTCTGGGGGTAAAGCCTTTGGTACTTTGGTACATTTTACTCATATCTTCTGTGGGTAAAGCATATCAGTGTAATGTTAATACACCTTTTTCTAAAAATTCTTGGAGAATTGAACCGTTTTGTAGTGTTTTCCAGAGAGCAGAAGGGTATCTCTCTAAGCAAAGTTGCTTGTGTTTACTTGTTTAAAATTTCTGTACATGTTGGTCAGTTATTTTGAATGGCCCTGTTCTTTATACTTAGCTATGTTCTTAATCAGTTTGTGCTGAATATGTTTTATCTTTTGCTTTATGACTTGGATTTATATTATAAACAGTTAATATATCGTGTTTTATGAGGCCATCTATCAAAAAGCACAGGGCATTAGGAATGTCAATTACTGGGTGTGAGTCAAGGTTCTTCCACTTAGTGGTGTGATCAGGAGCAAGTAAGTCATTTTACTATCTGCCTGAGCTTCACTTTCTTTGCCTCAGGAACAATTATTCTGTCTTGCCGACTTTTGCTTCACAATACGGTGGGTGGTAATAATGATTGTAAACATGCTGTGTCTCCCTAAAAAGCAGAGTTTACATGCAAACGGTAATTATTAAAGGCAGACAGTGATACTCTCTGGACTTAAGAATAGGGGACAGCATTTGAATCACGCAAAAGGGCTCTAGCCTGTTGTGCTTGGTGAGTTTTGTCTATATTTGATGGGATTTTCTGAGTTTTGTCTACACTTGATAGAATTTTCTCTCTGTTCTTTCTTCTGCCCAACCCCTTCCTGTTTATGTGCCCACACTTTTACCCATTCCAGTAATTTGCTAACTTGGAAACCATATAACCAAACTTAGAATGGCGAGTAAAATAATAAAGTGCATGCTTAAGTGAAAACTTGAAAAGCCCATCTTGTTTTGTTTTTGTTTCTTTCCCCCCATATATTAATAAGTGGCAATTTTAATTTGTGGCATCATTTTAGGCGACTGAGACTTTTCCCTCCTTATTGATTTTCATTTCTCTTGGTAGGAGATATTGCTAGAGAGTTGAATTCTGTCTAACCTTTTATGTATCCCAAGATACAGACTCCTCATTGTTTAAAATAATAGACATTTTAAGTGTCATCAGCTTTTCTTGATAAAGCTGCCATTTATATTAAGATCTTGATTTCCTAGTTCTAATAATTCCATTCCAGGCTACCTGTGAGGTTGGCATATAGTAGGCAATCAGCAAATGTTTGCTTAGTGAATAAGTGAGGATGAGAGGTGGACTGGGATTCACAGAGATTTTAAAGGAAAGAAATAATGCATAAAGCATGTTAATTATGAGGGGAAAAATTAAGAAGTAAATCTTATAAAATTTTTGGTAAATGGTGTTTAATACTCAAGCATTTTCTTTTAGTTAAGGAAAAATAATAAATTAATTTTTTTGGCCATACAGTTTCTTGGCAGCTAGCTGCATATTAGTTAATTGCATACTGCTTGTATTGTAAATCTGATAGTTTATCACGATGATATTTACTAGAAGTATGATACAATATATAACAAGAAGAACACTTTCTGACAGAATTGCTGAAATTAGAAACAAAGTCCAGGGCTTTTGACATTTGTAATATTTGGGGAAATTAGCGCTCCCTCTACCTGGGCACTAGCATGTAGTGGGAGGATGGGTGTAAGGTGTCCGTGTTCCAGCAGACATATTGAGTAAGATTCTAGCAAAAGACAAAAATTAACAAAATATTTTCATCTTTTCACTTACACAGTAAATTCCATCAACAGTTTCTTCTACCAGTAATCTTAGATGAGTAGCAGATTGATAGGCTGATAAAATTTATCCTAAAGACTCCAGAGAGATTGCTAAAGTAATTCATTCAGTGCCTGATACGTAATTTCTTGAAAAACATACAATTTCTTATAATAGTGAGACTTTCTTTAAATATTTTTGTCCTCTTACGTTTCAACATACACATTGAATCCTTTGAAAGGGATAGGAGGGCAGGTTTGAGTTTCAGAGAATATCATTCATTACCTTGTATACCTTGGAAGAATAATCTTGCTAATTTGACACATATTTGGTAAGTACTTCTCTTAATCTGTGCCTTTAAAAAATTTATAGAAGGTCAGTGTAGCTTATCAACTGAGTGGCTGTGTTTTTACAAGGATATTGCTGATACTCTGCATGGATTACAGACTTTCCAAGGGTCATTGGAGCACTTTGGAAACATGGTGTAGAATGATGTAATTAAGTGGTTCTTAAAGTGGGGTGCATGGACCAGCAGTATCAGCATCAACCAGGAACTTAACTGGAAATGCATATTTTCAGCCCCTCTGCAAACTTAATCAGGAACTCTGGGGGTAGCCCAGTAATCTATGTTTGAACAAGCTCTCAGAGGATTCTGAAGCATATTTAAATTTGAGAATCACTTGTAAATCGTCATTTTTTGGTCTCCTTGTGTAGTCTAGAGGAAATACCCTTTTTTTTTTTTATAATGGGGGTCCCAATGAATGGAAATCAAGGCAATTTACTTGTTTTAAATGATGTACCTAAAAAAAATAAAACTCAATAAAAAAATAAATAAAACGCAACAAATAAACTCAAAAAATTACAAATAATGTGTTTGTTCAGAGCCTTGGTTTCTAATAGCATATTTGGACGCCCACACATTATGGCTAAATTGAATGAGATAGTTAAGAGAAGGTACATTTCAACTCAATTCTGTGGTGTTGTTTATTCTGATAGTTACTTTTAAAGAAGTGAGTCTATTTCATTGCCCTCAGGTATCATTTATTATACCCTTGTCTTGTTTTGAGGCCACCTTCTGATTATTCAAAATTTTGAGTTTAGCTTGATCATCTTTAGAGAATATTTAGATAGACTGCAATTTCACAGTAATATCAGGTAATTCAGAAAGTTTAGATATATAAAAGTATTCTTTTTATTTTTCTCTGTGTTGAACATAAATAAGCATTCAGCGTAATTACAGATGTTTCATCAGTAGTGTCTGGAGAAGATTGAGGTCTTACATCTCCTGTATCTGCTGTTGTTCTCTTTTGTGCTTGGTGCAACTTCAGTAAGCATAGTCTGACACGCTTTGTGGCCTTTGCCTCCTGTGATAAAATAGATTGAAATGATTCCTGACACCATCTGGTGAAGAGGAGCAGCCCTGGAGGACTGTGCTTTGAGAGAAAGTAACTGAATGCTAAGAAATGTGGAAGTCTAGGGACACAGGCAAAGGATTTTTTTTTTTTTTTTAAAGAGCATGAACATTAATACATCTTCTTGAGGTTTGATGGGACATGTACTGCCTACTGCCCCATCTGGTGCTTATGATAGCATGGCATATTAGCATGCTGCAAGTTCATAATGTATTCAGGGGGAGGAAACATCCCTTGCATACCAATTGAGGCATCCTCTCTTTCAGAACTGCTTTTGAATTTCAATGATGTTTATACCTTCCAAGCCTTGACCAAAGAGAGCATTTCTGCTCTAAGGAATAACATGAGTGAGTGAGAGTGTGTGTGTGTGTGTGTTCGTGTTCTCTCCTATTCCCCCATTAATTTATCTTCCTCCCTTTTTTCTTGATGAAATTATAAGTAGTTATTAATATTATGTTTTATGACTTTTAATGCTTTCTGTTTTGAAACCGTGTAATACTTTGTTATTATTTCACTTATGGCACTTAAAACATTTTGCCTTGTGAAATTGTGTAGTTGTCCCCTTGTAGATTGAACACTTTAAGAGTCAGGCCTGTATCTAATTATGTATATGTCTCCATGGCACCGAGAGTTCACTCATCCATTTAAAAAATATGTATTTACTGAGCTCACACTGTGGGTGTGACACTGTTGTAGGTACTGAGTAAGACTGGCGGGTCTTTTTTCCTTTCAGGGCATTTGTATTTTAGTTGGGAAGAGACAGACAATAAACAGAGAAACAGATACATCTCCTAGATAATTTCAGATACGGATAAGTAAAATTAAAAAACAGGCTAAGGTTTCGTTGGTGGCACAGTAGTTAAGAATCCGCCTGCCAATGCAGGGGACACAGGTTCGAGCCCTGGTCCAGGAAGATCCCACATGCTGCAGAGCAGCCAAGCCCGTGCGCCACAACTACTGAGCCTGCGCTCTAGAGCCCTTGAGCCACAACTGCTGAAGCCCTCATGCCTAGAGCCCGTGCTCCGCAACAAGAGAAGCCACTGCAGTGAGAATCCCGTGCACCGGAATGAAGAGTAGCCCCCGCTCGCCGCAACTAGAGAAAAGCCCACGCACCGCAACGGAGACCCAACACAGCCAAAAATAAATAAATTTATTAAAGAAACAAACAAACAAAAAATAGGCCAGAGGGAGGGTGGGTGAGTGGGGCCACTTATTTAGATTGGATTGTCACCTTTAATGAGGTAATATTTTTGTGGAGACCTGAAGGATCTGAAGAGTTAGTGGCAGAGGAATAGAAAGTTCAAAAGCCCTGAGGTGAAAATATGGTCGGCATTTTCAAAGGTAGTTCGAGCCAAGTTCAGGGGTTAGCCCATTGCTAGGAGTTGGGATTTTATTCTGAATGTGTCAGAAGCCATCAAAAGTGACATGGTCTTAAAGGATAACTTGAGCTGCTATATGTCATGTTCTTAGTAGGCACTAAATAACTATCAGAGGAATGAGATGAGCCTTTAAATACATGCAGGCACTCTGTTGAATTGGTATTAGCATGAATTTTAGAATCAGAAAAAACATCTCTTGGATTCTGACCTTGATGTTTGACTTTGAGCAATTTTTTAACCTTTTTTAGCTCATGTCTTCTCATCTGTTGAAAGGGAAAATTAGTACCTAAAATCATGGTATTATTGTGAGAATTAAGTGAGGTAATTCACTTAAAAGACCTAGCACAGGGCCCAGTTAATAACAGGAGCCTGATCTACCAGTGACACACACTGATCATAATAAAACATCAGGATGGTTTCGAGGATTATTTAAACAGTTGGCAGCATCTTGTTGGGAATCCTTTTCTGGTACTGTTGTCTTCTTAATAAAACACTTAACATATTGCCAGGGTAGTAGTGTGCGGCATCTGCAGTCTCTTGCTCTTGATCTAGAATTATGTAAGGAAGGAAACTCAAGGAATTCTATGGCAAAGTCCATGCCCAGTGAAACAACCTGGGATTGAAAACAATTTTTTTTTTCTTCTTCTTAGCCAGAGTTTATCTCAGTGAACTTGAAAAATGTTTACAAGTAACACTCTGTTTTTTGTTTTTTTGAGAAATTTTAACCTGAGGAAGTCAAATTGCCTTCTGAATTGGAGTGAAAATTGTGATTATATGAAGGATATTGTAAAAAGAGTTTTAATTCATAAAGCAGTAACTGTTGATTAGTTAGTTGCATAGTTATTAGATATAAACCTTTTGAAAGGAATTTTTAATGCACTCAAGTGGAGAAAATAAGGCACTCCATAGTTTTTGCATGCATGATGCACTTAATTGCAAGAAACTATTCTGTGACTGTTTTCATTTAGTCTGTGAGGCAGTGTTTAGGTTGTCAAACTTTCTGTAGAAGAATTGTGGGGTTGGGGGTCGGGGGCAGATGTTGCTGGTGGTTAAATGTCTAAAGAGAGTTCCAAGTTACTATTGTCTTGGACATAATCTTATCAAATATATGGATTAGTTGAGTTATTCTTTAAACTCACTCCCCACTTTTACAATCATGTATTTGTTTTTGGCTAGAGGTTCTCCACTCCTCGATCAGTAGATTTTTTTTTTTATTATATCCATTCCCCCGCCACCCAACAGTCAGGAAAGCAAATAATGCTTAAGGAATGTGGAGGGGGAGGTAGTGTGCACTTAACGCGATTCTTGAAATGTTTTTTGATGTCCTACAGAACTGTACAGAGCTGTTGACAGCTGCATGTTGTGTGAGAGGAGTCACATTTATTGCTGCTGAATTCTGGCTGGAGTGTAAGAAGAAGGGTGGGAAGGTAGAAGAGCCGTAGAAGTTTGGGAGGCAGAATCACAGTTCAGAATACGGCAGCTGGCTGTTGTCTCCTAAGATTGATCATTTTCCTTGGTCAAGCACCAGTTGGATTCTTAACAACAGCATCTTTCAGAAGTGATGGGTTTGCAAGGCTTCAGGAAAATTCAGAGGGGATCATTTCCTCACTGAGAAATAGCCTTACAGAAACTTTGTAGGCCATCCCAAATGTTGTCTGTTCAGCACCCTGCTTGCATCCTCATCCTACCCTGCAGGATGCCACGAATACAGATACTTGAGTCATATTTGTTTTCCTCTAGAAAGAGAGGAGAAAGAAAAGCTGGCTGATCAGGTGAGATAGACATATACATTAGTAAATGTTGGGTCTGGCAGACAGGAAGGAGCCTGACACGTAGAACCTGCGTGGTGCAGTGCCACATCTGACCTAGGTCCCATGCCTCCTCATTTTAGTTTGGTTTACAAGATATAATATTACAAACGACACTACTGGATGTCTCCTCTCTTGTCTACTAAGGACGGTGACCATATCTTGGATAATGGGATAATCCCCCAGTTTGTGATTATTTTCAGTTACTTTGCAAGGGTGACCTTTTTTTTTTTTTTTTTTTTTTGCGGTACGCAGGCCTCTCACTGTTGTGGCCTCTCCCGTTGCGGAGCACAAGCTCCGGACGCGCAGGCTCAGCGGCCATGGCTCACGGGCCCAGCCGCTCCGCGGCATGTGGGATCTTCCCAGACCGGGGCACGAACCCGCGTCGCCTGCATCGGCAGGCGGACTCTCAACCACTGCACCACCAGGGGAGCCCTGACCTTTATTTTTGACCAGTTTCTCTCACTTGCTTTTTTTTTTTGGTTTCTAATAGTAGAAACAGGCAGCACACCTCAAAACTTGTTTCCTTAGAACATATTTAAAGATACTGCACACAGTCTATCTAGTTAAAACGAACGTCTCACCTTCAAAAGACCAGGCTGGGTGTCAGATCTGTGCTCTGTTGGTCCGTCTGTTTTTCTCTTTCTTCCTGCCTCCATTTCTCTCTCCTTCCTTCCACAACACGCTTTATAGAGGTTATAATATTTCTAGGGATTTAACCCATAACAAGCTTCAGTCATACTAAAGTCATATTGCACACACAGTGTCTGAATAACAATTTGCTCTATCTTCCCCCAGTTTAAGAATGAAGGAAGGGCAGGGCCTAGTCATCGTTTACTGACACTTCATAAATTTCTTTTTTTTTTTTTTGATGGTACGCGGGCCTCTCACCGCCACGGCCTCTCCCGCCGCGGAGCACAGGCTCCGGATGCGCAGGCCCAGCGGCCATGGCCCACGGGCCCAGCCGCTCCGCGGCATGTAGCATCCTCCCGGACCGGGACACGAACCCATGTCCCCCGCATCGGCAGGCGGACTCTCAACCACTGCGCCACCAGGGAAGCCCGACACTTCATAAATTTTGACAAAATCAGAATTTCTTGAAGATCTGAAAAAAACTATATTTTATGTTCATTTAAGCAATCAGTATATTACAATTAATTATGTTTACATTTCAAGTCACTTGTTTATTAAAAGTATATCAGTTGAATTGGTTCATTTGGTGAGCTAAACACTTGGCAACGAATATAACTTGGCACATGCTGACCCTTGATGTGTCTCCTTTCTGTTGTAAACTTTTGCATGTAGGCAGGTGTGTAGCAGATGCTGGAGGAAGTGGGTGAATAGATAAAATGGGTGTGGCATCCTTTGCTCTAGTGAAACCTCTGAGGCAGTTTTGGGACAAATTGTTTGAGGTCAAGGACTCTTGTCTTTTATTTCTTTTTTACCCATAGAGCCTAGCACAGTGTTTTATACATAATATGGGTGATCAGTGTCTCATAAAAATAACCTGTAACTCAATCATAACAGTTCTATGATTGATACATTCATTTAATCAGTTGTATAGCAAGTATTGATTGAGCTGTCTTAATATCTGCTACACCATTTTCTAGCCCCTGGGGATGAGTCAGTGAATAAAGCATGCTCAATTCCTTGCCCTCATAGGACCTAATGCCAGTGTATGTGGTGTAGGTGTGGGGGTGGGAGGACAGGAGTGGACAATAAATGATAACCATAAAACATAAGCGAATTCTGTAGTATGTTCGAAGATGATAATTACGAAAAAATTGGGCAGGATAAGAAAGGTCCTTAGGACTGTTAGGGCAAAGGGTCAGCTTGCAGTTTTAATTTGGGTGGTTGAAATGGGCCTCTTTGAGAAGGGACTTTTGAACAGAGATTTCATGTGGCTCTATGGGGGGAGAACATAAAAATGGAGAGGTGGAAAGGCTGGAGTGTGGCCTTTCAGGGACAGGAAGGAGGCAGCCGTCGTGGCTTGGTTGGACCTGGGTGAGGATGGATGTGCACTGGGAGATCAGACTCAGAGAGGTGGCAGGGAGAGGGAAGGGGAGACCATGTGTTTGTCTTTAGGCCATTAAGGACTTTCCTGTCTAACAGATTGAACACCCAGCCCAGGTAACCTCTGTCCAGCACCTCTGCATGATGCCGTAACATCAGGTATTTAACAGTGTCTCACTCTGAAGACCTCATTGTGCCTCGAATTCCTATTATTGATTATTCTGTGCATCATGGAGATTATTTTACTATCATTGGTATTCAATCCAGTTTGTTTGCTTTCTGGTTCTTTGTATTGCAGAGGTGAGTCCTTTAAGCTAAGCACCACTCTGTAGAGTGCTAGTCAAGGCTGCATGTTCAGTCTTCTTTGGGTCCTGACTGCTGTTCTCTAGTACTTTTAAGCCACATCACACTTTTGGGTGTGATGTGCTGAGGGACAGACATTTGCCAAAGGTAAATGAACAGTTGAGCTGGAGTAATATCAAAAATCTTTGTGTAAAACAATGTGTTTGTATACAGGGAAATTATTTGCTACTCTTATTATAAGCTGTGGTTTAGAATCTCCTTCCACATTTCTCTTCTTTGAAATTTTTTAATTCTTTTAATTTTTGGCCGTGCCACGCGGCTTGCAGGATCTTAGTTTCCTGACCAGGGATCAAACCTGTGCCCTCGGCAGTGAAAGTGTAGAGTCCTAACCACTGAACTGCCAGGGAATTCCCTTTATTTTTGTTTTTGTTTTCTTTTCTTCATAATTAATAGTCCCCATGTTGAGGTCTGTTATGCAGCCTCCCTACTGCCCTTGAAATGGGTTTCACTGGTACAGGTTACCCTGGCATCATCTATTAGTATATGAGAAGTCAACTGTGCAGTGAAACTCATTTCTTTCTTCTTTCAAGGCAGAGACAGTCTGGAATGATACATGAATGGACCTAAGGTATTGATGAAATATTTGTGTCCTCTGGGAGAACACAGGCCACGGTGTAGACTTCCTGTGTAGCAGTAATGTCAGTTTAATTATCTGAATAATTTCCTTGGACTCACTTAAAATTTCTGATTTCTATGAAGTTGCTGCCCCATCTCAAAGTAGCTGAGTTGTAGTGGCTTCATAGGCATCATCTCAAAGTATAACTGAGTTTTAGTGGCTGCACATTAGAGAGGATTCATTTTAATGTGAAAAATATTTAGCTACTGACTCTGGGAAGGACTTGTGCAAAGCACTGCAGGGGTTTCAGAGAGAGGACATAGTCCCAGCACTGAAGGAACTTGAAGTCTAGCAGGGGATGTAAAGTTGAGATAATGGTTGCCATGGAAATTGAGAGCCAGGAAAGTGGAGATTAATTGGGAAGAAATTGCAAGAGGCCGTGAGGGCCCAGGTCAGCATGGTAGGAATTTAAATGCACCAAGGAGTTGGAGTCTATGGGATAGGAGTTCATTGAATTTGTGCTGTTATTTGGGAGAAAACGGGGAGCAGAATCAAGAATGCTGTTGACATTTTGAGCCTGGGTAACTGGCAAGATGACTGTGCCTCAGTGGAAATAAGAAAGTCAGGAGGAAGAAGTGGTTCTGTGGAAAGGCTGATTTTACTGATGTGTTGAGTTTGAGACTCTTATAATAATAGAAGCCATTCTGCAGACAGTTGGAAATGTGGGAGGGTAGCTTGGGTGAGGAACTAAGTCCTGAGATAGAAATTGAAGTGGAAAAAATTAAATTGTATGTGACTATAAGGGGTAGGCAATTTTGAGAAAATGGAAAATACTGGATTAATGTTTTATTCAAAATTGTGACTATGCATAAATTCCAGTTTTGAAATTAACTTTTATATTCTTTTATTTGTATTTTATACCTTTATTTCCCATGCTTTTGATAGCATTTATGTTTCTTTTAGTTATCATCAGAGCTATGCTCACATCTCATAATTATGAATACCCTATCTAGGCTCCACATTTCACTACTTTCTGGTACTTGTATCCTGTACATAGTTTTCTCATTGTGGAATTCGTTGACTCTAGAGTATCCTTACTTGAACCAACATGGTTTCTGGGTGGAGGGTAATACAGTGCTTAAGAGCTTGGGTTTTGCAGTCAAACAAATCTGGGTATGATTTCCTCGTCTGACCTCGTTTTACTTGCTCTGTGTGCCTCAGTTTGCTCATCTGGTTCTCTTGAGTATTAAATGAAATCATGAAAAATTATTTCAACACATGTTGCCCCCCTCCACTCCCGCCCAATAAATGGTTGCTGAAGTAGTAGTAATGATGATAATGATAGCAATAATACTTATTCTATCTAAACCTCATTAGATGTATCCAAATCCTGCTTCCGTATGTTGCAGACATGGGTATAGGAAGTAGAATGAGGTCCTTCCGTGGAACATGAGTTTGCTGGTTACTCAGGCCACCTCTTCATAGTACTCATTTTATCATCTCTTGAAAAGACTGATCATGACACAGACTGACTTACACTCTCTTGGTCCTGTTTAGACATTTTTTTCATGGATGCTGCCCCTGGTGTGGCGTTGACTTCTTCCCAATTGCCTTTCTGTGAGACCTTGTAGAACTCATATTGGTTTGCTCATTCACAAAGTGTGAATACAGCCAGCTTTCAGTTACAGCCTGTTTATTCAGAGCGAATTGATTTTGACCTTTCTCTCCCACTGCCTCCCTTTTGCCCACATCACTGCTAATTAATTTCTGCACAAGAGAATGAGCAAGAGCAGTGATAAAACATAAAATTAAGATTAGTTAATGTTGGTTCATGAGGGTTTTTGAGAGCAGGCAGAGCTTTGTCTGAGTTTTCATTTATTTATGCCATTCCTGACTCCTGTTATCATGAATAGTAAGAACTGGCAGTTGTATCAAACAAATAAGCATTATCTGATAAAGAATTTAGAAATTTTGGGATAAATTCAACTGAAGATATTATTTTTAATACCATCTTCCCAAAATTCTAAGGAAAATGTGACTGAAAATTTTCACATATGCCATCTTTTTTTTTTTTTAATTAATTAATTAATTTTTGGTTGCATTGGGTCTTCGTTGCTGCGTGCGGGCTTTCTCTAGTTGCGGCGAGCGGGAGCTACCCTTCATTGCAGTGTGCGGGCGTCTCATTGCAGTGGCTTCTCTTGTTGCGGAGCACGGGCTCTAGGCATACAGGCTTCAGTAGTTGTAGCATGCGGGCTCAGAAGTTGTGCCTCGTGGGCTTTAGAGCACAGGGTCAGTAGTTGTGGCGCATGGGCTTAGTTGCTCCACAGCATGTGAGATCTTCCTGGACCAGGGCTCGAACCTGTGTCCCTTGCATTGGCAGGTGGATTCTTAACCACTGTGCCACCAGGGAAGCCCCACATATGCCATCTTTAATGTAACATCTTATATGTTTGCTACTATAAAAAATATAAAATAGCCGTGCTACTTTTTATTTCATTTATTTAAAAATTTTATTGTGCATTTATTAAATTTTATGAGATAATAATGTTTCTTACAGTTTTGTGATAGCCTGCTAGAACCTAGTTTTGTTTTGTTTTGTTTTGTTTTCTTTTAGTAGATTTTCCTTGCTTGCTAATACTAGGGCTCAAAGAGGAAAAAGAACTAAGTGTTTCTTTTTAGGAAGGGATTTTATAAACTTGGTTTAGGGACATTTGGGGATATTTTAGCTACTCTTAGATAATGGATGTCAATTTTCTTAAAATTATTTTCAATTGAATATATTTAACTTTTTTAGGGAAACTTTTTTGGGAGGAGGGGGCAGGATGCTCTATAATCAGGCTAGCAAAGAGGTCTGAGAAATTTGTGTGTATTAAAATTCCTCCTTAGGAAGAGTCCTCCTCCATACTCACCCTTCACTTTTTATGACAAATAAGAAATATGTCTTCTGGGACTTACCTGGTGGCGTGTGGTTAAGAATCTGCCTGCCCATGGGTTTGAGCCCTGGGCCAGGAAGATTCCACATGCACGGAGCAACTAAGCCTGTGCACCCCAACTACTGAGTCTGTGCTCTAGAGGCCTCGAGCCACAGCTACTGAGCCCGAGTGCCACCACTACTGAAGCCTGCACGCCTAGAGCCCATGCTCCGCAACAAAGAGAAGCCACTGCAACGAGAAGCCTGCACACTGCATCTAAGAGTAGGCCCCGCTCACCACAACTAGAGGAAGCCCATGCGCAGCAGTGAAGACCCAACACAGCCATAAATAAAGAAAGAAAGAAAGAAAGAAAGAAGAAAGAAATGTCTTCTAGTGAGAGAAATGAGAAATGGGAGAGACTGACGTCTGGGTGAATTATCTGGATATAAACAAATAGGGACACAAGGGAAAGGAATAAGACAGAACCCACAATTTTGAATGAAAATATAGTTGTTTGCTAAATCTTCTCTTTCTAACTCACATGCTGAATCCAAAGATGTAGCTTCGGACAGTAAAATAATGAAATACGACATAGTCTTCCTGTGAGAATTCTGTGTTTGTTTCGTGAGCAGGTGCTTACCTTTTCCCTTTGTGTGAGTGCATCAGTCAATATCTGATTCTGAGTATTGCAGTAATAGCTGCCATTTATTTAGTGTTTGAGTAGTTCTAGACATTGTGTAAGTGCTTCACATTCATATTTTCTCATTTAATCCTCAAAATCACCTACTGAGGCAGTTGCTAGCACCACCCATATCTTAAGGTGAGGAAATAAAGATTCACAGATCAAGGAATTTGCCCTGGTTAGGAGGTGTATCTAGGATTCCTTTCAAGGCCTGCTGATATACAACCCACGCTCCTAGTTACCTGTCTGTACTGTTCCCAATGTGTCATCACCGTATCATAGGCAGCACGCACTTTACCTGCATATACTAAAACCATAGAATTTTTACAGTTGAAAGAAATCTTAAAGAACCACACCTTCATTTTATATAAAAAATATGTATATATATATATTAGGCACAAAGTTTTAAATAATCTTTTATTCGGCCAGCCAGTCGGCCAGCAAATATTTACTGAGCATTTACTATGTGTCAAGTAGTAAATAAGCCAAACATAGCCTGTGCCTTCCTAGATCCCTGGTGGCCTTTATTTATGTATTTGATGGTGGGTTATTGGGGGGGGGGCACTAGTAATATAGTATAGTAGCTGAATCAGGAGCATGGGCCCTGAAATTATACTCCTTGGCTTTGAATCCTGTTCACTAGCTATAGGACAATGGGCAAATTGATTAATCTTTTTAAGGCTCAGTTTTTCCATCTGTAAAATGGTAATATTAATAACATCCACAGCACTGGCCTATTGAGAAAATTAAATGAGTTAACATATGTAAAGCATTTAGCAAGGTACCTGGCACTTGGTAAATGCTCAAAATATAATTGCTATTAAGATATTTTGACAGTAATAGTAGTGACATTTCACTCAAGCAAGGAGGACACACATAAAGTTATTTACAATAAGATGTGTGTTGTGTTATGACAGGGGAAGGAGCAGAGAGCTTTGGAGTGCAGAGAGCCAGACCTTCTAACTCTCAGTTGGTTCAGGGCAGGATCTAATGTAGAAATGCTATTTTCTTTCTCACCTTATGTGATTTTCTTTTTTTAACTTGATGACTTTCCTTCCTTTGCTGTCCTAAATCCTAGTGTTTTTGACTTGCAGCAGTTTGCCATCGAATATTTATTCAGAGCCAGCTACTAAGCATTTATTTACTTACTAGGCTCTGTGCAGAATGCTGGGGTGGAATAATCAATAGGATGTGGGCCTAGTCTTCTAAGGAATGTACGTGTGTGTGTGCATAGTTTACACACCTGGACACACACTTGCAAGCACAATTGGGTGATGCTAAGTTCTCTAATAGATATATGCAAAGTAGAGCCTAAAGAAGGGAGTGACCATCTCTCTCTAATTTGAATGTGGAACAAGGGTAATGAGGGAAGCCTTCATGGAAGAGGTGGCATTTCTTCTGTGTCTTGAAGGATCACAAGCTTCTTGTTGCCAGAGGACATTTTAAATACAGGGAAGAACATAAAACAGGAATGCTAAGGCATGAACCAGCATGGCTAGAGCTTACAGCATGAGGAAGTATCAGAAGTAGACATCTGTCTTGTAGGTTGGAGTGGCAGAAAGGAAAGCAACTGGAGGCTTTTAAGCAGAGGGATCATATTGTTGGGTTGAATGTTCATAGCACTTTGGAAGTGATGTACAAGGTAACTTGAAGAAGATGAAATCTGCAGTCTGCTTGTTGAGGTAGGATGATGATTGGCTTCAGTATCAGCGAAAAAGAGAAGGAGGCTGGGATCAGCAGGCTCTAGAGGTACTAACTAGAGAGAACCAAAGGGCTCTAATACATCGGTTGGATGTGGAGCCAGGGACTGGGGAGTCTTGGTGTCTAGGATGACTCTGAATTCTTATTTGGACAACTGCTCGCCATCAACCAGAATAGTGAATAATTCATCAAGAGAGCATTAAGTGTCAGGTTTATCTGTTATATGACTGCTGAGATATTCCATAGGGAGCTAGATCACAGGTTTGTTGAGTAGAGATGTGTGTACTGGAAATCTTGATTTGAAGTCAGAGGCGATAGCTAAAACCTTTGGAATGGAGACAAATGTATGGTGTGAAGAGAGAAAAGCCTCGAAAAGAACCCTGGTGACTACCAGGGCATCTGAGAGTCAGGTCTCATTAAAATCAGGGGGCAAAGAGTTTCATGGAGGGAGTGGTCTATAGTGTGAAATGCTGCAGAGGGACCAGGAGTTAATTGGGAGGGGCTAGATTGCATTTTGGATTGGCCATCTGGAAGGAAGATGTCAGTAGTTACCAGTAAATCTCTGTCCCTTTGTTGGAGCTTGTTTGTGGTGCGTTGCAAAGTTGATGGAAGAGATGATGGTAGACAGAGCCAGTGAGGTCTACCCTTCAGAAGCCTGCTAGTGGAAGGATGGAGGGAACACCATCTACATGGAGAGAGGGGTTGGTTTGTTCTTGGTGGGAGAGATTTGAGCATGCCTAGGTTCTAGGAGACAAGCTCAAGTTAAGGAGAGGGTGGGATGATTGGTAGAGTGAAGCCTCTAGAGACAGAAGTTGCCTCTTCTGAAACTCAAGATTCAGGTGCAGATAAGCAGGAGTTCTGAGGGTGAGGTTTGCAGGGCTTTATGCCTGATAACCTCACTTTATTTGCTTAAATAGGGCATGAGGTTATCAGAGTTTGGCTGGAGGATTGAGGCAAGTCAAATGATGGCTTCAAGATTAATTAATGCACCCTCATTTTTTACTGTCTTTCTTGTCTCATCTTGTCTGGGGCCCAACCAGGCTGGACATGCTCAGGCTTATTTAATCTGGAAAGCCTTCTTCATTTTCTCTGTCCCATTCAGCTTTTCCTCTTTGCTTTATCACACCGCCCATCTAACCTTGACCTTAGCATGAGCTCATGGTTATTAACGCTACCTTTGTGTTTCTGGTTCATGACATCTCCCTGTTTCTTTTCTTACTGGTTTTATAACTAGTTCACATTCTACTGTTGCCCCTTTGAAAGTTACAATTCTGTCTTTAAAATTTTGTTTTAGCAGATCTTTTGTAGTACTTCTGTGCCAGACACTGTGCTGGGGCTGGGATTCTGGGGTGGGAGCCCACTAAACTCCAAGGAAAAGGATGTAAAAGAATTTTGAGTTTTCCAAGTATGTGAAGGAAACAAAGGGGCACAAAAACCTGCTTGAGATTGGATGGCCAGGGGAGGATTGATGCCCTCAGGAGGTGACATTGATGTTGAAAATAGAAAAGATGAAAGTGAGCTGACCATTTGTAGAGGGGAGAAGGAAAATAGTAACTTTCTAGTATTTATCATATTCATAAATAGGTGTTCCATAGACATTGGATTATATCCTTCAGTATATAACGGCCTAGAACTGTTTGTGATACTGTCCTGTCCTTCCCGCTGATACTTCCTTGGTTCCTGAAGGCCCTATAAAACAGGGATCCCCAACTGCCTCCCCGCCCCCCCGTCCCCCCACCCGTGAGTGGCAGGCAAGCGAAGCTTCATCTGCCACTCCCCATTGCTCCATTACCGCCTGAACCATGCCTCCCTGCCGCCGCACAATGGAAAAATTTTCTTCCACAAAACCGGTCCCTGGTGCCAAAAAGGTTGGCAACTGCTGCCATAAAAGACCTATAACAGCTTATCCTTCAAATTAAGGTAGAGAAGGACCATGTTTGTTTGTTAAAGGGTTAGGTGTTACTGAGCACTCAGTAATGTGTTCAGGGCGGGGCAGAAGAGAGGAACAAGATAAATTCCCCCATTCGACTGCATGGTCTTTCTCTCTGCATTTCCTCTACCCTTCCCTCTGCCCCTCAACTCAGGTAATTCTGAGTCACTAAATGAGGAAAAGTGTGTGTGTGTGTGTGTGCGCACGCGTGTGCGTGCGTGTGCCACTGTAATTAGTTACTGCCATTATATGATTACTGCAACTTTAGTCCCAGAAGTAGACACTTGGGACAGATCTGAAGCTCCGGACGTTGGGTCTAGGTGGGTGTCGCAATTTACTGTCTTTAAACTAAGGGGTAGGATAAGAGTTACAGATTTCTCGTGGGTGAGGAATAGTGGGAGGTACTGAAAGGAAGATAAACCAAAGAGAAAGGGGAGACACTGAAGATAAACGTTGCTGACTTCATAATTTTGCCTAGAGTCAGGCCAAGTAGACATAAAATATGATCTACCAGGGCAAAAGCTAGTGTTTTCTTGCAAATCTAAGCTCGTACTAGTAAATTATTGTTTTTCAGAGAGAGATGATGAAGAGTTGTGAAATGGTTTATTAGTCTCCAGTAACTTTCCTGAGGTATCCTGGGCAGTAATTTTGAGAAGGGAACGGCACGTAATAATAAGCACTGGTTTGACCCCTCAAAACAGAGATTCCCAGCATCTTTTTCTTGCTGCTGCTCAAGGAATGACAACATTCACAATGAGAGTGGACTTCTGTGCTGGTGTTCGCCATGTGCCAAAAATTTTACCCCTTTGCTTTTTAAGGAAGTAGTAGTAGTGATATTATCATAGGGGTGATTTTGGGTATATTCTAATTTGAGTTATTGTTAGTAACAAGTTAATAATAATGTGAACCTTGAATGAGAACAGCTTCCTTAGTATTTAGACATTTATTACTTTTGTGATTAATTTATCTGACAAAGAGTATCAAGAAGGTCATGCTTTTGAAAATGATCTTATATATCTCTTGCAAGCAACATTTTTCATTTGTACATGGAATGCTCTTTGTAGTTGTCCATCAATGTTTGGTTTGATTTCCTCCCATTATAATTCTTCATAAACTCAGAGAAGACATCTCTAGTGCTATATGAAATATAAATGATTCCTAGTAAATGGATGGGAATTTAGACTGTCATCTTAATTTAATAACATATTTACCCACATTTAAAGTATATGTATAGATGAGGCTACATTAAGGACTTAATAACTTGAATTTATTTACATGTCTACTTGAGGCACATCCCTAGAACTTGAGGTGGTGTGTATTGTAAAAATGTGTCATTCAGACTGTAGCCAGATAGAATTTTATAGTTCTTGGTTCCCTGATGGTCTTCCTGAGATTAAAAGATATGATTGCTTTTAAAGTGTCTTGATATAAGGGAAAATGGACTTACTTACATACATTTGAATATACATATACAGTTATTTCTTTAGTAAACAGAACTTGAGCTTCTGTCCTTAGGGAGTATTTATTAGCAAGAATTAATTAGGGTACCTTCTCTGAATTACTTTATTAATTTAAATAAGGTCATGGGCCTCCATGAAAAATTGTATTATAACTGAGGCAGAATCTATTAAGAAATAGTAAATGTGAAATTAACCCAACTGTGTAGAATTTATAGACTTGATCTTTTTATATATTGACCATATTAAGTCAAAGAGAAATGTCCATTTAAACACATACCCTTCAGTTCCCATGTGGTGTGTAAATATTATTATATGCAAAGAATTTGCTAATATAATTCATAGGCAGTCCAAACTTGTCTTTGGGAACCCTTCTCTAGACAACTTAGTGAAACTGCTTTAAGTGGAGGGTTCTGTTATGTTGTATGGTGCTCCTTGAACGGTTTATAAAGAATTTGATCATTTATTCAGGGATTTTGCTCTCATGGTGTGCTACTATACTTCTGGATTCTCCCCTGCTAAGTGATCTGTAGGTCTTTTCCTTTCTGTCTGTACTGTGTGTGGACTTCTTTATTACTAAAAGAGCATTTATCCCTTTACTCGGTAAACACTGGTGCTAGGCTCTGCTAGATGATTGGGATACTGAGGTGAATAAGGCACTTTTTCTACCTTTGTGACATGTTCAAGGGTTTTCCTGTGCTACAGCCCCTGTAGAGAACCCTACCTCCTGACTCCTCCCCTCCCCCTTTTGGTTGTCTTGAATCCCAATTTTTTGCTCCTTCAAACTGAAGCTGAACAGCCTTGGTAGACTTCCAAATAGAGCGAAGTATATTTTTACCTTAATTTTTTTCACATTTAGTTTCATATCTAGAAAAATCTAGGTGTGCTATATTTTATCTAAATTGATTTCAAGACCCATGGTTATTTTACAAGTAAAAAAGTGCTCCCAGAAAAAAAGTGCTGCCACTAAGCATGAATAATGCTTTGATTCCATGGTTTTAGAGTACTTATCCCAGTTTCAGAGATGATATAAAGAAAAAACAGAGGGGTCTTAGAATTGTTTAAATACAGTGTTAAAACTGAGCAAAAAATTTAAAAGAAAAAGGCTTTTTATAGCATGACTGTTTGATAGTATATTTGAAAGCTCTGCCCCATTGTGAACCACTGATTTAACAGATAGCCACTCTTAATATTTCTGATATAGATCCTTTGTATGCATATCCTTCCAGACTTTTGCCTGTGAACACAAATACAGACACATCCATCCATCTATAACTGTCTTAAAATAGTTGTTTTTTTAAACAGGATCTTGCAAAGCATGTATCTTTGTAGTATCTTTCCATGTAAATATACACATCATCATGTTCTACTGTATGGTTCTATTAGAATTTGAATTGCCAAATGTCCATTGTTGGACGACTAGGTTATTTCCAGTCTTCTTCATTATAAACATCTTTGTACACTTGGTATTATTTACTTAGGATAATTTTTAAAGAGTGGAATTGGTATATTAAAGGATATATATAATTTAAAGGCAGTTGGTACATATTGCCTAATTGTCCTATAGGAAAATGGGTATCATTTTACAAAAATGTTAAAGTGCCAGTTTGTACTGTAATACTATATTATCATTTTTAAAAATCTGTCAGTCTGTTAGATTAAAGAGTATCTTGTTTTAATAATGTAAACAAATACTAGTGAGGTTAAATTTTTTTCTCCATAGGGTTATAGGTCATTTATTTTTCTTTTGTGCACTTCCTATTCCTGCTGTTTTACAATCTTTTTTTTGATGGGCTTTTTGACTTTTAATTATTGATTCGATGGGGCTATTTATATATTAAGGATATCAATTCATTGTTGTCACATAACAAATATTTGTTCCCTGGGTGTTGCTTGCCTTTTACTTTGTTTATGGTATTTTTTGCTGTACTCAAATTTATTAATAAGTGCCGTTATTGGTTCTGCCTTTCTTATAGCTTAGACTCTCTTTTCCAGTCCTAAGAGTAAACAAGTATATACCTATATATTTAGTATTTTTTTTAATTTTTATATTAAAGTTTTATTCATATAGGAAGTGAATGACTTTGTATATGAGACAGGGGTTTACTTCATTTTTTCCAAATTGTTGTCTAGTAGTTCCAAAGAGAGTTCATTGAATTGCTTTATCATTTTCTCACTAATATTAGAAGTCATCTTTACCATATACTGAATTCTTAGATATATAGTCATTTCTGAGCTTTATATTTTTTCTGCTTTTCAGCTTTTATTTTGCTGAATTATCTGTTTCTATACCAGTAGTACATTGTTCAAATTGTAGTTGTATGGTGCATTTTAACAAATGTTAGATTCAGTTTCCTCATTACATTTCATTTCCTGGTTTTCCTAGCTATTTTCATTTTTATTTCAAATTAACTTTTAAAACATTTGTAAAATTCTGGAAAAAAATTATTAGTATTTTAGTTGGGATTGCTTTATATTTGATGATTACAGTATATACCAAAGGGGAGTAGAATGGACATCTTGATAATTTAATTTTTTTTTAAATGGCTTAATACAACAAACTAAGGACCTACTGTGTATAAGGTCCTTTTTTAGACATCGGAAATACAGAGTTAAGAGAAGAGCCTTCATTCTTTTCCCCGACCGACTTTTAAAATTGTAGAAAGATTTTAAATAGATTATATATTGTAGAAGGATTTTAAGAAGGTTTTGTCAAATTCATATTTTAAAAATATTGCTCTGGAGGCAAAGAGGAGAAGATTTGAGCAGAGAGGGACTAGAGGTAAAGAAAACCATTCAGAGGCTCTGTAGGTTCTGAACCCAAGTCAGAGGTTAACTGAGGGTGGATCCTAAAAGTGTCAACATTTAGAAGTGGAATTGATAGGATACTGGGCATGGATTGGATGTGGAAGGAGGATGGTGCAGAGGGAGGAGGCTTAGGGTGATTGTGGCCTTTTGGGCTTGGAGATAGAGATTGAAGTACAGGAGGAGACACAGATTTCCTCAGGAAGATGTTAGATTTGGTTCTAAATACAGCTGTCAATGGGATATCTGGGTAGAGTTGTTAAGCAAGTAGTTAGATAACTCATCTGGTTCCCAGGAGAGAGCAGAGGGGTTGAAGGCAGTTAAGAAGAGGAGAAGATGAGACCCTGGCTCGTAGGAGGGGTCAGGGTCTGAGAGAACTCAGTGAAACTCCTAGTGACAACTAGAAGAATGATACTACAGGAGAAAAGGAGTAAGAAGTGGCTGGACAGATCGAAGACTGCTGAGAGCTCAAGTAAGATAAAGATTGATCAATATCTTTTGGATTAACCACAAAAAAGTTTGTACCTATGCTGGAGTGGTTTGAGTGGAATGGTGTTGGTGGAAGCCCCATTGCAGTGGGGATTAAGTATGAATTTGAGAGACTGGTTCTATTATTATCACCATTGTTTTATTATCTCTATCATTGAAGAAATTTTGAAATTCCTTTTAAGGGAACTAAGGAATCCAATTGCTTTGCTCTACTTGTACCTCCACATCTGTATTTTTAAATAGAAAATGTCTTTATCCACAATTTACTTATACTAGGTTCTTAACAGTGTGATAAGTTCTGGGACTGAGTTGACATATGATATTGAAATGATATGCTCCCTGCCATTATGGAGCAATGTCCTGTCTGGTAGGGGGTGTTAGACAACAAGTAATTGTACAGTTATTTTTAACAGTTTCTGTAAGCTCTGTAAGCAACAGTTAGATGGTACAATAGAGCTTATAACACAGGGGGTGGGGGGGAGGGGTGATCAGGGACACCTTTGAGTAAGTGAATTTGAGCTGAGGTGGGTTTTCTTGGCTAAGTGAAAGGCCCTGAGGTGAGGTGAAACTTGCAACTGATTAAACCAATGAGATGTGAGATAAGAGAGGAGAGGTAAGCAGAGACTAAGTCTATCTACTGTTCTAGGTCACTTAAACGGTTTTGGATATTATCGTAAGAGTGATGGTAAACCATTGAAACACTTTAAAGTATTTAGAGTAGTAACTTGATCTGATCATTAGAATATAAAATTCTTGAGGGCAGTGGTTTCCCTTTGTTTTATTGCCTTCTCCCTGTTGTATGAAATAGTACCTAGCACTTTGTAGATGGCTCAGATATTTTTGAATAAATGCTTGTTATTTAGACGAGTGAATACATTTGTGTTTGACAAGATTATTCCATCTGTTGTATGGTAAACAGATGGCATTACGGGGTGAGGGGTTGTGAAGATTAGCTCCTGAAAAAGTCCCAGTGAAAGATGGTAGTGCCCGAGGATGGTGATGGAGATGGAGAAACACGTATAGGAGGGAGAGTAATTTGATGGTGGCACCTGTGGGAGGAGAGGAAGATGTTTAATGTGTTTTATATATGAACAACAGAGTGTTGCAGGAATCCCTCTAAGTCACTATGATGTAACGGAACTTTTTTCCAAATGGTTCTTCCTGTTGTGTTTGGGTTTGCTTTTTGACATTGCCATGCACCTCTAGATTCCTACTTACTCAAGGTTTATCTTATTCTGTTGCGAAGCTCTGTGAATTTGACACAGACTTTTAAAATGTCTCCTGAATCTCCCTCCTATTCTCCATTCTTAGGGCTGCTTGCATGCTGGATGCTGTATCATTTCTTGCCTACACTCTTGGTATCCAGTCCTCTTGCCTTTCTTACCCTATTTATTCTCTGCTCCACATATACCTATAATATAAAAATGAGTATATAATTCAGCTGCCTAAAAACTCTCTGTGCTTTCCCATTTCCTATTATGTGAAGTCCACACTAACAGTACCGATTGGTTATTTTTAAGAGTACATTCAATTAAATTCAACAAATATTCATTTGAGCTTCTGCTATTTGCTTGTCTGTGATTTAGTCACCGGTACATACTCTGCGCACCTTCTTAATTTTCTGCCTAGATTTACTAAGTCTTATCTGGGTAATCATAATTGACTGCAGCTGGATGTGTATGCTGCCATTTTTCTGCGACAGCTCTCAGAGCTGGCTCTATAGCCTTCTTTGTCATTGGCAAATAAGACAAATCTTGATGGCGTAAAAAATTGTGTGTACTTTGAGATTGTTAAAGGTTTGGATCACTATCTAATGATTTTTTTTCACCTTCTGGAATAATCTGCACTTTGGCAGCAGGGTGTTACATAAATGCTGTTCAATTTATGGGCCCTTGGTGATGCCTTTGTCTTTCTCTGCTCTTTATGCAAGCAGGAGTTACTTTTCTATGTATTTAGGAGTTGTGGTTTTTTCCTTAGTGTTTTGATCACAGTCATTCAGCAAACATTCAGCTAGTTGCCTGTGCCAGCCGTTTCAAACTTGTCTTTCTTAAACAAGAGGTCCCTTTTTTCCAAACGAAATCTTAAAATACATTAAATCTTAAAACATATTAATGTGGAACTATGCTGGTTAAAGTACCATCGTTAACCCCAGGCTGCTTGATATCCCCTTGGTGGCTCCAGGAGCTACCTCCAGGAAGTGGTTATTAGACTCTGAAGCAGAATCACTGGAGTGAAGGTAATAACAGATGTGGGCGAGATGACATTTCTAAGGAGCTTATACATACAATTAATGCCTGGAGTCTGCCAGTATTCATAAGACCCACATTCCTTTCCACACTTTATGAAATTAGTAATTGATTTTTCTAACTAGAACCACCATTTGGGTACTTATTAATGTTTATAGTGATTTCTCTTGGTGGGCTTCAGGTCATCTTTGTCAAAAATGAGTGAACTGGTTTAGACTGTGTTGGGCCTCTACTCCATTTAAATGAGTGTGTGCTTTCAGCATGTCTCCTGTCTGCTTACTCATCCTCTGGCCCACTCTGGGTAACCATAGAGTTACTAATATGTCTCTGCCTGTTTTGTCAGAAACTCGCTTTACTTTTTTCCTTGCTTTTACTTTCTTTATTCATTCATTCAACAAGCCTTTATCAAGTGCCTACTGTTTCAGGCACTCTTCTAAATGCTGTGGAAGCTGGAGTTAACAAAATAGGTCAAAATTTTCTGCATTTGTGAAGTTGACACTGTGATTGGGGAAACATTCAAAATCAAGATAAATATTTCAAGTACTAGCCACTTAAGTGCTATAGAGGAAGTGAAGGGAAATTCATTGTCCCTATAAGAGATGACACAAGATTTTTGAAGTTATTTTTCTAGAAATTGTGATAGATTAGTATGGATTTACCTTCTTCTTTTGCCATCTTCCATCTTAACTCATGCTCTTTAAAGGCATGATGTCCTGCTCTAGGCAGTCATCCCTGTTTCTGGACCAGCTGCTGACTCAGCTGCTGACCAGCTTGTTCCAGGACTGAACCCTTGGCATTGTTCTCATTAGCATAGTTATCCCAATGTTTACTGATTACTTGGACTGAGCGACTTATTCTCCTGCTTCCTCAGAGCTCACTTATCTTAGTCATTGGGTTTCAAACTTTTATTTTTCCTTTTACCCATCAAATGAAATCATATGCAGAAGCTCAACCTAGAAAACAAGTGAAACATCTGAATGGGAATGGGAGGTGTTTAGGATGAGGCCAAAGGCACTCCTTCCCCCCATCCCCACACTTTCAGGCTGCATGGACACTTCCATGGACTCCTCCCACGGAGCTTTTGTTTCTTTTTTTTTTTTACATCTTTACTGGAGTATAATTGCTTTACAATGGTGTGTTAGTTTCTGATTTATAACAAAGTGAATCAGTTATACATATACATATGTTCCCATATCTCTTCCTTCTTGCATCTCCCTCCCTCCCACCCTCCCTATCCCACCCCTCCAGGCGGTCAGAAAGCACCGAGCTGATCTCCCTGTGCTATGTGGCTGCTTCCCACTAGCTATCTATTTTACGTATATATGTCCATGCCTCTCTCTTGCTTTGTCACAGCTTACCCTTCCCCCTCCCCATATCCTCAAGTCCATTCTCTAGTAGGTCTGTGTCTTTATTCCTGTCTTATCCCTAGGTTCTTCATGACATTTTTTTTTCTTAAATTCCATATATATGTGTTAGCATACGGTATTTGTCTTTCTCTTTCTGACTTACCTCACTCTGTATGACAGACTCTAGGTCTATCCACCTCTGTGTAGCATTTCAGAGCCATTATTTGATTACGGTGTTGTCCTTTTATGATGACAGAAATACTCTATAACTGGGCTTTCTAGTATGGTAGCCATGTCACCATGGCTGTTGAGCACTTGAACGGTGGCTAGTGTGACTGAGGATCTAAATTTTAAATTTTATTTAGTTTTAATTAATTAAAATTTAAATGGTCACATGTGGCTAGTACAGTAGTTTTGGAAGGTGCAGTTCTAGTATAATGCTGTCTCTAGATTTAATATTTACTGAATGTTTCTTTATTTCAGTTTTCTAGATCTTATGTAAAATAGTATTAGTTTTAGATGATAATGAACTCTGAGAAGACCTGGAGTAAGTTCTAGCTTGTAACCTCAAACAAATTATCCACCCTCTCTGGTCCTCACTTCCTTTATATAAGGTGGTCAAATTTGTAGTACCTTTCATAGTGAGATTTTAAAGTGAGATAAAGCATGCAGGGCATTTGGCATAGTGCCTAATGCCTGATTTTAGGTGATTTATCCTAAGGGTTTTTGTGGGGTTTTTTTTCCTCGTAAAAATAAAACATGTTTATTGCATAACTTTAAATAAAAGAAAGATAACAGAAACTAAAAATAATCTATAATCCTACCAATCCATAGACAAGCAACAGGAAAACTTTGAAATGTGGAAAAAATTGGTTTTGGTTCATAATATTTTTTTTCTTTGTTTTGAATGTACATATGTATGAAGTATGACTACGCTGATACTATTATTGTAAAAAAGGGAGCTTTTCAGACTATGTCATACGTGTATAAATTGCCTTACAAATCTCCTTTTCTAATATAAAAGGTTTTAGGAAATATACTGTGATTGCTAAAAGGCATTTTAAAACTGGTGAACTCAATAATCCAGTTCAAAGATTTATATTTGGTTACTTAATGTAGAAATTCATTTTAGGATTTTTTTAAGGATGGAAAAAAAGATGTAGATGATTGTATCTTAAGTTAAATCTGTCATGTCTCTTGAAAGTTCTAGTGTTTCAAAATTGTGACTAAAGGCATGCCTTATTGTTACCTGAAAACTGGGTTCCCCTCTTGGTGGGTGTTGCAAAAGACACAACCAAGCCAAAGATCGGGAAAAGGAAGGATTTATTACTTGCAGCAAGTAAGGAGAACACTGGAGATCCTTCCCAAAGCAGTGTCTCCCCAACAGCAAAACTGGGGGAGTTTTAAGCTACATGCATATTCATGATGGGGCTTGAGCAGAGGAGAATTCTACATAGAATTGGGGCAGAGCGTGACAGAAACTAAGCTTTAGTTGATTGAAGTCACGAGGGTCAGAAAAGGTCAACGTCATCTTTCTTTAGGTTCTGGGGTCTTACCTTACCATCCTCCACCTGGATTGGAGGCCTTAGTTCCTGTAAAACAACTCCAAGATATGTATAAGATGGTTATGTATATCCCTTGAGGAGAAAATAGGACTCTGATTTATTGCTGAACTATTGTTTCTTGACTGCTTTTTCCTCTTTTCCTGCATTCCTTTGTTCCCTTAAAATCATTAATTACTGAGACCTATTCAGGGACAAGCATTGTGGCCAGGCTTAGATCACAAAATGGTTTGGGTCTAAAATGGCTTCTCTTATGTCAAAAAGCTACATCTGGTTCTTTTTCTCCAAGGACACCCTACCCCATCTGCCTACATTATGACATTATAGCAATATATATTCATTTAAAATATTAAATGTATTGAGCACCTTCTATGTGTCAAGCACTGTGCCAAGTGCTGGGGCTATAACAGCAAATCATATGTCATAATTTCCCTTAAGTAAATTATGAACTAGTGGGAGAGACTGACGTTGGTTCTAAGTACAGTGTGATCAGTGCCGTAAGAGGAACTAGAGAGTGAAATAGGGAAATGTGGGGGAGTTTGGGACAGCCTGAGATGGGAGGGTTGTTGTTTCTGGCTGAAGTGACACCCAAATGGAGTTTTAAAGGAATGATGGACTTAACGAGGCAGTGGTGGGGTGAAGAGTATTTCAGGAAAGGGATGCAATGCAGTGGAACCCTGTGTGACCCAGGGGCATTTGGAGAGCCATAGTAGTTCAGTAAAGAGTTACTGAATGCATGGGGGTGGATGGGAACCAGATGAGTCACAAAGGTCTTTCTGTGCCCTACTAAGACACAAGGATTTTATGCTTAGCATTATGAAAGGTCTTTGGAGAATGGATCAGAGATGAATAGTCAGATCTGGGAGTCCATTCAATGGATTGTTGATCAGGCCAGGTGAGAGATGATGGATGATGAGGGTTTGAATTCAGGCTGTTGAAATGAGTCGCATTCTAGATATTTGGTTCCAGAACTTGGAAAGGATATTAGGGCTAGAGTTATAGGGACAAGTTATCTACATAATGGCCATGGTGTAACTATCCCAGCACCAATGAATCACTAAGGAAAAGGTATAGAGTGAAACTTTGAAGAGGAACATTGGGGGAAAATAACAGTAATTATCACAGAGGTGAAGAAGGGTGAACCCATAAAAGAGACTGAGAAGGAGCAGGAAGGCCTAAGAAAAATGAGAGTGTTAGAATAGTGGTATCCTGGGAACAATATGTTTCAGGAAGGAGGAAGTCCTGAACAGTGTCAGCTGCTACAAAGATGCCAGATAAAGGATACAAGTGTTTCTTGTATTAATAATGAAGAAACAATTTAGAAGAGTTTCAAGTGGGAGTTAAGAGAATACATCCATGCTACATTCCAGGGTTATTTTAGTCAGGATTCTTTGGTTTTGAGTGAAAAGTCAACTCAAATTAGGTTTTAGGTAAAGTAGGGACTGATTGGCTAGGATTGTTTGGAAGATCCAAATTGTAGGAATTTTAGAGATGCAGCTGGTGCCTAGGATCCAGCAGAATGAGGAACTTTACTACAAAGCACTATAAGGATGATCTCTTGCCACTTCTTTGCTTCTTTCTGCCTGTTAGGTGCCTTCTTTTTCAACACAGAGCTGCTCTCTGGACTTGGAGGGCAGTAGACAGTGCGGTTTTCCTTGAGAAACAATCCTTGGGATTGTTTTCCTTTCCTGAGATTGCCCATCTTGGACTAAGCACTGTGCCTGGACCAGCCACTGGTATCTTGGGTACAAGGTCATGAAAGAACATGGTGGTGCCCAAGGTAGTTATGAAATTAGAGGGTATGGCAAGTCCCTGTACTGGGAGGGAAACTTTCTAGGCATAAAGTCTTATAGGTGTCCCCTCCAAGTACACGTAAGGTGGAATGGGAAATAAGGAAAGTGAGTGTAGATTACTCTTTCAAGAACCTGAGCTGTGAAAGTGAGTGTTTTGATGATAACTAAACAGGGAAATTTGGACATTTTGTAGGGTATTTTGTAACCAAATCATTGATGGAGATTTAGTAATGAGGATTGAAAATGTATTTGAAAACAAGAGGTAGATATTAATTTTAATGTTTATGGAAAAAAATTTCTGTGCAGACATATTCTTGTGGACATAGAAATTTATGTGGACAGAGGAAGTCTAGTGGTCACTTTATTGTCAGATATATTTTCTCTGGGTAGTCTCCTTTATGTTTTTTTTTTTTTGCGGTACGCGGGCCTCTCACTGTTGTGGCCTCTCCCGTTGCGGAGCACAGGCTCCGGGCACGCAGGCTCAGTGGCCATGGCTCACGGGCCCAGCCGCTCCGCGGCATGTGGGATCTTCCCGGACCAGGGCACGAACCCGTGTCCCCTGCATCGGCAGGCGGACTCTCAACCACTGCGCCACCAGGGAAGCCCTGGGTAGTCTCCTTTATGTTTGAGATGATCATGAGCCATATCTGGAAAAAGAAACCAGAGAATATTAGAGTTTGCGAAAAATCCTTGAGGTCATGTATTCCAGGATGCTTAGTTTTATACATGATAAGTAGACTCCAAAGAAGTGAAGGAATCACTTATAGATACAATAGTGCCTATCAGAAGAAGAAGGGCTATTTTCTTTTTGGGTCTCTGTTTAGAGAGTGAGGAAGTCTTTCCTAGAACCTTTTCCATAGACCTCCCTTCATGACCCATTGCCCAGAACTGGAGCACAACACTCACCTCTGAAACCTGTTGCTGATAAGGGGAATGTGATAACCTGATTAATGTAAAACAAGGAGAATCTGCCCCCCCAAATTTTGTACCTGAACAAAATTAGAGCTCTTCAGCAGGAAGACAGGGATAAGGGCTGTTGAGTTGGCACTCAACAGTATCTGTGACATAAGCTAAGCTGAAGACCATATATTTCGTTCTGTGGTCAGTGGGACACTCCCTAAGGTTTTAATCAGGGGGTAGGTCAGATCAGATTTGTATTTCAGATATAGCAATCTTCATATAACACCTGTGATAAGACATGAGGTAACAGCTCATTCTTACCTGAAACCACATAGTAAGTTGGTTGCACAGTTGAACTGAATTTTGGATTTTCAGTATCTTCTCATATTACCTGTATTCTATTTCCTCATGTATTTATATGCTGTTGATGGTTCTGTGTTTGTCTTTTGCCTTGAGATTAGGGTTGCTATCTTTGAACTGGCTATAATATAGGGAATATAGGGAATGGATTTGTAAAAATTAGGAATGTAACCATGCTTCTAGTGAAAACCATGGTTGTGTTTATTTATTTATTTATTTGCGGTACGTGGGCTTCTCACTGTTGTGGCCTCTCCCGTTGCGGAGCACAGGCTCCGGACGCGCAGGCTCAGCGGCCATGGCTCATGGGCCTACCCGCTCCGCGGCATGTGGGATCCTCCCGGACCAGGGTACGAACCGGTGTCCCCTGCATCGGCAGGTGGACTCTCAACCACTACGCCACCAGGGAAGCCCGGTTGTGTTTATTTTTAAAACGTCTTCCTAAGGAGGCAGTTAAAAAAATTGCTATCAAGTTGCTTAATATTTTCACTGGTTGGGGTGTTAGAGTGTATAATACACCTTCACATATACAGCTATTGTACAGATGGGCTGTGATAAATGCTAAAAGAGAGGCAGAGGAAACCTGATGTGGTTGACACCTGGGGCAACTGGGAAAAGCTGTAAGAGGATGTGGAATCTATAATGGGCAGTGAATAATGTATAAGATGGGACAGGTTCTTCTAGATAAAGGAAACAACAGCATGATAAAGGCAGAAAAGCCGAGGAGTAATGTCAGGGTGCCCTATATAGACAGCATAGAATTGGGGGAAAGACACTGGAAATAAACCCATAAATGGATCGTGAAGTGGAAGGTCAAAGAGAACGGAGCTCACACGTGTTGGTACCTAATATGAGTAGGCGCTGTGGTGGCGTCCTGATGAGGTAGAGGATTGTATCCTCATTCCTATGAGGGACTGAGGCTCAGGGTAACTCACTTGCCTGAGGGCCCACTACTGATGGTCAGGAGTCTACATTTGCAACCAAGTCTGACTTAACTTGGAAGTTCTCCAGTTATTGCTAAATATTCTTCCCACTGTATCAGTACATCCAGCTTAAAATGTTAGTATTTGACTTTTATTCTTAGGCATTGTTGAATGGTTCTGAGCAGGATTGAATGTTACCAGAGATGTTTTTCAGGGAAATGAGGTGGTGGTGTTGTGAAGGCTGGATGACTACCTTTCCAGTCTGCAGACAGTTGCTTGTAACATCTCACACCCAATCACTGGAGTCACTAAATGACTCAGTTGTCAGAACTGTATTTGCCAAATTTTCCAGAGAAATAAAAACCAAATTCTGTACCAGTTTTGTTCCTCCTGCCTCTCCATTAATAGGACTGTGGTTCCACTTGGGCTTAATCCTCTTTAGTGCATACCTTCTAGCTTTTGTAACGCACACTTATTCAAATAAGACTAACTCTGGACTAACTACTAATTGACCAAAAAGTTCCTCAACCCATAACACCTATGAAACCAAGATATTTCTTCTGTTATAATTGACATGATGAACTCTGATAGAAAATGTCGTGCCATTCATTATACCAATACTGAAATCTTTTTACACCAATCATCTCTAGAATGGTATGTAAGCAAGGGAAATATAGAATGCCTATTCTTCATACCTTAAAAACACATCTGGAACTATTTGAACTAACTAAAAGTAAAATAAGTGCCATGGCAGATTATGCCATACCTTTTCACATAAAACAACAACAACAAAAAGGGAAATGGAAAACATACCACTTCTAGAAGGCCCTGACATTGAATTGGATATTGAAATGGTATCGGTAATGTATTTATATATGCCACATTTTCTTCCATGCATCAGCCGTCTTTGGTACATATGTGTTGGATATTTGCCATGGGAGTTGAAAACTTACCACATAGGGAAGATCTTGTTTAGAAGTGGTGTGAATCATTAAGGTAGAAGTAAAGTCAGTTCTTTTAAAACAAATAATTCCCTGATCTGATAATTTTTTTTCTTTCTTTTTTTTTTTTCATTTTGTGTCAGTCTTTCAGTAAATGTCAGCTTTTCCCTACACCAACTAAAAACAGAGATTACATGCAAGAATGGTATAATTTTCATGAACTTAAAAAATTACATGAGAAATATTATAACTTAATATTGGTTTTACTATATCCTCTAATTTGAAATGGAGTGAAATGCTTCTATGGTTGAATCATAGCTCTTTTGCTGTTTGCTATAGAAGTTTCAAGAATATATATTTCAAAATGTTTTTTTTTTTTTTTTTATTAATCCAAAACAAATGCAACAGAACACAGCATACTTGAAACACATTTTCTGAATTTATCTTAAATCTCTCTACTCCAGAGCGTTTTTGTGTGTGTATGGCTTAGGCTTGGCTGGTTATTTCATCATCTATTTCAATCCTGGATTGATTGCACTGAACAGCACAGAATGAGTTACATATGGTCCCACTTTGTCTAAGTTTGTAGGACCTCTGGGTTGGAACTCCATTTCATCAGAGTGAAGCTAGCCATCACAGAAATGTGGCTAATGTCAAAATCTTAAATACATACACGTATACATGTGTTCCAGAGAGAATGTGTATACCCCTGTTAGAAGTAGTGGTGTTTTGCTATTCATTGGCTCAGTGGTTATTGCTCCTAAAATGTTGACAACATCTCAGGAATTTAAAAAAGTTGTTCATCTACATTTTATAATAATTGTTGTTGGTATTATTATTATTAAATTCTGGATAGGAATCATGTTACACAGTGGACCAAGACAGGTATTCAAAAGGTATTCAAATTAAAATTATGAATATATCAAAAATATTTCTAAAATTGGGCAGAGGAAGACAGAAGAAATACAAACTATCTTAAAAGAGTCTGAAGAGGAAACCCACTGTCAACTTTATGGTTTATTATTCCCTTTTTCCTTAGTGTGGGGCTACTGGAAAAAGAGTAATGAAAAGCGTGTTTAACATACATTTCCAAGTTTAGGTATTGCTCAAGAATTGCATCAAGTAAGGTAGGGCCTGTGCCCACCAAGGCTCAGCTTTTGGCGGTGGTGAAACTGTCCAGGGTAGCTTTCTCCCTTTCCAAGCTCTTTTCTCCCTGCTTTTTGGTCTGTTCCCTCTTTCTCACCCTTTCCTTCTATTGCTCGATAAACTTATTTATTTCTTTCTCTGTTATTCCCACTTCCCCTTCCCCCTCCTGCTCTTCCTTTCTCTCTCTGCAACCACGTGCTTCAAATCTGTGGGTCTGGACTGCCTTCACTAACAGCTCCATGTGAGTGTTAGCAGAATGAAAACCAGATGGACCAGCAGTTCCCACTGTTATCTCCCAGCTGACTCTGGCAAGCCTCCCTTTATCCCTCCTTCCTTGGCATGAGGGAAATATTTGCCTTTATTTAGGGAGACTTGTATTTGCTGCTGTACCTCTTCCCTCAGCTGCAACACAAGTGGAAAGCTATTTATTCCCTTGTTGCTGAGGTTGGTTGAGGTGAGTAAATGGTGCAATGAATTTTACTATCAAAGAAGTGGTTTTAAACCTGCCTAACTTCTGCATTTCTCTACAAGTTATTCACTGGTACTCGTTAAGTGTTCTGGAATAGCAATATGAGGTCAAAATTTTAACAATACAATAAAGGTAGAGACACTCTCCATGCATCTTCACAATCATCTCACTCAGAACGCTTAATTCACAATAAGGACAGTCATTGTTATTCAGCCAGCAGTAGAGACTAAGAAATAGAGACCCTGATACTGGTCACTGGATCATCGTTCACAGTGCTCTTATTAGAATGATTATTATTTTCATTCTTCCCTAATACGGTGTCAATGCTATTTCAACTTTCAAAAGTTGTGTTCTATTGCAACCCAAGTCTTATGAAATTGCTTTGAATAAAGGGGAGGTAGATTTGGAATTGTCATAGTAGTAATTTGGGCTTTTCATTTTAATAATTGACAAGTAATTTTGAGAGTTTTTCACTATGGTGATCATAATGTTTTAAGAGACCCATTCTTTATTAATAGTCTGTGTTATGTTACTTTTCAAAAACTCCAAATGGGAGATACCTGTGCCTGAGGCCACAAGAGACGCCTCAGATATTTTTTTGGGGGTGTGTATACATGTGTACACATGTTTGTAGCAAATTGGATCTAAACAAACAAATGAAAACTTTTTTTTTTTTAACTGGAGATCTGTTTCTTTGAGTAGATCAGATTGAGAAAAAAGTTTAAAATTCCAAGGGAAAAGTATACTTAGTATAAAACAGTCCTGAAGTGCAAATGTTCATTATTGGGTAATGAGGAAATTTCTCCTTGTCACATACTCATGAAAAAATATTAGAAAGATCTTTAGTTCTCAATTTGGGACTTCTCCATTCTTACTCTGCCTGAGATTATTAATTGAAGTATTGGTTTTTTATGTTTTATTTTATTTCTTTATTTTTAAAATTATTTATTTATGGCTGCATTGGGTCTTCGTTGCTGCACATGGGCTTTTCTCTAATTGCAGCGAGTGGGGGCTACTCTTTGCTGCGGTGCACGGACTTCTCAGGTTTCATATTTTTTAAATGGTGGATCATAAACTCACAAGTTCTAAGTCAATAATAACTTCACTTCGTTTTGTGACATTTATGTAGTGGTGATTTTTCAAACAGGTCAGAAAAAAAATTGAAGTGAGAGGTTATGTCTGGGAGACATAGCCTGCTTCATCTGTTAGGCTAGAAAACTAAGCATGGAAAGGGGATGGTAGGTGTTACAAAAAAGTCATTGCAAAACACCAACTTCTAACAGTATCCCACCTGCATAACAGCCTAAGATTTGTGTTATTTCTGAGCTGTCTGAGGGGTTCATTACCGTCCCACTTCCTCATCTATTTTTTACCTCTTGCTAATGTTGGCTTCAGCTTCAAGCGAAGTTGTGCTGTTGCATATAACGCTACCAAGGTAGCATCTGTCTAAGCCAGAAATAACAATAAGATGTAAAATTACCCAGTTAGAAATGAGGTCCTGCCATCTGTGCTACACCTTCTTAAGTGGGGTTTGGATGATAAAGTCTTGATTTAAGCTTCAGTAGATAAGCCTATTTTATTGATAGAAGATGTTGGATTTCTTACCTTGCTTGTAAAAAAGATGAACCTCTCTTATAAAACTGAGGTACCAAAAAAACCCTAAGGTGCTTAAGGAGTAAAATAACATGATCATGGTGGCATCCTCCAGATCGGACTGAGAAGCACTCCACGATGCCAGACTCACCTGTGGATGTGAAGACCCCGTCTAGGCTGACTCCTCCCACGATGCCACCTCCCCCAACAACTCAAGGAGCTCCCAGAACCAGTTCATTTACACCAACAACGTGTAAGTAGGCATTTCTGCATTTGCTGTTTCCGTTTTCAAGTTCAAATTAAATTTTTTTCTGCAAATAAAAATTAAGGGACAGTAAGATCCAGCATCAATGTATTATGCAGAAATGAAGCCCCACCCCCTCCACACAAATAATTTGCATGCTAGTGAGTAGGTATTGAGCACAGAATTATCATATCTTGGGTAAAATTTGTATGACTGCCAGTATTTGCCTGCCTTTTCATTATTGTTTCAAAGTTGTAGTCTTCTGTGATTTCAGTGAATGAAGAACACTGCCTTTGGTCGGTAACTCATCATTACCACGTTAACTTCTCCTTTGACTTAATGAGGAGCTCCTTATTTTAGTTTGTTCATTTTGACTTGGAACATGTTAATATGCTATAATTATTTCCAGGTTACTTCTGATCTTCTAATCCACTTTCTTCTGTTATTTACAAGTAATGTTAAAATCTAACATTCTTAAGTTAAAAGAGGGATCATTCTATGCAACAGTTGCATACAGAAAACTTATTGAAATAAGGAGCATCTTTCTTGTCTTGAACTTGTCAGACATTTATTAAATATTTATTCCATTTCAACTTGGCTCTAGACTTGTGTTCTGAATCAGTGGAGTGTATTGCTTTTTGTGTCATCCAAGGAAAGGACAGAATATTCTGATAGGATAGCAACTTCCCTTTTTTCCTGTATATTTTAATAGGAATAGCAGATAGCTTTGTTTCATCCATCTGAAAGTCCTGGTTAAAATATCATCAAAGATTTGTGAAACTAATAAATGCCGTTGGTTTCAGATAATACTATTTACAGACTGTGTGCCCTGAAATCTGTATATGAATGAAAAATAACTAATAGGCAAAAATAGATCCTTGGGATTATAAGGCGTTCGGCAAAACACACATCCAGGCTATTTATGCAGTGTTGCGCTGCCTTTTATAAGACCTTTCCAAACATGTAAGGAGCAGGGGCCTGCAACAGTGCCAAGTTGTAACCCTGTCATCTTGTATTTGGTTTGTTGTTACCCAAAGCCACAATGATAGGCATATGCCTCCTCTGAGAGGTCCTAGTGAGATGTCATTTCTTGACAGGTTGCTTTGGTACTCATTTGGGACGAGATCACTTTATTTTCTTGAACCTTTTAAGAATAATAAGGTGCTTAAAACATCTTCAAACTATTGTTGGAGGTAGTTTATCAAAATTATATTTAAAAGATGGGTTTGATAAAGATCTAACATGGTAAAGTCAACATTTTCTTTGGTGAGAAATGTGCAAAATTTTCTAGCCTAGTTCTTACGGATTATCACCTTGACGTTCAAATAAATTTTATCAAATGAATTTACGAAGTTACCACCAATCCATGCTGTTAGTTGGACTGAGATGTCCCCTTTCGATTTCTAGAAATAACTCTTTGATAATTACCGTATGCATTTTGGCTTCTTACATAAAATTGGTGTTTTCCTTAAAGAAGTGGTTAAGAAATATGAGAGGGAGAAAATAGCCTTCTAATTGGGTGGTATAAGGTTAAAACTTGAAAGTCGTATTTCTATAAACACAGCTGTCAGTTGTGTGTACAAAACATGATTAAAAATGTCCAGTGATAAATTTAGTCTCCACCAAATGTCCATTTTCTCTAGGGGAGCAGTTTAGAAAGGAATAGTTCTGTTATATTGATGTAAGCCTGGGACAAAAGGCTGACATCCAAAATGCTGTTTGTTCTGTGTTTGCATATGTGTGCATGGGAGGCAGGGCTGTCCCTGTGCTCCAGCCAGCTCCCATTTCTTATCAGCTTCTGTGCAGGATATCCTCATGTGGTGTGAGGAGTCCACCCATTTAGTTATGGAGTACCTGAGCCTCTGGTAATCCTGTGAAGTCAAAGCATTTTACCAAAAAGGCCCAACAGCTTTTAAATTACCAAATTCACTAGATTGGAAGGGAAGGATACTTAGTTGTAATTTCCTTGTGCGTGTTCTCTGTAAGTTTATTTTTTCTTTCTGATTTTGTGCCCTCTGACAGTAACTAATGGCACGAGCCATTCACCCACAGCCTTGAATGGCGCCCCCTCACCGCCCAATGGCTTTAGCAATGGGCCTTCCTCTTCTTCCTCTTCTTCTCTGGCTAATCAACAGCTGCCCCCAGCCTGTGGCGCCAGGCAGCTCAGTAAGCTGAAACGGTTCCTCACTACCTTGCAGCAGTTTGGCAATGACATTTCACCGGAAATAGGAGAGAGAGTCCGCACCCTCGTACTAGGACTGGTGGTAAGCAAATGGAAATCGGCCCAGTTTGGGTTACCAGGGAGAGTGTGGGGGAGATTCAAAATACAGATTCCATTCTCACAGGTATTTTGTTTCTACACCTGGAGATTGCATGCAAGTCTGATGATTCTGTAGTAACAAGGGTTTCAGTTCTGCATTATGTATTGACCCCACCATGATTTCTTTTCCTATTGATATTTAGCTAATGAAGATGTGGTTGTACAAATTTATCATTATCTTGGCCATAAATGTGTGTGTGCATAAAATTTAATAAGTATATCCTCCTGGCATGGCTAGTGTCTTTTCAACAATGACAGAATATTTTTGTTATGTTAATGGTTTGCTTAATCTAATTGGGTGCTTATTTTAACTTAGTTACTTTGGGGGGTTTTTATTATCAGCCTAGATGAGCAAGAATTTATAACAAGTAACACATTATTCTTTTATGTTTTCATTTTTAAGGCTAATAGCATTGAATTTTTTGTGTGTGGTAAAATACATGACATAAAATTTACCATTTTAACCATTTCTGAGTGTACAGTTCAGTGGCATTAAGTACATCCACATTGTTGTATAGCCATCACTACTATCCACTTCCAGAACTTTTTCATCACCCCAAACTGAAACTACCCATAAAACAATAATACCCTGATTTCTTCATCCCTTAACCCCTTATAACCATTTATTGCTATTTTTAAAAAAAAAAACAAAACAGTTTTTTGCTATAGGTAGAATTACACAAACCGTTAGTTTGAGAACAGAAGTGTTGATTTTGGCACATTATATTAAAGTCTGTACATTGTCACACTGGAAATTAGAGCATATTTCCTTTTCTTGCATTCTAAATCACTTTTACATGTCCTGTGACTTTCTTTATGAATAGAGGATTTTCATTTAGGAAGGTGATTTTCCCATAGCAAACTGAGTCATAGAGAAGCTCTGAGTCACATATTCAGGCCTTTTATCATCCAGGCTTACAATGGAACTGAAATTCATACGATAGGCAGCAGTTTCCTTTTTCTCGATATAATCATTTATTTTTATTACATGGACTTATCATGGGCAAAGCCATACCAGTTGTGTTTTACAAAAGAAGTCCTAGAAGTAAAAGTCTGGGTGAGAGTTTAGTGCCGTAGACATGCTTCAGATCATAGTATCTCACATTTGACAGAGATTTTGCAATTCAGTTTTTAACCCTTACCTCCCTCTCCCCCATACTTTAAGAACAAGAAGCTTTCACATTTCTCATAATCCATCAGCTTCCTCTGACAAATTTGTATTCCTCTGGAATACAAATCGCCTTGTATTCCTCTGACAGGAAGGTGATTTTGGCATAGTGTGTCAGCATACTGCAGTTATTTTTGTCAGTCACTTATCTTTTCCTTTTTATTTGTTCTTGAGTTTTGCATAAAGCGTTTTTGACACATAAATAGGTTACATCATAGAACCACAAAGTAAATCCAAAGCAGTAATTGTATCAAGTGAGTGATGAAATGTTGTTACTAGTAAAAAATGTTTATTTTAAAACTGCTTTATAAATTTGATATGTTCTTTAACTGCGGTTTCTATAACTTCAAATATAGAAAAAATTGGTAGCTTTAAGTAGATTTTTCCCACATATTAAGTGGAATACTTTTGAGGGCAATACTTTTTTAAGATTTTATTTATCTAAAGACTTTATCAAGATAAGTTGGGGAAAACATTAATTTTTTTTTTTTTTTTTTTTTTGCGGTACGCAGGCCTCTCACTGTTGAGGCCTCTCCCGTTGTGGAGCACAGGCTCCGGAAGCACAGACTCAGCGGCCATGGCTCACGGGCCCAGCCGCTCCGTGGCACGTGGGATCTTCCTGGACCGGGGCACGAACCCGCGTCCCCTGCATTGGCAGGCAGACTTTCAACCACTGCGCCACCAGGGAAGCCCAAAAACATTAATTAATAGTGCTAGGCATATATTCAGCAGGCAGTGAACATTTGTCAAAAGATGAATGAATAGAGAATGATTTTGTTTTGAGCATTTGACTGCAAGCTTTTACACATGTCATTTTATTTATGCACATTTTACGTGTGGGGAAACTGAGGCTTACAGAAGAAAAATATTCTAGGCCACCCCATTGGTAGTGACAGGCCTATGATTTGAACTCAGGTAGTAATCGTAATGAATCACATTATACTGTTATTTAGATGGAGTTAAAAGTGTTAATAAGAACTGTTTTAATGTGCAAAACACAACTGGTATGGCTTTAGAAAATGGAGCCAGAGAAACGAAATGAAAGATTAAAAAATGGACTCTCTGATCCTTATTGTTACAGATGGGAAGTTAGTGTTTATTCATAGTTTCAAGGGAAGATGTTTCAAGTTTGGGGGTATAAAAAACTTAGAACTTGGTGCCCCCATACTTTATCATAAAAGGAAAAGGAACTTGCATTAAAAACTAGATGGAGCAATATTCTAAAGTTGATAGGTCACAAATACCCCCAAGTTTGTCAGGTGTGAGGATAATTGACGGGTTGAAAAATTTGACACTGAAGTTTACAGTTGTGATTCTGCATAAGGACTGAGGAAAATGAACCAAATGTTGAGTCAATGTGGTTAACTGACTCAGCACCTTTATAGTAGGTTGGTTGTCTATTAAATAGATGCTTTTATCAATGCACATTACCCATTGTAGGATACAAACCCTGAGTATTGAGGGCTTGTTTTTATGGGGCAGGTTAGGAGTGAATTTGACTCATTATGTGTAGTCTCTTTTGGGTTGAGCAATACACATTGCCTCTAGGATAAATGGATTATCTTTGATAACTGGGTAATTTTTTTCACCCTGTAAGACTCAGTGACTCAGAGGAAGGCTCAGACCTTTTCTTTGGCCTCATTAACACAGCCAACTTAGTTGTTCATCCTGAGCAAAGATGCTCTGGTAAGCAAAGAAAGGATGCAAGATGGAAAGACAGAAGGAGAAG